>NC_083897.1:53506385-54247723 GCF_032452875.1 Bos javanicus
AGTAAGTTAACACAAGACTAGAATTTGATCTGTTAGAAGTGCTCCTTTTTGATAACAGATTATATGAGCTTCTGTGCCCTCAGGTGACCCATATTTTTTTTCTTTTAATCATTTTGTGACTTTAGTTAAATAAGTATTGTTTCACAGTGACCTATGATCCTGTTGTGTTTAAAAGCTTTTTGGTATTTTTTGATAAAAGTTCCCAAGTCAAATTATAAGGAAGTTCCTTTGACCTTTAGCTAACTTTGGGATGCTTCAAAGGGCCCCCTGAAACACCCCAGAGAGAGATACTAAATCAGTTAAGTTCACTTGGTATGTTAGATTACATGTGAAGTGTTGTCAAATGAGTAATAAGTCTTCTTATGTTATATTGTATGGTAAATGCTACAGGTATTCTAGAGATTATATGGAGTTCCTAAAATTCTGATACATCCTGGTAAAATTATCAATCATACTTCTAGCTATTATCTGAAAGTGTTATATGTCCCAGCAGTAACCAAGTTACTTTGTCAATTGCATTATAATCAGATTTAAATGTGCCTTCTTAAGTCTTTTGTCATTATAGAGTTACGGCTTCACTATGATGCCATTGCAAAAAACACTTCCTCGGCAAGATTTATAAAAAGGACTTTTGAGATAAATACAAGTCTCTGATATTCAGACCATAATCCTGAACTAAGAAACTGAAGAATGGGAAAACTAATGGCTTTATAACCTGTCAACAGAAGGGATTGGACACATAGGACTGTGTGAACTGGTGAATATGCTTATAATATTTATGATTTCTGTCTGAAAAATTACTGACTTAATTCTGTGTCTTTTCAAGGGTAAGGAAAACCTTCCCCTTACACAAATTATGACTTATAGTAATTTGGTAAATTATTAGCATTGTACACAGAATTGAAACATTTATCTTTTTCTGTCTACCTGGTTAATCCTGCCAGTAGCATATGCTTGTCTCAAAGATTAAGCCATGCATGTCTAAGTGCACAGGGCTGGTACTGTGGATGGCTCATTAAATCAGTTATGGTTCCTTTGGTCACTTATAACAACTGAATTACAGCTAGTTACACTAATCTTTGTTTTAATTTGCTCTTTCTTTCCAATTTTTTCTTCTTTGTGTCTCCGTGCTGTACTATGTCCTTGTCAATGTTACTAGTTGAATTACTTATATCCTGTCTATTTTATCAGATTGTTGTTTCTCTTAATACCCAGTGTGTAACCAGGCCTCCAACAAAACTTCTATGGCTGACAAAAAGAACTATACAGAAATGCTATGTTCTGGTGGGGAAATTTGTTTCTCACAAGGGTACATGATAGAAATTGTGAAACTAATTTAACTATATACTAGAGTTAATTACGGAGAAGGCAATGGCATCCCACTCTAGTACTCTTGCCTGGAAACTCCCATGGACAGAGGAGCCTGGTAGGCTGCAGTCCATGGGGTCGCTAAGTCGGACACGACTAAGCGACTTCACTTTCACTTTTCACTTTCATGCATTGGAGAAGGAAAAAAAAAACACTCCAGTGTTCTTGCCTGGAGAGTCCCAGGGACGGGGAGCCTGGTGGGCTGCCGTCTCTGGGGTTGCACAGAGTCGGACACGACTGAAGTGACTTAGCAGCAGCAGCGGAGTTAATTAAATAATTAAATAAATTATGCATAAAGGAGAACCAGGTTTCTCACTGTCAGAGATAGAAATTAAAAATAAAAAATAAGAGGAGAGAAAGCTAAATGGATATGTGTAGTACTGGATTACAGTCACATGTATTAGTATGAACTTGTGTGTGTCTTTATGTCATTTGTATTTATAGAGATACAAATAGCTATAGATATACATGGTAAATAAATGTAGAGATTGTATATATACAGTTTGATATGCATCTCCTTGATCTATCAGCTGATAAATTTGAGAAGCAATGACACCCAAGTAGCAACCAGAATACCCTGCACTCAGATCTTAATTACTAAATATGATTATCCAATAAAATTAACCAAGACTTCTCAGAGAAATGGCTGATTATTGGGCTGGGAAAAGGATAAAACCAGATGAATCTGGAAGATTCCATAGTACCAGAAAGCAAGGAAGCAGAAAAAGGATAAAGGTATGCCAACCTGAAAGAGCTCCCAATTGCCAAGGCTAGAAAATTTGGGCAAAAAACCCCCAAATGATTGTATTGTGTCATAACCCTGAAGACTTAAAAATCCATGTGTCACACTGATAGGAACAAATAATTGTATGACTAAATAAATGGGAGAGTATATTTCTTACATAATAATTTCAAATATTAAATGTAGAAGGAAATGAGGGATATGAAGAGCTACCCTCAGAACATCACAGTAATATTTTTTTCAAATCCACAGAATGTTTGCACAGTCTCAAGTTATCTGACCCCATATATTTATCAATTACTGCGGTTGTTTTCAGACATATCCACAAATTCTTTGATGTTCCTCCCTCCAGGAAGTAGAGTTTAATTCCCTTCCTCTCTAATATGGGCTAGACTTAGTAACTTGCTTCTAAACAAACAGAATATGAAAAGAGAAAAACAGTAATTTTACAAGTGGAGAAACGCAGCAGTCATCTTAATCAAATGATCACAGTTAACCTCACCAGTGATCAGTCATGCTGATGTCATGTAACCCTGACATTGTGATAAAAAAGGACACTTTCCCCAAATTAATAACAGCCACTGTAATTATAAGAAAACATAAGACAAATCCAAATTGAGGACCATTTTACAAAATATCTCACTCTTTAGAAGTGTCAAGGTTATGAAAAATAAGGAAAGACTGAGAAACTGTCATAGAATAAAGAGACATATTAACCAAATGCAACACTGTGTGCTGGATTGAATCCTGGGACAAGAAAAGGATAGTAGTGAAAAACCTGGAGAAATCGGAATAATTCTGTGATTTAGTTAATAGTACTGCACAAATGTTCATTTGTTTTTTTTTTATAAATATACCACAATTATTAGACAAAGCAGGATGAAGTGTTTACAGAAATGCTTTGTACTATCTTTCAAACACTTCTTTAGAACTAAAATTATTTCAACACAAAAAGTTTAAAAAATAAACTAGACTGAGTTTCAAGAACCCAAAACAAAACTCTCTTAATGAATGAAAGTGATTGAATAGTTGAGAAAACAAACTGAAACATAATTGAACAAATTCATTATTCAGTGAGAAAGGGAAGATTTGACAGACCACAGCTGACAGCAATTACTGGAAAAAATAAAATTATTCCATGATTATACCAGAAAATTAGAACTACTTAATAAATTCATTGCATGCATATATATATATATATATATATATATATATATATGCATTATGTGTTTGTGTGTGGAATAGTACTCTCTAAATACTGTTCTGCCACTTTATTCATTCAAAAATACGACTTCAATATAATTTGCTGTCACTGCATGTGCATTATTTCATTACTTTTAATTTCTGCACAACTTCCACAGTATGTATAATTTATTTAACCATTCTCTTCTGAGTGAAAATTTAAATCGTTTCTGTCACCTTGAACTTTCATCACTGGAGTGGTTACAAAGTTGAACCAGATAAGGTTTTTTGTTCTAATGGACTTACAGATAAATAAGGGATTCAAAGTAGAAAGTCAAAAAAACAGGGGGAAAGCGTTAGGATAGGTAAATAGAATGCCTCAAAGATAAGGTAGCACAGGCAACTAAGGCAGAATCAAGAGGTCAGCAAAAAAGACTTTCTTTCCACTATAAACTTAATTTTTAACAGCACCCAGAGAGCAGCAATAGCACTGTCTCCCCAACAACTCTGGTTTTTGCCACAGGAAAAAGTTGCCTGGTCTAAGCTGTAGTACAGCTAAAATGTGCCTCCCTGCAACCCAGCAACATGCTCCACACAGATGTGAACCTCAAGGCTTAAGCAAAGCAATCTCAAGAATCTAGCTGAGGTGAGTCTTGAGCATTCTGTCATGTAATAAGAAAGTCTAAGCAGACCAACTCAAGGATTCCTATGACTGTGGTCAACACAGGTACCATGGGGACATATGAAATGGCAGTGGTTATGACACAGCATTTCAGGTTCACAGTAATTCATAAACATTATGCCCTTGACAACTAGAAACTCTTGGCTACAAAAATCTACAATGTGTGCAGCATTTAGGTGAGAGTTCAGGAAAGTCGGCAGAATTATCTGGAAGAGATGAAAAGTTGTACTTCAAATCATGTTCATTTGCTTGGATGTAGCAAATGTCTATTTTGAAGAGTTTTTGGACCTTGTGAAACTTATGCATGCCAAATTCCCAAAAGTGAAGGAACACAGTGACAGGAGGGATGGTAGATGACTTTACTTTCTGGGTTTTTTGTTGTTGTTGTTGTTTTGAGTTTACTTTCTGAAGCAGAGACATACAATCTAAGTAGAAATCTGCTTGGGCACTGTGTGCACCACTCACATCAGAACATGAGTGGTTTCATGCTCAGTTGAGCAAAGTGATGAAATGTGTTGGGTCTACTTGCACTCCAGAGGGGTTTATCATCTCAGACGGCAGCTGCTTTCAGTCCATGCTCTGTAGCCAAACCTTTGGATCTGCAGCAGATTTAGCCATGTCGGGAGGGATGTTTTCAAGCCATAGACAGCATACTAGAGAAACGAGGGAGAGAAACAGCCATCTCAAGCTCTTCTATGGGATAAACTTTGAAATAACAATAAGAAATATGCAGGAGTTGTTGAATTCAGAGCTTCAGCAAATAACTTCTAAAGGGAACATAGAAAACAATATTCTAGATGTCATAGGCTTATATAAGAGCTCCTTTCTCCTCCCCTCACACCACTTGAAAGGCTGTGGACTTTGGAGCTATCCCTAGGGCTCTCCTGGTGCACAAAAACAGAATATTGATTGGGTCAGAGGGGCAGGGTGTCTACTCTCCAGAACTCACGTCTTCATTATTTAAATCAATATGTACTGCCTTTTCTTTCCTTTTTAAAAATAGTTCTTAATTGACTATAATGTTCTGGTTTCCAAAAATCTTACATTTAAAAGCTACTGTGATTAACTTAATTTAAAAGTAGCTGAGGCAAAAATATACAATGGATTAAAGACAATCTCTTTAACAAGTGGTGCTGGGGAAACTGGTCAACCACCTGTAAAAGAATGCAACTAGAACACTTTCTAACACCATACACACACAAACTCAAAATGGATTAAAGATCTAAATGTAAGACCAGAAACTATAAAACTTCTAGAGGAAAACATAGGCAGAACACTCTCTGACATAAATCACAGCAAGATCCTCTATGACCCACCTCCCAGAATAACAGAAATAAAAGCAAAAACAAACCAGTGGGACCTAATTACACTTAAAAACTTTTGCATAATGAAGGAGACTATAAACAAGGTGAAAAGGCAGCCTTCACAATGGGAGAAAGTAATAGCAAACGAAGCAACTGACAAAGAATTATCTCCAAAATATACAAGCAGCTCATGCAGCTCAATTCCAGAAAAATAAATGACCCAATCAAAAAATGGACTAAAGAACTAAACAGACATTTCTCCAAAGAAGACATACAGATGGCTAACAAACACATGAAAAGATGCTCAACATCACTCATTATCAGAGAAATTAAAATCAAAACCACAATAAGGTACCATCTCACACTGGTCAGAATGGCTGCTATCAAAAAGCCTACAAACAATAAATGCTGGAGAGGGTACAGAGAACAGGGAACGCTCTTACACTGTTGGTGGGACTGCAAACTAGTACAGCCACTATGGAGAACAGCGTGCAGATTCCTTAAAAAACTGGAAATAGAACTGTCATACGACCCAGCAATCCCAGTGCTGGGCATACACACCAAGGAAACCAGAATTGAAAGAGACACATGTACCACATGTTTATCACAGCACTGTTTACAATAGGTAGGAAATGGAAGCAAACTGGATGTCCATTGGCAGACGAATGGGTAAGAAAGTTGTGGTAATATACACAATGGAATATTACTCAGCTATAAAAAAGAACACATTTGAGTCAGTTCTAATGAAGTGGATGAATCTGGAGCCTATTATACAGAGTGAAGTAAGTCAGAAAGAAAAACACCAATACAGTATATTAATGCATCTATAGGTCAGGAAGCAACAGTTAG
The DNA here is from genome assembly GCF_032452875.1 of Bos javanicus. Classification (NCBI taxonomy): domain Eukaryota; kingdom Metazoa; phylum Chordata; class Mammalia; order Artiodactyla; family Bovidae; genus Bos; species Bos javanicus. The sequence continues at coordinate 53,512,513 of NC_083897.1, forward strand.
AACTGGGCATGTAACAACAGACTGGTTCCAAATAGGAAAAGAATACGTCAAGGCTATATATTATCACCCTGCTTATTTAACTTATTCGCAGAGTACATCATAAGAAACGCTGGGCTGGAAGAAGCACAAGCTGGAAACAAGATTGCCGGGAGAAATATCAGTAACCTCAGATATGCAGATGACACCACCCTTATGGCAGAAAGTGAAGAGGAACTCAAAAGCCTCTTGATGAAAGTGAAAGTGGAGAGTGAAAAAGTTGGCTTAAAGCTCAACATTCAGAAAACAAAGATCATGGCATCTGGCCCCATCACTTCATGGGAAATAGATGGGGAAACAGTGGAAACAGTGTCAGACTTTATTTTTGGGGGCTGCAAAATCACTGCAGATGGTGATTGCAGCCATGAAATTAAAAGACGCTTACTCCTTGGAAGGAAAGTTATGACCAACCTAGAGAGCATATTCAAAAGCAGAGACATTACTTTGCCGTAGGTCCGTCTAGTCAAGGCTATGGTTTTACCAGTAGTCATGTATGGATGTGAGAGTTGGACTGTGAAGAAAGCTGAGCATCGAAGAGTTGATGCTTTTGAACTGTGGTGTTGGAGAAGACTCTTGAGAGTCCCTTGGACTGCAAGGAGATCCAACCAGTCCATTCTGAAGGAGATCAGCCCTGGGATTTCTTTGGAAGAAATGATGCTAAAGCTGAAACTCCAGTACTTTGGCCACCTCATGTGAAGAGTTGACTCATTGGAAAAGACTCTGATGCTGGGAGGGATTGTGGGCAGGAGGAGAAGGGGACGACAGAGGATGAGATGGCTGGATGGCATCACCGACTCAATGGACGTGAGTTTGTGTGAACTCCAGGAGTTGGTGATGGACAGGGAGGCCTGGCGTGTTGCGATTCACGGGGTCGCAAATAGTCGGACACAACTGAGTGACTGAACTGAACTGATGGAATTTAGGAAGATGGTAACGACGACCCTATATGCAAGACAGCAAAAGAGACACAGATGTAAAGAATAGATTTTTGGACTCAGGGCACTCAAACCTGGTGCACTGGGACAACCCAGAGGGATGGGATGGGGATGGAGGTGGGAGGGGGATTCAGGACTTACGGGGGCAGGCGGGACACATGTACACCTGTGGCTGATTCATGTCAATGTATGGCAAAAACTACCACAAAATTGTAATTACCTTCCAATTAAAATAAATTAATTAAAAAATAAAAGTAGCTGAGTGCTCTATTGATGTACTGAAATTGCTCAGGGACAAAGATGAAGGTGAAGGCATGTACTATCTGGCTCTTGGTCAGGTGTGCACCAGTGAGCTGACTGATCTCTCTCTTATGACTATTTAGGAAAACAGGGCAATATCCTCTGTCAGTAGCTCCATAAAAATGGTGTTAGTGTTGTTCTGACTACCCATAAGCACAATCAACAGAGGAGGAAACAATGAAATTTCTGCTCCAGTTTTGTGCAAGCAGGGAAGATTCGTCTGTGAGCCAATTGGCATACAGCTCGTTCTGAATCTCTGAAATTTCTGAGAGATGCACTGTTTAAAGTCCCAATAGCCACTCAAGCAGCTTGAGAGCTGGAGCCTGCCCCCACTCCCCATTAGCAACCCACATCTGAATATCTGCCTGGTTAGAAAACCCCACCAACATACACACCAATACACAGGAAAGGGGAAAGGTACAAGGCAACCTTTGCTGAGCGCAATATGAGGGGTGCAGACCCTATGTGCAGCATTGACAGGGGAGGGAGAGCTCACTTCCAGCTGGGGAGGCTTTTTAGAGGCTGGGTGATGGAGCTAGGTCCCTAAGAATGAGCAGGACCAGGATCTAGGAGCAAGAGGAGTGCAATCAGGAGGACGAAAATGGGATGCAAGGACAAAGAGAGAGAAGAGAGCACACTTGGGCACAGTGAATGAGAGTTCCTTTTGCATGGGGCAGAAAAGTAGATGACAAGTGTGGCTCAATTCTTATCAACATTGAATGTCAGGATGAGAAAAGCAGGATATACTTCACAGATGGGTTGCCATCCAGAGCCTTTGAGCAGGAGAATGACAAGTTGAAAATAAGGAAGAGTGAAGTTTAATTTGACAGAAATGTGCAAAGTAAATTGAGAAAGGATAAGGAGGTGTGTGGAGAAGGCAATGGCACCCCACTCCTGGTACCAACATAGCTCCAAGTACCAGTGGATGCTGGGTTACAGGAATATCAGTTTCCTCTTTTAACCAATATTTTTACAGCAATAATGTTCTCTCTGCTTTCCGATTATAACAAATATTTTTACAGCAATAATGTTCTCTCTGCTTTCCGATTATAACAATTACGTATGTTTTTCATGGAACAAACTGATACCAGAATACCTCAAGAGTGGCCTGCATGAATGAAAATTCCACTGCTAAAAAGCCTCACACCAAACTGTCAGAACTCATCAGGAACTCTCTCCTTTCTGTATTCCAAGAGTGTGTGAGAGTTATTTTCCAACACATTTTTTTTGAGTTTCAAATTAAAGTAGACTCCATGGAAAGGAGGCTTTTCTATAGATTCGTCTGATTAGCAAGACACTGGATCCTACAGAGGCCGTAAGAAGAGGAAGCCTGAAGCCTCTACTTAAAACTCAACCAGAAGCCATGCAGCAGTCCTCACAAACGGTCATACATCTAACACTTTACAACATGAGTTTAACCAGAAAGAGAAAAACTAGTGGATTACTTACATAAAACTGCTAACAAGAGAAAACTGGGCCTCTTCCCACCGATTAATTTGGCGTCAGTTTTAAAAGGAGCTGTTTTAATAAGATTTAAAAAAACATTTTCTAACACATCAATATGTTGTGAAACCTGTCATTTCATTTGCAGCTATCAGAAAACTTTTCCAAAGTCTTAAAAATTGATGTAACTAATTTGTCTTCCATATTGTGTCAAATATTGCTTATGTGGCATTTCTTTTTTAAACATCATTTTTAAAGGGTAAGCTTATTGTTTAAAACATTAAAGCAGAAAACTATTTAAGAGAACTAGTAAAAAAAAAATCCCACACTCTCACTCCCAGATTCTTTTCTAGCCGCCCTCTTGCCCCATTTTAATGCTAGACAGGACTTCAAGGGAAATGGTGGACTGTAGGATCTTGGGAGGGAGGAGAGGAGGTGAAATTGGAAGCACGAGAAAGAGATGATTCCCCAAAGAAGGAGAAACTGTCTATCCACCCCGAGAGGCTGATTCTCCCTGGTAACCCGAGAAAGACGAATAGAAACTGCAGGAAGAAGATACCAGTTTTATTGTCTCTGATTGGCAAATATGAAAAAAAAGATTGACAGTATCAAAAGGAGGGAACGCAGGGGGCGGGCTGCAGTGTTAAATGGGAGGAGTAACCGAGGACTCGAGCTCATTGATGACGCGACCCTCACGTGACCAGGAGTCGACGTGTGCAGAAGTCCTTATAGTCCAGGGCCTGTTTCCCAGGAGCAGCTCCCTATAGCTGGAGAAGGAGAAAAGTGCCCCGGATCCTTTCAGGTCAGTATAAAGCTGGGCGCTGCCTTCGGGACCCTGGGGTCTAGGGGTCAGATAACAGAAATCAAGCGTAGCCGGTACTACTTTCCTAACACCACGGTTCCGCTAAACTTCCATTTTTGTGCAGGAAATTTTGGGCAGTTTGGGGTGGAGAGGGAGAAGGGTAGCTAATTGAGGATCCCAAGAGAGACACAGAAACAATTTAGAAACAACTTGAGTCGCTCACTCCCTGCCTGAAGGGAACCGGTGGGCACCGGGGAGGGAGGGCGGGGTTGCCTTATAAGGATCGCGAGGATGAGGACGTGGGGAAACTTTAGACGAACAAGGCCTAGAATCGTTCAAGGGACCCGTGATTCAGGTACTGACCTCCTCACCAAGCAGTCTTGTCGGTCTGCAGGACTCTTGGTCTTTGGGGAGCGACCCAAATCGACTGAGGGAAGAGGGAGGAAAATTCCCTGGATCCCTGCAGGTCAGTGTAAAGGTGCAGTTGCCTCCTGTTCCTGGGGGTGGGGGTGGGGTGTGAGTGCGGATGACACCGAAGCCCATCCCGGGGTCACTGCAGCCTCTCCCCATCCGGATGAAGCGCCAGAGGCCTGTGCAGAGCCTGCAGCGGAAATGGGGCGGGGGAGGGGGAGACTGGAGAGACGTGGAAGGGGAGGCCAGAGACTGGACCAGCCGGTCTCAGGTGAGAGGTAGAAGGTTGGAATGGCTTGGGAAAGCCTAAAAGGGCGGGAGTGTTGGAGATCGGAGGCGAGGGAGGGGTTAATTGCTTCCGCGCTGCTCGCTGCTCCCTGCTCCTGTTTCGGTGCTAGGAGAGGCCTGTAGCAGGGCCTGCTGGGAAATGGTGGGCTGGAGCGGGAGGAGAGAAGATGGAGCTGGAGCGGGAGGGGGAGGGGGAGAGGAGGAGCCAGGGAGTTCAGAGCCTGAGGATCTAGCCTTTTCTAGTTGGAAAACTTTGACAGTTAAGAGACCTAAATGAGAAGAAGCCAGTCTCTATGGAAACCCATGCTCTAGCTGCTGGTTCATTTGCCTGGCATCTAGTTGTTTTGTTCCTTTGTTTTCCAGGGTTAATTTATTCAAAAAGGAAATCGAAAAATACTCAACATGCAAAAATCTTGTGGAGAAAATGAAAGAAAACCACAGAACATGCCAAAGGCTGAGGAAGACCGCCCTTTGGAAGCTGTACCACAGGAGGCAGAAGGAAATCCTCAACCTTCTGAAGAAGGTGTAAGCCAGGAAGCAGAAGGAAACCTTAGAGGAGGGCTGACTCAGCCTGGTCAGGGATATAAAGAGGACTCTCCTGTTAGGCATTTGGACCCTGAAGAAATGATAAGAGGAGCAGATGAGTTGGAAAGGCTTAGGGAAGAGATAAGAAGAGTAAGAAACAAGTTTGTGATGATGCATTGGAAGCAAAGACATTCACGCAGCCGTCCTTATCCCGTGTGCTTTAGGCCTTGAATTCTTTTTTTGTCCGATATTAAAATCTTGCCCCAGCTTTCTGTTAGCATTTTCTGATGTATCTGTGACTTTTGCTTTACTTTTAATCATCTGGTGGAGTTTTGTTTTAGGTGTAGTTTCCTTGTTTTCAGCATCTGCATTTTGTATTTTGACACATTCTCTAGGTCTATTTTTCGATTGGGAAATTTCACACATATGCATGAAAATATGTTCATTTCATATTGTAAAGTAAAACATAACAGGTTACAAAGCAGCATATTTAGTACCAGCTCACATATGTAGGAGAAAGTCTCAAATTGTGTGTGTGCGCGCGTGTGTATACATACACGCATATATCAGAAATCTAACTGTGCTTGTTTCTGTGTGCTGTTTTTTTTTTTTGCTTATATGTATTTTTTAATGAACACATCACACACACACAAAGAGAATTAAAGTTTTTTTATTAATTAAGAGTCAATCAAATAATTTGCAACCAGCTTATAAGGGCAATGGGGGCACTTAAAATCTTGATGAAAGAACTATTGAAAAAATGTAAACCTCAAAATACCTCTGGATCTCTTAGCCAGAGGAATAAAACTGGCAATTATTACAGATACACTTGCTTAAGACTTGATCTTTTCATGGGAAAACACTTGTCTCACAGGGCTGCTGTGGGGAAGAAATGAGGTGAACTTGGTGGGCTCTTCTTCCCACCTATACATATAGAACCCCAACCCATTGCAGAACATCAGTTTTGAGGGAGGGTCCTGGTGTGACTCAACCTGTGCTCAGGAACAAGTCCAATAGGCAGGGAAGTGGGGGCTCCCATGCCAGGCCTCTGCCATTGAGCCCCACCCCTGGTTTCCCTGGGTCCTGCCATGCCTGCTGGGCACTGGAGTCCTCCAGTGCCAAAACCCCACTGAGTTTCCTGGTGTCCCCAGTGGGTTGAACCCCCACTCTTCTAAATCTCTGCTTTATAATGATGCTTAACACAGTGGGAGGACTTCCCAGGGGGCTGAGTGGTAAAGAATCTGCCTCTGATGCAGGAGACGCAGGTTCGATTCCTGGGTCCCTGAGTCGGGAAGATCCCCTGGAGAAGGAAATGGCAACCCACTCGAGTATTCTTGCCTGAAAAATCCTATGGACAGAGGAGCCTGCCGGGTTATATGTAGTCCAGGGGGTCACAAAGAGTCAGACATGACTTAGTGACTAAAAAACAACCACCAGTGGGGGCTGTTCCAGGATTGCATGGGCAACAATGTGATGCAGAATTCTTAGCAACAGTCCCATCCAATTTCAACCACAGGATACCTCATCCATAGGAGTCAGACAGGATGAGTCCATTTTGGGAATTGGACTAGCGTTCAAATTTGAGTAAAAGATGCCACTCTATAGTCAGAGATGCTGCTTTAAGGCTAAAAACTGAAGTTTTGTCTTCTTTTGTGGGATGGTCTCTCCCTGAAGGCTCCTGGCAGGCCTGTCCTACTGGTTCAGAAGACTCGGAATATGTGTAAATTGCAAAAAGTAATACAGGAAACAGATCTAAGGGAACAGTTCCCTTCATCCCATCCCCAATCGATAACGTGGGGAAAAAGAAAACTTGAAAGGTAAAAACTTTATAAATACACTTAAAGTAGAATGGCTACTATATAAATATTAGAAGTTATATTTTCCCTACAGAACAAAGACTATCTTTTCCTTCTGATATCCACACATACTTGTGACACATCATGTTTCAATATTTAATTGAATTTTTATTTAATTGACTTTCTGATTGATTGTGTCCAGCTGTTTTGCGACCCCATGGACTGTAGGCCACCAGGCTCCTCTGTCCGTGCAATTTTTTCAGGCAAGAATATTGGAGTGGATTGCCATTTCCTTCTCCAGGGGATCTTCCCAACCCAGGGATTGAACCCGCATCTCCTGCATTGCAGGTGGATTCTTTACTGCTGAGCCACAAGGTTTGTGCAAATTCTGTCATTGACTCAATAATCTTCCACAAGTTCTTTTATCATTCTAGTATTATGACAAGCAATTCCAGGAAGAAACAGTTCATGGAATGGATTGCACTTCAAATGTTTTATCAAAGCATTGCATAATTACCTGCATCAGAATCACCTGGGGAGCATCTTTAAAATACTTATTTCTGGGCCCCACCTAAGACTCACTATCTGGAGGTGGGCTGTGGAAGTTTCAGTTAACAACTTGTTGGTCAGGCTGGATTCTGGCCGGAGTGAGATGAAGGTCCAGGAACTCACTTGCCAGCATTATAAGACTGGTTGAATCCAGCCCCCTGGCACTGAGGGATGGCACTGGGGCAGGATGTAGAAGGGCTCCAGCAAGGAGGCATACCCCTCTTCAGGATGGTCTGACATTGGCTTCTCTGCTCCAGCCTGCAGCAGGTGCCAGACTCTTCTAGACTGATGGCCAGGCTGTCCTGGATATGTGTACCTGAAGGATCACTGTCCCCATTGCAGGTCAGAGCACTAGACTTCCTTTCTTCCCTTTTTCCTTCACAAGGAGGCTTGATGGGAGCTTTTTTTTTTTTTTTTAACTGTTTGAAAAACTTTATTTATTTTTTTACGGAATAGCATTTTATTTTAAATATAGCTGTGTGTACATGTCGATCCCAAACTCCTAATCTATCCCTTCCCTCAACTCTTTTCTCTGGTAAAAAGTTTGTTCTCTAAGTCTGTGAATCTGTTTTTTGTGTGTAAATAAGCTCATTTGTATCATTTTCTTTTTAAGATTCCACATATAAGCCATATCATATATTTGCCTTTCTCTGTCTGACTTACTTCATTTAGTATGATAATCTCCAAGTCCATTCATGTTGCTGCAAATGGCATGGCATTATTTCATTCTTTTTAATGGAATAATATTCCATTGTATATATGTACATACCTCAGCATAATAAAGGCTGTATACAACAAACCTATATCATATTCAATGGTGAAAAGCTGAAAGCATTTTCCCTAAGATCAGGAACAAGGCAAGAATGTCTACTCTCTCCACTTTTATTCAACATAGTTTTGGAAGTCCTAGCCATGGCAATCAGACAAGGAAAAGAAATAAAAGTAATCCAAATTGGAAAAGAAGAAGTAAAACTGTCACTGTTTGCAGATGACGTACGCACATAGAAAGTCCTGAAGATGCTACCAGGAGGTGACTAGAGCTCATCAGTGAGTCTGGTAAAGTTGCAGGATACATAATTAATAACAGAAATCTCTTACATTAACAACAAAACATCAGAAGGAGAAATTAAGCAATCAATCCCATTTACCATCACAGCAAAAAGAATAAGATAGATAGGAATATACCTACTTAAGGATGGGAAGTTTTAAAGGGAAAAAAGACTTCAAAGTTCAGTAACTGAAAACATTGGCTTTGATCATCTTTGGCCAAGGGGGATAGGTCTTAAACAAGATCTGCCTCATGCCTCTCCCACCCACCTTGCTCAGACTTCCAAAAGGGCCTCTGTTGTGTCCGCCTGTTTGGGGCTTCCCTGGTGGCTCAGTGGTAAAGAATCTGCCTGAAATGCAGGAGACCTGGGTTCAATCCTTGGGTCGGGAAGATCCCTTGGAGAAGGGAATGGCAACCCACTCCAGTATTCCATGGACAGAGGAGCCTGACGAGCTACAGTCCATGGGTTGCAAAGAGTCAGACACGACTGAGCACATGCAGCTCTGATCTGTAGTGCCTTTAGTTCTGTGTGTGGCTGATGCAGTGCTTCTGATGTCTGCATGGGTCCAGATCCAGAGACAGAGGAGAGCCCAGGTGGAGGAAGCTTGCAAAGGCACGTGGCCCTACTGCTCAGGAGAAAAGGATTGTTGCCTCCTGTTTAAACAACCCTGTGCACTATAGTCCTAGCCCACAACTTGGGGACCAGGGTAGTCAAGTTATGAACTGGCATGAAGATGCCTTTGCAGGCATTGATGGTGGAGGAAGCAATGCCATTGTGATCGTTGTTCTTTAGGTCTGTCATCTGAGAAATCAATACTGCTTTTTCTGGTTGGGCAATAAGGTGAAGATAAACTTGGCTTTAGGAATGCAAAATGGTTAAGTTCATGACCTTGCTGTACTGTGCTCTGCTAACTTGCTTCAGTCGTGTTTGACTCTTTGCAACCCTATGGACTGAAGCCCACCAGGCTCCTCTGTCCATGGGATTATCTAGGCAAGAATACTGGAGTGGGTTGCCATGCCCTCCTCCAGGGGATCTTCCCGACCCAGGGATCCAACTCTTGTCTCTTCTGGCAGGTGGATTCTTTATCACTAGCACCACCTCAGGTTCCAATCTGGACTCTTCTTACAGTATGTGACCTTACATAAATCCTTTCTTGGAGACCCGTGGGTTTCCCAGACATAAAAATCTTGGATCAAAGATAAAGTTTCCTCTCCATTACCATCATTGCTTTTATCATAATTATCATCGTCATCACCATCATGATCAAGGGATAGTACTGAGTGAATACCCAATGGATTCCTGTTGGGCACATATCTCATACTGTGAAGGCTTGTAACAATCGGTGGCCAAGCCTTGGAAATCTATCCTCTGAATGGGTGGACACAGTATAGTCAAAAACTACTGGCTAGTTTTGAATCCTCTAATAATTAGAAGTGTGAGGACAGATTGGTTCATTCATCTGTAGAATGAGTATAACCCACAAGATTGTTATGGGAAGTAAATACAGAAAACGATGAAATTCCTGGCATATAATAGGCTTTCAGACAATGTTAGACCTTTGATCATCATTATCATGTGTTGTCATTATCATTGTCATCATCATTATCATCAGTTCAGTTCAGTCGCTCAGTAGTGTGACTCTTTGCAACCCCATGAATTGCAGCACACCAGGCCTCCCTGTCCATCACCAACTCCCGGAGTTTACCCAAACTCATGTACATTGAGTCGGTGATTCCATCCAACCATCTCATCCTCTGTCGTCCCCTTCTCCTTCTGCCCTCAATCTTTCCCATCATCAGGGTCTTTTCAAATGAGTCAGCTCTTCGCATGAGGTGGCCAAAGTATTGGAGTTTCAGCTCTAGCATCAGTCCTTCCAGTGAACAGCCAGGATTGATCTCCTTTAGGATGGACTGCTTGGATCTCCTTGCAGTGCAAGGGACTCTCAAAAGTCTTCTCCAACACCACAGTTCAAAAGCATCAATTCTTTAGCACTCAGCTTTCTTTATAGTCCAACTCTCACATCCCTGCATGACTAGTGGAAAAACCATAGCCTTGACTAGATGGACCTTTGTTGACAAAGTAATGTCTCTGCTTTTGAATATGCTGTCTAGGTTGGTCACAACTTTCCTTCCAAGGAGTAAGCGTCTTTTAATTTCATGGCTGCAATCACCATCTGCAGTGATTTTGGAGCCCCCAAAATAAAGTCTGACACTGTTTCCACTGTTTCCCCACCTATTTGCCATGAAGCGATGGGACTGGATGCCATGATCTTAGTTTTTTGAATGTTGAGCTTTAAGCCAACTTTTTCACTCTCCACTTTCACTTTCATCAAGAGGCTCTTTAGTTCTTCATGATCTGCCATAAGGGTGGTGTCATCTGCATATCTGAGGTTATTGATATTTCTGCCACCAAACTTGATTCCAGCTTGTGCTTCTTCCAGTCCAGCGTTTCTCATGATGTATTCTGCATATAAGTTAAATAAACAGGGTGACGATATGCAGCCTTGACGTACTTCTTTTCCTATTTGGAACCAGTCTGTTGTTCCATGTCCAGTTCTAACTGTTGCTTCCTGACCTGCATATAGGTTTCTCAAGAGGCAGGTCAGGTGGTCTGGTATTCCCATCTCTTTCAGAATTTTCCACAGTTTATTGTGATCCACACAGTCAAAGGCTTTGGCATAGTCAATAAAGCTTTTTCAATGATCCAGCAGATGTTGGGAATTTGATCTCTGGTTCCTCTGCCTTTTCTAAAACCAGCTTGAACATCTGGAAGTTCACAGTTCACATATTGCTGAAGCCTGGTTTGGAGAATTTTGAGCATTACTTTACTAGCGTGTGAGATGAGTGCAATTGTGGGGTAATGAGCATTCTTTGGAATTGCCTTTTTTGGGTTTGGAATGAAAACTGACCTTTTCCAGTCCTGTGGCCACTGCTGAGTTTTCCAAATTTGCTGGCATATTTAGTGCAGCACTTTAACAGCATCATCTTTTAGGATTTGAAATAGCTCAACTGGAATTCCGTCACCTCCACTAGCTTTGTTCGTAATGATGCTTCCTAAGGCCCACTAGACTTCACACTCCAGGATGTCTGGCTCTAGGTGAGTGATCACAGGTGATGTTGCTGCTGCTGCTGCTAAGTTGCTTCAGTCGTGTCCGACTCTGTGTGACCCCACAGACGGCAGCCCACCAGGCTCCCCCGTCCCTGGGATTCTCCAGGCAAGAACACTGGAGTGGGTTGCCGTTTCCTTCTCCAATGCATGAAAGTGAAAAGTGAAGGGAAGTCGCCCCGTCGTGTCCGACTCCTCGTGACCCCATGGACTGCAGCCTAGTAGGCTCATTCGTCCATGGGATTTTCCAGGCAAGAGTACTGGAGTGGGGTGCCATTGCCTTCTCTGCAGGTGATGTTGAGTAATACCCAAATTGGAACCCAAAACATCTGTGCTTCCTTGACTCCAAAACATGTTTCTAAAGCAGAACTCTGTGTTGTTCCTCTCATCCAAACTTCTCCCTTGCCTCAAGAAACAAATAGCACATAAAGTAAATGCAATAAGTGCCATTCATTTGGAGTTATAAAAGAAATAAATCATTTATAGACTCTGGTGCCATTTTTCTATTGTACAATGAGAAAAAATTCCCTCCACATTTCCGTATTTAGTTATGTGCCAGAACATGTGAAATCATGAGGAAAGTCTTATTGTCATGAATTACAAAATATAATCTAGAAATGCATCATTGGCATGAAAAGCTATTCCTTACATATTGTTTTATGAAAAAGCCAGCTGCAAAACACACACAGGTTAAAGATAAATATCAAGACATTTGAAGTGAATATTTCTAGACAACGTTAATACTGGAAATTGCAACTTCATCTTTATCCTTCTCTGTATTTCCAATTTTAACTTTTTCAATGAGCATGTGCAGTTTTTGTAATTAGAAAAAAAGTTATGAAGGTGAAAATGGTAAAATTATGTTTCTCCTTTCTTTTTAGTTGAGATAGGGGCTCTTGGATCTTGAAGTTCCTCATTTGCTTTCTGTTCCCTCTTACTTCTGAGAAGCACCTGGTATAAGTGTCAGAACTCTGTGGATCCTGGCTGAGAAGCTTCCCTCTCTATGCTACCTCCTTGCCACTCTATCTTCTTAGGTAAATTTATGCTGTATTTCTATCTTTGGTCACAGGTGGCATTTCATAATTATTGATGCTTTCTAAATATTCTCCCATTAAAATGATCTTAATTTTTCAAAAATGGCAACAAACAAAACTTTCAAAGAACACTATTAAATGAATTCCTTATTCTGCTTTTTAAATGTACAGGTATAAAAAATATAGGAAGGATATACCCTCAGATGAATTTGCTAGAGACTCACAAATTTACATTTCATTTATTTATTCATTTAACAAATATTTACTAGTTGCCTACTATGTGTCAGCCAAAATCAATTAATCCTTCTCAGCATCTCAGACTTTTCTTCTGAGACTCTGTTTTCTATTGTCTGCTGATATTGACCATTTGGACTGAGGCAAATCATTGTCCAACCATATGGGCATAACTCTGCATAAACACATACTCATCACTTTTGACCAGTTTATCCTTTAATCCTGGAGGCTCACCATGTAATGTGGAGACAGTATGAAAACACAGGAAAAGTGAAGAATTAAAGTCAGAAAAACTTTTGCAGTAATAGCCCTTTTCTTATTTCAAAACATTTGTAACTGATGAAAAGAATTCTTGGTTAGGCAAGAAGTAGAATAATAATATCGTTTCAAATGCAAGACATACCTATACCAACCAAAGTTGAGAGTCATAATAGCCATTGTGCATTTGACAACCGTTGATGTAGGTGATTTCCAAGGCCTGCACCTTTTTTCCTCAATGCTTATCAAGCTCTTGCTAAGAGCCCTAGCTCTTGGCGAGTACCTGAGACACAGCAGTGAACAAAAAGTTCCTGCCTTATTGATGCTTATATTCCAATTTACACACTTAAAAAAAGTGAGACAAAATTTTTGTACCGTGAAATTCACAGATCTTAAGTGTATACAATTGAGTGTAAAATAGGACATTTCCATTACTCCAAAAAGTTTCCTGTTCTCTTCTCAGCCCCCCCTCCCACCACAGGTAGTCATTCAGCTTATTTCTATCAATTTATATTATTTTTGTCTGTTGTAGAATTTCATGTAAATGGACTACAGCATGCACTCTTTGGTGTTTAACATCTTTCATTCATTTGACTTGATATAATGTTTTTTAGATTCATCCTTATAGTTGTGTGTATTGGCAATTGATTCTTTTAAAATTATTGCTGGATAGTATTCTGATTCTTTGTGACCATACGGACTGTAGCCCTCCAGGCTCCTCTGTCCATGGGATTCTCCAGGCAAGAACACTGGAGTGGGTTGCCATGCCCTCCTCCAGGGGCTCTTCCCAACCCGGGGATCAAACCTGTGTCTCTTACGTGTCCTATATTGGTAGAGGAGTTCTTTACCACTGTCTCCACCTGGGAAACTGTCAATGCCTTGAAAGAAGGCTAGAGGACTGTTCTTGATTAAAAGAGATTAGAAGACATCACAACTAAATGTGCTGTTTGAATAAGGACTATAGTTTAGATAACAGTATTAAAGCAATGCTAAATTTCCTGAATGTGATCATTGTATTGTGGTTGTTTAGGAGACTGTCCTTGTTGTTAGGAGACAAAAGCTGAAGTATTATAAAGTCTGTTAGCTTAGTCTAGCTTAGTCTATTAGTTTAGAATATTAATAGTTCAGTGTTGAAAAAAGAAAGGAAAAATATATATTTCTGTCTCAAGAAAGAGAAAGAAAATATGTATATATATTTCTCTTTCTTGAGAAAGAGATAGTAGTTAGCAAAATACTAATTGGTGAGTCTAATCTAGATGAAGGATTAAGAGTATAGGGGCATTCACTCTATTATTCTTGAAATAATTTACAGGTTTGAATTTTTTAAAATAAGAAGTTGATGGTGGGGCTTTCCTGGTGGTTCGGTGGTTAAGACTCCATGCTTCCACTGCAGGGGGCATGGATTTCCCTGATCAAGGAGCTAAGATCCTGCATGTCACGTGGCACAGTCACACAAAAAAAGTTCTTGGTAGTGGTGGGGGGGTGGGGAAGAAGAGATACCTTGTCAGTCCTCCAGAAGAAAAGGTTGCAGAATGAGAATCTAGAATCAAGATTGACGAATTTAGTTATCTTTAAGGATGAGGTATGTTGATTAAAGAAAAGCAACTTAAAAGTTGTGAGTTTTATTCAGAGACCTTACTGAGGACGATAGGCCAAAGAGATAGCCTCTCAGATAGTTCTGAGGAACCGTTCTGAAGAGGTAAGAGAGGAGCCAGGATATATAGGAGATTTTGCTGAAAAATAAAACATGTAGTCAAACATCAAAACATTACTGCTAATTGCAACAAGACAAGACAAAACAAATTCAGACATTTCAAGTTAATGATTTTAGTGCTTTCCTATGTATGGGAAGATGTAAGAATCTGGGCCCGTAGAAATTGTTCCTCAGATAGAAATCTTAATTATCTAGGGCCTGTATCTTGTTATCCTTTTCCATCCTGAATTCCCTCAAGGTGCAATATTGAGGGGTGGCTGCACAGGGCTTGTTGGCAGCAACATTCTTTGTTTATTGAAGTGACAGGAGACATTCTTTGTCCACAGGTGTGACAGGTTATACAAACAACTTTAGGGGAACACAAAGACAGGGATAGCAGGCTGAACTCTGCTTCTGCAATAGTATAAGAAATCATTCCATAAGTCAACTTGTTGGGACAGACCACCACATGTCACCAAAACGTTTTGTGAGAGTTAAAATAGCAATATCTATACACCATGGATATGATCACACTCGTGCAGGAGGACGAGAGCTAGGGACTTGAGAACATTTACATATCCAGTTAAAGTGGACTAGGAGCATCTGTAGGGTTAAGACAAAAAGAAGCATGTAGTTGAATAAGAAAAACTTATAGTATTATATCAGATCGTGATGTGGAAAGACCATGTGAGCTGCTTTGCCAGCAATGAAAGTATCAAAAAGAGAGAGAGTCACATGGATCAAGGTTAGCCCTGTTCCATTAAACCCCCATCCAGTACAGGAGGAAAGCAGTGGTCAGGAACCCCAGAGCAAGTATTCAGAGAGTGAGTGGAAGGAAATGTAGGGATGCTCAGAATGGAGTAATAGGGTATGAGGATGTAGCAAGGATGAGAGTAGAGCAAAAGAATCCAAAGCAAGAGTAATATAATCCGTATTTACACAAGGCCCAAAGATTCAGACTACAAATATGCCAGAGCTATAGTAATAGTAGTTTCTCAGGACATAAAGTTGCCTAGCAAGAGCCACATTTTGCTTTTACTGCAATCTTCTAAATGTTACACAAATGGGGTGTATCTCCAATGACAGCTAAAAGTTGCCATGAGAATACATGAAAATGTTCTCTACATGTTACGTTCTTCTTGCCTTTAAGAATTCTGCAAAAGCAGATTGAGAATTTCCCAAAGATATGCTGGCTTCATAGGGCTGTTTTAAGGATTATTTAATGTGACATCTTCCTATATATATGGAATTCTGGAACCATCCTATTATGGGATGGGGCAACTTCAGGTGGGGAGTGTGAAATAAAATTCGTATTTTATGGCAAGACCATAAAAATTTAAACATACTTTTTTTTTGGCCTTTTGGCCTCCTCTCTCCCTACTGCTGTCCCTTCTGTATCTACATTATGGATTGCCCAAACATCCCCATCGGCAGAAATACCTGCTCGTCCATAAAGAGCAACATTTTCCTAGAACCCACAAGATAGCTCCTTAAAGGATAATATTCCTTCTTGATCTAATAAGGGGCCAACACATGACCCACTACTCACTTTGTACACTTAGATCTGATTTGTGTAAACTGTCAATAATATGTCATGTAATGTACAGCCCTCTGTCTCGAAAACATGTATAACTGCACTTTGACCTCTTAACAGTGAACAGTTCTCAAAGCTTTCTGAGAGGCTGTTCCTGAGTTATAATCCTCAATTTGGCTCAGATAAAAATTTCCATTTCTGTTTTAGATGGACTGGCTAATTTTTCGTCAACAGGAGGACAGACAGGAGGCAGTTACATTAGTTTAAAGGAGGATCAGCAGCAGGTGTTGGTGACTGACTGCACGGGGAAGACACCAAGAGAAAGTCTAGCATGGAGAACTGGTTGAATCCTGAAGCCATTAATTTAGCTATGGGTCCCAGAGAGAGATTTGGCTGTGGAGAGAGAAGAACTCAGAAAATAGTTTAGGGTAGGACATTTAGGTGGAAAATCCAAAAGTAAAGTAGATAAAATAATGTGGAGCTCAAAAGAGAGATATAAGCTAGAGACACAGCTTTAGGAGTCAATGCTTATGTGAAAGTAAAAATCATAAGATTATTTGAACACTGTTGTAGGCTGAACAATGTTCCTCAATGGTATCTAGGTCTTAAATCCCTGAAACATTTGGATTTCATGAAACATGAATTTCACCTTAAATGGTAAAAAGGACTTGGCTGATGTGATTAAGTAACAAGCTAAATGGGAAAAGAATTTTAAAAAGAATAGATACATATTTATGTATAGCTGAATCACTTGCTGTACACCTGCAAGTATCATAACACTGTTAATCAACTATGTGTGTGCATGCCACGTCGCTTCAGTCGTGTCCGACTCTTTGCAGCCCTATGGACTGTAGCCTGCCAGGCTCCTCTGTCCATGGGATTATCTAGGCAAGAATACTTGAGTGGGTTGCCATGCTCTCCTCCAGGGATCTTCCCGACTCAGGGATCAAACCCGCATCTCTTATGTCTCCTGCGTTGGTAGGCGAGTTCTTTACCACTAATGTCACCTGGGAAGCCATAATCAACTATGCTGCTGCTGCTGCTAAGTCGCTTCAGTCGTGTCCGACTCTGTGCGACCCCATAGACGGCAGCCCACCAGGCTCCACCGTCCCTGGGATTCTCCAGGCAAGAACACTGGAGTGGGTTGCCATTTCCTTCTCCAATGCATGAAAGGGAAAAGTGATAGTGAAGTCACTCAGTCTTCTCCGACTTAGAGACCCCATGGACTGCAGCCCACCAGGCTCCTCCGTCCATGGGATTTTCCAGGCAAGAGTACTGGAGTGGGGTGCCATTGCCTTCTCCATAATCAACTATACTCCAATATAAAATAAAAAGTTTTTAAAAAGATCTTGAGATGGGGGGATAATCCTGTATTATTCAGGTGGCCCCTAAGATGTAATTGCAAGTGTCCTTGTAAAGGGAGGCACAGGGAGAGTTGACTTTAGGATACGGAAACAGAAAGTGTAGAGGTGCAACCACAAGCCAAAGATATCTGGCAGCCCACGAAAGCTGGAGCCTTCGGAAGGAACCAGTCCTGCCAACACCTTTAGTTTAGACCTGTAAAACCGAGAATTTGGAGTTCTGATCTCCAGGACTTTAAGAGAATACACTGCTGTCATTTTAAGTCACTAAGTTTGTGGTAATTTGTTACAGTAACAATAGGCAACTAATAACATTTAGAGAATAACAAGAAAGGTCCATGAAATAGCTGTTGTTGTTTAGTCACTCACTCGTGTTCGACTCTTGTGCAACCCCATGGACTGTAGCCCACCAGGCTTCTCTGTCCATGGGATTTTCGAGGCGAGGATATTGGAATTGGTTGCCATTTTCTTCTCCAGGGGCATCTTCCTGACCCAGGGATCAAACCCACATCTCCTGCATTGGCAGACAGATTCTTTATCACTGAGCCACCTGGGGAGCCCAAAAGAACTGTAAGGGACACCAGTATTTCAGGGGCCTGCAATATAACTGATTGGCTATGACCATAAGTGGTGGTGTCAAACAGATCTGGATCCAAATTCAACTCTTCACTTAAGAGCTGTGTGACTCTGGGTGAGTTTAAAAAACTATATACCTAAGTTACCCTGTCTGTAAAACTGGGACAATAATACAATGTATCTCAAAGGACATTGTTGAGGATTAGAGGTGAATAACCAGTCAATGTACCTGGTACATTAAATACTTCATAGATAGCAGTTTTCAAGAGCCACATGTATAAGCATGACTTATAGCTATTATTGTGTACTTTATGTTTTTAATGTGAAGATGAGCCAAACCTCGAGAGTTGTATTAGATTGTCCAGCTCAGTTTAGCAATGTAAGAGACTATATGAGGCTTGCATGCCAAGGCCTGTACATTTTAAAAATTTTATGTATTTATTTTTATTGGAAGATAGTTACAATATTGTGATAGTTTTTGCCATGCATCAACGTTAATTGGCCATTGGTGTACATGTGTCTCCCCCAATCCTGAACTTCCTCCCACGTCCTTCCCCACCCGATTCCTCTACAAGGCCTGCACTTTTAATAAAGAATGCATCCACCTGGGCTGCTGTATGTGTATATGTGTGTTGCATACATGTACATCCAGGTGGCGCTAGTGGTAAAGAACCCACCTGCCGATGCAGGAGTCATAAAGAAACGTGGGTTTAATTCCTGGGTCTGGAAGATCCCCTGGAGGAAGGCATGGCAACCCACCCCAGTATTCATGCCTGGAGAATCCCATGGAGAGAGGAGTCTGGCAAGAGTTGGACATGACTGAAGCAACTTAGCACAGCACACATACATTGGGAACAAACAGGTAAAAATACAGCTTGTTGAGGATGTGAGATGGCACAAAAATCTTTTTCTACTTTAATAGTTACTTAACGACTGTGACAATGACACCACATTCTCTATTAAGGTTGCTCTCTCCTTCTTGATCATTTACATAGAAGTG
Organism: Bos javanicus; assembly: GCF_032452875.1. Lineage (NCBI taxonomy): Eukaryota > Metazoa > Chordata > Mammalia > Artiodactyla > Bovidae > Bos > Bos javanicus. The sequence goes on from NC_083897.1 coordinate 53,531,442, forward strand.
AATTCTGAAAGAGATGGGAATACCAGACCACCTGACCTGCCTCTTGAGAAATCTGTATGCAGGTCAGGAAGCAACAGTTAGAACTGGACATGGAACAACAGACTGGTTCCAAATTGGGAAAGGATTACGTCAAGGCTGTATATTATCACCCTGTTTATTTAACTTATATGCAGAGTACATCATGAGAAACGCTGGACTGGAAGAAACACAAGCTGGAATCAAGATTGCTGGGAGAAATATCAATAACCTCAGATATGCAGATGACACCACCCTTATGGCAGAAAGTGAAGAGGAACTCAAAAACCTCTTGATGAAAGTGAAAGTGGAGAGTGAAAAAGTTGGCTTAAAGCTCAACATTCAGAAAACGAAGATCATGGCATCTGGTCCCACCACTTCATGGGAAATAGATGGGGAAACAGTGGAAACAGCGTCAGACTTTAATTTTTGGGCTCCAAAATCACTGCAGATGGTGACTGCAGCCATGAAATTAAAAGACGCTTACTCCTTGGAAAGAAACTTATGACCAACCTAGAGAGCGTATTCAAAAGCAGAGACATTACTTTGCCAACAAAGGTCTGTCTAGTTAAGGCTATGGTTTTTCCTGTGGTCATGTATGGATGTGAGAGTTGGACTGTGAAGAAGGCTGAGCGCCAAAGAATTGATGCTTTTGAACTGTGGTGTTGGAGAAGACTCTTGAGAGTCCCTTGGACTGCAAGGAGATCCAACCAGTCCATTCTGAAGGAGATCAGCCTTGGGATTTCTTTGGAAGGAATGATGCTAAAGCTGAAACTCCAGTACTTTGGCCACCTCATGCCAAGAGTTGACTCATTGGAAAAGACTGATGCTGGGAGGGATTGTGGGCAGGAGGAGAAGGGGACGACAGAGGATGAGATGGCTGGATGGCATCACTGACTCGATGGACGTGAGTCTCAGTGAACTCCAGGAGTTGGTGATGGACAGGGAGGCCTGGCATGCTGCGATTCATGGGGTCTCGAAGAGTCAGGCACGACTGAGTGACTGAACTGAACTGAACTGAATTATGGTTACAAAGTTAATAAATTACCTCTTTGAAGGAACACAAACTTGAAATGTTTTTCAAATCCCTTGGTTCTTTCTGAAGTTTCTAAAGTAAGTTGGTGCAATGTTAATAATCTCAAAAAAATTTTTCTCCTCTCAAATAAAATTAGCTTTATGGTATTTATGATTTGAAATAGAAACTATGCAGAAAAAATCCTGAGAATTAGTAAAAATCACACTTTAGATCCCTGCTACCTTGCATAACAAAAGCAGGGTACTTGGTAGGCATTGATGGCTGGGGGAAAAGGTAAGAGGGGGAAGGGAGGTGGTAGGAGAGGCAGAGGACAGAGAAGCAGAAAAGGCCAAGGCCTGGTGGAAGTAGGGATGGGGAATGGATGGAGATCTTCATTAGTAACCAGAGAAGGGCAAACTCCAACCTAAGGCTGTGATGCCACTTGTAGTTCCTCAGGTTGGTGAGGACGGGAATGAATGACAGGGCAGTGTGCGGACAGGGGCTCCCTGCACAGATTGGTGGAGGGAGGGGGAGCGTATATGTGGCAAGAGTGAGGTAGGGGTTCCTGCTGCACATCCTGCCAGCTGAGAGGTGGGTGGGGGCCCTTGGAGCTGTTTGTGTGTTGGGGGAGGGTGGTTGGCAAGCTCAGTAATGATGCGAGGGCTTCCTGTGACCAGGAGCCAAGGTGGGCATATGTCCCTCTAGTTCAGGTCTTTTTTCTGCAGTATTCACTCCCTTTTCCATTGAGGGAAGCTGGCATCTAGCCAAGAGAGGGAAGGGGATGAACACACTTCCTCAGAACAAAGCAGGTCTGTGTGAGCAATTGGACCAGGAGCTCTGCATGTGTCATGGCATGCAGGGGTGTGGAGGCAAAGGAGGACAAAGACTGAAGTTGGTTTGGGCCTGTTTCACCGAGACCTCTTTAACTCCTCGGAAGAAAAATGATGGGCTTCGGGATGGAGAAGAGAAGGCTGGAGAAGAATGGTCAGGGAGGAAACACAGAGACTTGAGAATAGTTTGGAAATAATCTGTTGCTTTTATACCCTGTCTACAGGGAAGTGGTGTATAAACATGGAGATGACCCTTGAAATGGAGAGGGAGGAGGTAAAACAAATGGTCATGTAAGGGCACACAGTGCATTAACAAAGACAAACAAATATTTAAAATGAATTCTCTATTCCAATATGGAGGCATTTAATGGCTGGGGATAGGGGAGAGGCAGGGCAGGAAGGGGCGTTTTGAGAATTGAGGGGATGGGGTAGGCCAATCTTGAATGAGACCCTTGTTTAGAGTACTGGTCTAGCCACCAAGCAGTTCCATACCACACTCTCTCTCATCTGTCTGCAGGTCCAAACGTCCATTAGGCGTGTCTCAGTCCAAGAAGGGAAAAAGGAGGAGGAAACTGCTTGTGACTGGGGCAAGTAGGTATGACACAGTGCTCTGGGCCGGAATCCCTGGTGGTGCTGGGGTAAAGGAGTAGATATGGTCCAGGACATAACCAGGACTTCACATTGCTTCTACCTGCCCTTCATTCAGTAAAAGAAGAGACTCATAGAAAAGACTAAAGGGGAAATTGTTGAACGAGACTGAGGGAATCTAGAGGTGCTCTTTGGGTATGGAAGAACGGCAAGGACCTGAATAACAGGATGAGAGGGAATTTTACACTCTTTTCCTTGATTCAATAAAGCAGATGGGTGATGGAATGGACAACACAATAGAAAGATGTCTGGAAAAGACAAAAAAGATTAAGAAATAAATTTAGAGTAATGCATTGGAAGCAATGATAGTCCAGGAAGCAGCCACATTCCATTTATTCTTTTTGCCTTGAATTTTTTTCCCCTATATAATTAGAGCCTGACTTTTATTTTTGATAGGGCTTCCCTTGTGGCTCAGCTGGTCAAGAATCCGCCTGCAATGCAGGAGACCTAGGTTCGATCCCTGGGTTGGGAAGATCCCCTGGAGAAGGGAAAGGCTACCCACTCCAGTATTCTGGCCTGGAGAATTCTGTGGACTGTATAGTCCATGGGGTTGCAAAGAGTCGGACATGACTGAGCAACTTTCACTTTATTTTTGGTTGCATTCTCTAGTTATAACTGTGCTTATCTTACTTTTAAAATTCTGATGTTACTGGTTTTATTTTTATTGAAGTGTAGTTGAATTACAATGTGTTAATTGTAATGAACTGTACTAATTAACTACTTAACTGTAATAAACTGTACTGCTATATGGCAAACTGACTCAGTTATACATATGTATCCATTCTTTCTCATATTATTTTCCATTATGATTTAACACAGGATGTTGAGTACAGTTCCCTGTGCTATACAATAGGACCTTGTTTATCCGTTCTATATATACCAGCCTGCATCTGCTAATCCCAAACTCCTAATCCGACCGTCTCCCACCATCTTCCCCTTGGCAACCACCAGTCTATCCTCTATGTCCCTGATTCTGTTTCTGTTCCATAGATAGGGTCATTTGTGTCATATTTTAGATTGCACATATAAGTGATATCATATGGTATTTGTTTTTCTTTTTCTGACTTACTTCACTTAGTCTGATAATCTCTAGTTGCATCCATGTTGCTGCAAATGTCATTATTTCATTCTTTCTAATGGCTGGATAATATTTCATTGTGCATATGTACCACATCTTTGTCCATACACCTGTCAATGGACATTGAAGTTGTTACCATGTCTTGGCTACTGTGAATAGTGCTGCTATGAACATAGGGATGCATGTATTTTTTTAATTACAGTTTTTCCTGGATACATGCCCAATAGTGGGATTGCTGGATCATATGTTAAGTTAGTTTTTAGTTTTCTGAGGAACATCCATATAGTTTTCCACAGTGACTGCAGCAACTTACACTCCCACCATCAGAGTATGAGGGTTCCCTTTTCTCCACACTCTCTCCAGCAGTTGTTATTTGTAGATTTTTTTAATGATGGCCCTTTCTTGGAGAAAAGGGAACCCTCTTACACTGATCGTGGGAATGTAATTTGGTGCATCCACTGTGGAAAACAATATGGAGATTCCTCAGAAAACTAAAAAGAGAATTAATGTATGATCCAGCAATCCCATTCTCCAGCACCACAGTTCAAAAGCATCCTTTCATTGGTGCTCAGCCCTCTTTATGTTCCAACTCTCTACATCCATACACGACTACTGGGAAAACCATAGCTTTGACTAGATGGACTTTTGTTGGCAAAGTGATGTCTCTGCTTTTTAATATGCTGTCTAGGTTGGTCATAGTTTTCCTTCCAAGGAGCCAGCGTCTTTTAATTTCATGGCTGTAGTCACCATCAGCAGAGATTTTGGAGCCCAAGGAAACAAAATCTGTCACTCTTTCCACTTGTTCCCTCCATCTCCCTTCCCAGAAGTTCATCCTGTTTGGTGGAACAGTTACAAATGTGCTTGGAAAATTGCCACTTAGAAAAGCATGGAGAAAGGTAATATATATAAAGACTTTTTATTGGTTCTCAGGTCTGTCCTGACTGAGCACTTCTTACAACGCTAATGCCTAAAGCAGTGCTGTTCATACCTTAGAGCACAACACTATCACTTGGCAGACTTGTAGACACAGATGGTTGAGCCCTACCTTCAGAGCTTTTATTCAGTCTGGAGTGAAGGGTGGAAATTTGCAATTTTAACAGTTTACTAGGTGACGCTGCTGTCCTGGCCATTATACTTTAAGAACTACTGACCTACAATAGTAGTTAGTAGCCATTCAATACATTTGTTAAATAAATGAATGAAATAAATTAATCTTAACAACAATTATTTGAAATACATTAGAATTACTTTTTTACAAACAGGGCATCTGGGGGACAAAGAAGTGAAGTGAATTGTGCAAGGTAAGAATTGTACCGAATTTTCTTTTATCTAAAGTCATGGTTCTTCAAACAAGGTTGCCAGAGGGGAAGGGATAGTTGGGGAGCTTGGGATGGACATGTACATGCTGCTATATTTAAAATGGATAACCAACAAGGACCTGCTATATAGCACATTGAACTCTGCTCAATGTTATGTGGGAGCCTGGATTTGGGGGAGAATGAAGACATGTAAATATATGGCTGAGTCTGTTGTCTGTTTACCTGAAACTATCACAACACTGTTAATCAGCTATGCTGCTGCTGCTGCTGCCAAGTCGCTTCAGTCGTGTCCAACTCTGTGCGACCCCATAGACGGCAGCCCACTAGGCTTCCCCGTCCCAGGGATTCTCCAGGCAAGAACACTGGAATGGGTTGCCGTTTCCTTCTCCAATGCATGAAAGTGAAAAGTGAAAGTGAAATCACCCAGTCATATCTGACTCTTCGCGACCCTGTGGACTGCAGCCTACCTGGCTCCTCCATCCATGGGATTTCCCAGGGAAGAGTACTGGAGTGGGTTGCCATTGCCTTCTCCGTTAATCAGCTATACCTCAATAGAAAATAAACAGTTTTTGTTTTTTTTTTTAAAGAAGGTAAAAAAAAAAGTTACGATTCTTAACAACTATGTTTTGCTATGGCCTCTGGGTAAATTTAATGGTTTTAACTTTAAGATATTAGAGAATTTATTACCACACTCCAGTGTTTGGATGTTTTTCCTATTAGCATTGTTCAATTGTTTTTTTTTTTTTCTTTTCTTTTTCTGCTATAAGCATTACTGTAATCAGAAAATTCCATAAAAATATTATAAATGCCTTAAAATAAAATAACATCATAAAGTATGTTAAAAATACATATAAACAGTGCAATGCAGTATTTACAACATGTGTTACTGATTTGGAGTTTTTCATAATATTTGGGTGGCTCTTACAACTCAATAGCATAATAGACTTGGACATGAATGGAAAATTCAGAGTAAGGGAAACATAAAGGGCCAGTAAACAAATGGAAACTCAACTAACAACAGAAAAAATACAAATGAAAACAAAAAAAATCCTTCCTTTGTTTAATCAAATCATAAAAATTAAAAAGGCTGATAAGATTCTGGTTTGTCTGGGAGTCAGTAAATATAACTATCATATGCTGTGGGTAGGAATAATATATAAGCACAACCTTTACAAAGTAGGGCTTGTATACAGACGTCAATTAGAACAATAATGATAATATTGAAATTTGAAAACAACACAAATATCCATGAGTAGAGAGGACTGGTTCGATACATTATGATACACATACTGACAAGGAATACAGGCATACTGTGGAGACATTTTTTGGCGTGGTTCCAGACCACCACAATCAAGGGAATACTGCATAAAATTCATCACACTGGTTTCCCAGTGCATATAAAAGTTATGCTTACACTATACGGTAGTCTCTCAAGTATGTAATAGTATTATGTCTAAACAAAGTCAGAGAAGGCAATGGCACCCCTCTCCAGTACTCATGCCTGGAAAATCCCATGGACGAATGAGCCTACTAGGCTGCAGTCCATGAGGTCGCTAAGTCGGACACGACTGAGCGACTTCACTTTCACTTTTCACTTTCATGCATTGGAGAAGGAAATGGCAACCCACTCCAGTGTTCTTGCCTGGAGAATCCCTGGGGTGGGGGAGCCTGGTGGGCTGCCATCTATGGGGTCGCACAGAGTCGGACACGACTGAAGTGACTTAGCAACTTAGCAACTAAACAAAGTATGTACCTTAATTTACAAATACTTTATTGCTTAAAAAACATGAACTATCATTTCAGCCTTCAGTGGGTCACAGTAGTAACAGCTATGTTACTACTATGTTACTAACAGTAACAGCAGTAACTTAGTAGTAACAGTAGTAAAGATTACTGATCACAAATCACTATAATAAATATAATAATAACGAAAAAGTTTGAAATATTAAAAGAATTACTAAAATGTGACACAAAGACATGAAGTGAACAAATGTTAGAAAAACAGTCCCAATAGACTTGCACAATGCATGACTGCCTCAAACCTTCAGTTTGTAAAAATACAGTGTCTTCGAATCACAGTAAATTGAGGTATGCCCCATATAGATGTGAATATGTGAATGTATGTGTATATATGAATGAGCACCTATGTCTGAGTGTGTATCTATACATATACAAGTATTGTCTAATTTTTTCCACCCTAATTCTAATTCACTCTAGTTTTTCCTCCCAGAGAGCTTGGGAGCCCAGCACCCCAATAGCAATAAGCACAACTAGAGTCCATATCTTGTCTTCTAGATACTGTTATCCAATGAAAAGGACAAGGACTCTTTGGAGAAATGACTGATTACATGGACAGGGCAGATAAAGAATACAATGGGCCCAGAACATTTTGCTGTGCCAGAAAGCAAGTGCTCAAAAGATGACGGGAGGGGAGCATACCAAAAGGCCACAAAGGTCAGTCTGAAAAGGCTCTTTAGAAACCTGATAAGATAGAAAACAGAATGGCTACACTTCCGTGATATTCCTGCCAAATATGCATAACCTGAATCCACTTAAGAGATATTAAGCAAAGCCAAATGGAGGGGCAATGTAAAAAATAACTGAGCTCCAATGTTGTGAGAGCCAAAGAAAGTTGAGGGCATATTTTATACTGAAGGCAAATAGACATGACAACTACATGCAACTGGGGATTCTGAACTGGATCCTTTTGCCATTGTTAGAATAACTGCTAAAAACCTACTGGGATCTGAGTTTAGATGATAGTAATATATCAATGTTAATTTCTTATTTTGATAATTGTAGTTTGGTTGTGCTGGAAAATGTCTGTTTGTGGGAAATGTGCACTGAAGATGCTTGGGGTTATGTTTATTTTCTATTGCTGTGTAATATGTTACCATGAGCTTTGCAGCTTAAGACAATGCTTGTTTATTAGCTCACAGTTCTGTAGTTCAGTAGTCTGGGAGGGCTTGACTAGTTCTCTGTTTAGGTCTCATGAAGCTGACATCAAGATGTCGGCTGTTCTGTGCTCTTATTTATCTGGGTGATCAGGGGAAGAAGCCCCTTAGAAGCTTCTTTGGGTTGGTGGCAGAACTCAATTATTAATATTTTGTACTGATAGGACTTATTTCCCCATCTCCTTGCTGGCTTTTGACAGAGGGTTGCTCTCAACTCCTGGAGGTTTCTCTCTGTCCTTGCATTTGGCTCCTGACATCTTCAGAGCAGCAGTAGTGATGCATCCAAGCCTTATCATGTTTCCAAATTCTTTGACTTCCCCTTCTGCCAAAGGCCATATAAAACTTTCTCCTTTTAAAGAGCTTGTGTGATTAAATTAGTCCCACCTGAATAATCTCCATTTTTCCGTATATGTAACATAATGGTAGGAGATGAAAGTCATAAGGGCCCTCTTCAAATTTTGTGTACCATGGGGTTAATGGGGTCTCAGGCTGGCATTACTCTCAAACAATTCAGGAAAAAATTCTCTGTACAGCTTTTGCAATATTTCTATAAATTTGTGATTTGTCTTCAAATTAAAAGTAAACATAAAGATTTATACAGTGCAGTTCTGGTCCCAAATAACATAGAATAAACACTTTCTAACTCTGCAGCCCTGAACAGAGCTGTGAAAAACCAGAGAGAGTGTGTGCTGCAGCTATTTGAATTCTCTGTAAAGGAAATATTAAATGGCAGATGTACTGGTGAAGAATACCGGAATCCGAAGTACTCTCAAATGGATAGATGTAAACAAGACCCAAAATTTCATAACATTATATTCAATGTCCAAAATACAAACCAAACTCACTCAGCATATAAAAACCATGAAAATCTCAAAAAGTATGGGGAAAGGCAATCAACAGACACCAGTGATAGTTGCTATCTGTAAATATTTGCTAGTCTTTTAAGCAACTATTATAAAAGTGGTCAAAAGAGCCATCACCCTTGAAGAACTAATTAAAATGGAAATTACCAGCAAAGAAATAAATATAAAAAAGAACTTAATGGAAGTTTTAGAACTGCAAAATGCAATAACTAAATTTTAAAACTGACACAATAGATTTAATGAAAATAGGGAGATAACAGAGGAAAGAGATAGCTAATTGGAACATTAATCAATAGATATTGTCCAAATTGAACAGCACTCAAGATAAAATAGATAAACTCAATAGCCCTACAACTATTAAAGAAATCAAGTTCATGGTTTAAAAACACCCCAAAACAAAACTCTACACCTAGATGGTTGCACTGGCAAATTCTACCAAACATTTAAAGTAGAAACAGCACCAATAGTACACACTCACTTCCAGAAGATAGAATATGTCATAGGCGGGATGATGATTCTCCAGATAGCCACACCCTAACCACTGGAACCTATGAATATGCTATGCTACATGGCAAAAGGGACTTTGCTGATTTGATTAAGAGTTTGGACCTTGAGATGAAGAGATTGCCCTCATTATCCATGTGAGGCAAATCTAATCTTTAAACACAGAGAACATTTCCTATCTAGGTCAGAGAGATGAGATAGAAGGAGAAAGAGAAACTGAAAATGTGGCAAGCACTTTACCAGCCATTACTGATTTTGAAGATGGAGAAAGAGATTCATGAGCCAAAATATACGGTTGGCTTCTGGAAGCTGGGAATGACCTCTAGCTGACAGTCAATAAGAAAATGGGGATTTCAGTCCTACAATCACAAGGAACTGAATTTTGCCAACAGTCTTTGAGGAAAGAAACAGATATTCCCCTAGAACCTCCAGAAAGGAATACAGCTCTGCTGACATCTTGATTTTTGGCAGATGAGGCCTATGAACAAGATAATTGTAAGGTAATATATTTGTATTATATAAAGCTCTAAATTTGTGGCAATTTCTTATCACAGCAATTGAAAACTAATACAAAAAGGAAAAAATACATTCCAACTCATTTTGCAAAGGCAACATTACTCTGATACCAAACCAGAGAAATATACTACAAATAAAAGTAAGACCAATATCTCATATCACCAAATTAAATTTCTCAATATAGAGAAAGAATAACCTACTGCAACCAAGTGGGGTTTATCCCAAAAATGAAAGGTGAATTCAACAGTTGAAAATCAAGCAACATAATCCACTGCATTAAGAACCCAAAGAAGAAAAACCACATGAGCATAGCCATAGAAGCAAGAAGTTTTTTGACAAAATACAATATATATTAATGATTAAAATTGTGAATAGAAGTCAACATCCATAACCTGATAAAAGGCTTCTACAAAATCCTCCAGCTAACATATTTAATGGTGAGGGACCAAATATTTTCTCTCAAGACTGGGAAAAAGCAAGGATATCCACTCTCAGCACTCTTATTCAACATCATAATGGAAGGCTTATTCTGTAAAACAGGAAAAAGGCAAAAAAAAAAAAAAAGAAATAAAAGACATAGAAATTGTAAAATAAATTTTTTTCCCATATTCGTGGATGACATTATTGTCTATGAATAAAATCCCAAGGAACCTATATTGGAAAAGAAGAAATAAAACCAACATAACTAGACATGAGTAATTAAAATATGGACTTCAGCACATACATCACAACTTATAGAAAAGTGACTCAAAATGTAATGTACTTAAATGGTAATTTACATTTAGATATATAAAAATGACTTAAATATAAATGAAAACATAATGTAAATCATAAAGTGTAGATGCAAGACTTAAGAAAATAAAGATGAACTCCCCAGATCGGTAGGTGTCCAATATGCTACTGGAGAAGAGTGGAGAAATAGATCCAGAAGGAATGAAGAGGCTGAGCCAAAGCGGAAGCATTGGCCCAGGTGTGGATGTGTTTGGTGGCGAAAGTAAAGTCTGATGCTGTAAAGAACAATATTGCATAGGAACCTGGACTGTGAGGTCCATAAATCAAGGTAAATTGGAAGTGGTCATACAAGAGATGGCAAGAGGGAACCATCAACAGTTTAGGAATCAGTGAACTAAAATGGATGGGAATGGGCAAATTTAATTCAGACCATTATGTCTACTACTGTGTGCAAGAATCCCTTAGAAGAAATGGAGTAGCCCTCATCGTCAACAAAAGGGTCGAAAATGCAGTATTGATTGGGTGCAATCTCAAAAACGACAGAATGATCTCAATTTGTTTCCAAGGCAAACCATTCAGTATCACAGTAATCCAAGTCTATGCCCCAATTGCTAATGCCGAAGAAGCTGAAGCTGAATGGTTCTATGAAGACCTACAATACCTTCTAGAACTAACACCAAAAAAAAGATGTCCTTTTCAGCATAGGGGACTGGAATGCAAAAGAAGGAAGTCAAGATACCTGGAGTAACAGGCAAGTTTGGTCTTGGACTACAAAATGAAGCAGGGCAAAGGCTAACAGAGTTTTGCCAAGAGAAAGCACTGGTCATAGCAAACACCCTCTTCCAACAACATAAGGGATGACTCTACACATGGACATCACCAGATGGTCAATACCGAAATCAGATTGACTATATTCTTTGCAGCTGCAGATGGAAAAGCTCTAGATAGTCAGCAAAAACAAGACCAGAATCTGACTGGCTCAGATCACGAACTCCTTATTGTAAAATTCAGGCTTAAATTGAAGAAAGTAGGGAAAACCACTAGACCATTCAGGTATGACCTAAATCAAACCCCTTATTATTTTACAGTGGAAGTGAGAAATAGATTCAAGGGATTAGATCTGACAGACAGAGTCTATCATAGCCTGAAGAACTACGGATGGAGATTCATAACATTGTACAGAAGGCAATGATCAAAATCATCCCCAAGAAAAAGAAATGCAAAAAGGCAAAATGGTTGTCTGAGGAGGCCTTACAAATAGCTGAGAAAAGAAGAGAAGTGAAAGGCAAAGGAGAAGAGAATAGATATAACTATTTGAATGCAGAGTTCTAAAGAATAGCAAGGAGAGATAAGAAAGCCTTCCTCAATGATCAATGCAAAGAAATAGAGGAAAACAATAGAATGGGAAAGACCAGAGATTTCTTCAAGAAAATTAGAGATACCAAGGGAACATTTCATGCAAAGATGGACGCAATAAAGAACAGAAATGGCATGGACCTAACAGAAGCAGAAGATATCAAGAAGAGGTGGCAAGAATACACAGAAGAACTATACAAAAAAAATTCTTAATGACCCAGATAACCACAATGGTGTGATCACTCACCTACAGCCAGACATCCTGGAGTGTGAAGTCAAGTGGGCATTCGGAAGCATCACTACGAGCAAAGCTAGTGGAGGTGATGGGATTCCACCTGAGCTGTTCAAATCCTAAAAGATGATGCTGTGAAAGTGCTGCACTAAATATGCCAGCAAATTTGCAAAACTCAGCAGTTGTCACAGGACTGGAAAAGGTCAGTTTTCATTCCAATCGGAAAGAAGGGCAATGTAAAAGAATGTTCAAACTACCCCACAAATGCACTCATTTCACTTGCTAACAAGGTAACACTCAAAATCCATCAAGCTAGGCTGCAACAGTATGTGAACTGAGAACTTCCAGATGTTCAAGCTGGATTTAGAAAAGGCAGAGGAACCAGAGATCAAATTGCCAACATCAATTGGATCAGAGAAAAACCAAGGGAATTCCAAAAAAACATCTATTTCTGCTTCATTGACTATGCTAAAGCCTTCATTGTGTGGATCACAACAAACTGTGGAAAATTCTTAAAGTGATGGGAATACCAGACCACCTTACCTACCTCCTGTGAAATCCGTTTGTAGGTGAAGAAGCAACAGTTAGAACCAGACATGGAACAATGTCCTGGTTCCAAATTGGGAAAGGAGTATGACAAGCCTGTATATTGTCACCCTGCTTATTAACTTATATGCAGAGTACATCATGCAAAATGCCAGGCTGGATGGAACACAAGCTAGAATCAAGACTGCCAGGAGAAATAACAACCTCAGATATGCAGATGATACCACTGTTATGGCAGAAAGCATAGAGAAACTAAAGAGCCTCTTGATGAAGATGAAGGAAGAGAGTGAAAAGCTGGCTTAAAGCTCAGCATTCAAAAAACTAAGATCGTGGCATCCAGTCCCATGATTTCTTGGCAGATAGATGTGGAAACAGTGCAAACAGTGACAGACTTTATTTTCTTGGGCTCCAAAATCACTGCAGATAGTGACTGCAGCCATGAAATTAAAAGATGCTTGCTCCTTGTAAGAAAGTGAAAGTGAAAGTCACTCAGTCATGTCTGACTTTTTGAGACCCCCATGGGATATACAGTCCATGGAATTCTCCAGGTCAGAATACTTGAGTGGGTAACCTTTCCCTTCTCCAGGGGATCTTCCCAACCCAGGGATCGAACCCAGGTCTCCCATATTAGCTATGACAAATCTAGACAGCACATTAAAAATTGGAGACGTTACTTTGCCAACAAAGTTCCATATAGTCAAAGCTATGTTTTTTCCAGTAGTCATGTACGGATGTGAGAGTTGGACCATAAAGAAGGTTGAGCACTGAAGAACTGATTCTTTCCAACTGCTGTGTTGGAGAAGACTCTTGAGAATCTGTTGGACTGCCAGGAGATCAAACCAGTCAATCCTTAAGAAAAGTGAAGTCGCTCAGTCGTGTCCGACTCTTTGCGACCCCATGGACTGTAGCCTATCAGGCTCCTCTGTCCATGGGATTTTCCAGGCAATAGTACTGGTGTGGATTGCCATTTCCTTCTCCAGGGCATCTTCCCGACCCAGGGATCAAACCTGGGTCTCCCGCATTGTAGACAGGCGCTTTAGAGTCTGAGCCACCAAGGAAATCAACTCTAAATATTCATTGGAAGGACTGATGCTCAAGCTCAAGCTCCAATAATTTGGCCACCTGAGGCAAAGAGTCGACTCACTGGAAAAGAACCTGTGCTGGGAAAGACTGAAGGCAGGAGGAGAAGGGAAGGGCAGAGGATGAGATGGTTGGATGGCATCACCGACTCAATGGACATGAGTGTGAGCAAACTCCAGGAGATGGTGAAGGACAGGGAAACCTGGAGTGCTGCAGTCTATGGGGTCGCAAAGAGTCGGACAGGACTGAATGACCAAACAACAACAAAGACAGAAGAAAATCTTCATAACTTCCAGGAGAAAATATAGGAGAATATCTGTGATATACAGGTTTTGGCAATGAGTTTTCAGGTATGACACCACAAGAGAATATGTATCAGTATGACATTAATTAAAAAATGATAAATTGAACTTTATCAAAATGAAAACTTTTGGTCTATGAAAGACACTGTTAAGAGAGTAAAAAGGCAAGCCATACTGTGTGAAAGTATTTGCAGATCACATGTCTTATAGAATACTTATATTCTGAATATTTTAAGAACTCTCAAAACTCAGCAAAAGAAAAAAATTCAATTAAAAATTGTCAATATAACCGGACTTCTCTGGTGTTTCAGTTGTTGAAAATTCACCTGCCAGTGCAGGGGAGATGGGTTTGATCCCTGGTCCGGGAAGATTTTACATGCCAAGGGGTAACTAAGCCCACTCACCACAATTATTGAGCACACATTCTGTGACTACTGAAGTCTGAGTGCCCTAGAGCCCAGGCTCTGCAGCGAGAAGCCACAGCACTGAGAAGCCCATGCACCACAACCCTTGCTCGCTACAACTAGGGAAAGCCTGTGTGCAGCAACCAGGACCCAGCACAGCCAAAAATAGACAAGTAAATAAACATACAATTTTCTAAAATTGTCAAAATGCCTGAAGAGACTTAACTGAAGGAGATATCCAAATGGAAAAAAACATAAATGAAAAAATGCTCAATATTGAGAGTCATTAAGGAAATCCATATTAAAACCACAATGAGATACTAGTGCATACTTATTAGGATGGATAAAATTTTATAACCCTCCACAATTGCATATGGTGGTGAGAATGTGAAAGAAGAACTCTCATGCATTGCTTCTGGGGATGCAAAATGATACCGCTATGTTGTAAAACAAATTGGCAGTTTAATGTAAAGTTGAATATATATTTACCATATGACTCAGTGAATTTCAAACACATATTCACACAAAAACCTGCAAATGAATAATCATAGTAGCATTATTCATAGTCTCCAAAATCTGGGAATAATCCAGATGTTCTTCAACAGTTGAATATATAAATAAATATTGGCACATCTATAAAATGGAATACTACTCAGCAGTAAAAAGAAATACACTTTTGTTTCATGCAACAACATGTAATCATGCAAAATTTAAGTGCATTATACTAGCTGAATAAAGTCAGATACTAAAGGCTACCTATTGTGTAATTACATTTATATGATGTACTAAAAAAGTTAAAATTATGGAATTAAAATCAAATTAGTGAGGGAATTCCCTGATGGTCCAGTGGTTAGGACTCAGCACTTTCACTGCTGTGACCTGGGTTCAATCCCTGGTTGGGGAACTAAGGTGCCACAAGCCGTGTGGCCAAAAAAAAAAAAAAATCAGATCAGTGGGTCACAGGGATTGGGGGTAATGGATGTGTTTGATAGCAAACAGGCTGCAAAAAGGAATTCTTAGGGTGGTAGAACTCTTCTATATGTTATTATGGCGATTAACACGCATATGCAAACCCATAAAACCATACACCACAGAGTGACTTTTACCTATGTTAGTACTTCTAAACTGGGAGTGATTTTGCCCATAAGGGGATATTTAGGAGTACCTGCAGACATTTTTTGTCCTCACACTGGGGAACTTGGTGCTACTGGCACCCTAGTAGGAGACTAGGAATATTGATAAACATCCAACAACTCACAAGACAACCATCCAAACAAAACATGATCCAGCCCAAAATGTCAACAGTACCAAAGCTGAGAAAGCCTTCTACATGGAAAGTTTAAAAGTCAACTAGAATGTCAGGAGAATCCAGGAAAGAGTACAGATACATCTAACTGAATTACACATGTCTTAGTCTATTTGGGCTGCTATAATAAAACACCACAGGCTGGGTAGCTTATAAACAACAGAAATTTATTTCTCACATTTCTGGAGGTTGGAAGTCAAAGATGAAGGTGCCAGCATGGTCGAATTCTAATGAAATTGTTTTCTGGGTTGTAGGTTGCCAATCTCACTGTGTCCTCACATGGTGGAAAGGATTAGGGAGCTTTCTGGGGTCTCTTTTATAAAGACGCTAATTCCATCCATGAAAAGTCTGCCTTCATGACTGAGTATCTCCTAATACAATCACATTTCACATTAACATTTCAACAAATTAACTTTTGGGAGACACAAACATTCAGACCATAGCAAAATGTATGAAATCACTTCCTTGAAGTGGATAGGGAATAATGGAGATGACCTAAGTAACTTTAAGAAACGACATTTGACGGGGTGGTAGTAGTGTTTAGTCACTAAGTCATGTCTGACTCTTTTGCAACCCCATGGACTGTACCCTGCCAGGCTCCTCTTCCATGGGATTTCCCAGGCTAGAATACTGGAGAGAGTTGCCATTTTCTTCTCCACCGGATTGTCCCAACCCAGCGATTGAACCCATGTGTCCTGCATTATTAGCAGGCGAATTCTTTACCATTGAGCCACCAGGGAAACCCTTTGGGTACTGCAAAGCAAAAGCCAAAATTAACTGTACTCTAGTTGGTATATCTGTTTCAGAGTGTAGTATAGCAGTTCATTACATGTATAGCCATACATTGCATGTGTAAACCAGAGAAGGCAATGGCACCCCACTCCAGTGCTTTTGCCTAGAAAATCCCATGGACAGAGGAGCCTGGTGGGCTGCAGTCCATGGGGTCGCTAGAGTCGGACACGACTGAGCGACTTCACTTTCACTTTTCACTTTCATGCATTGGAGAAGACAATGGCAACCCATTCCAGTGTTCTTGCCTGGAGAATCCCCGGGTCGGGGGAGCCTGGTGGGCCGCCGTCTATGGGGTCGCACAGAGTCGGACACGACTGAAGCGACTTAGCAGCAGCAGAAGGTTAAACAAAGAAGTTTATATTATATATTGTAGATAGTGGAAGCCAAGTTTCCAACGTCAGAGAAAAAAGTTGCAAAAAGGAAAAGATTTAGTGTCAGAGACATCAATATGAACTCCTGTGTGTGTGTGTGTGTGTGTGTGCACAGTTAGTTCTGTCCACTGAGAGGGCCTAGACACAATGCTGCCCCATTAGCAATGAACACACACAGGGCACAGATCTTGGTTTCTAAATACCATTTTCTAATAAAAGGAACCATGACTCCTTAAAGAAATAGTTGATCCTAGGATCAGGGCAGGGGAAGTACAAGATGAACCTGGAATGTCTTGTAGTACTAGAAAGTAAAGAAGTGTTTTGTAAAGAATATGCAAATGTATTTGTTTTCCTTTGCTGTGTAACAAATAACCACAAAAGTAGTGGCTTGAAACAGAAATCCAGGCGGGCTCAACTGGATTCCTTGCTTAAGGTCTCAGAATGCTGAAGTCAGGGTGGCAGTAAGCTTGGACTCCTATCTGAAGGTTCTGAGGAAGAACCTGCTGCTGGACTCATTCAGGTTGTTGGCTGAATTCAATCCATGCAATTAGAGGACTGTGGTCCCTGTTTCCTTCCTGGCTGTTGACTGAGGGTTGTTTTTGGTTTTTTTTTTTTTTCCAGCTTCTAGAGACTCCTTATATTTCTTGGCTCTTGGTCACCTCCATTTTACAAACCCAGCAATGACAAATTGAATCAATCTCTTGCTTTGAACGTCCTCGACATCCTCTCCTTTCTTTTCTGCCTTCCTCTTCTGCCACCAGCTAGAGAAGGGTCTATGCTTTAACAACTCATGTGATTTTACTCAGCAGATCAGGATAGTCCAGGATCATCTCCCACTCTTAAAGTCAACCGATTGAGTGTTAAATTATATCTGAAAAAAATCTCCTTACAGCAATACCAAGATTAGTATTTTATTGAAGGACAGGAATCTTGAGGGGAATATCTTTAAAATTCTGTCTAACACATTGGACATGTCAAAGGGACATGAGCCAATACCAAAGAGCTTCTAAAGGACAAAACTGGATCAATTTGAGAAAATCAGATGCTATTTGATTATATCACAAAGAATAAAACATCGAGGTAGCTCAGTGGTAAGGAATCTGACTGCAATGCCGGAGACGTGTATTCAATCCCTGGGTCAGGAAGATTCCCTGGAGAAGGAAATGGCAACTCACTCCATTATTCTTGCTTGGGAAATCCCATGGACAGAGGAGCCTGGCAGGCTACAGTCCATGGGCTCACAAAAGAGCCGGACATGTCTTAGCAACTAAACAACAATAGCAATACGGATATAAGTTAATGATTAAATAAATAAGGTAGGACTTACTTACAGAGTAATTCCAAGTAATAAATGTAGGTGATATGAAGGACATAGAAAATCACCATTAGAACACCAAAGTAGTAATTTGATGCAGGTAAGACCCACTGATGAATGTTAAACCTAATGGGCAAAACTTTAAGGAAAATCAAGATATTTGCATAGCTTCAAAGTATCTCACCTCCAAATTTTAATTAATAATTGTGTTTATTTTTATACTCACAAATTCTTTGGTACTTCTTCCTCCAAGAGGTGAAGCTTAATCCACCTCCCCATTCTATTGACTATGAGCTGGACTAGATGACTGATTTCTAAGAAATAGAGTATGGAAATGGAGAAATAGAAATTTACAGAGGAAAAACTTAGCTAAGGGATCAAAGTAAACACCACCACCAATAAGTCATGTTGATATCATATAATTTATATGAATGATAAAAAGAGCTATCAACGCTGTGGTCTTATTCCCCAAATCTCATAGTAATCCCAGTTATCATGAGAAAACATCAGACAAGTCCAAATTGAAGGCCATCCTACGAAACAGCTGATAAGGACTCTTCAAAAAGTGTTAAGGTTATTAAAAACATAAAATAATAAGGAACTGTCAGAGAATGTAGGAGAATGAGGAGACATGATGACTAAATACAATCAGTATCCTGGATTGAACCTTGGGGAGGAAAAAGGACTTTGGGGAAAACTTGTTAACATTTGTATAATGTGTCTAGCTTAGTTAATAGTACTGAACTAATGTTAATTTCTTAATTTTAATAGGTGACATATGTTAACTTAGGGGAATCTAGATGAAAGGTATACAGGAACGCTCCTTACTACCTTTGCAACTCTTCTGTAGATGTAAAAGTATTCCAAAGTAGAAAGTTAAGAAAGGATTATTAGTTTACTTGGGCTTTCCTTGTAGTTCAGCTGGTAAAGAATCTGCCTACAATGTGGGAAACCTGGGCTCAATCCCTGGGTTGGGAAGATACCCTGGAGAAGGGAAAAGCTACTCACTCCAGTATTCTGGTCTGGAGAATTCCATGGACTGTATACCCCATGGGGTTGCAAAGAGTCGGACATGACTGAGCGACTTTCACTTAATTCTTGTGAGATTTCACAAAGAAAGGAAGACAAAAACCCTTGTAGTCAATTTGCAAAATTTAATCAGAAGTCTCCCCTAAGTTTTTGATTTGCTATATACTACAAATCATACCTCATACCTCGAGGCAGACCTCATTTTATTGTGCTTTGCTTTCTTGTGATTTTTACAAATAGAAAGTTTGTGGCAATCCTGCCTTGAGCAAAATGTCTATTGGTGACATTTTTGAAAGAGCATTTGCTCACTTTGTGTTTCTGTGTTACATCTTGGTAATTTTGCAATATTTCAAATTTTTATTGTTACTATATTTGTTTCAGTGATTCATGATTGATGATCTTTGATGTTTCTATTGTAATTGTTTTGGTATTTTTTATCAATAAGGTATTTTTATATTCAGATATGTATTTTTTAGATATAATGCACACTTCATAGACTGCAGTATAATATAAACATAATATTGTGACTTGCTTTATTGTGATATTCACTTTATTGCTATTCTGGAACTGAACTTGCAATATCTCTGAGGTATGCTTGTAATGCTATTATAAACACTTTTGTACAGGTTTTGCGAACACGTTTTCAATTCTCTTGAGTATATACCTACAAGTGGAATTGCTAGGTCGAATGGTAGCTCTCCGTAGAACTTTTAGGAGGACGGTCACAATGCTTTCCACAGCAAGTGCATGATTACACTTTTCCACCGGCAATGTTTGAAGGTTATAGTTCTCCACATCCTTGCCAACACTTGGTACTGCTTTTTTTGTTTAAGGTGTCAGCAGGGCTGCATTCGTTACTGAGACTCCAGAGAAGAATACATTTCTCTGCTTTTTGAGCCCCTCAAGCCTGCCCACATTCCTTGGCTCAGAGCCCCTGTGTTCTATCTTTAAAGCTAACACCACCAAACTGAGTCGTGCTCATGTTACCACTTCTCTGTTTCTACTGTCTGCTTTTTTTTTTTTTTTTTTTTTGGATACTAGCCTTGCTAGGGGATGTGAAGTGCTGGAGGGGCACATCCCCAGTGGCTCTGCTCTTCTCTAACCTTTCTGCAGAAATTGGTCCTCCTGACTGATTTACTTCTGGACCAAATTCTGCCATTTGCTTGGGAACATTTGGCCTAATGGCATCCTTTTCGGATCTCTATCAGAAAGGATCTCAATAGGTTATTTCCATGAAGCTATACTTGACAAGCTGTGATGAATGTAGGAAACTTCCAAAAATGAAAATGAGATAGAAGGTATCCTATGTGAAAGACTCAAGAGTTTTCAGCTTCTTTCAGTTTACAGAGACCCCAGGGGCTGGTTTAAGATGTTAGAAATACATCTTATAAGGTGACATTATTTCTTACATGTAAAACTAAAACAAGCTTCTCAAAGTAATAATTCTTAACACTACTTGTGGGTGATGAACAGATGCATTTCTTTTTAAAAAATTGCTTGTTGTGACCCACAAAACTGATTTCAAGAGCTGTAATTTACAGCAGTTCCCACTATGAAGAACACTGGATTGAAGGATATTTGAGATTTCTTTCTGCTCTATTCTAAAAATTAACCAGTCTACATTGGAAAGACAAAAAAGCAAAACACAGAAAAACAGCCTCGGTCTTGCTGAGTCTGGTCTTCTTGAGCTTGTTGTCAGTTAAAATAGTCAAATATTCTCCCTTTCCAGATGACAAAGTCCTACAGAAAAAGCCCCAAGTCAGACCCCCCCACCAAAATGTACAGCAGAAGGTCACCTTGGTACTTGGCATCTCAACTCCAGTACCCTCATCTGCCATTGTCCCTACCCTTTTTATAAGCAGTCTACTTTAAGGTCTTGTACTTTTCTTTTTTAATGCTTTTGCCCCGTGAATTCAGGAAGTATTCATCATGTTATTACACTTACTTCGTTTACACTTAATGTGACATGATACACATATGTGTTCATGAAATATACGTACAGCTTCCTTGGTGGCTCAGTCGGTGAAGAATCTGCCTGCAATGCAGGAGACACAGGAGACACGGGTTTTATCCCTGGGTGGGGAAGATCCCCTGGAGAAGGAAATGGCAACCCACTCCAGTATTCTTGCTTGGACAATTCCATGGACAGAGGAGCCTGGTGAGCTACAGTCCATGTGGTCGCAGAGTCAGACAGGACTGAGCAACTAACACTTCACTTTCCAACATACACACATACAATAGTGGCCTCTAGTGATATACACTAGAATTACCTGGAAAGCTTACTAAAAACGGGATCATTTGGAGTTCCCACTCTGGTTCTGGGCTTCTCTGGTGGCTCAGCTTGTAAAGAATCTGCCTGCAATGTGGGAGACCTGGGTTCAATCCCTAGTTGGGAAGATCCCCTGGAGGAGGGCATGGCAACCCACTCCAATATTCAGAATCCTCATGGGCAGAGGAGCCTGTCAGGCTGCAGTCCCTAGGGTCGCACAGTCACACGACTGAGAGACTAAGTAGCGCTCTTGTTCTACAGGATAGAAACCAGAGGTCCCACATTCTCAAAGAACTTCCCCCACTAAGGTATTTTTATGAAGATGGTGGACTCACACTCCTCGAAAACAGTAGGACATGCAAGGAGATCAAACCAGTCAATCCTAAAGAAAATCAACCCTGAATATTCATTGGAAGGTTTGGTGCTGAAGCTGAAGCTCCAATACTTTGGCCACTTGATGCAAAGGGCCAACTCATTGGAAAAGACCCTGATGAGAAAGATTGAGGGCAGGAGGAGAAGCGGACAACAAAGAATGAGATAGTTGGATGGCATCACTGACTCAATGGACATGAGTTTGAGCAAACTCAGGGAGATAGTGAAGGACAGGGAAACCTGGCATGCTGCAGTTTATGGGATTGCAAAGAGTTGGACACAACTTAGCGACTAAACAACAACAACAATGCATTCTTAAAGTTCTATCAGATATTGAATTATGAATATGATCCTTCCTGGTTGGTTGAGGACAAAAATCACCAAAGACAATTGATATTTTGTGTCTAGGGAGCTAGAAGAGGAAAGGTAACATTAACAAAAAATAAAACAAGGTGTGTACCAGGAAGATTGCTTTAAAAACTGCTTTATTAATTTCATATTATGAAAAGAATACTTTTTCTTATAACTGAATGAAATTGCCCTGCTGACAGAAAGTTATACAATGAGACAAAATAGTATTCAGTTAGAAACTGGCAAGTGGAAACACCAAAAGATTTACAAAAAAAGTAACTCAGAGAAACTACAAGCATGTAGAGCAGAGGCCATTTTATTAACCTCAGGAAACCTCTTTAACATTCAAGGTATAAGGCAAAACTCACAATGATTGTCAGGTTCAGGAGTTTGATAGGGCACATGATGTCTCATCTGCTGCTTCTTAGTCTTTCCCTTGATTTCTATTATCTGCCCCATATGCTTTTCTACATTATTTCCCACTTCATTGTGATCAATACGCCTGTTGGGTATAGCCCATCGAAAATTAGGGACAAGTCGTCTAACCCATCCCAGTCTGATATTTCCTCCAGACTTCTGGACTTTGCCCCCTCCCAAGTCGCGTGATTCCTCTCCAGTCTTCAAAGAGGCCTGGTCTCCTCGTTCGTTTTCCTGTTGGGCATCTTCCATGTTGAAACTTTCTATTGCTCGTTCCTCTTTGGAAGCCATTGCTCCTAGGAGACAGAAGATGCAACAAGGGGCTATTTTCTGGATGGAATGATCAGCACCGAGGACAGAGGCCCTACTACGCACCTCTCAGGCTTCCCAGCCCTGGTGGTCAAAGGCTTTTCAAATTTTCCTTTTCCCACCTGGGAGGCCTCCTACGCCCTCTAGGAAGCCCCCAGTCCGAGCACTACCCCCTCCCGCGCCCCAAACCCCCCATTTTCCCTGCCGATCCAGGCCCAGGTCTCTGCAGGCACCAATATGGAGGACGGGGTTGCAGGGAGCATTTGGAGTCTTAGGGTTTTCCCCACGTTCCCCCCACCGTCCCCCACCGCCCCCCACCGCCCCCCACCGCCCCCCACCGCCCCCCACCGCCCAACTGTCCCTCGCACCGACCTGGGCCTATCCTTGCTGTCTCCTGCTCCTTCCGATTCTTGCTGCAAGTGCGCCGCTGCAACACTTCGACTCGCAGACCTGCAGAGGGTCGGGGTGGGGGCAGGGGGCTGCTACAGCCAGGCGCTCGGCTCCTTCCTGGCCCCGCGTCCCCTACCCCCCAGCCACCCCCACCCAGTGTGCCCCGATCCCAGGCTCAACCGCCCCTTCTCAGTCCCCACACGCCGCGCCGACCAACATTTTATAACCCGAGAAGAACGGGGGCGGGGCAGGGGTGTGGGAAAAGCTCGCTACGGTGCGAGAAGCAGGTGTTAGCAAGGGCCTGCGGCCTTAAGGCCTCCCGGCCCGTCCCCCACCCAAGCCCCCGGGAAGGCCTACCGCTTTCGGCGGCCAAACGCCCGGTGTCGGGGCGGGGGCGGGGTGGCGTTGGAGCTGCAGTCTCCACTCCGAGGCAACGGACTCCCGAGGAGAGGTCCTCAGGCTGCGTCCGCTCGCCCGCGCCACCTTTGCCGACCCCACTCTGGGTCCCTTACCTGCTCCTCTCGCTTCTCCTGCTCTTAGGGGTCGTCCCCGGCCCGCGCTCCCTCACGGCCACCCGGAGCAGGTACCAAGAGGCGAGCCGGGTCCGACGCGAGAGCGGGGCGTGCAAGCAAGACTAGGCACTGGCCGGTCACGTGGGGCTTGTGTCACAATGGAAAGCCACGCCCTCGCCCCGCCCTTCCTGCCCCTCGGGGTCTCGCAGAGCCCTTGGTGGTGCACACACACTTTCCGTTGCCCCTCAGTCCTCCTCACCACCACCACCCGCCGCCCTGTGACACTTGTCCAGGAGCCGGCCGTAGAACCCTCCTTTCTTCACGTGTTCCTGGGCCTTTCTCTGCCGGCCACCTAAGGGCACTATCTTCCCAGGGGCCGATAGCCATTCCCATTTCTCTTCTGAGGACTTGCCTTTTCCCTCCTCTGCACCCAGGATACACCCCTCCACCTGCCGGGATTTAGGCGCAGCATTGTAGGGGATGCTAAACCCCTCAGCACTTAATCACACTTTAATGCAATATTCTAAAAAACAAAATTAATGCAAGAATATCTGTGATGAGCAAGTTGTCCCACCCACTTCACTCCCAAGCTGTTATTCTCCTTATCATGATTGTCCCCCGGTTTCTTATTTTCTCTGAACACAAATGCATGGGGGAGAGTGGGGAACAGGAAATGAGCCAAGGAGATGGTGTTGTTTCTAATTATTTTCACACTTTTTTGTTTTGTTCCTATTTTTGACTAAAAATTTCTTCTATTTATAGTTCACATTAACTTTATCTTTTATTATGGAAAATTTCAAACATACGCAAAAATAGAACAGTATCATGAAAGGCAACGTACTCATCACTGAGTGTACGCAACAACTGAAAATGTATCGGGACAACTCATGGTCAATCTTGTTTAATCTATATCCCCTTACCCACTTTCCACCCTTAGAGATTATCTTTGAAGTAAATCCTAGACATATCACTTTGTGCACTTCTGCTGCTGCTGCTGCTGCGGCTAAGTCGCTTCAGTCATGTCAAACTCTGTGCGACCCCATAGACGGCAGCCCACCAGGCTCCGCCGTCCCTGGGATTCTCCAGGCAAGAACACTGGAGTGGGTTGCCATTTCCTTCTCCAATGCATGGAAGGGAAAAGTGAAAGTGAAGTCACTCAGTCGTGTCCGACTCTTAGCGATCCCATGGACTACAGCCTACCAGGCTCCTCCGTCCATGGGATTTTCCAGGCAAGAGTACTGGAGTGGGGTGCCATTGCCTTCTCCGTTGTGCACTTCTACAAGGACTCTTTTAATGACAACCACTATGTCATTAACATGTGCTTAAGTCACTTCAGTCGTGTCCGACTCTTTGCGACCCTATGGATCATAGCCTGCCAGGCTCCTCTGTCCATGGGATTCTCCAGGTGTGAATACTGGAGTGTGTTGCCATGCCCTCCTCCAGGGAATCTTCCTGACCCAGGGATGGAATCCATGTCTCCCTTGTCGCCTGCGCTGCAGGTGGATTCTTTACCAATAAGCCACTGGAGAAGCCCCTTGGCTATGACAATTTGATGGTACTGTGTTTTGGTGAGTGTTTCCTGCTTTGTTTGTTGAGCTTCTCCGATGTGTGTGTTTGTGATTTTCCTTGAATTTTAAAAATTCTATCCATCATTCCTTCAAATAATCTTTCTTCCTTCTCTCTTTCTCTTTTTTCTTTCTGTTCCTCAGACTGAGTAATAGACTTATCTTAAAGTTCCCTGATTCCTTTTTCTGCCTGTTTACATTTGATGTTGAACCTTGATATTGAATTTTTCATTTCAGCTTCTGTACTTTTCAGCTTCAGGATTTCTGTTGCTTCCTATTTATAATTTTTTTCCTGTTTATTGATATTCCCTATTTGGTGAGACATCATTTTCCTGGTTTATTTTAGTTCTTTATCCTTTACCATTTTGATCATATTAAAGACAGTTGATTTAAAGTTTTTGCCTATTAAGTCCAATCTCTGGGCTTTCTGAGTAACGTGCATGCTAAGTTGCTTCAGTCATGTCTAATTCTTTGTGACCCCATGAACTGTAGCCCACAAGGCTTTTCTGTCCTTGGGATTCTCCAGGCAAGAATACTGGAGTGGGTTGCCATGCCCTCCTCCAGGGGATCTTCCTGACCCAGGGATCGAACCCACATCTCCTATGTCTACCTGCATTGGCAGGTAAGTTCTTTACAACTAGCACCACCTGGGAAGCCCTTCTGAAGGACAGTTTCTATTAATGTTTTTTTTTTTTTTCCTGTGAATAAGCCATATTTTATTTGCATGCCTCATAATCTTTTTCCTGTTGAAACTGGACATTTTGACTATTACTATGTGATACCTCTGGAAATCATATTCTTCCCTCTCCCCTGGATTTGTTGTTGCTGGCCATTGTGACTTGTAGTTGAATTTTTCTTTAGAGATTTTTCCAAAACTGTTTTGGTAAAGTCTTTATCCTTTATCATGTGTTTCCACTGAAGTCTGTGTTGCCTAAACTTAGTGGTCAGCTGGTGTTTGGACAGTTTATATAAATCCCCGGAGTCAATGAAAGTTAAGAAGAAACACTCTTCCAAGTCTCTGCAGATTGGTCCTTGCTGGGGAACTCATTCAGTGTTTAGCCAGGCAATTTACAACTCTCTTAGTTTTTACTTCCTACTTCAGACTTGCCCTGGGTAGCTCAAATGATAAAGAACCTGCCTGCAGTGCGGAAAACCTGGTTTCAATCCCTGGGTTGGGAAGATCCCCTGGAGAAGGAAATGGCAACCCACTTCAGTATTCTTGCCTGGAGAATCCCATGGACAGAGGAGCTTGGTGGGCTACAGTCCATGGGGTCGCAAAAAGTCAGACACATCTGAGTGACTAACGCTTGCTTTTCTTTCAGAGTCTGAAGGACATCCAGAGGTGAAAGCTTGGGGTCTCCTCAGGCCTGTAAAGCACATTCCCATTCTGGGCATATGTGTGGTCTTCTTGATCCCCCTGTATATTTGAGAACTTTTAAAAGCCCTTATTCTCCCATGTGTCTCCTTTCACAACCTCTTCCTCCCAGTTTTTTCATTACGTTTATTGTTTATTCTGAGTTTTGTCCTTTGCCCCAGGCAGCTAGGGAAAATATCTGAGCCTTTAAATGCTTTTAGCAAAAACCACTTTACTCCTTGGGAAAGCTCCGAATCAGGCAAAACAAAGATAAACATTCTGCCAGATGAGTTGAGATCCAGAGCCACAATTCACTGAGAATAAACTCCATAATGCTCCTTCTGGTACTAGCAACCTTCACCAGCTGATCTGGGGTGTTGGGGATGACTACTCGGCAGTTTAGAATACCACAGCACTCTAACTACAATACAGGAGCTTCTCTCTTCAACAGGTTTTTCCCTGGTTGCTGACAAATGGAATGTTTCCTGTCATATCAGTAAACAAAGGATGTCACAGTCATCAGCAATTGTAGCCACCACTGAAGGTGAGCTGATGAGTCCTGAGGGAACTCAGGGAGGAAAGAATATCTTCCATTTAGAAGCCATCAGACTGCAAACACTTCCTACTCTGAGCCCTGAGGAAACTCAGGGTGTGAAAACACAGGGTACTGGCCCCAGATAGCTGAGGTGCACATCAAATGAATGATTACAGTGAGTCCAGACTCTTGCATCTTCCCAAACAGAGAAAAGCACTAAATTCTGTAACTTGACATATCCGGTTTCTCTAATCAACAGCAGTCTTTGGATGTTCCTGACTACCTGCTCTTTGTTGCAAAACTCCTATATATCCTAGCTCCTCTCTCACCTCCTTGGAGCAGCAGTTTCACAGAGCTACCTGGGATGCTGTCTCCCCAGCTGCAGCCCTCATTTTGTACCAGATAAAACTTAACTCACACCTCCCATATTGTGCCTTTTTTCTAAGGCAACATTGCTGTAGTTGTTTGTGTTTTTAAAAAATTAGATTCCAGTGTGATGCAAAAGTTACTCTGCCATTTTTTGAGATGTCTTCTCTCTGTGTTTTTAAACTCTCTACAATATAATGTCAGCATGCAGTTATCTTTCAAAATTCACCTAAGAAAGCAGTACAAGATTATGCTTGATTTTCAGTAATTTTAAAGTGGAATACTCGGTTAATTATAATGTTTGGTACTTTGTCACAAATAAATTTATATATTTGACTTGATTAAAAAACATGCTTTCTGGAATATAGCTATGGGAATTTCATAGTTTGAAATATGTTTAAAAGTTATTACAAGGTTAAAAATTATAGATGAATATCAAAAATAAGTTTTGTTACCATTGTGAATAGTAAATATTTGGGTACTGTTTGAGTTCTTCTCAATTAAAAAATCATTTCTATTCAAAACAAATTTACTTAAGTTTCAAAGGTTACTAGTACATGCTTTCCCCTTTTACCTCATGCTCGTACCATGTCTGGTTACAGGAGCATTCCTTCCCTCAAGTCTCTCAAAAATAATCAGGATAAAAGATGAGTGAAAAAATAACTACACATGACAAAAGATCCTGAAAGTGAAAGTGAAAGTTGCTCAGTCCTGTCCGACTGTTTGTGACCCCAGGAACTATACAGTCCGTGGAATTCTCCAGGCCAGAATACTGGAGTGGGTAGCTTTTCCTTTCTCCAAGGGATCTTCCCAACCCAGGGATTGAACCCAGATCTCTGACGTTGCAGGCAGATTCTTTACCAGCTGAGCCACAAAGGAAGCCCCAAAATGATAATAAAACATCATAATGAAATAGAATATGTCCTAGCAGCATTAAAAAAAAAAACCCATTTGTGCAACAACATATTTCTAGTCATATGGAAATCAGCACTTGCATTAGGTATATTTCTAGTCATATGGAAATCAACACTTGCATTAGGTATATTTCTCATTACACAAGTATACTTCTTCATTCAATTCTCCACATCAAGGATTTCTGGCATAAAGTTACAATACAATATCCTCTGACAGTCTCCCCTCCCCTAATAGGCAAGACGTGGCTTGCAAAATAAACATCATAGTGGGTTATATGCAGAGGGAAGCAGGCCATTACAAAAGGAGGGATAAGTCTAGTGAAGTGGGAGAGTTACTTGTTACTTGTCCAAAGTGGATAGAACACATAAACAGCCACTCCACGGGTTTCTTTTGGGGCTATCCTAGATAGAAAGACCCATGGCTGGGCCCACTCTAAAGAGGTTCATCCTAGGGGTAGCATATTGTAAAGGAAAGAGCACAGCTGAATTGGGAGATGAACACCTGGGCTCTTGATACTGGTTCTGTCATGTGCTCACTGAAGACTCTTGAAGTTCATAGGTTGGGAGTTCCTTGGTGCCCATTTTTGTCCACAGTTCCCTTTCATTCCACATTCTCTCCTTTGGCAGCCATCTCACCTATACTTATATCTTCAATTGCCATTCATCCACATATGATTCCTGTGTTTCCCTCTCTAGGTCAGTCTCTGATCTAAATATCTTGCTACATTCTTAACATTCCCACTTGGGTATACAAAGGTATTGAAAAATCAAGATGGTTCATCATGTTCCCACCAGAAAGGATCCATTATACATTGCTCATCCCGGTTGATATCACTACCTGTCACACAGATAATCAGGTGAAACAACTGAGACTCACACTAACACCTCCTTCTATATCCCCCATCCAGCTCTCAAATCTTTCATGAGTTCATCTGTTTGTTCATTCTTTCATATGTCCTCTTGTCTAGTAGAAAGAAGACTATTGCTGGCTTAAGGGAGAATGGGGATAATCAATCACACAATCAAAGTCCTAGAGTGATCCATTGCAATTAGAAGGGGCTACTTCAGGAAGTTTTTTCACAGCAGGGAAAGTAGGGAGCATAGGTGGTGAGGCAGGTAAATTGGTATGTTTGGTGCTAG
This sequence comes from Bos javanicus, assembly GCF_032452875.1. Classification (NCBI taxonomy): domain Eukaryota; kingdom Metazoa; phylum Chordata; class Mammalia; order Artiodactyla; family Bovidae; genus Bos; species Bos javanicus. The sequence continues at coordinate 53,561,143 of NC_083897.1, forward strand.
GGGCATATAGACAATCTCTTCTGTGATATTTTTGATATGCAGACAATCCGCATCTACTTTTCCAAAGAAACAAGAAGCCAAAAGAACAGTTAAAAATGATGAGGTCTGAGAGGGTATTGAAGTTTTGAACACAGACTAGATTGTTGTGCCACAGGGTTCTCAGATATTGAGAAAGTATATTGACTATGAAAATGTGGTAAAATTGCCAGCTAGGCCTGAATTCTTTTCCATATCTTACAATAGCTTCCCTTGTACTTTTTTTTCTCACAGCTCTCCCTGCATTTTCCACCAGGTTCCAGCCACACTGGTTTTTATCTTTTTCTGGAATAAGTCATACTCACTCCCACTTCAGAGTATGCTATTCCTTAGGCTAATATCAAAAGATTGCATACACACTCAGCTCATTCTTATCATCAAGGTGCTAGCTGAAATGTCACGTCCATAGCATGGCATTCTCTGGTCACATAACACGGTGCAGCTCCAGGTATCATCATGTACATTGTAGTCAAAGTAAGTGATGATGATCTTTAAAGTTGTCAAACTGGGGGCCCTGGAAATCCTTGACTGCTCTCTACAGAAATGTTATTTTTGATCCCATTTCTCTGTTTTATTTTCTTCATGGCACTCCTTGCTCACTGAAATTATATTAGTTATTTTATGTGTATCCAAAAAAGAATAGAAGCCCTATAAAGGGAGGGGCCTTTCCTGTCTTTAGCACTCAGTAAACAAGGCAATGGCACCCCACTCCAGTACTCTCGCCTGGAAAATCCCATGGATGGCGGAGCCTGGTAGGCTGCAGTCCACGGGGTCGCTAAGAGTCGGACACGACTGAGTGACTTCACTTTCACTTTTCCCTTGCACACATTGGAGAAGGAAATGGCGGCCCACTCCAGTGTTCTTGCCTAGAGAATCCCAGGGACGGGGGAGCCTGGTGGGCTTCCGTCTATGGGGTCGCACAGAGTCGGACACAACTGAAGCGACTTAGCAGTAGCAGCAGCAGACAAGTGCTGCATGGCTCGATTGTTACCTACCAGGTACACTAATACAGAAACAGATAAAGTTGAATGGCAAAACCACATTCCTGAGTTCTAGACTCCAGGGAAAGTATTTAGCAGGTCTGGGTTAAGGTCTTAGAAGTTGTGATTTTTACAAGATCCCAGCTGATTCTTATAAAAGTGACCTGTGCCTCATGCTTAGGCCAATGCATATCTTTTAAAATGTTGTTTTACTCATTCTCAGACATAAATTGTGGCAATATTTTCTTAGGTTTGTCTCCCAAAGTAAAAGAAATAAAAGCAAAAATAAGCAAATGGGACCTGATCAAACATATAAGCTTTTGCACAGCAAAGAAAACCATAAACAAAATGAAACAACAACCTACAGACTGGAAGAAAATCCTTGCAAAAGATTGACCAACAAGGGACTAACTTCTAAAATATACAAAGAGCTCATACAAGTCAATATAAAAACAAACAAACAACTCAATCATAAAATGGGAGAAGACCTAAATAGACATTTCTCCAAAGAAGACATTCAGATGGCCAATAGGCCCATGAAAAGTTGCTCAGCATCGCTAACCATTAGAGAAATGAAAATCAAAACTACAATGAGGTATCACCTCACACTGGTCAGAATGGCTATCACCAAAAAGTCTAAAAACAATGAATGCTAGAAAGAGTGTGGAGAAAATGGAACCTTCCTACACTGTTGGTGGGAATGGAAATTGGTGCAGGCTCTATGGAGAACAGTATGAAGGTTCCTTAAAAAAAAAAATAGAGTTACCATATGATCCAGCAACCCCACTCCTTGGCATATATCTGGAAAAGATGAAAACTCTTATGTGAAAAGCTACATGCACCTGAATGTTCATAGCAGCACTATTTACAATAGTCAAGATATGGAAGAAACCTAAATGTCCATTGACAGATAAATGTATAAAGAAGATGTGGTACATATATACAATGGAATATTACTCAGCCATAAAAAGAATGAAATAATATCATTTGCAGCAACATGTATGGACCTAGAGATTATCATACTAAGTGAAGTAAGAGAGAGAGACATATATGATGTCACATGTAGAATCTAAAAAATAGTACAAATGAAGTTATTTACAAAACAGAAACAGACTCACAGACATAGAAGACAAATTATGGTTACCAAAGGGCAAGTGGGGGGAGGGATAAATTGGGAGTATGGGACTAATAGATGCAAACTACTATGTATAAAATAGATAAAAAATAAGGATGTATTATATAGCACAGGGAGCTATACTCAATATCCTGTAAAAACCATAGTGGAAAAGAACCTGAGACTTCCTTGGATAAATCTCTGTACTTTGAATTCAGGGGGCATGGGTTCAATCCCTGGTCACTGAAGATCCTTCATGTGGTGGAGTGTGGCCAAAAAAAAAAAAAAAAAGAACCTGAAAAATAATATATATTTCTGATTTAACAAGAATGTAAACATTTGCCATTTGCAATCCGTTTTATTTTCACTTCTTTAAATTATTCATTAACTGATATAATATACAAAACACCAAATGAGTATTTTGTACCTAGAAGGTAATGATGAGTTTGTCCTGGTATTCTGAATGCTAACATTCCTGAGTGGCTAGGAGGACTCCATATTTTTATCTCGTTTAATCAATGAGGCTGGTGGAAGGGAGTAGCCTCTCCAAAAGGCCTTTATGATGAGAACATCTAACTCTCATTTCAATGTTTTACTTAGCCAAGTCAGTATCGCACTGTGTGCTTCCTTATCAGCATCAGTGCCTTAAGATCAAAGTTCACACACTTTTCTGATGTTAAATCTAAAAGTCAAAATAAGACAATTGGAGAGCTTTTTAAATAGAAGGGTAGGGGGAGATTTTCTTCCTCTACCCTGGACTCGACTGTAGATGATTCAATTAAATGGAAAGGATATAATGACATTCTTTCTCTAGGACTCCATCTGGCAGCCAATTCTTCATAACAAACTGGCACAGAAACTCGTGTGGGCAGGTAATGAATTTGTATGCTTATCCCTTTATGCTGTTACATTTTCAAGTAAGAGGGAATCCTCTAGTAGTCAAACTTTTCCATTCATGTTCAGGACATCTCTTTTAAGGATGGAAGGGGCACTTTAGATCAGATAGAGAGAGACCTTCTGCCCTTACTGGGCTTCCCTGGTGGTTCAGAGGGTAAAGCGTCTGCCTGCAATGCAGGAGACCCAGGTTCGATCCCTGGGTCAAGAAGATCCCCTGGAGAAAGAAATGGCAACCCACTCCAGTATTCTTGCTTGGAGAATCCCATGGGCAGAGGAGCCTGGTGGGCTACAGTCCATGGGGTTGTCTGCCTTACTAGGCAGGACTACACCCACTCTCGGCTGGAAGAAGTTACAGAAGAAAAAGACTTCTGCCCCAATTCCCAAGAAATATTTTGAGTATGAAGTCTCTCAGTGGGGAGTTGTTAAGGGTGACACACTGACTGAAACCACCCACCCTGACCAGCACCATAGTAACCATTTGCATGAGTTATTTTATAACAGGAGGTCCTGGTAAGGAACACAGAACTAACAAGCCACCATCAACCAGAAAAATTCAGGAAATGTCAAAAGGAGACACCACATGTCCTACCACTTCCCAGAATCCTTCTCGCTGTCATCTACCTTGGCTGAGCAATGTGAGTGCCACCAGGAAGAACCCTGAATCAGAATGACTGGACAAAGAAAAGCCAGAAACTAATCCCATCACCATAAAGCCCAAGACTTTGAGCCACATGGCAGAGCAGTCTTCCTGGGTTCCGTTACCCTCCTGCTCTCCACCCAGGTGCCCCTTCCCAATAAAGTCTCTTGTTTTGTCAAAAAAAAGAAAAAGAATGTAGGGGCAAATTGGGAATCAAAATGGCATCTTCTAAAGTGCCCCACTAGGTGCCCAACATTGGTACTTTAAAAATGAGGAAGGCTGAATGTCAGAGCAGTTAAATATCATTTTCAGGTCCCACAGTTAAAAGGCTAAGACCATCTCTGTGAGGGTTGTCTGACTCTAGTGACCATGGTCTCACCACTCTTCCACTTGAACTTCTCTTCTATATGGTGGCCTTGAAAGGATGAGGAATGAGTGAGTTTATGCTTTCTGGGTAGGAAAATCTGTGTGGAGTGGTACAGGTTACCAGGGGATTTGTACTAACATTTATCTGCCTCCATTTGAAGATTTCTGATAGATACACAGGATTAGAGTTCATGTAAGAAGTCTGGGATGAAATGTGGATAGGATCCTAGCAGATACCTAATACATGCATGGTAGCCATGTTCTATTTTATTCTTTCTTGTCTTTTTTCAACTTTTACCGGTTAAAATTTTTTTTTAATTTATTTATTTTAATTGGAGGCTAATTACTTCACAATATTGTAGTGGTTTTGCCATACATTGACATGAATCAGCCACGGGTGTACATGTGCTCCCCATCTTGAACCTCCCTCCCCCTCCCTCCTCATCCCACCCCTCTGGGTCATCCCAGTGCACCAGCCCTGAGCACCCTGTCTCATGCATAGAATCTTGACTGGTGATCTGTTTCACATATGATAATATACATGTTTCCATGCTATTCTCTGAAATCATCCCCCCCCGCCACCTTCTCCCACATAGTCCAAAAGACTATTCTATACATCTGTGTCTCTTTAGCTGTCTCGCATATAGGGTTATGGTTACCATCTTTCTAAATTCCATTATATGCGTTAGTATACTGTATTGGTGTTTTTCTTTCTGGCTTACTTCATTTTTATAAAACTCTCACTGTTTGCAGAAGACATGATCCTCCACATAGAAAACCCTAAAGATTCCACCAGAAAATTACTAGAGCTAATCAATGAATAAAGTTTCAGGATATAAAATTAACACACAGAAATCCCTTGCATTCCTATACACTAACAATGAGAAAACAGAAAGGGAAATTAAGGAAACAATTGTGTTCACCATTGCAACAGAAAGAATAAAATACTTAGAAATATATCTACCTAAAGAAACAAAAGACCTATATATAGACAACTATAAAACACTGGTGAAAGAAATCAAAGAGAACACAAAAAGATGGAGAAATATACCATGTTCATGGATTGGAAGAATCAATATAGTGAAAATGAGTATACTACCCAAAGAAATCTATAGATTCAATGCAATCCCTATCAAGCTACCAATGGTATTTTTCGCAGAACTAGAACAAATAATTTCACAATTTGTATGGAAATACAAAAAAAACCTCAAATAGCCAAAGCAATCTTGAGAAAGAAGGATGGAACTGGAGTAATCAACCTGCCTGACTTCAGGCTATACTACAAAGTTACAGTCATCAAGACAGTATGGTACTGGCACAAAACAGAAATATAGATCAATGGAACAAAATAGAAAGCCCAGAGGTAAATCCACGCACCTATGGACACCTTATCTTTGACAAAGGAGGAAGAATATACAATGGAGAAAAGACAATCTCTTTAACAAGTGGTGCTGGGAAAACTGGTCAACCTCTTGTAAAAGAATGAAACTAGAGCACTTTCTAACACCATACACAAAAATAAACTCAAAATGGATTAAAGATCTAAATGTAAGACCAGAAACTATAAAACTCCTAGTGGAAAACATAGGCAAAACACTCTCCAACATAAATCACAGCAGGATCCTCTATGACCCATCTCCCAGAATAATGGAAATAAAAGCAAAAATAAACAAATGGGACCTAATTAAACTTAAAAGCTTTTGCACAACGAAGGAAACTATTTGACTCTTTCTGAGCCTGATTATTGTCTCTGCGAACTAAAGTTGCTGGACTAGGTAACTGGTAAGGTCCCTTTCTGCTTTGTTTTTATAAGGACTAAAGATGGCTACTTAGTAGTTTTTGGATGCTACAAAGTGAGTCAGAGTTCCTCATCAACACCCCATCCCTCCTTGTAGGCTGTACTTCAGCCATATCAGACTGTCTCCTGGCTGTGTACCCCAAGCACATTGGGTACATTTCCTCTTCCATGTTCTTTGCATAGTCAAGAATATCCATATCGGTATTCCACTTCCTGGAGTGGGGTGCCATTGCCTTCTCCAGAGGGAGGACTAGGGTTCCCTTAAACTCACATAACAGACTTTTCTAGATGTGAAATGCAGCACAAGACCCTGTGCTTCCATTGCTATTACCTATGCAGTCTCTGAGCCTCATGACAGACAGATCCTACCTGATCAGTAAAATTTGGGATGATGGTATACATAGTATCTAATTTGCTTCCTCCTCTATTCATGATTAATTATGGACATATTTTCAGAAAGTAAATCTCTCATTACAACAACAATTTGCAAATAAATGTAAGACCAGATTCCAATCTCCTGTTTTAAAATGTTATTTTTATCGTAATTACATAAGTAGTAAATTTTGGATGTAAGGTAAATTCAAACAACACAGAAATACATATAATGTCTATATTTTGCCACAGCCCTGGAGATATCCATTACTGCAGTTGGTGTATGTATAATTTATATATAATGTACACTATTTGAAGAGCTTTATAGAAATACCATTTTGTAGAACATTCTCCACATCCAGCCACCTGTAAATGATGAATTCAGTGTTTACACATTGTCCTGGCAATGCAGAAGAATCAGAAAAACTAAAGACTGTTTATCATCTTCATCAACTTTTAGGCCTTGAACCCTTACATTTTCAACATTAATACAAACTGGTTTATGATTCTCTTTTCAATGAAGAGATAAACAAACATACCAAGACCCCCCCAAAACGCTTCCTTACAAATCAATATTCCTGAACTACATCCTCCCCTCTCTCTTTTCATTTTCACAAACAATAAACTTCTCAAAACAGCAGGGAACTATTAATATAGTCACAGTCTCCACTTTCCAACCTCCCTGTCATTCCTCAGCCCGTCCTTGTCTATTGCCTCTCCATTTAGCTCAATCTGTTCTTAACAAGGTCACCAATGGCATCATTGTTATAAAATCCAAAGGGGTTCCTTTCAGCCCATATATATAGCCCATATATATACAGGAGCCCATGTTTCTGATGAAAATAATACATGCTCTTTGCTTCACCTTGTTAAAAAATCACAAACTTATAGAAAAGTTGCTGGTATAAAACAAAGGATCCTCTGCCCCACCTCCTTCTCTGGACCCTAAGAGAGCAAGTTGCCAACACAATGCTGATGCCCCGTAGCTCCCAAATACTTTAGAGTGTATGTTTTAAAGACAAGAATATTCTCCTGTGTAACTAGAAGACAACCATCAAAATCAGGGAATTATCATTAATAATATTTATTACAAGCTAATCCTCAGACCCTGTTCAAGTTTTGCCAGTGGTCTTAACAATATCCTTCATAGCAAAAGGATCCAGGACAGAATCTTATATTGTCATGTCTCTTTAGTTTTCCACAGTCCAGCAAAGCTCCTCAGTTTTTTCTTGACTTTGATGACCTCAACATTTTTGAAGACTGTGAGTCAGTCATTTTAAACCCTCTCCTCCCTCTCTTCCCTTTCCATTGCTTACTGCCTTGAGACTTTCAGAGCTACAATTCTAGATCTGATCACCAGCGGTATTTGTCCACATTGACTACATTTTACAAACGAAAAGCTATAATTTTCTTTCTTTCTTTCTTTTTCTTCTGCTCTTATTTCAGTGACTCATCAAACTGTTTACTATTTCCATTATAACTTTCAAGTCTGTTTTGTGTATGACTTCTCTGGCATGTGATTGATTTGCACTAACACTTCACCTAAGAAATTACATAAATGGCAAATACGTACATGAAAAGATGATCAACAGTATTAGTCAAAAAAACAAACAAAAAACAAACAAACAAAAAACATTATTAGTCAATACGGAAATGTAAATTAAAATTACAATGAGACATCACTACACCCTGTGTGAATGGCCAAAATGTAAAATAATGACTACACTAAGCACTGACAATATTGTGCTTGGAGGATTGAACCCTCGTACACTGCTGATGGGAATGAAAAATGGTACAACCACTTCAGAACCAGTTTGGCGATTTCTCACAATATCAATCTTACATCTGCCATATGCTCCAGCCATTGAACCCCTAAGTATTTACCCTACCGAAAGAAAGCATGTGTTCATCTAAAGACTTAAATACAAATGTTCATACTGGTGTCATTTAAAAGAGCTTCATATTGGAAACAACCTCATATCCATCACCAGATGAATGGATAAAACAAATTGTGATATATCCGTATAACAGAATACCATTCAGCAATAAAAAGAAATTACCTATACAGTCAACAAATTAATAAATCTAGAAATAGGCTGAATGAAAGAAGCTAGAAAAAAGTACATTCTGTACAATTCTATTTACATAAAATCATAAACAATGAAATTAATTAATAGAGACAGAAGTCCAGTGGTTTCCTGGGAATGGAAAAGATCCAGGGGAGGAAGTTTGAGGCCAGAGGCAGGTGGGTGGGGAGGTTACAAAGAGGCAGGAGGAATTCATTGGCTCCTTTGTAGTGTTAGTTTCATGATATAGACATGAGGTAGGAGGTAGATGGACCCCCACCACCCAGGAAAAGCAATTTAATTTCCTTCCCTGTGGACAGAAACTCCAAATCATCAATAGCAGAACAACTGAGAGGAGGCTGGGCCCTACCCAGATAAGAAATAAAAGATCACATATTATTCATTCTTACTCTTCAGAGGCACAGGTCAGTAGTGGCCTGCCAAAGGGACAGGGTTTCTGGATGCAGCAGACCTGGGAGGTGCAGTGTGTGGCGTGAGTCTTCTTCAAGGAGGTCACCATTAGCTCCACTATAGAGCCACTGAGCAGATGACCCACAAACTAGAGACAAATTATACCAAAGAAGTTCTCACACTGTTGTAAAAATTCTAGGGCCCATCACAGATTTCCCAAAGTGGGGATGCAGCAAAGGGACTGAGAACTCCCAGGGAATTTGACTTTGAAGGCCAGTGGGATTTGATTACAGAACTTCCCTCAGACTGGGGAAACAGACTCTTGGAGGGCACAACAAAACCTGGTGTGCACCAGGACCCAGGAGAAAGGAGCAGTGACCCCACAAGAGACTGCGGCAGACTTGCCTGTGAGTGTCTGGAGTATCTGGTGGAAGCATGGGTTGACAATGGCCTGCCGCACAGTCAGGGGCACGGACTACAACAGTCCTGGGAGCTGTGGTGTGCTGGCATAAGTCCTTTTGAAGGAGGTTGCCATTACAGCCATTACCCCTACCGTAGCTTGGCCTCAGGACAAACTACAGGCAGGGAACACAGTCCTACCCAGCAGCAGAAAATTGGATTAAAGATTTACTGAGCATGGCTTTGCCCAGCAGAGGAAGACCCAGTATTCCACACAGCTAGTCCCTCCCATCAGGGAGCTTGCACAAGCCTATTATCCTTATCCATCAGAGGGAAGACAATATGCAAGCCACAATCACAGAAAACTAGTCAAACTGATCATCTGGATCACAGCCTTGCCTAACTGAATGAAACTATGAGCCATGCCGTGTAGAGCCTCAAGACAAACAGGTCACGGTGGAGAGTTCTGACAAAATGTGGTCCACTGGAGAAGGGAACGGCAAACCACTTCACTATTCTTGCCTTGAGAACCCCATGAACAGTATGAAAAGGTAAAAAGATATGACACTGAAAGATGAACTCCCCTAGTTGGTATGTGCCCAACATGCTACTGGAGGAGAGTGGAGAAATAGTTCCAGAAGAAAAGAAGAGGATGAGCCAAAGTGGAAAAAATGCCCTGTTGTGGATGTGTCTGGTGGTGAAAGTAAAGTCTAATGCTGGAAAAACAATATTGCATACGCACTGAGAATATGAGGTCCATGAATGAAGGTTAATTGCAAGTGGTCAAACAGGAGATGGCAAGAGTGAACACTGACAGTTTAGGAATCAGTGAACTAAAATGGATGGCAATGGATGAATTTACAAATGGGAATCCCTTATGATTATACAGTGGAAGTGACAAATAGATTCAAGGGATTAGATCTGATAAGAGTGCCTGAAGAACTATGGATGGAGGTTTGTGACATTTTATAGGAGGTGGTAATCAAAACCATCTCCAAGATAAAGAAATGCAAAAAGGCAAAATGGTTGTCTGAGAAGGGCTTACAAATTGCTGAGAAAAGAAGAGAAGCGAAAGGCAAAGGAGAAGAGGAGATACACATCCATCTGAATGCAGAGTTCCAAAGAATAGCAAGGAGAGATAAGAAAGCCTTCTTCAGGGATCAATGCAAAGAAATAGAGGAAAACAACAGAATGGGAAAGACTAGAGATCTCTTCAAGAAAACTAGAGATACCAAGGGCACATTTCATGCAAAGATGGGCACAATAAAGGGCAGAAATGGAATGGATCTAACAGAAGCAGAAGATATTAAGAGGTGGCAAGAATACACAGACGACCTATACAAAAAAGATCTTAATGATTCAGATAACCATGATGGTGTGATCACTCACCTAGAGCCAGACATCCCAGAGTGTGAAGTTAAGTGGGCCTTAGGAAGCATCACTACAAACAAAGCTAGTGGAGGTAATGGAATTCCAGCAGAGCTGTTTCAAATCCTAAAAGATGATGCTGTGAAAGTGCTGCACTCTCTATGCCAGCAAATTTGGAAAACTCAGCAGTGGCCACAGGACTGGAAAAGGTCAGCTTTCCTTCCAATAACAAAAAAGGGCAATGTCAAAGGATGTTAGAACTACCACACAATTGCACTCATCTCACATGCTAACAAAGTTATGCTCAAAATTCTCCACGCCAGACTTCCACAGTTCGGGGACCGTGAATTTCAAGATGTTCAAGCTGGATTTAGAAAAGGCACAGGAATCAGATATCAAATCGCCAACATCTGTTGGATCATAGAAAAAGCAAGAGAATTCCAGGAAAACATCTACTTCTGCTTTATTGACTATGCCAAACCCTTTGACTCTGTGGATCACAACAAACTGTGGAAAATTCTTAAAGAGACGGGAATACCAGACCACCTTATTTGCCTCCTGAGAAACCCGTATGCAGGTCAAGAAGCAACAGTTAGAACCAGACATGGAACAATGGACTGGTTCCAAATTGGGAAAGGAGTACATCAAGGCTCTATATTGTCACCCTGTTAATTGAATTTATATGCAGTGTATATCATGTGAAATGCCAGGCTGGATGAAGCATCAGCTGAAATGAAGATTGCTGGGAGAAATATCAATAAACTCAGTTATGCAGATGACACCACCCTTATGGCAGATAGCGAAGAGTAACTAAGGAGCCTCTTGACGAAAATGAAAGAGGAGAGTGAAAAATCTGCCCTAAAACTCAACATTCAAAACACTAAGATCATGGCATCTAGTCCCATCACTTCATGGTAGATATATGGGGAAAGAATGGAAACAGTGACAGACTTTATTTTCTTGGATTCAAAAATCACTGCAGATGGTGACTATGACATTAAAAGACGCTTGTTCCTTGGAAGAAGAGCTTTGACAATCCTAGACAGCATATTGAAAAGCAGCGACATTACTTTGCTGACAAAGGTCCTTATTGTCCAAGCTATGGCTTTTCCAATAGTCATCTATGGGTGTGAGAGTTGGACTGTAAAGAAAGCTGAGCGCCAAAGAATTGATGCTTTTGAACTGTGGTGTTGGAGAAGACTCTTGAGAGTCCCTTGGACTGCAAGGAGGTCGAACCAGTCCATCCTAAAGGAAATCAGTCCTGAATATTCATTGGAAGGACTGGTGCTGAAGCTGAAGCTCCAATACTTTCGCCACCTGATGGGAAGAATGGACTCATTAGAAAAGACCCTGATTCTGGCGAAGATTGAAGACAAGAGGAGAAGGGGATGACAGAGGATGAGATGGTTGGATGGTATCACTGACTCGATGGACATGAGTTTGAGAAAACTCTGGGAGACAGTGATGGACAGGAAAGGCTGGTTTGCTGCAGTCCACAGGGTCGCAAAGAGCTGGGCATGACTGAGGGAGTGAACTGAACTGAACTGAAATGGGCCTCAGGACTACTACAAAGCAAGTAGCTGCTAATGGATTGACATTCCACTTGTTAACTCTCTTTCCCATGAGATCAAAGGACCTTCTCTACTTTTAGGGTAGAATCTCACAGGAGTATTTCTTTTTATTTTCTTAAAATATCTATTTATTTATTTATTTGGGGTTGTGTTGGGTCTTCATTGCCACACTCAGGCTTTCTCTAGTTGCAGAGAACTAGGGCTACTCTTTGTTGCAGTGCACGGGCTTCTTATTGTGGTGGCTTCTCTTGTTGTAGAGCACAGGCTGTAGAGTGCACAGACTTCAGTAGTTACTGCACATGTGTTCAGTAATTTTGGCTCCTTGGCTCCATAGCTCAGGCTCAGTAGTTGTGGCACATGGGCCTAGGTGCCCCATGGCATGTGGGATCTTCCCATACCAGGGATCGAACCATTGTCCCTTGCATTGCAAGGCAGATTCTTAACTGCTGGACCAGCAGGGAAGCCCAGGAGCCATTTCATAACATGCTTTCATCCAGATCTATGAACTCCCTAGAGCCAGATGTCATATTCCACCACGAAGTGAAGTGTTGGGGTCTCCAGAGGACCACTGCCCTTGAACCTGGAGTAGAAGCTCCATCAGCCATCAGGACACAGGTCCTCAGAACCTGCCTCCTTCAGACACCTGATATGAGCAAGGGCATCAGCATGAGGAACCCACTCCAGTACTCTTGCCTGGAATATTCCATGGATGGGGGAGCCTGGTAGGCTACAGTCCATGGAGTCGCAAAGAGTCAGACAGGACTGAGTGACTTCACTTTCTTTCTATAGTTCCTTTTGGAAAAGGAAACGGCAACCCACTCCAGTGTTCTTGCCTGGAGAATCCCATGGACAGAGGAGCCTGGTGGGCTATGGTCTATGGGGTTGCAAAGAGTCGGACACGACTAAGCAACTAACACACACACACACACACACACGCACGCACATATCAGCATGAGAGCTGCACAAGGAAAGACACATCCAGCAATCACCATGGTTTCCCGGTGTAACTGCGTGCCCTGCACGGTGCTAGGCACTGGGTTAGCTGACAATGACATTGAAACAACTGGGTAGTGATGAAAACAACCAGATGTTACAATGAGCTTCCCACCATGGCCTTTTTCTTCTCCTTTCCTCATCTATCCCTTAACAACAAAGTTGAAAAGGAGTAAGAAGTGGCCTGACTTCATACAGATGTTCATGATCCCGCAATAACCACAGGGCCATAGGCTTACTCATGTGTTATCAGTGAATGTTCTCAGCGATCCTGTGGGGAAAGCAATCTCATCCCCATTTTACAGAGGGAAAAACTGAGGCTCAGAGAGAGTCGCTACCTGTCTCATCTCCTGCGCTCCTGCCTTAAGGAGGAAAGTGGCTCCAGGACACCCCTGGAGCAGGACGCCACACTCACTGGGGCCGGGTGGGACCCCAGAGCTTTACCTACGAGACAGCGGGACACCGAGCCCCAAAGCGGGAAAGCGGCGGCTTGAATGCGGATCCCTTTGTCTCCCCACAGCCCAGGGCGATCCCGCCCCCACCCGCTGCCGGGCCCCACACCCTCAACAGAGTCCCAAACACCTCAAGATTGAACCTGTGGTACTCACAGGTTACGCGTCTCGGCAGAAAAGTCGTCACGGTCGGCATATTTACGTCAGGTTTCCATGGCAACGGCGACACGCAGGCTAGTCCGCCACATCCGGAAATGCCTTTTCACCCTCCTTCACCACCCTGGACTTCTGTGAAAGCAGAGCACATTAGCTTTGGCTGCCAACAGAAAAAGCGTACTAATTAGAGGTACTAGACTGGGATCTGGGAAACTGGCAAACTCCAGGAGGAGAGTTGCCCCAGAGAGGTATCCATCCTGGGGTTCTTAGAGGTGGTCTACCCCTCAGAAGGCTAACAGCCGTCATCTGTGGTAAGAACATTCAGAGAATGCTTATAATCATGTGATTGAACAATCTAGGAACTCGGAAAGATGTCATTTAAAGAAACATTCAGAGGTGCTTCAGGGAGGCAGGCCTAGAATAATATAATCATTTAATAGGCAGAAAGAAATCTGGTCGATTCCCTGTACAGTTGGCTTCTGTTTGGGAAATTCTTATTATCCATTCCTGATACTTTCTTCCATGAGGAGGGACATCTATGACCAAAACATTTCTAGCTTCTCTATTAATTGACTTCTCTACTGTGGGAATCACTTACCTGATTAGTGGCTTTGGAAGGAGGAACACACAGCCCAGACCCTTCCCCTTCAAAACTCTTGAAGCAAGCTGCCTTTGTGGAGCACATGTTTGCTTTGCTCTCAGGGCTGTGTCCACAGCTCTTCTTCCCTCCTCTGAGTCTTGATGGCTCCCCAACTAGTTCTACGATCTGTTACAGAATGTTTTTGTGTTTAAGAGGTTCCCCAAATACATCCTTTCTCCACATCTGGGCTCTGACCCAAGAACTATGACAAAAGAATAAAAAGAACATCAATTCTATTACTTATAAAGGTGATATTGGGGAAAATGGCTTAGATTTGTAGGCAATTGAGCTTCCTTTTAATGAACCCCAGAATCGTACTGACTTGACCAACTGAAAGTGCTTCGTGAGGACTTCCATGGTGGTCCAGTAGTTTACAATCTGCCTGCCAATGCAGGAGACACAGGTACAATCCCTGGTCTGGGAAGATTCCACATGCCACCGACCGGGCAACTAAGCCCAGTCTCCACAACTACTGAGCCCATGTACCAGGGAGCCCTAGAGCCTGAGCTCTGCAACAAGAGAAACCACCATAATGAGAAGACTGTGCACTAGAGAGTAGTCCCCCCTCCCCTGCTGCAACTACAGAAAGTCTGCACACAGCAAGGAAGACCCAGTGCAGCCAAAAAAATACAACTGTTTCAATTGCAGCAAGTAAGTTTTTTAAAAAGTGCTTCATGAGACAGTCACAAAGGCCAAACACTGCAATGTAGAGCTATCTGCTGCTGGTGAAGAAGCTCTGTCTATACGTGTTCAAGGAAAGTAACTTTTTTGCCAAAGGTCATCCCAGTAGCAAAAGAGTGTTTCAGGAAACAACCTTTGACAATCATTTTTCAAAGTGAGTAAACACCCCTAGTTCTGACTGCCTACTCACCAAGCAACTCTTTGAGGATATGGAGCCAATTGTAGTAACAATCTCTCAGATCCTTAACACAGGAGATTGCACTGGAGGCTCTTGTTGTGGAGGGGGATTGGAATTAGGTTCTAAATCCCAAGAGTAGGGTGAAAAACATGCATCATGAAAATTTCCTGTGGAAATCCCTTCAAGAAGGAATGGAAATATTCAGAGATCGATACCCACATATAAACTGGCATGCAATCTATAGCCGAAACTATACCAAGCCTTCAAGAACCAGTGAATCCCTATCCTAGTCAATGATTCCAGACCACAGGAAAAAAGTACACCCAAAATGTATGTTTTGGATATTCATTTTTACTTAATAAATTCCCCCAAATAACAGCCATGTATTATCTCTCAGGATTCAGTGTGTTGACTTGGCTCAGTTGAGTGATTTTTGCTCTACATGATGTCTTTCACTCAGACTCACAGTCATCTGGAGGTGTCATTCTGCTGGGACATCCAAGAAAGGGTACTCACATGGATGATTGGTGCTGATTATCTTCTGGGGGGCTCAACGGGGACTGTTACATTCACCTATCCAGGGTGTCCTGATTTAGCAAATACAAATAAAGGACACCAAGTTAAATTTCAGTTTCAGATAAACAAAATCACATTATATTTGGCATACTTTTGCTAAAAATCAGTCTTTAGTTCTCTGGAATTCAAATTTAATTGGGTGTCCTGATTTTATCAGGCAACCTGACTCTAGGAGAGCTATGTGGAGAGGAACCAAGGTGCTGGTAGTGAGATATGGCTGTCTTGTCTTCATGATGTGTGACAAAAAAGCTTGGGCTGCTCACCAGAAACAGGTGGTAGAGAGGTTTCCCCCCAAGCCCACTGCCATAGTTAAGGATACAATCGGCAGCCTGGGCACGTTTTGTTGTGGGTGACAGATCTGTACAAAATGTGTTAGGACACATACTGCTGCAGTGTTCATCTCTGTTCTCCCTATGTTTACCTTCCCTACAGCAAGAGCCAGTCTTGATGCTCCTTCCCCTTGTCCCCAAGGAAGTTTGTGACAGGGCTGGGAGCAGAAGTTGTCCTACATCCACGTTTCTTCCATCCTTTGTAAAACCTTAAACTCAGTATGAGGACTGGGCTGTTTGTACCTGCTACAGAAGGGAGGGTTTCTGAGAGCCTGGAGAGGGAGAGGAAGAGAAATTTCTTCTACACAGGGATGAGATCAGAGATCTACAAGTCCCTCCAGAAGTAGGGACCGAGCACTGCTGCCGCTGCTGCTGCTAAGTCGCTTCAGTCATGTCCGACTCTGTGCGACCCCATAGACGGCAGCCCACCAGGCTCCCCGTCCCTGGGATTCTCCAGGCAAGAACACTGAAGGGGGTTGCCATTTCCTTCTCCAATGCATGAAAGTGAAAAGTGAAAGTGAAGTCGCTCAGTCGTGTCCGGCTCTTAGCAACCCCACGGACTGCAGCCCACCAGGCTCCTCCCTCCGTGGGATTTTCCAGGCAAGAGTACTGGAGTGGGGTGCCATTGCCTTCTCTGGACCTAGCACTACTCCATATCAATACTTGTGGTGGTTCTGTGGATGGTTCATCAAGGCTGGGAAAGCAGCAGTAAGAGAGATTTTCTCCTTTGAATCAAGGAGTCAGGGGATCTGAAGACACTGAGTCATCTATGTTGATGGTTCAACCCTGAGCAGTGTGGTCAGATGGGTCATGATGGCAAGGGTCTACCCTGGCTGCCTCAGGAAGACAAGATCCCATAAGTGGAACTGCTTTGTCAAAGAGCACACACATTGAATATTTTCAGTATTTACTGTTTAGTTGACCTTTACAATTTACAATCTTTTTATTAGTGTTCAGCACACACAACCATAAGACAAGAGAACCTGTTTTAGTAGATCTGAATCCATGATGGATTTTACACTTTTATTGCTTGCTAATTTGATATCCTGGCACTAAAATGTTAGATTATTTTAATCTTTCATTTTATGTCCCTATAAGTAGCATATTTTGTATTTGTGCCCAAGAATATATCCTGGAATAATTCCAGAATTTGAAAGAAAATCTGATCAGTGAGTTTATGTTTATACTGCATCCTCTTTAAGTGGAAAATGTAGGGCTACAAGAACTTCATATACTGCTGGTGGAGGACAGATTGGTACAACCTCTTTTCAGAAACATTGGCAACATCGATGAGACAAGAAAAAGCAAGATCCCCATCAGCTGCTGCACTTTTGGACACTGACCGCAGAACATCTTGGGTACTCATGCTCTGGGAAATATGTGCAAAAATGGTCAAGGCCACATGGAATCATATCAAAGCAGTCCCATAGTCACTTTATTAGAGAAATCTGGAAAAGAAGCTATTTTCAGATTTAAAAGAAGGTTGCCAAAAGGAATTTTGTCTAAGATGCGGGTGTGCTAAGTCACTTCAGTTGTGTCCGACTCTTTGGGACCCCATGGACGTAGGCTGCCAGGTGCCTCTGTCCAAGGGATTCTCCAGGCAAGAATACTGGAGTGGGTTGCCATTTCCTTCTCCAGGGGATCTTCCCCCACCCAGGGATGAAACCTGCATCTCTTATGTCTTCTGCATCGGCAGGCAGGTTCTTCACTACAGCACCACCTGGGAAGCCCAAGATAGTATTTATATATTTATAGCTGAAACATTCACACAATTACATACCTTACATTATCCTCAAAACAACTCTGGGAGGATGGCATCATTATTCCAATTGACAGATGACACACTCAGATTCACTAATGGAAGACCAATCTTTCAGAGTCATCTTAAGGAAAAGGAATGAGATCTACCTCTTACGATCCCCAAAGGTCATCATCCAACGGTCTCCTTGACAGATGATGGCCTTCTAGAATTTAAAACTTGGAGTTTTATATGTTTCTAAGCTATGCCCACTGAGGTAGTATTCACTGCCTATCCTCTCTCTTTGAAGAAGCTGATGGTGCAGATGAAATCCTAGTGCATAGTCATGTAGGGGGTAATGGATCTGGTGTCAAAATCAAGAGTTTGTGATTCCTGCGGGGGCTCTATGGGAAACTGCTTCTCCCACTATCAATCTAAAAGGTAAACTAAGGGGCAGTAAAATGACTAGGAACTAAAGAAATAGCTTGATGATCTTCCTTCACTCTGGATTCCTCAGGAAAGCCATCCTGCAATGCCTCAGGCTTGCTTTACTATGGAAGTGATGTTGCTGTTGTTTAGTCACTCAGTCGTGTCTGCCTCTTTGCAACCCCATGGACTGCAGCATGCCAGGTTTCCCTGTCCTTCACTATCTCCCAGACTTTGCTCAAACTCAGGTCCATTGAGTCAGTGATGCGGTCCAACAGTCTCATCCTCTGTCATCCCTATCTCCTGCCCTCAATCTTTCCCAGCATCAAGGTCCTTTCCAGTAAGTTAGCTGTTCGCATCAGGTGGCCAAAGTATGGGAGCTTCAGCCTCAGTATCAGTCCTTCCAGTGAATGTTCAAGGTTGATTTCCTTTAGGATTGACTGGCTTGATCGCCTGGCTGTCAAAGGGACTCTCAAGAGTCTTCTCCAGAACCACAATTCAAAAGCGTCAATTCTTCAGTGCTCAGCCTTCTTTATGGTCCAACTCTCATATCCGTACATGACTACTGGAATAACCATAGCTTTGACTATATAAATGTTTGTTGGCAAAATAATGTCTCTGCTTTTTAACACACTATCTAGGTTTGTCATAGCTTTTCTTCCAAGCAGCAAGCATCTATTAATTTCATGGGTGAAGTAACAGTCCACAGTGATTTTGGAGCCCCCCCAAATAAAGTCTTTTACTGTTTCCACTTTTTCCCCATCTACTTGCCATGAAGTGATGGGACCGGATTCCACAATCTTAGTTTTTTGAATGTTGAGTTTAAAGCCAGCTTTTTCACTCTCCTCTTTCACCTTCATCAAGAGGTTCTTTAGTTCCTCTTTGCTTTCTGCTCTTAGGGTGATGTCATCTGCATATCTGAAGTTACTGATGTTTCTTCCAGCGATCTTGATTCCAGCATGAGCTTCATCTAGTCTGGCATTTCCATGATGTACTCTGCATATAAGTTAAACAAGCAGGGTGGTAATATATAGCCTTGAGGTATTCCTTTCCCAATTTTGAACCAGTTGGTTGTTTCATGTCCAGTTCTAACTCTTGCTTCTTGACTCGCATACAGGTTTCTCAGGAGGCAGGTAAGATGAACTGGCATTCCCATATCTTTAAAAAATTTCCAGTTTGTTGTGAGAACAACAATATGGCAGAATAGAAGGACGTGTGCATCTTCTCCTGTGAGAACTCCAGAATTGCAACTCGCTGCTGAACGACCATCGACAGGAGAATGTTGGATCCCACACACACACAAAAAGATACCTCGCATCCAAAGGCAAAGGCAAAGATACCTCACATCCAAAGCCCCAACAAGATGGTAGGAGGGGCAAAATTGCATTTAGAATCAAACCCCATACCCACCGGAGAAGTTTGGAGGGCTCAAACAAAACCTTGTGTGCTCCAGGACCCGGGGGCCCCACAGAGACTGAGCCAGACCTGCCTTTGAGTGTATGAGTGTCTCCTGTGTAGGCATGGATCAGCAGTGGCCTGCTGCATGGACAGGGGCTCTGGCTTCAGCAGACCTGGGTCACCCCAGTCTCTATGTTAGCCACCATAGAGCCACCAAGCAGATGATCCACAAACTGCAGAACAATTATGCCAAAGAACTTCTCACACTGTTAAGAAAGTTCTAGGACCAACAACAGATTTCCCAACCTGGGGATCAGGCAAAGGGACTGTGATCCCTCACGGAATTTGAGTTTGGAGGCCAGTGGGATTTGATTACAGAATTTCCACAGGACTGGGGAAACAGCCTTTTCATGAAAGCAAAAGAGGAAAGTGAAAAATCTGCCTTAAAACTCAACATTCAAAAAACGAAGATCATGGCATCCAGTCCCATCACTTCCTGGCAAATAGATGGGGAAACAACAGAAACAGTGATAGATTTTACTTTTTGGGTTCCAAAATCACTGCAGATGGTGACTGCAGCCATGAAATTCAAAGACTCTTGCTCCTTAGAAGAAAAGCTATGACAAACCTAGACAGCATATAAAAACGCAGAGACATTACTTTACTGACAATGGTCCATATAGTCAAAGTATGGTTTTTCCAATAGTCATGTATGGATTTGAGAGTTGGATCATAAAGTAAGCTGAGCACCAAAGAACTGATGCCTTTGAACTGTGGTGTTGAAGATTCTTGAGAGTCCCTTGGACTGCAAGGAGATCAAACCAGTCAATCGTAAAGGATATCAGTCCCCGAATATTCATTGGAAGGACTGATGCTGAAGCTGAAGCTCCAATACTTTTGCCACCTGATGCGAAGAACTGACTCATTAGAAAAGACCCTGATGCTGGCAAAGACTGAAGGCAGGGGATGACAGAGGATGACATGGTTGGATGGCATCACCAACTCGATGGACATGAGTTTGAGCAAGCTCTGTGAGTTGGTGATTGTCAGGGAAGCCTGGCGTGCTGCAGTCCATGGGGTCGCAAAGAGTCGGACACAACTGGGCAACTGAACTGAACTGAACTGAACCAAACTGAACACAGTTAAAGACTTCAGTGTAGTCAATAAAGCAGACGTAGATGTTTTTCGGGAAATCTCTTGCTTTTTTATGATCCAATCGATGTTGGCAATTTGATCCCTGGTTCCTCTGCCTTTTCTAATTCCATTTTGCACTTCTGGAAGTTCTCAGTTCGTGTCCTTGAAGCCCAGCTGGAAAGATTTTGAGCATTACGTTGCTAGCATGTGAGATGAGTGCACCTGTGTGGCCGTTTGACCATTCTTTGGCATTGTCTTTGGGATTGGAAGGAAAATTGAACTTTTCCTGTCCTGTGGCCATTTTTGAGTTTTCCAAATTAGCTGACATATTGAGTGGAATACTTTAACAGCAGCATCCTTTATGATTTGAAATATCTTAGCTGGAATTCCATCACCTCCACTAGCTGTGTTCCCAGTAATGCTGCCTAAGACCCACTTGACTTTACCCCAGGATGTCTGGCTCTCGGCGAGTGATCACACCATCGTGGTTATCTCGGTCATTAAGACCTTTTTTTGTGCAGTTCTGTTGTGCATTCTTTTCAATTCTTCTTAATATATTCTGCTTCTGTTAGGTGCAAACCATTTCTGTCCTTTATTGTGCCCATCTTTGCATGGAATGCTCCCTTGGTATCTCTAGTTTTCTTGAAGAGTTCTCTAGTCTTTCCCATTCTATTGTTTTCCTCTTTTTTCTTTGCATTGTTCACTTAAGAAGGCTTTTAAAAAATCACTCCTTGCTATTCTTTGGAACTCTGCATTCAGATGGGTATATCGCCCCTTTTCTCCTTTGCCTTTTGCTTCTCTTCTTTTCTCAGCTATTTGTAAGGCTTTCTCAGACAACCATTTTGCATTTCTTTTTCTTGGGGAAGGTTTTGATCACCGCCTTCTGTACAATGTTACTAACCTTTGTCTTTAATTTTTCAAGTATTCTACCAGTCTAATCCCTTGAATCTATTTGTCACTTTTATTGTATTATTAGAAGGGACTTGATTTAGGTCATATCTCAATGGCCTAATGGTTTTCCCTTCTTTTTTCAGTTTAAGTCTGAATACAATCCTGAAGAATTGATGCCGTTGAACTGTGGTGCTGGAGAAGACTCTTGAGAGTCCCTTGGAGAGCAAGGAGATCAAACCAGTCAATCTTAAGAGAAATCAACCCTGAATATTCATTGGAAGGACTGATGCAGAAGCTGAAACTCCAATACGTTGCCCAGTTGATGTGAAGAGCTGACTCATTGGGAAAGACCCTGATGCTGGAAAAGATTGAAGGCAAAAGAAGTTGATGGCAGAGGATGAGATGGTTGGATTACTTCACTGACTCAACAGACATGAATTTAAGCAAACTCCATGAGATGGTGAAGGACAGGGAATCCTGGTGTGCTGCAGTCCTTGGGGTCACAAAGAGTCAGACATGACTTAGCAACTGAACAACAAAAACAAGAACAATAGGAAGTTAGGAGAAACTAGATAAAGGGGGGAAACTGCTTTTTAATATGTGCTTAGTCGTGTAAACTCTATTTCACTAAAGATTTCCCCATTGAGTCCTGTAGCCTCCAGAACATGTCTGAATCCTAATTTCTCTCAGTACTCACATTTCATTCTGTCCAAGGTAGCAAATGTTTTAGATGTAATGAACGATATTATTTTCAAATTATAATATTTAAAATATTAAAAACAGTATTACAAAATAATCATTAAATCTTGCTTGACAAGGCAGGAGTAAGTACTTACAAATTATATGGAGTGAGTTCTCATGATATTGAAGCATTCCCAGAGAAGTTCTAGAATAACACATGAAAAAGATGTCCATTTCTTCATGGGATTGGAATGCAAAAGGAGGAAGTCAAGAGACACCGGGAGTACCAGGAAAGTTCGGCCTTGGAGTACAAAATGAAGCTCAGCAAAGCCCAGTAGAGTTTTGCCAAGAGAATGCACTAGTCATGGAAAACACCCTCTTCCAACAGTACAAGAGATGACTCTACACATGGACATCACCAGACGGTCAAAACCAAAATCAGGTTGATTGTATTCTTTGCAGCTAAAGGGGGAGAAGTTCTATAGAGTCAGCAAAACAAGACCGGGAGCTGACTGTGGCTCAGATCATGAGTTCCTTAATGGAAAATTCGGGACTAAACTGAAGAAAGTAGGGAAAACAACCATGCCATTCAATATGATCTAAGTCAGTTCCCTTGTGGTATGCGGTGCAAGTGACGAATAGATTCAAGGGATTAGATCTGATAGAATGCCTGAAGAACTACGGATGGAGGTTCATAACATTTTCCAGGAGACGCTGATGAAAACCATCCCCAAGGTAAAGAAATGCAAAAAGGGAAAATGGTTGTCTGAGTTGGCCTTAAAAATAGCTGAGGAAAAAATAGAAGTGAAAGGCAAAAGAGAAAAGGAAATGTAGAGTTCCAAAGAATAGCATCTGAATATAGAGTTCCAAAGAATAGCAAGGACAGATAAGAAAGCCTTCTTAAGTGGACAATGCAAAGAAACAGAGGAAAACAATAGAATGGGAAAGACTAGAGATCACTTCAAGAAAACTGGAGATACCAAAGAACATTTCATGCAAAGATGGGCACAATAAAGGACAGAGGTGGCAAGGGCCTAACAGAAGCAGAAGATATTAGGAATACAGAGAAGAACTGTCCAAAAATGGTGTGGTCACACCAGTGACCACAATGGTGTGGTCATTCACCTAGACCCAGACATCCTGGAATGTGAAGTCAAGTGGGCCTTAGGAAGCATTATAAGAACACAGCCAGTGGATGTGATGGGATTCCAGGTAAAGATGAGTGCTCTTAAAGTGCTGCACTTAATAGGCCAGCAAATTTGGAAAACTCAGCAGTGGCTGCAGGATAGGTTAAGTTCAGTTTTCATTCCAATCTCAAAGAAGGGCAATGCCAAAGAATGTACAAACTATGGTACAGCTGTGCTCACTTCATATGCTAACAGGTGGCAGTAGTGGTAAAGAACCCGCCTGCCAGTGCAGGAGACATCAGCAAAACAGATTCGATCCCTGGGTCGGGAAGATCCCCTGGAGGAGGGCATGGCAATCCACTCCAGTATTCTTGCCTGGAGCATCCCTTGGACAGAGGGGCCTGGCAGGCTATGGTCCATAGTGTCACAAAGAGTCAGACACAGCTGAAGCGACTTAGTACAGGTGTTTTTCTGGAATCCCCTTGCTCTTTCTATGACCCAATCGATGCTGGCAATTTGATCTCTGGTTCCTCTGCCATTTCTAAATCCATTTGTACATCTGGAAGTTCTCAGTTCACCTACTAATGAACCCTAGCTTGATGGATTTTGAGCATGACCTTGCTAACATGTGAAATGATCTCGATTGTATGGTAGTCTGAACATTCTTTGGCCTTGCCCTTCTTTGGGATTGGAACGAAAACTGACTTTTCCAGTCCTGTGGCCACTGCCGAGTTTTCCAAATTTGCTGATATGTTGCATGCCACACTTTAACAGTGTCATCTTTTAGGATTTAAATAGCTCAGCTGGAATTCCATCACTTCCACTGGCGTTTCATAATCATGTTTCCTAAGGCCCAGTTGACTTCACACTGCAGGATGTCTGGCTCTAGGTGAGTAGCCACACCATCGTGGCTTTCTGGGTCACTACTATCTTTTTTGTATAGTTCTTATGTGTTTTTGCCACTTCTTTTTAATCTCTTTTGCTTTTGTCAGGCCCTTGCTGTTTCTGTCTTTCATTGTGCCCATCCTTGCATAAAATGTTCCCCTCATACCTTAATTATCTTGAAGACATCTCTAGTTTTTCCCATCCTATTGTTCTCTTCTGTGGTTTTTTTTTTTTTTTTTTTGCATTATTCACTTAAGAAGGCTTATCAAAGACACTTTATTTGTAGAAAAAAATGAAAAATGCATTTAGGAAAAAATCATTCAAAACCCCTGAAACCATCTTATTTGTGGAGAAGAATTCCTAACGGTTGAGTATATATTTGTTTCTGAGACATTTTACTATATAAATATAACTGTTCATCATAGAGCATGGTAGTGAGGTGATAGCCTACTTATTATTTTATACAACTGCTTTCTTTGGAGCAATACCAATGTGGGCTTTCTATGTGGTACTAGTGGTACAAGAACCCATCTGCCAGTGCAGGAGACCCAAGAGACAGGGATTCGATCCCTGGGTCAGGAAGATGACTTCAGGGAGGTCATGGCAACCCATTTCAGTGTTCTTGCCTGGAGAATCCCATGGACAGAGGAGCCTGGCGGGCTAGAGTCCATAGAATCACAAAGAGTCATGATATAGGCCCATGTAAACATAAAAATGGGAATAGAAACACCAATGGCCAATTTAGGTATGATAATTCTAAGAATTGTTAATTATTATTGCTGACTCCCTTGGTTCCCCACAGTTGTAAGTGCTAAACCTGTAGTTGCTCATTAAACCCTCACCACAATCTATGAGGAGGAGCTACTGTTGCCCAACTTTAAACATCAGGGAAATGAGGCACACTGAGGGCAGGGCTAAGCAGTCACAAGACTAAGACGTGAACAGACTCTAGGTGCCTGCTGAGCCCCACATCTAACCAGTGCCCACTGCTACCTCTCACCTGATAATACTCATTGTCATCAGGTCACACAAAGCTTTGGAAAACCATACATAAAAACAAACTCAAAAGGGACTAAAGACTTAAGTGTAAGGCCAGAAATTACAAAACTCTTTATTAAAACATAGGC
This sequence comes from Bos javanicus, assembly GCF_032452875.1. NCBI lineage: Eukaryota > Metazoa > Chordata > Mammalia > Artiodactyla > Bovidae > Bos > Bos javanicus. Next base: position 53,586,570 of record NC_083897.1, read on the forward strand.
AGAATAGTCTATGCCAAAAACCGTAGCAAGATTCTCTTGCACCCACCTCCTAGAGTAATGGAAATAAAAGCAAAAATTAACAAATGCAATTTAATAAAACTTAAAAGTTTTTGCACAGCAAGGGAAATGATAAACAAACAACCCTCAGAATGGGAGAAAACAATTGCAAATGAAAAAACTGACAAAGGATTAATCTCCAAAACATATAAGGTGCTCAGTCAGCTCAATATGAAAAAAACAAACAACCCAATCAAAAAAATAGGCAGAAGACATAAACAGACACTTCTGCAAAGAAGACATACAGATGGCCGATAAACACATGATACGATGCTTCAACACTGCTCATTATTAGGGAAATGTCAATCAAAACTGCAATGAAGTACCACCACATACTAGTCAGAATGGTTATTATAAAAAAAAAAATCTATAAACAATAAATGCTGGAGAAGATATGGAGAAAGATAACCCTCTTGCACTTTTGGTGGGAATGTAAATTGATACAGCCACTGTGGGGAACAATATGCAGATTCCCGAAAAAAACTAGGAATAAAACTATCATATGACCCATCAATTCCATTATTGGGCATATATCCTGAGAAACCCACAACTCAAAAAGAAACACGTACCCTAAGGTTTACTGCAGCACTACTTACAATAGCCAGGACACAGAAACAACCTAGATGTGCATATACAGATGAATGGACAAAGAAGTAGTGGTTCATATGTACAATGGAATATTACTCAGCCATAAAAAGGAACGAATTTGAGTCAGTCATAATGAGGTGGATGAACCTAGAAACTGTTATACAGAGTGACGTAAGTCAGAAAGAGAAAAACAAATATAGTAAATTAAAGCATATCTATGAAATCTAGCCATATGGCACTGATGAACCTATTAGCAGGGAAGGAATGCAGAAACAGAACAGAGAACAGACTTGAGGACACAGCAGGGGAATGAGAGGGTGAGACAAATTGAAAAAGTAGCACTACACACACACACACACACTACAATGTGTAGAAGAGACAGCTAGTGAGAAGTTGCTATATAACACAGGGAACTCAGACTGGAGCTTTATATGAACTAAAGGGGAAGGATAGGGGGAGGGGAGTGGAGAGGGAGAGGATACACATACATAGTGGCAACTGATTTGTAATGTTGTGTGGCAGAAACCAGCACAACATTGTAACACAATTATCCTCCATTTAAAAATTTAAAATGTCAAACTGAGGTCCAATATTTTCCCGCAATTTAATAACAAGAAATTTAAAGCCCCGATATTCATCATTTTGGTTGTTATTGGAGGGGAATTTTCTTGTTACATGGAGGAAGGGGCTTCCTCAACCTCTCATCTCTCTTCCTGTCCCTGAAAAATATTACCGTTCTAAAGGCTTTTATGGGGGTGCAGTAAGAATGTACTTGCTTCCCTGCCATTTTATGTTTTACACACTTGCAAGAACAATAGACATCTCTCCTAGGTAAAAAATAAATAATATAAAAAAAGAGCAGAAAAGCAACCTTTCCCCAAAACATACAACCCCAAAACACCTGCTGAATGTTTTTATCTGCATTTCATAGTTCAAGAATATATTATATTCTTTCTTATGCAGGCATTTATATATTTACGCATGTAGGGATGTGTTTGTATACTGATCTACAAAAGGTAACATCTCATTTTAGTTTTCCAACCCTCCTATCACTATAGTGGGTTGACATATGTCCTGAAAAAGACATGTCCAAACCGCAATCCCTGAACCTGTGATGAGACCATTTGGGGAATAAGGTCTGTGGCATGAAACTACATGAAATCATGAAATTGACATTAAATCATCCTGTATTTAGGGTAGACTCTACAATGAATGATTGGTGTCCTATAAGAAAAAGGCGAGAGGGAGAGCGTTGTGACCTCACTAGCCCTTTTGAGATTGCTACAGCACCGCCCCCAAGATTAGGCTTCCCTGATAGCTCCGTTCATAAAGAATGTGCCTGCAATGCGGGAGACCTGGGTTCTATCCCTGGGTTGGGAAGATCCCCTGGAGAAGGGAAAGGCTACCCACTCCAGTATTCTGGCCTGGAGAATTCCATGGACTGTATAGTCCACGGGGTTGCAAAGAGTCAGACACACCAGGGCGACTTGCACTGCACAAGAGAGAGGAGGGTCGGCTCAGAGCCCTGAGAAGTGCACAGGTGCAGTCGACCCCACAGCAAAGGTCAAACGGAAGTTCCTCTGCTGAGGCGGCATCCTGGAAGAGGCTTTGGTCTTTGTGGAGTGGTGGCCTGGGGCCTGTGCACCTCAGCAGTCTCGGGCTTAGCTGCTCAGAACTGAGGGAGAAGCCTCACCTGCGAACAGGGAGGAATGGAACTTGGCGCCTGCCTTGTGCCTCACTACAGAGCCCTGCGCCCACCACTGCCCTACTGCAACAGTTGGCAGTGCCTGGTAACAGTCAAGGTTAGTTTGCTTCCTTTTGGGATACTTGTCTTTAACACCGACAAACATACCGCCTTCTGGGGTCGTACAGTTTTCCTGGCCCACAGAAGACATTTGAAGCTCCCAATCCTGGAATTCTGGTATTGATGTGAATACACCTTATAGCATATTAGAATGGCTGTACTCAGAGATACCATCCCTTCCTTGTTGGAATGCCAGTGCCACATCTGTCTGGAAATCCTCATTGAGCCTGTGACACTGCCTTGCAACCACACGCTCTGTAAAGCATGCTTCAAATCAACTGTGGAGAAGGCACATTTGTGCTGTCCTTTCTGTCGCTGCCGGGTCTCTTCGTGGACTCGGTACCACACCTGAAGAAATTCTCTTGTCAATATGGAACTGTGGGAGATAATTCAAAAACACTATCCAGAGGAATCCCGGCTTAGAGTCTCTGGGCAACAATCAGAGGAAATCATTGATGACTATCTCCCTGTTCGTCTATTAAGTCAACCTAGGGAGTTAAGAAGAGAATATGAAAAGCAGAGAAGCAAGGAGGAGGCAGAGCGATGAGCCATTCAGGAGGGAGAAAACAAAGCCAGTGAAGAATACATACAGAGATTACTGGCAGAGGAGGAAGAAGAGGAAAAGAGACAGGCAGAAAAAAGGCAGAGAGAGATGGAAGAACAACTGAAAAGAGAAGAAGCGCTGGCAAGAAGGCTAAGCCTTAATATTAGCAATGTCTGTGAGGAACGTGTCTCGGCTCTCCTCTCGTATTCCAAAAAATCTAATCCAGTCACACCCGACTCACGAAGGAAAAGGAAGAGCAAACGAAAAAACACTGGCGATATTCAGAAGTATTTGTCACCGAGTTCTCAACTTGAGTCAGCGTCACAGTCTGAAGTTGTAGAAGAAGACAGGAAACCTCCAGGTCCAAGGAAACTGACAGCGGTGATGGGAAGAACCCTACATGGCAAGACACAGAAGTTGAGGAAGATATGCCAGCGCTTTCTCCTCAAATACGCCTTGAAGTTCAAAAGCAAGATGCAGAAGCTTCACTGCAGTCACTGAAGTAGACCTCAGTTATGTGCCAGTGGTGGAGAATGGTAGCTTGAAGGAAAAGTGAAAACAAAACAAATCAGTCATGAAAGAGAGTTATGTGTCATCAGTCATGAAGAGCCTAAAGCTGGAGTTTCCTCTTTTGGAGAAACTGCAGTTAAGCCTTATGGCGAAACAGAGAGTGGATGTACAGTGTCAGATGTGACACAGACACTGAAAAATAACACAGTTGTGAAAGAAAATGAGGAGTCTCACCTACTGACCAATAAGGACATCTCCAGAGCAAAAAACCAGGAACCTTTGTCTGAAGCAGTCAGCGATCCATGCTATTCTACAAAAAGAAGGAAAATGTTCCTCAAAGTTTCCTCCGACCAAAAGTAAACAAGTCCACTTCACCCCAAAACTGTTAGATTTGGAACGTCTATTTTTTGAGAGACATAAACAAGAAGAACAGGATAGGTTATTAGCATTGCAGCATCAGAAAGAGGTGAATCAAGAACAAATGAGGCCAACCTGGCTAAAAGGATCCCCAGATGAATATCAGCTACGAGCTACGTCTTCACCTCCAGGCAAATTACTAAATGGACAGAGGAAGCATGCCAAAGAGAGAAGCTTCCACAGACAAACTGATCTAGAGCATCCAGCACCTCACAGAGCCTCAAAAAGTGAACATTGGCAACCTTCTTTTAGGTTCCAGTTGGAACATTGTTCAGTTAATGCAAGAAAGTACCAAGTTCTACTGTAGATACTTGTACATAAAATGACTCATTCCCTACAGCCTGGTAAGTCAAAGAAAAGTATTTTTCAGATGTTTCACAGATACACAAAGTAATGCTTGGGTAAGAAGAGTGTTTACAACCTAGTAAAGCTGGATTGTGAAGCTCTATCATAGACTCCTTATAAATTTTTCATTAGTGCTGCTCTGTGGGCACACTCATTGTCCCTAATTAAAGGCCTGTGTGATCACAGAGGCAGAGTATACAGATGTGTTTCTGCCAAACCCAGTTGTAAGCAAGAATTCCACTCCTTTCCTTTTTTTTAATAACTGTGACAGACTAAGTTTAAGTTGACAGTCCTTATGGATGTAAAAATGCCTTGGCCAACTCCCAGGAAATCTTAATGTCCATGCATTTCCCCCCAAGATGCATATTTTAGTGCCTTTGAGCACTTTATTGTCCTGACTAGTAATCAGAGCAACATTATCGTATACCGAGTAACTAAGGAAGCCAGGCAGAGTTTAAAATCTGTTTTCTTGCAAGTTTCTCATTACCTTTGCAGAGCACTTGACATGTATCTTCCACAACACTAATTTCCATCTCTAGTTTGATTGTTTTCAGTATTACAGCATTTTCTTTGACTTCAAATGGGTTAAATCGTGGAGTCAGAAAAATCAGACTTTTCTGGAAAATGATGACTTAGCTGAGAGAAAGGAGAGTTGGTGCAAAAGGAGTTAATCTTGGCTTGAGACTGAGTGGGGTAGATTGAGAATTTGGAAGTACTGGAACTGAGTGGATGATAGACAACTGGGTCTAGGATGGAGTAGCAGGTGGAGTTTGGCAATATATTCTTTCTTGTCTTTGCTAAATGACACAAAAAGCATGTGCGTTTTACTGCTTTTCACACCATACTATGTAAGCTGCTCTTCCAAAACACAAAACGGGAATTTACTGTAGCAGAGTTATGTCCTAGTATCCTGTGTTATAGAACCTGACTAAACATGTTGTCTCCTTATGTTGTCATTTGTATTGCTACTGACTCTTATTTGTGTTTATGCACAAAAATGGAAAGGATGATACTTGGATTTTGCCCTGTCTTACCCCAAAAGTTAAATCAGAGAGCAGCAATTTCACCTGTGAAATATATCTTAGAGACTGTTAAACTTTTATTTCATTCATATGAAAAACTTGGAGCAAAAAAACCCAACAGTTTTAACAGCATTTCTGCTAATGTCTAGTTTGCCATCCTTTTAAGGTAATAATACAATACAGTGTCCTAGAGCTAATAATACTAGCTTAAATTTGTCAGTGATTTTATACATAATTACGCTTTTTGCCTCCAAATTTCATAACTGAAATTCTGTAATTTTGCATACTTGATGACATATACTTCAGTATCGATTGGGTGATAATGTGTAGAATTCTGAAGGTAATTTAAACTTTAATTTCCCCTTTCTCATAAATGATTGTCCCCTGAGTGATGATTGTGCTGAAATGAAGTGTAGTTAGAAACTAACCAGATTTGTCTAAAATAGACTAAAATCTCTCTTTTCATCAAACCAATATTTTTTAAGACCTGTTTTGCTTTACATTTTAAGGACTCTTTGAATTCAAGTTTTGTAATTACATCTTCCTGGAGTAGTCCATTACCAAAATGGATATAAAATAGTGTAATGTATTTAGGATTTACATATATAGCCACTTATTTGTCAAGCCACTTATTTGTAAAGTTTCCTAACTGACATCTTTTTTAAGGTAAATTTTAATTTTTCAGTTACTCTTTCTGATGCTCCTTCCATAAATGCATTTTTGTGATAAACTAGTAAATGTTTTGTGTCAGTCATTAGTATATACTGATGCGTTTCCTCCCATTTTTATGGAAGGGATAAGACAGTGTTTAATTTCTCAGGGAGTACTAAAACTGTGCAGAGCTTGAGAATCTGGAAATGAAAATAATTGATAAAAAGAGAAAGAAGAGAAGGAGAAAGAGATGTCACACAGGCAAGAAGGCCATGTGAAGATGAAGGAGGCGATTGGGGCCCTGCTGCCACAAACCAAGGAGCTCTAGAAGCATTCAGACCCAAGAAGAGGCAAGAATGGATACTACCCCAGAGCATTTGGAAGAAGCACGGTCATGCCCAACACGTTGATTTTGGGCTTTATGTCTCCAGAATTATGAGAGAATACATTTTTTACATTTCAGACAACATAGTTTGTGGAGTTTTGTTACACAGTCTTCAGGAGCTAATATGCTCACTAACAGCATCCCCAAATGTTCTTGTAAATAATCAACACACTGCATTCTATATTTTTCATGCCTACTGTGAGAGAAATTGCAATAAAGATTTATAAGTAGAAATAAAATAGATAACATTACTCATTACCAGGGTTTATAAAATGTATTGTCACTTTGAGAGCTCACAGCATCCCTGTGAGGTAGTCATTGTTACTACTTCCCATTTTGTAATAGGAAAATAAAAAAGGATAACTGAGGGACAGGGAGAAGAAGAACTTGGGGGAGAGGGAAGAGGTTACCCAAGAAAAACATAAACAGTACAAAAGAGGCGGAAGTGTGTGTTGTTGTTTAGTCGCTCAGTCGTGTCCGACTCTTTCGTGACCTTGTGGAATGTAGCCCGTCAGGCTCCTCTTCCCATGGGATTTCCCAGCCAAGAATGCTGGAGTGCCGTTTTCTTCTCCAGTGTTACCTCTATAGAACCCCCTTAATTTAAAAAGAGGAGGAAGGGCTCTCTGGAGTCATCAGAAACTCCTGAGAGGAGCTGGGCCTGGGATAGTGGGCAGGACCTAAGGGGGCTAGATGGAAAGGAGGGGATGGGGAGTCCATCCTGACTGGAGTGAAGAGTGGGGGTGCCAGGTGAGCAGACAGGGCTCAGAGGCAACTGATGGGACACTCCAGGGATCTGAGGCCATCCGGGTGTAGGACTGATTGGGGAAGGACCATAGTTGCTTCCATGGGACACTACACAGCTCCTTTATACACTGATATGGTGTACAACATGGGTAAGGAGTAAAGCGCCCCATGTCTGTCACTGGTCTACAGGGCAGAGAAGGACCAGGTCCACTGAGAGCAGGGAAGTTGAGCTGATGCTAAGTTCCCAGAGCCTCCTTTAAAGTAGGAAGCAGACATAAAGCAGAAGGATTCATGACTAAGGGGTCCCCCACACCTCCTGGAGACCATAACACTCTCTTTAGTTTCTCTCTGACCCCAGGTCCTTTGGACTCCATCTGCCAGTGAGGTCCTGTCTGCCTCCTGGGGTCACATTCCTAACCAGAACACTCTGTCCACTCGTTAGCTCTCCCCACATTCTGGTCTGTTCCATCTCTGCATCGTCACTGAGATCACTCAGGCTTTTCTCCTCCTTTGTTGCCTCAACCCCTTTCATCAGCTCGGTGAGGTGTATCCCAACACTGTGCTTTCCTTCACACCTATTATGATTTATTTCTTATAATGTTTCTTTGAAGAATTCAATGATTTATACTCAGAAGTTATATAGCTAAGAGATAACCAAGTATAATACAAAGATTGATCTGAAGTCTTCACAGTGAAGCCCATACACAATCTCTTATTTCAAGGAAATAGGAAAAATGAACAAAAGGAAGACAAGACTCCTTTGACTTCAGAATCTCAATAAAAAATAGCCTCAACAGTTAGTGAAATTGTAGGTGTTAACATAACATGGAAAACAGATCTTGTGCCAATATTAAAATTAACAGCCAGGCTTTTGTATAGATGGCATTTATTATAAACAGTAAAATATATGTAATGTCTCAACTATAAAACGTTCATATTAAAGTGTCTCTAACATGAGCTGCTTTAATATTTCGAGGCGAAAAAGTTTCAGAACATCACAGTGGAAACAATCAAACTCTGATAAACTCTAGTGATCAAAGACATTCTCTTTTAGTTTATTTAAAACAATTCATAATTACAGAGGGAATGTCCCAGTTGTGTATAGTAGGAGACAAGCCACTTTTCCAGAACAAAAGACACTCAAGACTTAGGATGACATGAGCTCTGATCCAATCCAGCCAAGTGGAGCTGGTTCCTTTAAAGCAGTGGTTACATTTCTTCAGGTTGATTCCTCAAGGACAAAGGAAATTAGAAAACACTCCTTCTCTTTAAACCTACCTTAGGCTCCCCAGGTGGCACAATGGTAAATAATCTACCTTCAAATTCAGGATACACAAGAGACACAGATTTGATTCCTGGGTCAGGAAGGTCTCCTGGAGTAGGAAATGGCAACCCACTCCAGTACTCTTGCCTGGAAAATCCCATGGACAGAGGAGTCTGGCAGGCTACAGTCTATGGGGTCGCAAAGAATGGGACACAATTCAGCATGCATGTGGACGCGTGCACACGCACACACACAGACACACTCACTTCACCCATACTGGTCAGTCTCATTGCTTTGGTCAAGTGAGTGGAAGGCAGTTCAGTTTCAGTTCAGAGCCACCATGTTCCCATGCAAAGGTGCCATGTGGATGATCCAGACTTAATATCTTTCCTGAGAGCCCCTTGCCACACATCGTCATGAGATGATCAAGACCGTATACTTTGAGACTGCTTCCTGACTAGGCTCCTTTCAGGACAGACACTGAGTGCCTTTCTTCATGGGGCCAAGTAGTTTTTCTTGGTCAACTCCTGAGTCCCCATGGCAAGGCAAGAGGAACTTGAGAACATTTGTTGCTGGACTTTTGTGGGAGCATGAGCGAATATGCGAGAGTAAGTCTTCTTCACTCCTAAACCACGGAGTCTACTTCAGTGTGGTGCTGGACTTGACTGGCCCAACTCTTGTGCACTAGTTTTTCCCCCACACTTCCTTTTTTCTATTTTGTCTTCATTTTGTTAAATGGCAGGTATTGGATCCCACCCTCAATAAAATAAAAACACTATATACTGGGGAAGACAAATAGGGCAACATTTCTATCAGAAAATATAGGTTTGAAGAGCATGGCACTATAGATGCTTGCATGACCAGTCACACTAAACATGCTCAGGGGTGAAAGTTTAGCATCAGTATTTTTATGCTTTTTTCAGCCTTTAGAAATGAAACACAACTTTTAACATAGAACAATTCAACAGTAATGAGTATAACCTTGAGTATTGATACTGTTGTGCAAATTAAAGGTGGGTGGTTTAGTCCAGAGCTGACCATCCTGATATCAATCCTTGGCACCTAACAGTACCTGTCATCACATTTGTTTATAACAACCTCTTCATGTTTTGGTGTTAAGGAGAAAACTAGTGTCCTACTGTGACATTTGCTCTTGCTAAAACATCTAGCAATCGGTATATGTAGCTAAATTTTCTGTTTCAAGGAAGAAAGAAAATATCTTTTTCTAGAAGCTTTTCACAATCACCTGATTAAGTGCAAATGTATGATAAAGCTTCTTCCAGGCAGATGGTGTCTGAGCATCCCATCAAATGAGACAAGGGACAATACTGGCAATGAGAATCACACAGCTGCTTTAAAAGCAAACATTGTGAAGAGGAAGGTCAAAGGAGCAAAGGGGTCAAGGTCCTACTCACACCCTTGATTCTGTGCCAATTCTGCACAAATCACACCTTTTGTCCATGTGATAATCATATCCGTTAGATTTCTGTGAATTTGTGGAGTTACAGGATTTTAAATTAAATTGTAAATGACCACTCTACTCTGAAAAATTGATGTCATATGTTATTGTAGAAAGTAATTTTATTATCTTGGCAAATAAAACCATGAATTCTACATAAAAAGAACAATCCCTTCATGTTCAAAAGTTTTTTTCATTGGCATTGCCAGGGGAAAGTGGCAGGATGTGAGAATGCAGCACAACAGTGAGACGGGGTGATGCCGCCTGGCCCGGGCAGTCTGCCATCAGCCCCATCCTGATATTTCATTGCACGTTCTGTATTCTCATGAACAGCAGAGGATGGTAGCAAGCAAATCTGCTCACGGTCACCAATTTCTTCCAAGAAATGAGACAGCAGTGTCTTGAAGAGCACATATATGGTTTCCTAGATTGTGTCGCTTCTCCCCCTCTCCCATTCCTGGCAGAAGAAAACTCAGAAGATCTTTTGACTTGAATATTTTCCCATTTAGTAAAACCGCACCATCACCACACACTTTTTCTTTAAAGCTTTATTGATTTACTTGTGTTTGCAATGAGTCTTCATCGCTGCGTGCGGGCCTTCTCCAGTTGCAGCGCGCGGGGCTACTCTCTAGTTGTGGTGCAGGAGCTTCTCGTCACGGTGGCTTCTCTTCTGGCTGCAGGACGGGCTCTAGGCATGCAGGTGTCTGTATTTGCAGCATGAGTACTCAGGAGTTGCAGTTCACAGGCTCTAGAGTGCTGGCGCAGTAGTTATGTTGCATGAGCTTAGTGGTCCCACAGCATGTGGTATCTTCCTGGACCATGGATCGAACCAGTGTGTCTTGCATTGGCAGGTGGATTCTTCACCACTGAGCCACCAGGGAAGCCCACCAAATGACTTTTTAAATAAATTAAATGAAGACAATGCAGGATTCATTCACATAATGGGAGCATCGACAGGTCCCAGAGTTAAGCTCGACACATTCTCCCAACCTATGCTGCCATGCATGGGCTGGTGGTTTTGAAGAGGTCCTGAACTACAGCTGAGCACAGGTTTCTGTGACTGCGTGCTCCACTTCCAGATAACTTGGGCTTCTTGACCCCAAACAGCACATGCTGCCAACTTGGGCTCAAGTGGAGCCCATCCTGATTCAAGGCTTGAGTCCTGGAATGCTGCAGAACCTGAAAGCAGAAAGTTTGTATTTCCTGGGGAACAGAGACAAGACGCTATTTTGTCTTGGAAATGAATTTTCTTCCTTCTGGTTCTTTTCCTTCTTCCTATACCTTTCCTCCTGGCTCAGACGCAACCAAGGTGGATGGGACCCTTGCATTCTGCCTCCTCCTGCTGCATGGAGCCAGGCACTTGTGTGGGGGCCCCGAAGAGAAGTGGGCCTTGGGCAGGCTGGACCTAGCTTTTGTGCCCTTATTTCTGCAGAGTTAAATCCAACATCATGACCACCTCCCACACAGAACTGCATTTGTTGACTAAACCACCCCCTTATGTTTGGGTAATTCTGTGCTCTGGGAGGCACATGGGTTATTCCTATCTTCCTCAAATGTGCATTTTACTGTTGCCCACACTAACTGACCTTTTCAAAGTCTGTTCAGTAGAATCTCTGCACAGGATTTCCCCTGGGATATAATAGTTTGTTTCTGTAAATAGAAATGGGTTATCTGGAGAGGTTCCTTCATATACAGTTGGCCCTATCACTTTGGATTCTTTTCTTGGTAGCTTTCGTGCTTTACCAGGTGGGCCCACAATGCCCCATTCATTTATCTTAAATTCATCTCTCTGCCAACCTCCTGAAGATCAGGATTAACAAAGATGCAAGGGATAATTCCTAGGCTTCCCTGAGTCCTTTGACCTTAGAGAAGAAGTATTTAATAACCAGGGAATTGATCTGACAAAATCAGATAGAAGGTGTTAGTACAGTTTGGAACATCACATTCAAATAGAGGTATGTTTTAAGGAAAGAGAAAAAGTCATTGAAGTCAAAGTAACCAAATATCCAAGGAGGAGATGTTCACTTCCCAACTGCCTGTTTAGAATATGGAGAAAATGTGTATCCTTATCTGTCATTCATTCATTGACTTATACATTCATATTAATAAATAATATGTTCCCCAACAGTGGTGAGGGTCTGCACGCCCAGCTCTTTCCATTGATGTGGTCAATAAAGTCCCCTTATCATCTACGATTTGTAGAACAAGACACTTTAAGGTTTTCGCTACATATATTGAAACAACATCCTTTAGTATCATAGTGCATTTTTTCTTTTTTTTTTACCACGCTGCATGGCATGCAGAATCTTAGTTCCCCAACCAGGGATTAAACCCATGCTCCTTGCAGTGGAAGTGTGGAGTTTTAACCACTGGACCTCTGGGGACATCCCTGGTGTTATATATTTTGCTTCTATTATTAAACAGAATTTGGAAATTTCAAGAGGAAAAGGAAAGTAATCATATTTGGGGGCTGTTCCTCCTTCCAGATGTTTCTAGATTTATTCTTTTACTAATTCCTTTCTGTTTCCTCTATGCATTCTTCAGGGTGTATCTGCTAGTGAAAACTTTTTCTTAGTCTTTCTTCTCTTGAGAATGCCTTTTTAATCCCCAGTAATTTCTGAAGGATAATTAAGCTAGATACAGGACTTGAGGTTGTCAATTCCTTAATTCCAGCACTTGGAAAATGTGCACTTCCTTGTGGACCCCATCATTTCTGATAAGAAATTGCTGTCCTTTATACCACTTTTCTCCTATAGGTAGTATGTTGTCTTTCTTTTCTGATTTCCCTTTTGCATTTACTGTTCTGAGCTTTGACTATGATGTGTCTTTTCCTAAACTTCTTTAGATTTACTCTGCTTTGGGTCCACTCAGTTTCTTAAAGATATAGATTTAGACACCTATGTAATCAACTAATTTACTTTTATAGGTTATCTATTGTTTATTTTGGTTGCACTGGGGCTTTGGTGCTGTGTGTGGGCTTTTCCTAGTTGCAGTGAGTGGGGGCTGCTCTCTAGTTGTGGTGTGCAGGCTTCTCATTGCGGTGGCTTCTCTTGTTGCAGAGCCTGGGCTCCAGGCTCACGGGCTTCAGTAGTTGCAGCTCGTGGGCTCTTGAGTGTGGGCTCAGTAGCTGTGGTGCACCGGCTTAGTTGCTCCTCGGTATGTGGGATCTTCCTCGACTGGGGATGGAAACTGTGTCCCCTGCTTGGCAGGCTGATTCTTAATCACTGGAACACCAGCGAAGTCCCTGGTACATTAATTTATGACAAAAGGAACCAAGAATATACACTGGGGAAAGGACAGTTTCTTCAAGAAATGGTGTTGGGAAAATTAGACCACCACATGCAAAATAATGAAATTTGACCAGTATCTTCAACCATACACAAAAATGAACTCAAAATGAGGTTAAAGACTTGAACATAAGACCTGAAGTCATTAAACTCCTAGAAGAAGAAAACAAGCAGTACGCCCCTTGACATAGATCTTGGCAGTGATTTTTTAATCTGACACCAAAGCAAAAGCAACAAAAATAAATGGGACTACATCAAACTACAAAGCTTCTGCACAGCAAAGGAAACCATCAACAGAATTAAAAGACAACCTACTGAATGGGATAAAATAATGGCAAATATCTGATAAGGGGCTAATGTCCAAAATATACAAAGAACCCAAACAGCTCAATAGCAAATAATAATAATAATAATAATAATCTTATTTAAAAATGGACCGATCTGAACAGACATTTTTCCAAAAATACATACAGATGGCCAACAGGTACATGAAAAGTTGTTAAATGTTATTAATTGTTGGGGAAGGGCAAATCAAAACCAAAATGAGATATCACCTTACACTTGTTAGAATGACTGTTATTAAAAAAAGACAGGAAATAACAAGTGTTGGCAGGGATGTGGAGAAATTTGTGCACTGTTGATGGGAATTTAAATAGGTGAAACCACTATGGAAAACAGTCCGGAGGTTCTGAAAAAAATTGAAAAAAGAAAAGAACTATCATATGACCTGGCAGTTCCACTTCTGGGTATTATCCAAAGAAAATAAAAACACTAATCTGGAAAGGTATATGCATCCTCATGTTCATTGCAGTATTATTTACAGTAGCGAAGATGTGGAAACAACCTAAGTATCCACAGTGTGAATGGATAAAGACAATGTGGTACATGTACTTAATGGAATATTATTCACCCACAAGAAAGAATAGAAATCTTTTTGCTTGGGAATGACATGGATGAATCTTGAGGGCATCATGCTAAGTAATTCAAACAGAGAAAGACAAATACTGTTTGATCTCTTTTATGTAGAATTGAAAACAACACCCGCCCCCCCGCCTTAATCAAGGTCATAGATACAGTGAATGGTTTGGTGGTTGCAGTAGGTGAGGGGTGGGGGATGAGCAAAATAGAAAACTTTTTTTAGCTTAAATAAATTGAGTAAATAATTTTAATTAAAAATGTTTGTTTAGATTTTTTGCCAGATTTGATGATTATTAGCCATTATTTTTCAAATCCATTTTCACCCATGCACTTTTTCTCCTCTCCCTCCAGAACAAAAATGAGAAGCATAGTATATATCCTTTGTTAGATCAATGGGTCCCTGAGGCTTTGTTCTTTTTAAAAACACCTTTTCTCTTTGTTGTTCTGATTGTATAATCTCTAACATACTGTCTTCGAGTTCACTGATTCTTTTCTCTATTCTGCTCTTCAGGCTGTCCATTGAGCTTTTAACTCATGTTTCAGTTCTAAAATTCCTAATTGGTTTTCTCTATATCTTGTGTTTGTTTGCTGAGACTTGGTTGTTTTTTTTCATTTGTTTCAAGCATATTTGTAAGTAATTATTGAAACATTCTCATAAGGTCTACTTTAAATTTCTGGTCAGATAATTCTAACACCCATGTCATTTCTGTGTTGGTGTCTGTTGATTGCCTTTTTTCAATTTGAGATTTATCTGGTTCGTAGATATATCCAGATTTTGAATAATGTGATATGACACTCTGTATCTTATTTAATTTTATTTTTATTTATTATTTATTTGGCTGTGCCAGGTCCTCATATTGAAGCCCCTTTACATTATTAGAATAAGCTCCAGAACGTGGAGCTCCATAATAAGCTCCATAATTTTGAACTGTGGTGTTGCAGAAGACTCTTGAGAGTCACTTGGACTGTGAGGAGACCAAACCAGTCAATCCTAAGGAAAGCAGTCCTGAATATTCATTGGAAGGACTGATGCTGAAGCAGAAACTCCAATACTTTGGCCACCTGATGCAAAAAACTGACTCATTGGAAAAGACCCTGATGCTGGGAAAGATTGAAGGCCGGAGGAGAAGGGGACGACAGAGGATGAGATGTTTGGATGGCATCACTGACTCTATGGACATGAGTTTGAGCAAGCTCCAGGAGTTGGTGATAGACAGGGAAGCCTGGCATGCTGCAGTCCATGGGGTCACAAAGAGTCAGACAGGACTGAGCCATTGAACTGACACAGAAGTCTGGTAATGGAGGTATGTTGGTTCCACCTTGTGACAAAAGCCTGAACTGCAGCTTAAACATTTGGGAACAGGAAAGTGGGACAGGAGCAAACTCACCAGACAGAGCTTTCTAGAAGTCTGGATGGAAAGCAGGGAATTGCTTCGGTATGGCTATACTGGTGGCCTCTTTCTGGCCATTTCATATAAAGGGAATTATATAATATGTGATCTTTTGCATATTCAGGTTTTCACTTGGCATAAATTTTTGAAGATTCATCTAAGCTGTAGCATGTATCTGTACTTCATTCCTTTTTATTGCCAAATAACATACCACGTTTTATTTATTCATTCACAAATTGGTGGATATTTAGGTTATTTCCACTTTTGGCTATTATTAACAATGATTTCCATTCATATATTAATATTTAAATGTCTTATTCAATTGTAAGTGGTTACTTTCATTTATAGTTACTATGAAATATTGGCTACATTCCCCATGATGTACAGCGCATCTTTGAGTCTATCTGATACCCAGTAGTGTGTACCTCCCACGCCCACTCCTCCACCCCTTTTGTTTCTTCCCACCCACCACTGCTAGCCATGAGTTTGTTCTCTAGATCTATGAGCCTATTTCTGTTATATTTGCTAGTTTGTTTTATTTTCTACACTACACATGTGATATCATATAGTATTTGTCTGTCTCTGTCTGACATTTCACTTAGCATAATGCCCTCCAAGTCAATCCATGTTCCTTGCTTGCTGCAGGCATTATTTCATTCTTTCTTATGCGAGTCGTATTCCATTCTCTCCCTCTCTCTCTCTCTCTATCTATCTATATATATACACACACACACACACCACATCTTCTCTTTCTCTCTCTATATATCCGTCTTCTTTATCCATTCATCTGTTGATGGACACTTAAGTTGCTTCTATATCTTGGCAATTATAAATAATGCCATGAACATTAATGCACATGTATCTCTTCATGTTAGTGTTTTTGTTTTGGTTATATACCCAGAAGTGGAAATGCTGGGTCATGCAGAAGTTCTAGATTTCAGTTTTTTTTAAATTTTATTTTATTTTTAAACTTTACATAATTGTATTAGTTTTGCCAAATATCAAAATGAATCCATCACAGGTATACACCTCCATGCTGTTTTCCACAGTGGCTGCACCACTTTACACTCCCATCAACAGTGTACCAGGGTTCCTAAATCTCCATATCCTAGGCAACATTTGTTATTTGTGGGGTTTTGTTAATGATAGCCATCTGACAGGTGTGAAGTGATATCTCACTGTAGTTTTGATTTGCATTTCTCTTATCATTAGCAATGCTGAACATCATTTCATGTACCTATTGGCCATTTGCATTTCTTCTTTGGAAAAATGTCTCTTCACTTCTTATGGCTACTTTTTAATTGGTGTGGGATTGTTTTTTTATGTTGATTTGCATGAGCTGTTTATGTATGGCAAACCACTTCAGTATTCTTGCCTTGATAACCCCATGAACAGTATGAAAAGGCAAAATGATAGGATACTGAAAGAGAAACTCCCCAGGTCAGTAGGTGCCCAATATGCTACTGGAGATCAGTGGAGAAATTACTCCAGAAAGAATGAAGGAATGGAGCCAAAGCAAAAACAATACCCAGCTGTGGATGTGACTGGTGATAGAAGCAAGGTCCGATGCTGTAAAGAGCAATATTGCATAGGAACCTGGAATGTCAGGTCCATGAATCAAGGCAAATTGGAAGTGGTCAAACAAGAGATTGCAAGAGTGAATGTCGACATTCTAGGAATCAGCGAACTCAAATGGACTGGAATGGGTGAATTTAACTCAGATGACCATTATATCTACTACTATGGGCAGGAATCCCTCAGAAGAAATGGAGTGGCCATCATGGTCAACAAAAGAGTTCGAAATGCAGTACTTGGATGCAATCTCAAAAACGACAGAATGATCTTGTTCGTTTCCAAGGCAAGCCATTCAATATCACAGTAATCCAAGTCTATGCCCCAACCAGTAATGCTGAAGAAGCTGAAGTTGAACGGTTCTATGAAGACCTACAAGACCTTTAAGAACTAACACCCAAAAAAGATGTCCTTTTCATTATAGGGGACTGGAATGAAAAAGTAGGAAGTCAAGAAACACCTGGAGTAACAGGCAAATTTGGCCTCGGAATACAGAATGAAGCAGGGCAAAGACTAATAGAGTTCTGCTAAGAAAATGCACTGGTCATAACAAACACCCTCTTCCAACAACACAAGAGAAGACTCTACACGTGGACATCACCAGACGGTCAACACCAAAATCAGATTGATTATATTCTTTGCAGCCAAAGATGGAGAAGCTCTATACAGTCAGCAAAAACAAGACCAGGAGCTGACTGTGGCTCAGACCATGAACTCCTTATTGCCAAATTCAGACTTAAATTGAAGAAAGTAGGGAAAACCACTAGACCATTCAGGTATGACCTAAATCAAATCCCTTATGATTATACAGTGGAAGTGAGAAATAGATTTAAGGGCCTAGATCTGATAGACAGAGTGCCTGATGAACTATGGAATGAGGTTCGTGACATTGTACAGGAGACAGGGATCAAGACCATCCCCATGGAAAAGAAATGCAAAAAGCAAAATGGCTGTCTGGGGAGGCCTTACAAATAGCTGTGAAAAGAAGAGAAGTGAAAAGCAAAGGAGAAAAGGACATATAAACATCTGAATGCAGAGTTCCAAAGAATAGCAAGAAGAGATAAGAAAGCCTTCTTCAGCGATCAATGCAAAGAAATAGAGGAAAACAACAGAATGGGAAAGACTAGAAATCTCTTCAAGAAAATCAGAGATACCAAAGGAACATTTCATGCAAAGATGAGCTCAATAAAGGACAGAAATGGTATGGACCTAACAGAAGCAGAAGATATTAAGAAGAGCTGGCAAGAATACACAGAAGAACTGTACAAAAAGATCTTCACGACCCAGATAATCACGATGGTGTGATCACTCACCTAGAGCCAGACATCCTGGAATGTGAAGTCAAGTGGGCCTTAGAAAGCATCACTACGAACAAAGCTAGTGGAGGTGATGGAATTCCAGTTGAGCTATTCCAAATCCTGAAAGATGATGCTGTGAAAGTGCTGCCCTCTATATGCCAGCAAATTTGGAAAACTCAGCAGTGGCCACAGGACTGGAAAAGGTCAGTTTTCATTCCAATCCCAAAGAAAGGCAATGCCAAAGAATGCTCAAACTACCGCACAATTGCACTCATCTCACACGCTAGTAAACTAATGCTCAAAATTCTCCAAGCCAGGCTTCAGCAATACGTGAACCATGAACTTCCTGATGTTCAAGCTGGTTTTAGAAAAGGCAGAGGAACCCGAGATCAAATTTCCAACATCCGCTGGATCATCGAAAAAGTAAGAGAGTTCCAGAAAAACATCTATTTCTGCTTTATTGACTATGCCAAAGCCTTTGACTGTGTGGATCACAATAAACTGTGGAAAATTCTGAAAGAGATGGGAATACCAGACCACTTGATCTGCCTCTTGAGAAATTTGTATGCAGGTCAGGAAGCAACAGTTAGAACTGGACATGGAACAACAGACTGGTTCCAAATAGGAAAAGGAGTTCGTCAAGGCTGTATATTGTCACCCTGTTTATTTAACTTATATGCGGAGTACATCATGAGAAACGCTGGACTGGAAGAAACACAAGCTGGAATCAAGATTGCCGGGAGAAATATCAATAACCTCAGATATGCAGATGACACCACCTTTATGGCAGAAAGTGAAGAGTAACTAAAAAGCCTCTTGATGAAAGTGAAAGAGGAGAGTGAAAAAGTTGGCTTAAAGCTCAACATTCTGAAAACGAAGATCATGGCATCTGGTCCCATCACTTCATGGGAAATAAATGGGGAAACAGTGGAAACAGTGTCAGACTTTATTTTTGGGGGCTCCAAAATCAGTGCAGATGGTGACTGCAGCCATGAAATTAAAAGATGCTTACTCCTTGGAAGGAAAGTTATGACCAACCTAGATAGCATATTCAAAAGCAGAGACATTACTTTGCCAACAAAGGTTTGTCTAGTCAAGGCTATGGTTTTTCCAGTGGTCATGTATGGATGTGAGAGTTGGACTGTGAAGAAGGCTGAGCGCCCAAGAATTGATGCTTTTGAACTGTGGTGTGGGAGAAGACTCTTGAGAGTCCCTTGGACTGCAAGGAGATCCAGCAAGTCCATTCTGAAGGAGATCAGCCCTGGGATTTCTTTGGAAGGAATGATGCTAAAGCTGAAACTCCAGTACTTTGGCCACCTCATGCAAAGAGTTGACTCATTGGAAAAGACTCTGATGCTGGGAGGGATTGGGGGCAGGAGGAGAAGGGGACGCCAGAGGATGAGATGGCTGGATGGCATCACTGACTCGATGGACGTGAGGCTCAGTGAACTCAGGGAGTTGGTGATGGACAGGGAGGCCTGGTGTGCTGTGATTCATGGGGTCGCAAAGAGTCGGACACGACTGAGCGACTGATCTGATCTGATCTGATCAATCATATCATTTGCAAATATTTTGTCCCATTCAGTAGGTTGTCTTCATTTTGTCAGTGGTTCCCTTTGCTGTGCAAAATCTTTCAAGTTTAATTAGGCCATATTTGTTTAGTTTTTGTCTTTATTTCCTTTACTTTAAGAGATGGATCAAAAAACAAACAAACAAAAAACATTGCTGCAATTTATATCCAAGTGTGGTCTGCCTATGATTTCCTCTAGGAGTTATATAGTATGCAGCCTTACATTTAGGTCTTTAGTCTATTTTGAATTTATTTTTCTGTATGTTAGGGAATGCTCCAATTTTATTCTTTTATTTGTAGTTGTCCAGTTTTCCCATGCACCATTTATTGAGGAGACTGTCTTTTCTCCATTGCAAGAACTCTCTGTCTAACTGCCTGAGGATCTGTCACACTGTTTTCATGACTCTGACAATCCTGAAGAGTACAGGCATATTTTGTTATTTTTCTCATGATTAGACTGTGGTTGTGGATTTAGGGGAAAAAATACCACAGAGTTGAGGTGCCCTTCTCATCACATCATATCTGGGAAGACATGGTGCCCACATGACATCACTGAATCACTGGAGAGGTTGACCTTCATCATTGGGTTAAGATGCTGTTTGCTGAGTTTCTCCACTGTACAATAACAGTTTTCTGTTCACCTGCTCTATTCTTTACAAGTGAATCACTAAGTCAGCCCTGCCTTCAGGGATACAAGGGGGAAGATTGATCTCACGGAGGGAAGGTATCTATTTGTATTATTTTGAATCATTTAATCAAGAAAATTTATTTCCTCTTTTTATTAATTCATTTATCTATATTAGTATGGATTTGTATATATTTTTATTATAAGGTTTGTGTTATCTTACTGAATGGATACATCCTAAAAATGTGATTTCTGTAATGCAGTATAAGGATTTTGACTTAAGAGCCAGGAACCTGCCAAAGACTTATCACCACCATTACACTGGTATTTCAAAACTAGTATATTGCTTAATTGTGGTATAACATACAATACTTTAGGTGACACATTTAACTGTGGCAAAGTGAGACATAATTTTAGATGATTTCATTGGATACTTGGAAATCTTTAACAAAGAAATGAAAACAGGTACATCAGAGTTTATTTAAATGACCATAAAAAAATTGCTAACATGCCTTAAATTTATTTGCAAAATCCCTTTCAATGAAGCAAGAATATGGGATGTAGAAGGGAAAGTGTAGACTTCCCTGGTCGCTCAGATGGTAAAAGCGTCTGCCTACAATGCAGGAGACCTGGGTTTGATTCCTGGGTTGGGAAGATCCCCTGGAGAAGGAAATGGCAACCCACTCCAGTGTTCTTGTCTGGAAAATTCCATGGACAGAGAGCCTGGTAGGCTACAGTCCATGGGGTCGCAAAGAGTCAGACACGACTGAGTGACTTCACTTCACTTGTCTAAGGCACAGCCTTCACACTGTCTGACTGATTCTATGGAAGGTATTTTACAGTTTGGGCTTTTTGGTAACTGATAGCATGACAATATAATCTTTGTCTATATACAGCAAATGAATTCTGTCCTGGGGACAGACATACCTCCTGGAGAAATATCTGTTTGTCTACATTTGACTCATGATCTATAAATGTGACAAAGAGGTGAATATTGACACTGTCATGGTAAATTTAAAAGTGTGGGAGAACACAGCCCATTAGATAAGGGATGAAGATTGAGTCAGAGGGCAGGTATGAGTTGAGTATCAAGAATTCTTTGTAAAATTTTGGTGCAAAGGGAAGAATATACATCAAGAGGACAGTAACTAGAGATGTAGACAGAGGCTCACAGCAGTAAATGATGTTGTAAAAATCACCATTTATAGAACACTTGAGCAGGTTGAGATCTTAATGAGAATGATCCATCTCTTCTTAGATGTAACATCTCAAGGTTCCACACCAGGCTTCCCATGCCTTACTGCCTTGTTTCCATTCTGGAGACACCTAAGACTTACCCAAAGAGTGATGTAGAGTTTCTTCCTAATGCCCGTAAAATATATGAGTGGAAGAATAGATGGATGCACAATGTGTCAAAGATGTGATAAGAATTTAAGGATCTTTATCCATGAGTGTGGAACTCCTCAGGGAGATGACTGAACCTGTGTGGTGGGTGGTTGAGAGGATATAGCTCCTCAGGACTCTGCAACTGAGGCTGCAAGATGCTGCTGCTGCTGTTGCTGCTGCTGCTAAGTCACTTCAGTCGTGTCCGACTCTGTGAGACCCCATAGATGGCAGCCCACCAGGCTCCTCTGTCCACAGGATTCTCCAGGCAAGAATATTGGAGTGGAGGCTGCAAGATGGGAGCCCTCAATTTCAGAGCTCAGCAGCAGATTTAGTCAGACGGCCACACTTTACGTCCTGGAGCGGTCTATCCCTGACCTGAGCAGGTGAGTGCAGACGGGCTTGCCTTCCATCTGGGGAAAGGGACTACTGTCTGCTCAGAAGCACGTTTTGGTCTAGCTGTGTGCCATTTAGAAAGACTTGGGAATGAGCAGATTCAGCTCCTCTCTAATCCTGAACTCAACATACATCACAAAGATATTCTCAACCTCTTTCCAGGGATACACACTGCCATTGGGAGCCCCCAGAGTACACACACACACACACACACACACAACTGGAGCTTACAAGCAGGCAGTAGCATTAGGAGAACCTGCAGGCTTATGTGACTGTCACTCGTTGTTAGGCTTCCTATGTAAGTAGACTCATTTGCAGTAAAAAATTAAAAAATGAGTTATGACTGACAGAGTCTTGTATAGGAGGAAAGATTTATTTTCAATAACCTTGATATGCAGTTAAAAATGATGGCAATATATTTTCCATTCATCACATTGGAAAGTATAACAACAAACTATGGAGTATTTCCAGTGGGTGAGCATGAGGGGAAACCTACACATTCTGATACTGCTGGTGGGGCCCTCAATCAGTCAGTGTCCATTAAAGAGTCTGTGCACTTCCTGTCTGTATGTATTTGGGGACTGCTTCTTCAATTATTAATCCTCAACAGGAGAATTGGCCCTCTATTAGAGAGTGCATGTTCTTTATGGCATATAGGTTGTCTGGGGACTCTGCTTTCAAAAATACCTGTAATAGTTTAAACATAGTCCCTTGTTTCTTTGTTTTAGCTTTCAGTTCAGTTCATTTCAGTTCAGTCACTCAGTCATGTCCGACTCTTTGCGACCCCATGAATCGCAGCACGCCAGGCCTCCCTGTCCATCACCAACTCCTGGAGTTCACTCTAACTCACGTCCATCGAGTCGGTGATGCCATCCAGCCATCTCATCCTCTGTCATCCTCTTTTCCTCCTGCCCTCAATCCCTCCCAGCATCAGAATCTTTTCCAATGAGTCAACTCTTCGCATGAGGTGGCCAAAATACTGGAGTTTCAGTTTTAGCATCATTCCTTCCAAAGAACAGGCAGGGCTGATCTCCTTTAGAATGGATGTGTTGGATGTCTTTGCAGTCCAAGGGACTCTCAAGAGTCTTCTCCAACCCCACAGTTCAAAAGCATCAATTCTTTGGCGCTCAGGTAAAATTGATATGCCAAAAAATTACACATGTTTAACATATATATATTCTTGAATTTGGACCTATGCATAAACTCATAATAATCACCAAACCAAAGTCCTAAATGTATCCGTCACCTCCAAAATTTTGCTTGTGTTCTTTTCACACTCCCCAGATTTTACAGAATAGGAAATTAAGGTTGAATCAGGTTTACTGACTTGCAAAAATATAGGGAGAACTGGCATCCTGGAATCAGAAATGAAGATACAGATTACAGAAGTGACACAGGTCAGCAGGAAAGCAAAATTTACTTGATTTTGCCCTGATGTGTGGCTGAGCCTCATGCAGTCTGTGTGTAGACATGTAAGGTACTGTCTCTGCTTTTCTTAGTAGTAGGATGACCCCCAGCCAGGTTACCTAATCTCTGTACATCATCACTTCACCAGCTACAAAATGGTGTAGAAATCATATTCTCTACCTCCCCGGAAGGCTGTGCAAAATACATGAGATTAAAAAGAGTACACATTCAGGAAAGCTGAGTTCTTTGTCTTTTCCTGAGGTCAAGGATCCTGCTTTTCGCAAGTTTTAAGTTCCAATCATCCTATGACCATGCATGAGTGGTCATTCAATTATGAAACAGGATGAGGACTTATTGAGTTCATCTGATACAGAGTGTGATAAGAGCTGAAGTTTGGAAAGTAATTATTTGTAAATCACTGCTTCTTCCTTCCCAACTAAGGTCTCAACAGGAAAGGCTCTTTCCTAAATGGGATCTCACTTACCTCTATATCTATCTCACAGATTTTATCTGAAAAACAACCAGCACAGGGGAAATGACTTACCCCAAGGTGGATGATGTACCTGGCGCCAGTATCCTATTGCAGTGTTCCTTTGCAAACCTCCTCTTTCTGGATAATGTTGCATATATTATTCTGGAGAAATTAACACAGAAGATAAAAAGTGCAAAGGGAAAGTATACGCAATAAAGTGACGTGGGGTGATGCTTTTGGTGGTTTCTTTCTCAAACCATATGGAGCTGGTCCAGTGATTGTTTCCTTCTTCCTAAACTAATTGACAAGTTACGCCAGCGAAGAGATAGGACACAGAAGTTAATACATAATGGAAACTTATACATTTCTCTTCTGCTTAATATTTCCAATTGTCATCATAGAGTAATGTTATTTGGATTATGTCAAGGGACGCTCCTATAAAGGAAAGATGGATATGGGATAGGAGGGGAACTAACATCTATTGAGTGTCCTATGTACAATATGCTGTGTATGACACCCGATATATTTTCTTCTTTTGCTCCTCAGAACAACTATTTCCATTTTATAAATTAGAAAAGGCAAACTCAGAAATATTATATAATTTCTAAGAATTACATTATATAATTTCTAAGAATATTATATAATTTCTAAGAATATTATATAATTTCTAAGAATTATGTAAAATATCCTACCATAACTGTAGAGATCACAGAAATGCTAATCCTGAGGCAGTGCTCTCCTCACGTAAAACACTGCATCCTTTTTACTTTGTGGTGATTCAGGGCTTAGGGATGTGTTTTGAACTGAGTATTTCTTCCTTGACAATCATGCATGTATGGATGGGTACTAATACTTTTCTTTCTCCAGGTGGACACTCTCAATAAATATAAGCATCTAGATCTCAGAAGAGAGATCTTCTAGGACATGGATTTTTACTGGAGTGTCTGACAAATAATATTCACCCAATAAAAATGCACTGAAATCACAAGTCCATGGATCAGTGAATGTATGTAGAGCTCCTACGACAAAATACCAAAGTGGACAAAATGTGTAAACAGTTTACAGATGAAGAAATTAAAATGGCCAATAATCATAAAAATATGTTCTAACTCACTAATAATTTAAGGAATGCTAGTGAATCATGCATTGGAGAAGGAAATGGCAACCCACTCCAGTATTCTTGCCTGGAGAATCCCAGGGACGGGGGAGCCTGGTAGGCTGCCATCTATGGGGTCGCACAGAGTCAGACACGACTGAATCGACTTAGCAGCAGCAGCAGCAGTGAAAGCATCTAAATATCCTTTCATTATCTGTCATCTGACAAATATGAAATATACGAAAAAAAACAACAAAAAATTCACAAACATTTGAAAACTGGCTTGTGTGTATTGCGGGGGGGCAGGTTGGGAAGGCTCAACTTCAGCATAAGTCAAGGAAACAGAACAGAAATAAATGTAAATATTATGAACAAAAGTTTAGAGGTGGGTAAGAAATGAGAATTCTCTGACACCTTATGAGAGAATTTATTGAAATCAAGTCCCAGGGAAGGTGGCAGGGAAACTTTTACACATGTACAAAAGTAAGCTGGTAAGAGGATATTTGCTGCAGGATTGCATGAAATAGGAAAGAAAAATGGAAATATAGGAAGCTGTCCAAATGTCCATAACTATGTGAGTAAAGGCTAACAAAACCATTTATACTTCTCTATGGGGCAGGAGGAGAAGGAGACAACAGAGGATGAGATGGTTGGATGGCATCACCGACTCAATGGACATGGGTTTGGGTGGATTCCAGGAGTTGGTGATGGACAGGGAGGCCTGGAGTGCTGTGGTTCATGGGGTTGCAAAGAGTCAGACATGACTGAGTGACTGAACTGAACTGAACTGATGGGTTTCAAGGCAAAATGGGAAAAACCCCTGAAATTCCAGAGTTAGCTACTGATCAGGAAGATAACAAAGTTGTATCCCTGATTAACTGAAATCCCCTAAAATCAGTCCTGGAGGAAAGCATAGCAGCCCACTCTAGTATTCTTGTTTTTGCTTATCTGGTGGCTCAGTGGTAAAGCATCCACCTGCAATGCAGGAGACATGGGAGACGTGGGTTCCATCCCTGGCTTGGGAAGATTCCCTTGGAGGAGATAAATGGCATCCCACTCCACTATTCTTGCATGAAGAATCCCATGAGGGGCCTGGCAGGCTACAGTTCATAGGGTCACAAAGAATCAGACATGACTGAAGCAACTTAGCACACATGCACGCAAAGTTAGTACTCTGTTCTGAATAATAGTCATAATAATGGGTAACTTGGACTTCCCTGGTGGCTCAGACGGTAAAGCGTCTGTCTACAATGCGGGAGACCTGGGTTCGACCCCTGGGTCGGGAAGATTCCCTGGAGAAGGAAACGGCAACCCACTCCAGTACTCTTGCCTAGAAAATCCCATGGACGGAGGAGCCTGGTGTCCATGGGGTCGCAAAGAGTCGGACACGACTGAGCAACTGGGATTAAAGGACATGAAATATAAAGTACAATTCTTTAAAACACTTCTGCACATATCACTTGCCCTCCCTCCAGATCACCTGTCTCGAGGGCAATACCTGAGCTTCTGCCCAAGCCCCACCCCTCTCTTCAGGGATGAGCCAGTGCATGTGGCCCGGGCACGGAGGTCAGCTGGCAGAAGGGGCAGGATTTCATCTTCTCTGTCCTCTTCCTCTCCCAGAGGGGTAGGTGAGTGAGTACTGTGGGACAACAGCGGAGGTGTGTGACCATTTTTACAGCCCTGAAAGCCCATCTTCTGAAAGGGCGGCTGCTCTATGTCCTCAGGAAGGTGAGGGATGTGACCTCATCCCATCCTGACACTTACTTGCAGAGGTGACCCAGGCTCTGTCACCATGATCTGGGGCATCTATGACTAGGACTCGAAATACCTTTGTCACAGAGCTGTTTTGAGGGGTGAATGAGGAAACCTTCCCAGAGTGTATAGCACATGGTGGGACTTCAGTGCCTTTTAAATGTTAGGGTATAGCAGTGGGGTCTATCTGAGCCCTGGTCCTAAGGAAGGCATGGTGAAAAGTCATTTCTCACTGATTCTCCTACAGAGATTACATGCATCTAGGGGAAGGGAGAAAACAACTCTCTGACAAGTGCTGACTTGAAGGGTTTGAGGTAGCCCGTTCTCTTGATTTTTTGGTGTTACAGAATCTCCTAAGAGCTGCTCCACATAATACCTGTGTGCTGATCCTAATCCAGTCCCCACGCTGGGAAGACAGGCTTGCCTTTGACTCACCTGGTGAGCTCAGTGAGAGATGGCACCAGGGTATCAGTGGGCTGTGATGTTTGTCTAACTTCTGCTCCTGGACTGCTCCTTATGTCAAAACATTGGTAAGAAATTCTAGACCTGTATCCCATTCAACATGCCAGGGATCCTCAGATCATGTCATACTAGGATTTCAGCCACATGCAGCCTCCCTTAGAGGCAAAAATCCACAAATTACTGCCGTTGCTTTGATAGACAAGTATCCACTCTTCCAGTCACTCATAGCTAAATATATATTGAGCTCAAACCCATACTCTTCATTAGAAGTATCCCGTTAACTCTATAGTGGAAATATCTTATCAGAGGTTAAATCTGAGATGACACGGCTCCTGCATGTTAACTTTTATACTTTCAAGGAATTGAAGATGTTAAAAAAAATTCCCCTTTGGATCCCATTTTCCCATTTAATCACAGACCTTCTCTCTCCCTCTCTCTCTGTCTCTCTCCCTCTCTCCCCCTTTCTCCTCTGTCCTTCAAAATCAAAGTTCCAGAAGCATTTTCTGCATGCCTTGTTAACATTCTTCACTTCCCACTAACCTCTTATCTCACTGTACTACTGAATCTGTCCCCATGATTGCAGTGGACGTGTTCTTACCAAGGTCACTAGGTAAATATATTAGTACATGAATAGTGCTTTAATGATTCCCTAAAGTATACATGGGCTTCCCTGGTGGCTCACTCAGTAAAGAATCTGCCTGCAATGCAGAAGACCAGGCTTCAATTCCTGGGTTGGGATGATCCCCTGGAGGAGGAAAGGGCAACCCACTCAAGTATTCTTGCCTGGAGACTCCCATGGACAGAGGAGCCTGCGGGCTACAGTCCATGGGGTCACAAAGAGTCAGACATGACTTAGCAACTAAACCACCACCACCACCACCAAAGTACACATGCTTATGCTGACTGCTTCTGTTACTGAAACAAGTCTTTGACTGTTTCCCAGGCTCTGGAGAGTGAGGAACAAACCCTGGCTGTCCTGTTCTCTAAATGTGCAGCCCTACACCAAGTTCTCTCTGTTCCTCAGATTTTCGGCTACAAAATGGAGACGAGCAACAGTGTCTACCTCATGGGGTGCCTGGACCATTAAATTAATTGATACAGGGAATACTGTTAGGACTTTAAAATGTAGCCATGTTTAGCTTTCATGTATATCTTTATTCGCATTACTATCCCCACAGGCACAAAAACAAGATACAGAGTGGTGTTTATTCATGACATTTGAAGTATATAGTTAACAAGTGTGTTAGTTTCCTAGGGCTGCCGTTACTAATTAACAGGAACTTCATGACTCAGAACAACAGAAATTCATTATCTTACCGTTTTAGAGACCAGAAACCTGAAATCAAGGTTGTCGGCAGGGCCAAACTTCCTCTGAAGCTTCCACAGGAGTCTCCTTCTTTCCTCTTCCAGCTCTGGTGGCTCTTGGCTTTCCTGGTTAATGGGAGCATAACTCCAGTCTCTGCCTCTGTCTTCACATGGCCTTCTTCCCTGTGTGTGTGCAGTCTCCCTCCTTTCTCTTATAAGGATGGCAGTCTTGGGGTTTAGGAACTGTCCTAAATCCAGTCATCTCTCAAGGTCTTTAACCTAAATATACCTGCAAAGACCCTATTTCCAACTAAGGCATGAGGGTGTTATGATTTGGAAATATTGGAGGGCACACAATTCAACCCACTAGAGTGACATAAGCAAGCTACAAAATTAAATGTAAGATGAGACCTTGTGTTTTGTATGTAAATATATAAATGTATGCATACATCTGTAAATATATAATACCTGCATAAGAAGAATTCTGGAGGAATATAATATAGATGAAAACATTAGAAGGACTTTTCTTCAGATGGTGGGATTTGAGGTATTATTTTATTTCCCTTTGTATGCCATCTAGTTTTAGCTGTAAGAAATTCCTATTGCCCTTGCAATTTATAAAATATTAAAAAGGGTGGAGAAACATAAGCATTTTCTGCCCCAAACACAGGAAAGTTATTCACTTTAGAAGGGGAACATTTCTGAAGCACAGAAGGGGAGACAGAATGTTGGAGGAGTCCCTTCCACAATGGAACAGGACACAGATCTCCAAATTCCAAACCATGCTGGTTAAGATCAGTTGTTTCAAATTTTGCCTAGTTAACTGAGGGGAAAAAAATGGGACGTTAATTAGTTTTATTCTGCTATGCCCTGATGAACAGTAAGGTTGAGGATCTTGTCAAATGAGAAGCACTGGTATGCTGGTTAGATGTGGGGCTCAGAGGCCACCCAGAATCTGTTCACATCTTAATTTTGCAACTGGTTAGCCCTGCCCTCAGCATGCCTCAGTTCTCTGATGTTTACAGTTCAGAAACAATAGCTTCTCGTAGGGCATGGTGAGAGTTAAATGACCAAGTATAGGTTTAGCATTGACAACATTGTAGGGCCAGAAGGAGTCAGCAATAATATTAACCATTCTTATTACTGTTATACCTAAATTGACCATTAGTGTGTAAGGCTATTTTATTATTATGTAGACTTATACTGATTGGCTTGAATTGAGCTCCATAATATTGACATTTGTAGAAAAAGCAGTTCACATAACTGTATGTAGGGTATCATCTCATTGCTCATCTTAAATATACAGGTTATATTTGCATAACAAATTTGTGAAAACAAATACACTGTCAACTCTTAAGAGGACTTATCCATGAATAGTAGACTTTAAGGATTTCTAATTACTTTTGCTATCCTGAATTTTTTTTCTTCTTGAGGTCCTCTCAAATAACATGGGATTATAGATAAAGAGAATGGGACATTTGACTAAATAGTATCACAGATCATTATGGAACAATACTTAATTTTATCTATTTAACCAAAGTGAAAATAAAATATTTTAAAAGCAAATACAAAAGGTTACATAGTTGTGAGCAAAACTTAGTTCTTTTAATATTGAAAAGGCAGTTTTCTTATTTCAAGACATGATAATGACAACATGAACCATAGGAAATTATTTTGGAAAGACAGAAACTATCACTTTTCTAGGCAAATTATTTGAAAGGTACAGAAAAATCTTTCCCAATCTCTTATCTAGAGCCGACCAACAGTCAACGGAAATCTTGTCCTCTTAGCAGATGAAAGATAATTAACTTTTAACATAGATACACTACTGATATTAAACCTTATTATTTAAACCTTAGAAGAATTGATGCTTTTGAACTATGGTGTTGGAGAAGACTCCTGAGAGTCCCTTGGACTGCAAGGAGATGAAAGCAGTTAATCCTAAAGAAAATCAACCCTGAATATTCATTGAAAGGACTGATGCTGAAGCTGAAGTTCCAATACTTTGGCCACCTGATGCAAAGAACTGACTCATTGGAAAAGACCCTGATGCTGAGAGGGACTGAAGGCAGGAGGAGAAGGGGACGATAGAGGATGAGATGGCTGGATGGCATCACTGACTCAATGGACATGAGTTTGAGCCAACTCTGGCTCCTTTACTTTCTCTCCTTTACTTCCTTCCCCCCTCCCCCACTTTAAAGTAGATGCTCTCTGGATTTAATGTAAACAATAGAGCAGTAATGGAACGGTAATGACAAGCAATATAGTTAGGTCATCTATATCTATTTAGTGTGTCCGGTATTCTCCTCTTTCTCATTCTGAAACAATCAGTTGTTCTATTAAAAATTTAGGACAAAATTACCTTTTCCTTTAGCAAAAGTGAATCTCCATACCTCACACTCTTTTTTATCTCCAAACATACTACTTTTCTTACAAACAGAAATAAAATTATCTTCCATAGTATTTTAGTAGTTTTAATTATATGTATTAATTAGAATTCTTGGTGCTTACAAGTCATAAACAATAGTGAGAACTAGGAAGTAAGCAATTGTGAACTGTTTGTTCCATACCAACCTTCTGTAGATTGGCAAATTTATTAATACATTTGATAATTTCTAAAAGCATGTGCTTCCTCACAGTATAATCTTTCAATGTGGCACAAAACATTTTTTTAAGTATTTATTTATTTGGCTGCTCTGGGTCTTAGTTCCAGAATGTAGGATTTAGTTACCTGATCAGGACGTGAATCCAGGCCCCCTGCATTGGGAGCTCAGGAGTCTTAGCCACTGAACTACCTGGGAAGTCCCAAAATATTTTTACTAAGGGGACAGAAGTAGGTAAACCTAGACTTATGTTTAGCAATTAATGTGTCAGTGTATTAATATATTTGAAGTGCTTTAGATATTCCAAGAATATCCATAAATTAACTCAGCAAAATTCTAAGGTTGAAAGTTATATTTGGGAAACTATTTTTAAGGAGACATTATAAAACATAAATACATTTGAAAGTTCTTTTATAAACTTTTATCTTATGTACATTTCTTTAATTCACTTGCTCTTAACAATTATGTTTAGATCACTCATGAAATATTAACAAGGCATTAAACAGCTAGGCATAATCTTGCTATTTTTCTTGATCACAAATATTGTTAAGAGTTCGTCAAGGCTATATATTGTCACCCTGTTTATTTAACTTATATGCAGAGTACATCATGAGAAATGCTGGACTGGAAGAAGCACAAGCTGGAATCAAGACTGCCGTGAGAAATATCAATAACCTCAGATATGCAGATGACACCACTCTTATGGCAGAAAGTGAAGAGGAACTCAAGAGCCTCTTGACGAAAGTGAAAGTGGAGAGTGAAAAAGTTGGCTTAAAGCTCACAATTCAGAAAACGAAGATCATGGCTTCCGGTCCCACCACTTCATGGGAAATAGATGGGGAAACAGTGGAAACAGTGTCAGACTTTATTTTTCTGGGCTCCAAAATCACTACAGATGGTGACTGCAGCCATGAAATTAAAAGATGCTTACTCCTTGGAAGGAAAGTTATGACCAACCTAGATAGCGTATTCAAAAGCAGAGACATTACTTTGCCAACAAAGGTTCGTCTAGTCAAGGCTATGGTTTTTCCTGTGGTCATGTATGGATGTGAGAGCTGGACTGTGAAGAAGGCTGAGCGCCCAAGAATTGATGCTTTTGAACTGTGGTGTTGGAGAAGACTCTTGAGAGTCCCTTGGACTGCAAGGAGATCCAACCAGTCCATTCTGAAGGAGATCAGCCCTGGGATTTCTTTGGAAGGGATGATGCTAAAGCTGAAACTCCAGTACTTTGGCCACCTCATGCAAAGAGTTGACTCATTGGAAAAGACTCTGATGCTGGGAGGGATTGGGGGCAGGAGGAGAAGGGGACGACAGAGGATGAGATGGCCGGATGGCATCACTGACTCGATGGACGTGAGTCTGAGTGAACTCCAGGAGTTGGCGATGGACAGGGTGGCCTGGCGTGCTCCGATTCATGGGGTCGCAAAGAGTCAGACACGACTGAGCGACTGATCTGATCTGAACATGAATTTATTACTAGTATCTAAGCAGAATAAAAGTTGTATTGGGATTATATGTAATGTTGATAATTCTGAAGACATGTCTGTCTTAATTAATTCAATGAACTTAAACTAGCTTTTATTTACTGAAGATTACCTCAGATCACGTGAACTTGAAAAACATTTGTGTTAGTCTCTATTTTATTTCTGAGAGTTTAGGGATATTTAGTTATATAAGCACTTATTTTCCTTTAAGCCAATTAATTAGAGATCTTTTACAAATCTTTTACCATTTAGAGGTAGAGGAGTATCATACATCTCTAACAGGCACATAGACATACAGATAATTAGAGAGATAGCTGTCATTTAAAAATTTTTAACAATGATATAGTTACAATAATTTAAAACACTAATTTATAAAAGAACAGTTGGATCCAGTTTTTGGAAAAAATTAAGCTTATCTGCTATAGATGCCTAAGCTTTCTACTGATATTTGTAGAGAAGACTTTTAAGATTTTTCATTTGTCTAGTTTCCAAATAGCTCTTTATTTCTTTAACTTCTGAAAAGAATCACCTCTTTGAAGTTTACGTTTTAAAAAGATGGCTCTCAGGTCCTAGAAAAGACAGAGTTGAAAGTTTATATCTCAAAGGCACTGAGAAAAGATGTAAAATTTTCTCCAAGGATGAGCTTTGCAGCATATTTGCCTATTATCAAAGGCCTAGGATAATTATTGTTTGAATTGTCATTCTTTTTCTTAAATGCAGGACAGTTCTATCTCTAATGTTCCAATTGTTTACAATTATCTGCAGACATTTTGAGATGAATACCAGAGGTCTGGAGATTGGTAAAATTATGTGGGTTTTGAATTGCTTTAAGAGCCACATTTCTGTTCTTGTAAAGACTCAATTTGTAAGAAAGGGACAGTTGTTATTATTTTTTTTTATTTCTCAAAGAACTGGGTTACAACTTGGATGTTAGCAAGGGGCTGACCTGCCCATCCAACTACATTATCTTCAATTGTTTTTTACGTCAGAGACATTTGCAACTAAGATGCAAATCAAGAATTCCTGTGTTCTAGATTTAGAGCTCTGTGTGTAGAATGTTTTAACAAACCACTCCATAAAGGCTCCAGCATGTTTCTTTTTCTCTGACTATGTAGTTCCATTTCAGCTTAGGAGAAAAGTCTATAAAAAGTTACTATTAGCTCTTAACATCACCCACCAATTTGGCCAACTTCTGACCATAGAGCTCCTTTAAAAAAGAAATCCTTCCACATATCTTATTACCAAGTTTCAGTCAGGACAAATAGTAAATATTACTGGTAGAACTAAACACCTTTGAAATCTTTTCTCTTTTTTTTTTCTTTTAAACCAAAGGTATACCTATCAAGTGACTCAATGAAAACCAAAGGCTTTTATGACTTAACTATGGGTATAAGAGACGTCCCTAAAGAGGGCACAAAAGATTCATTCCTCCAAAGTCCAGAGCGAACCACCCCTAAAGATGGCCAAAAGAAAGACTTGATCAATTCCCCCTAAAAGCAGGCAACAGTCAGTAGGACACCAGCTGCAAGTGGGGTGCAACCCACATTTCTATCTGACTATAATCTTGGAGCCTCCAAACCAACGTTCGAGTTACCCGAACACACAAGAAATGCCAACCTATATGCCCTGGGCAGGTAGAAAGCCAAGGCAAGTTCTCAGAACATACAACAGGACAAATGGGAAAATGATGGCTGTCCGTGGGAGGGAAAAGATCAATAGCCAGTGGGTACCTGAAACCAAATTCAAAATCACAATTCAAAGAATTAAATCTTACAAATGTTTTTCTTCTGCCAATTGGATTTGGAAATGAAGAGACAATGTAAAATTTTTACCCTCCCTCTCCTGACAAGACACTACAGACAGAGATCCAGGAGAGCTGACTTCGGTGAGAATTCTTACCCTTAGCCGGCTTCTGTCAGTTTTTCAGGATCCCATCTGTAGGCTCCAGAGTAAATAGGATGCCCTGATGGATCCCTGCATGGTTGCCAAAATGGTAGGGGAAGAAAAATAATTTTCCCTCTACCCTTCAGAGTTCTTGGCTGAGATCCTCTGTAATAAAAGATATTAGCAAGAGAAAAACAAACAGAAGCTTATTAATATGACAAAATCCAACATTTATTTATGATAAAAACCCTCCAGAAAGCAGGCATAGAAGGAACATGCCTCAACATACTAAAAGCCATGTATGATAAACCCACAGCAAACATTATCCTCAATCGTGAAAAATTGAAAGCATTTCCTCTAAAGTCAGGAACAAGACAAGGGTGCCCACTCTCACCACTAGTATTCAACATAGTTTTGGAAGTTTTAGCCACAGCAATCAGAGAAGAAAAAGAAATAAATCCAGATTGGAAAATAAGGGTAACTTCTACTCTGTTTTCAGAGATTCTCTTGTGTCTGCTGTTTCTTAAAATAATCAGCTCAAAATATTCCTTACACCAAAGAAGCACATTTGGGTAACATGTTCTGCTACCCTTCATGGCAATAACTAGTACAAATATAAACAGAGAATTCATAGAAAGGATAATATATATGTCAAGTAACATTTGAAAATACATTAGCTAACAAAATACATGAAAACATGAAAAGCTGTTATTTTCAATAGAAAAAGACAAGTTGCAGAATATGAATAATGGGATTCTATATTGAAAAAGAAAACATATATGAATAAATATTTTTGTGTATCTCTGACTTTAATAATGTTTCACCTACAGAGAAACACATTTGGAGAACATGCACCAATCTATTGATAGTGGACACCATGGGGTCAGAGGACAGGTATCAAGTAGAAAGGAGAGTTAGGTAACTTCATGTTATAAATATAATTTCTGTATTGTTTGAAATATCGTAAACAGGAAAATTCATTAAGATAAAAATTTGAAACAGAAAATACTTTTTACATATAAATAACATACTTGAAATTTTTAGTGTTTTGGAAATATATCCAAAGAATACTCATTTATAGAGAAAAGAAGCTGAATACAATTTTTGACAATTTGTATGTATAAGTTTGGGTTTCTGTGGCTGAAACTTGATAGTTAATCTGTGTGCTTCTGTGCCTCAAGTTCTATCACCTTAAATATTTACAGGCTCTGAAACCATGCTATTTGGGTTCAAATCCATTTTGTGTCACTTTCTAAGTATGTTAGCTTGGGCAAAGGATTCAGCTTCCCAGTTCTCAAGTATCTTCATCTGTAAAATAAAGAAGAAAAATGTCAAACTACAATTCTGAGAATAAATGCTACTTGACCCAAAATAAATGCTAGCTAATTTGAATACTTTCATATTTTTATGAGCCATTAGTATTCTTGTAAGCACTGAAATTACGGTGCAAATGGCTGTTTATTGACACTTGATGACATTCAATTCGTGTTGTTAGTGAAGAAAGGTAGCATAGCACTGTAAGAAAGGTGAATTTACTTTCAGACAGGAGTATGACTGTAGTTGCAGAGGAAAATGAATAGGATGGTAAATATCTGGGTAAATAGACTGTTTTTCTTTTCTTACATTCTGTTAAAAGATAAACTGTGGCATATTACAATTTTTAGAAGAGTTTAATTGAACAAAGATTGATTCTAATTGAACACCAAACAGGAATTGATTAGGAGTGCTCCACTGACAGGAGCTAGGGCTTTCCAGGTGGCTCAGTGGTAAAGAATCTAACTGCCAAGCAGGAGATGCAGGTTCGATCCCTGGCTCAGGAAGATCTCCTGGAGGAGGAAATGGCAACTCACTTCAGTATTCTTGCCAGGGAAATTTCATGGACAGAGGAGCTTGGCAGACTATATAGTCCTGAGCATGCATGCACACACATGCTGACAGGAGCTCAGAGAATGACTTACTTAGGGAAGGCATGAAAGCAAAGAAAAGAAATTATTTGGCTGGCAAGAGCTTAAAGCCCACTTGGCTATTTGTGGTTGGTTGTCTTTAGTTTTTGATTTTGCAACCTTGAGGTATTCACAGGCTTACATTTTGGTTTTCTTACATAGGCCACCATGGCGTTAGGGCCACCTCTAATGGATTCCTTGTTAATTACTTTAACAATTCCACCTTTTGGTATTAGTGCCATTTTCAGTCACCATTAAAGTTGTTCCTGTCTTACCATGAAAACTCATAGATTATGATATCAGATCCGTGGAAGAATTATTTTTGCTATTTATCTCATTGTTCATCTTGTTCCTGTGAAAATACATTTAAGACCTTTGAGAACACAGCAAGTAAACTCTCTGATGAGAGTTCATTATAAGACATTGACTATGAAATTTGGTTATTTATGTGACACAAAACATTTTAAGATTACATCGGGAATTAAGACTGATAACATTCCAGGACACATTGGATTTCTAGGACTTCTGTACAATTTCTGGAACACTTATATTAAAAACATATGTCAGACTTCCCTGGTGGTGCAGAGGATAAGAATCCACCTGCCAATGTAGGGGACACAGATTTGATCCCTGGTCCAGGAGGATCCCACATTCTGCAGAGCAAATATGCCCATGCGCTGCAACTACTGAAGCTGAATGCCTAGAGCCTTTGCTCAGTGACAAAAAGCCACTGCTATGAGAAGCTTGCACCCTGCAACTGAAAGGTTGTGGCTGTGAGCTGTGAATGACACCAGGATTCTTGGCCTCCAGAGGAGAGGATTTCAATCTAGGGCCAGAGGTGAGGCTTGGTCACTCAGAGATTTTGTTTAGCAAAGTTTTATTAAAGTATAAAAAGGATAGAGATAGCTTCTGACATAGACATAAGAAGGGGGCAGAAAAGATACCCCCTTGACAATTTTTAGCAAGGCATCTTATGCTGGTTAGCAAGCTGTTGATCATAGATATATGAAACACCTCATGGCTGAGAGAGTCACACCAGGTTTCTCTCTCACAACATACATATTGGAACAAGGAGAGTTGTCTCCAGAGGAGATATCTCTGGGAGAGATATATTGTATCTGTAAAACAATTGACATAAGTCTTGAAGGGAAACAGGCCTCCAAATGAGATACATAAGTTTCAATAACATAGCTTAAGAAAAACACTTCCATGAGTCAGATGTATTGTTTGGTTGGGCAATTAGCAGCTCAAAGTTTGGGGAAAAGTTAGTTTAAGCAGACCAATTGTCGTCATAGCAACACAGGATCAAAAGGAGCCTCCTACATGGCTAGAGTGCAAGCAAAGGAATATAGAAAAAAAAAAATCAGCTGCTTGCAGACAAGCAGATGCTGGCTTCCTCCTGCCACTTGGGGACCCCTGGCCTTCCTACCTGACTATTAACCATTTTATAACAAAGGGTAGCACCTGCTTTCCTCAACTAGAGAAAGCCCGTGTGCAGCAACAATGACCCAGTACAACCAAAAATAAATAAATAAATATAAATTTAAAAAATCATGTATCAATGCAAATATAACCTAAGAAGGTTTAGTATCACTTATTTGATAATGCTTCCCATGTATTTAACCATATCAAGTAAACCTAACTATCTTAACATCTTGTGTGTGTTAGTCATTCAGTCATGTCCGACTCTTTGCAACCCCACGGACTGTAGCCTGCCAGGCTTCTATGTCCATGGGATTTTCCAGGCAAGAATACTGGAATGGACTGCCATTCCCTTCTCCAGACGATCTTCCTGACCCAGGGATCAAACCCTCATCTCCTGCATTGCAGGCAGATTCTTTACCATTTGAGCTACA
Source organism: Bos javanicus (assembly GCF_032452875.1). Classification (NCBI taxonomy): domain Eukaryota; kingdom Metazoa; phylum Chordata; class Mammalia; order Artiodactyla; family Bovidae; genus Bos; species Bos javanicus. The sequence goes on from NC_083897.1 coordinate 53,625,064, forward strand.
GGGAAGTCTTTGACATCTTACCAGGTGACCTTTGAGATTTTCCAGAGGTCTTCTGGGAAATCTCAAAGTTAGTTAAAGGTTAAAAAGACTCCATTTATAATTTGATTTTCAGAAGATGTCAAAAATGTCAAAAGATTTGAACACTTGATTCAATAGGATCATAGATCATTATGAAATAAATAAATCTATTTAACCAAATTGACAGTAGATTTTTTAAAATATAAATTTATTTATTTTAATTGGCGGTTAATTACTTTACACAGTAGATTTTAAAGGCAAGTACGGAAGGCAAATTGAACAGTTTCAATATTGAGAAGACCCAGTTTTCCCAAGAAACCAAAGACCTGGTAAAGAGAAGATGAAGCACTGGAAATCAGTTTGGTAAGACATAAAATCTTTGTTTACCAGGCAGACTACCCAGAGGGTAAAGAAAAACCTTTCCTAATATCTTCTCAAGATAAAAGCAATAGTCCAAGAAAATGGTCTTTTTAATAGAAAGAAAGCCAAATTCTGACTTTACACCAATGTACTTTTGATATTGACTTATTCTTTAAAAACATAAATCCATTCTAATTTAGCAAGCTTGACCACACATACAATTCTTTTCTCAAGATTCCCTTCCCACAAACCTTCTATACATTCAGATTTTGTCCTGTATTTTCTCTTCTTTTTCGTTGATTCTATGCTAAATACACCCCCTAGCTGGCATTTATCCTTATAGTTACATATCAGAAAGAAGACCACAGAGCCATTGAACTGTCAGACTCAATTAGTGGGTTACTGACACCAGTTTATAACTGTCTTTGAAACAACACAAGAGGAAGAAATCAAGATCCTATCACCTTTGTTCCTCATCACTGACTCCTGAAGACAAGCCCTCCCTTGCCTTATATAAATCCCTAGATTCCTCATGGATTGGGGTGGGGTCACAGTTCTTGAGGTATGAACCTACTGTCTTCCCTTCTCTGCCAGCTGAGAATAAAAGCCACCTTTCTATTTCCTCCAGACTCTGTCTCCGTATTTTTCATTTGGCTTTGGTGGACAGAGAGGGCCAAGATTTTGGCTGGTAACAATATCACTGTGATTTATGTCAAAAAGTGTTTTCCTCTAGGAGCTTTATAGTATCCGGTCTTACATTTAGGTCTTTAACCCATCTTGAGTTTATTTTTGTTTATGGTGTTAGATAATGTATTAATTTGAAGGTAAGATTATCTTAATGCTACTTAAACGACTCCAAAGTCAGAGAAAAAAGTAAAATGATGAAGCAAGTATAAAATTGATTTTAAAAAACAGCAAAATATTCATTAAAATTAAATTACACCCTAAAAGCATAAAAGGAATATGAAGGAATGTTCTTAAATGTTAGCAAACACAGTTGAACAGCACATAAAAAAAATAGATCATGATATTATGGAGCTTATTCTAATAATGTAAAGGGGCTTCAATATGAGGACCTGCCACAGCCAAATAAATAATAAATAAAAATAAAAATAAATAATGTACAGAGTATCATATCACATTATTCAAAATCTGGATACAATATCCAAGAACCAGATAAATCTCAAATTAAAAAAAGGCAATCAACAGACACCAACACAGAAATGACATGGATGTTGGAATTATCTGACCAGGAATTTAAAGTAGACCTTACGAAAATATTTCAATAATTACTTACAAATATGCTTGAAACAAATGAAAAAAAAAAAAAAAAAAAAACAAGTCTCAGCAAAGAAACAAAAGATATAGAGAAAACCAATTAGCAGTTTTAGAACTGAAACATGAATTAAAAGCTCAATGGACAGCCTGAAGAGCAGAATAGAGAAAAGAATCAGTGAACTCGAAGACAGTATGTTAGAGATTATACAATCAGAACAACAAAGAGAAAAGGTGTTTGTAAAAAGAACAAAGCCTCAGGGACCCATTGATCTAACAAAGGATATACTATGCTTCTCATTTTTGTTCTGGAGGGAGAGGAGAAAAAGTGCATGGGTGAAAATGGATTTGAAAAATAATGGCTAATAATCATCAAATCTGGCAAAAGGCCTAAACTTAGACTTTTAATTACAATTCTTTATTCAATTTATTTAAGCTAAAAAAAGTTTTCTATTTTGCTCACCCCCCACCCCTCACCTACTGCAGCCACCAAACCATTCACTGTATCTATGACCTTGATTAACGGGGGGGGGGGGGGGGTGTTGTTTTCAATTCTACATAAAAGAGATCAAACAGTATTTGTCTTTCTCTGTTTGAATTACTTAGCATGATGCCCTCAAGATCCATCCATGTCATTCCCAAGCAAAAAGATTTCTATTCTTTCTTGTGGGTGAATAATATTCCATTAAGTACATGTACCACATTGTCTTTATCCATTCACACAGTGGATACTTAGGTTATTTCCATATCTTCGCTACTGTAAATAATACTGCAATGAACATGAGGATGCATATACCTTTTCAGATTAGTGTTTTTATTTTCTTTGGATAATACCCAGAAGTGGAACTGCCAGGTCATATGATAGTTCTTTTCTTTTTTCAATTTTTTTCAGAACCTCCAGACTGTTTTCCATAGTGGTTTCACCTATTTAAATTCCCATCAACAGTGCACAAATTTCTCCACATCCCTGCCAACACTTGTTATTTCCTGTCTTTTTTTAATAACAGTCATTCTAACAAGTGTAAGGTGATATCTCATTTTGGTTTTGATTTGCCCTTCCCCAACAATTAATAACGTTTAACAACTTTTCATGTACCTGTTGGCCATCTGTATGTATTTTTGGAAAAATGTCTGTTCAGATCGGTCCATTTTTAAATAGGATTATTATTATTATTTGCTATTGAGCTGTTTGGGTTCTTTGTATATTTTGGACATTAGCCCCTTATCAGATATTTGCCATTATTTTATCCCATTCAGTAGGTTGTCTTTTAATTCTGTTGATGGTTTCCTTTGCTGTGCAGAAGCTTTGTAGTTTGATGTAGTCCCATTTATTTTTGTTGCTTTTGCTTTGGTGTCAGATTAAAAAATCACTGCCAAGATCTATGTCAAAGGGTGTACTGCTTGTTTTCTTCTTCTAGGAGTTTAATGACTTCAGGTCTTATGTTCAAGTCTTTAACCCCATTTTGAGTTCATTTTTGTGTATGGTTGAAGATACTGGTCAAATTTCATTATTTTGCATGTGGTGGTCTAATTTTCCCAACACGATTTCTTGAAGAAACTGTCCTTTCCCCAGTGTATATTCTTGGTTCCTTTTGTCATAAATTAATGGACCAGGGACTTCGCTGGCACTCCAGTGATTAAGAATCAGCCTGCCAAGCAGGGGACACAGTTTCCATCCCCAGTCGTGGAAGATCCCACATACCGAGGAGCAACTAAGCCAGTGCACCATAGCTACTGAGCCCACACTCAAGAGCCCACGAGCTGCAACTACTGAAGCCCGTGAGCCTGGAGCCCAGGCTCTGCAACAAGAGAAGCCACCGCAATGAGAAGCCTGCACACCACAACTAGAGAGCAGCCCCCACTCACTGCAACTAGGGAAAGCCCACACACAGCACCAAAGCCCCAGTGCAACCAAAATAAACAATAGATAACCTATAAAAGTAAATTAGTTGATTACATAGGTGTCTAAATCTATATCTTTAAGAAACTGAGTGGACCCAAAGCAGAGTAAATCTAAAGAAGTTTAGGAAAAGACACATCATAGTCAAAGCTCAGAACAGTAAATGCAAAAGGGAAATCAGAAAAGAAGGACAACATACTACCTATAGGAGAAAAGTGGTATAAAGGACAGCAATTTCTTATCAGAAATGATGGGGTCCACAAGGAAGTGCACATTTTCCAAGTGCTGGAATTAAGGAATTGACAACCTCAAGTCCTGTATCTAGCTTAATTATCCTTCAGAAATTACTGGGGATTAAAAAGGCATTCTCAAGAGAAGAAAGACTAAGAAAAAGTTTTCACTAGCAGATACACCCTGAAGAATGCATAGAGGAAACAGAAAGGAATTAGTAAAAGAATAAATCTAGAAACATCTGGAAGGAGGAACAGCCCCCAAATATGATTACTTTCCTTTTCCTCTTGAAATTTCCAAATTCTGTTTAATAATAGAAGCAAAATATATAACACCAGGGATGTCCCCAGAGGTCCAGTGGTTAAAACTCCACACTTCCACTGCAAGGAGCATGGGTTTAATCCCTGGTTGGGGAACTAAGATTCTGCATGCCATGCAGCGTGGTAAAAAAAAAAAAGAAAAAATGCACTATGATACTAAAGGATGTTGTTTCAATGTATGTAGCGAAAAACTTAAAGTGTCTTGTTCTACAAATCGTAGATGATAAGGGGACTTTATTGACCACATCAATGGAAAGAGCTGGGCGTGCAGACCCTCACCACTGTTGGGGAACATATTATTTATTAATATGAATGTATAAGTCAATGAATGAATGACAGATAAGGATACACATTTTCTCCATATTCTAAACAGGCAGTTGGGAAGTGAACATCTCCTCCTTGGATATTTGGTTACTTTGACTTCAATGACTTTTTCTCTTTCCTTAAAACATACCTCTATTTGAATGTGATGTTCCAAACTGTACTAACACCTTCTATCTGATTTTGTCAGATCAATTCCCTGGTTATTAAATACTTCTTCTCTAAGGTCAAAGGACTCAGGGAAGCCTAGGAATTATCCCTTGCATCTTTGTTAATCCTGATCTTCAGGAGGTTGGCAGAAAGATGAATTTAAGATAAATGAATGGGGCATTGTGGGCCCACCTGGTAAAGCACGAAAGCTACCAAGAAAAGAATCCAAAGTGATAGGGCCAACTGTGTATGAAGGAACCTCTCCAGATAACCCATTTCTATTTACAGAAACAAACTATTATATCCCAGGGGAAATCCTGTGCAGAGATTCTACTGAACAGACTTTGAAAAGGTCAGTTAGTGTGGGCAACAGTAAAATGCACATTTGAGGAAGATAGGAATAACCCATGTGCCTCCCAGAGCACAGAATTACCCAAACATAAGGGGGTGGTTTAGTCAACAAATGCAGTTCTGTGTGGGAGGTGGTCATGATGTTGGATTTAACTCTGCAGAAATAAGGGCACAAAAGCTAGGTCCAGCCTGCCCAAGGCCCACTTCTCTTCGGGGCCCCCACACAAGTGCCTGGCTCCATGCAGCAGGAGGAGGCAGAATGCAAGGGTCCCATCCACCTTGGTTGCGTCTGAGCCAGGAGGAAAGGTATAGGAAGAAGGAAAAGAACCAGAAGGAAGAAAATTCATTTCCAAGACAAAATAGCGTCTTGTCTCTGTTCCCCAGGAAATACAAACTTTCTGCTTTCAGGTTCTGCAGCATTCCAGGACTCAAGCCTTGAATCAGGATGGGCTCCACTTGAGCCCAAGTTGGCAGCATGTGCTGTTTGGGGTCAAGAAGCCCAAGTTATCTGGAAGTGGAGCACGCAGTCACAGAAACCTGTGCTCAGCTGTAGTTCAGGACCTCTTCAAAACCACCAGCCCATGCATGGCAGCATAGGTTGGGAGAATGTGTCGACCTTAATTCTGGGACCTGTCGATGCTCCCATTATGTGAATGAATCCTGCATTGTCTTCATTTAATTTATTTAAAAAGTCATTGGGTGGGCTTCCCTGGTGGCTCAGTGGTGAAGAATCCACCTGCCAATGCAAGACACACTGGTTCGATCCGTGGTCCAGGAAGATACCACATGCTGTGGGACCACTAAGCCCATGCAACATAACTACTGCGCCAGCACTCTAGAGCCTGTGAACTGCAACTCCTGAGCACTCATGCTGCAAATACAGACACCTGCATGCCTAGAGCCCGTCCTGCAGCCAGAAGAGAAGCCACCGTGACGAGAAGCTCCTGCACCACAACTAGAGAGTAGCCCCGCGCGCTGCAACTGGAGAAGGCCCGCACGCAGCGATGAAGACTCATTGCAAACACAAGTAAATCAATAAAGCTTTAAAGAAAAAGTGTGTGGTGATGGTGTGGTTTTACTAAATGGGAAAATATTCAAGTCAAAAGATCTTCTGAGTTTTCTTCTGCCAGGAATGGGAGAGGGGGAGAAGCGACACAATCTAGGAAACCATACATGTGCTCTTCAAGACACCGCTGTCTCATTTCTTGGAAGAAATGGGTGACCGTGAGCAGATTTGCTTGCTACCATCCTCTGCTGTTCATGAGAATACAGAACGTGCAATGAAATATCAGGATGGGGCTGATGGCAGACTGCCCTGGGCCAGGCGGCATCACCCCGTCTCACTGTTGTGCTGTATTCTCACATCCTGCCACTTTCCCCTGGCAATGCCAATGAAAAAAACTTTTGAACATGAAGGGATTGTTCTTTTTATGTAGAATTCATGGTTTTATTTGCCAAGATAATAAAATTACTTTCTACAATAACATATGACATCAATTTTTCAGAGTAGAGTGGTCATTTACAATTTAATTTAAAATCCTGTAACTCCACAAATTCACAGAAATCTAATGGATATGATTATCACATGGACAAAAGGTGTGATTTGTGCAGAATTGGCACAGAATCAAGGGTGTGAGTAGGACTTTGACCCCTTTGCTCCTTTGACCTTCCTCTTCACAATGTTTGCTTTTAAAGCAGCTGTGTGATTCTCATTGCCAGTATTGTCCCTTGTCTCATTTGATGGGATGCTCAGACACCATCTGCCTGGAAGAAGCTTTATCATACATTTGCACTAATCAGGTGATTGTGAAATAGCTTCTAGAAAAAGATATTTTCTTTCTTCCTTGAAACAGAAAATTTAGCTACATATACCGATTGCTAGATGTTTTAGCAAGAGCAAATGTCACAGTAGGACACTAGTTTTCTCCTTAACACCAAAACATGAAGAGGTTGTTATAAACAAATGTGATGACAGGTACTGTTAGGTGCCAAGGATTGATATCAGGATGGTCAGCTCTGGACTAAACCACCCACCTTTAATTTGCACAACAGTATCAATACTCAAGGTTATACTCATTACTGTTGAATTGTTCTATGTTAAAAGTTGTGTTTCATTTCTAAAGGCTGAAAAAAGCATAAAAATACTGATGCTAAACTTTCACCCCTGAGCATGTTTAGTGTGACTGGTCATGCAAGCATCTATAGTGCCATGCTCTTCAAACCTATATTTTCTGATAGAAATGTTGCCCTATTTGTCTTCCCCAGTATATAGTGTTTTTATTTTATTGAGGGTGGGATCCAATACCTGCCATTTAACAAAATGAAGACAAAATAGAAAAAAGGAAGTGTGGGGGAAAAACTAGTGCACAAGAGTTGGGCCAGTCAAGTCCAGCACCACACTGAAGTAGACTCCGTGGTTTAGGAGTGAAGAAGACTTACTCTCGCATATTCACTCATGCTCCCACAAAAGTCCAGCAACAAATGTTCTCAAGTTCCTCTTGCCTTGCCATGGGGACTCAAGAGTTGACCAACAAAAACTACTTGGCCCCATGAAGAAAGGCATTGTCAGTGTCTGTTCTGAAAGGAGCCTAGTCAGGAAGCAGTCTCAAAGTATACGGTCTTGATCATCTCATGACGATGTGTGGCAAGGGGCTCTCAGGAAAGATATTAAGTCTGGATCATCCACATGGCACCTTTGCATGGGAACATGGTGGCTCTGAACTGCCTTCCACTCACTTGACCAAAGCAATAAGACTGACCAGTATGGGTGAAGTGAGTGTGTGTCTGTGTGTGCCTGTGCACGCGTCCACATGCATGCTGAGTTGTGTCCCATTCTTTGCGACCCATACACTGTAGCCTGCCAGACTCCTCTGTCCATGGGATTTTCCAGGCAAGAGTACTGGAGTGGGTTGCCATTTCCTACTCCAGGAGACCTTCTTGACCCAGGAATCGAATCTTTGTCTCTTGTGTATCCTGCATTTGAAGGTAGATTATTTACCATTGTGCTACCTGGGGAACCCAAGGTAGGTTTAAAGAGAAGGAGTGTTTTCTAATTTCCTTTGTCCTTGAGAGCTCAACCTGAAGAACATGTAACCACTGCTTTAAAGGAACCAGCTCCACTTGGCTGGATTGGATCAGAGCTCATGTCATCCTAAGTCTTGAGTGCCTTTTGGTCTGGAAAAGTGGCTTGTCTCCTACTATACACAACTGGGACATTCCCTCTGTAATTATGAATTGTTTTAAATAAACTAAAAGAGAATGTCTTTGATCACTAGAGTTTATCAGTGTTGGATTGTTTCCACTGTGATGTTCTGAAACTTTTTCGCCTCGAAATATTAAAGCAGGTCATGTTAGAGACACTTTAATATGAACGTTTTATAGTTGAGACATTACATATATTTTACTGTTTATAATAAATGCCATCTATACAAAAGCCTGGCTGTTAATTTTAATATTGGCACAAGATCTGTTTTCCATGATATGTTAACACCTACAATTTCACTAACTGTTGAGGCTATTTTTTATTGAGATTCTGAAGCCAAAGGAGTCTTGTGTTCCTTTTGTTCATTTTTCCTATTTCCTTGAAATAAGAGATTGTGTATGGGCTTCACTGTGAAGACTTCAGATCAATCTTTGTATTACACTTGGTTATCTCTTAGCTATATAACTTCTGAGTGCAAATCATTGAATTCTTCAAAGAAACATTATAAGGAATAAATCATAATAGGTGTGAAGGAAAGCACAGTGTTGGGATACACCTCACCGAGCTGATGAAAGGGGTTGAGGCAACAAAGGAGGAGAAATGCCTGAGTGATCTCAGTGACGATGCAGAGATGGAACAGACCAGAACGTGGGGAGAGCTAACGAGTGGACAGAGTGTTCTGGTTAGGAATGTGACCCCAGGAGGCAGACAGGACCTCACTGGCAGATGGAGTCCAAAGGACCTGGGGTCAGAGGGAAACTAAAGAGAGTGTTATGGTCTCCAGGAGGTGTGGGGGACCCCTTAGTCATGAATCCTTCTGCTTTATGCCTGCTTCCTACTTTAAAGGAGGCTCTGGGAACTTAGCATCAGCTCAGCTTCCCTGCTGTCAGAGGACCTGGTCCTTCTCTGCCCTGTAGACCAGTGACAGACACGGGGCACTTTACTCCTTACCCACGTTGTACACCATATCAGTGTATAAAGGGGCAGTGTAGTGTCCCATGGAAGCAACTATGGTCCTTCCCCAATCAGTCCTACACCCGGATGGCCTCAGATCCCTGGAGTGTCCCATCAGTTGCCTCTGAGCCCTGTCTGCTCACCTGGCACCCCCACTCTTCACTCCAGTCAGGATGGACTCCCCATCCCCTCCTTTCCATCTAGCCCCCTTAGGTCCTGCCCACTATCCCAGGCCCAGCTCCTCTCAGGAATTTCTGATGACTCCAGTGAGCCCTTCCTCCTCTTTTTAAATTAAGGGGGTTCTATAGAGGTAACACTGGAGAAGAAAACGGCACTCCAGCATTCTTGGCTGGGAAATCCCATGGGAAGAGGAGCCTGACGGGCTACATTCCACAAGGTCACGAAAGAGTCGGACACGACTGAGCGACTAAACAACAACACACACTTCCGCCTCTTTTGTACTTTTTATGTTTTTCTTGGGTAACCTCTTCCCTCTCCCCCAAGTTCTTCTTCTCCCTGTCCCTCAGTTATCCTTTTTTATTTTCCTATTACAAAATGGGAAGTAGTAACAATGACTACCTCACAGGGATGCTGTGAGCTCTGAAAGTGACAATACATTTTATAAACCCTGGTAATGAGAAACGTTATCTATATTTATTTCTACTTATAAATCTTTATTGCAATTTCTCTCACAGTAGGCATGAAAAATATAGAATGCAGTGTGTTGATTATTTACAAGAACATTTGGGGATGCATTTAGTGAGCATATTAGCTCCTGAAGACTGTGTAACAAAACTTCACAAACTATGTTGTCTGAAACGTAAAAAATGTATTCTCTCATAATTCTGAAGACATAAAGCCCAAAATCAACGTGTGGGGCATGACCGTGCTTCTTCCAAATGCTCTGGGGTAGTTTGGGTCTGAATGCTTCTGCAGCTCCTTTGTGGCAGCAGGGCCCCAATCTCCTCTTCCATCTTCACATGGCCTTCTTGCCTGTATGACATCTCTCTCTCCTTCTCTTCTTTTTCTTTTTATCAATTATTTTCATTTCCAGATTCTTGAGCTCTGCACAGTTTTAGTACTCCCTGAGAAATTAAACACTGTCATATCCCTTCCATAAAAATGGGAGGAAAAAAAAATGGGAGGAAACGCATCAGTATATACTAATGACTGACACAAAACATTTACTAGTTTATCACAAAAATGCATTTATGGAAGGAGCATCAGAAAGAGTAACTGAAAAATTAAAATTTACCTTAAAAAAGATGTCAGTTAGGAAACTTTACAAATAAGTGGCTTGACAAATAAGTGGCTATATATGTAAATCCTAAATACATTACACTATTTTATATCCATTTTGGTAATGGACTACTCCAGGAAGATGTAATTACAAAACTTGAATTCAAAGAGTCCTTAAAATGTAAAGCAAAACAGGTCTTAAAAAATATTGGTTTGATGAAAAGAGAGATTTTAGTCTATTTTAGACAAATCTGGTTAGTTTCTAACTACACTTCATTTCAGCACAATCATCACTCAGGGGACAATCATTTATGAGAAAGGGGAAATTAAAGTTTAAATTACCTTCAGAATTCTACCCATTATCACCCAATCGATACTGAAGTATATGTCATCAAGTATGCAAAATTACAGAATTTCAGTTATGAAATTTGGAGGCAAAAAGCGTAATTATGTATAAAATCACTGACAAATTTAAGCTAGTATTATTAGCTTTAGGACATTTTTTGTATTATAACCTTAAAAGGATGGCAAACTAGACATCAGCAGAAATGCTGTTAAAGCTGTTGGGTTTTTTTTGCTCCAAGTTTTTCATATGAATGAAATAAAAGTTTAACAGTCTCTAAGTTAAATTTCACAGGTGAAATTGCTGCTCTCTGATTTAACTTTTGGGGTAAGACAGGGCAAAATCCAAGTATAATCTCTTCCATTTTTGTGCATAAACACAAATAAGAGTCAGTATCAATACAAATGACAACATAAGGAGACAACATGTTTAGTCAGGTTCTATAACACAGGATACTAGGACATAACTCTGCTACAGTAAATTCCCGTTTTGTGTTTTGGAAGAGCAGCTTACATAGTATGGTGTGAAAAGCAGTAAAACGCACATGCTTTTTGTGTCATTTAGCAAAGAAAGACAAGAAAGAATATATTGCCAAACTCCACCTGCTACTCCATCCTAGACCCAGTTGTCTATCATCCACTCAGTTCCAGTACTTCCAAATTCTCAATCTACCCCACTCAGTCTCAAGCCAAGATTAACTCCTTTTGCACCAACTCTCCTTTCTCTCAGCTAAGTCATCATTTTCCAGAAAAGTCTGATTTTTCTGACTCCACGATTTAACCCATTTGAAGTCAAAGAAAATGCTGTAATACTGAAAACAATCAAACTAGAGATGGAAATTAGTGTTGTGGAAGATACATGTCAAGTGCTCTGCAAAGGTAATGAGAAACTTGCAAGAAAACAGATTTTAAACTCTGCCTGGCTTCCTTAGTTACTCGGTATACGATAATGTTGCTCTGATTACTAGTCAGGACAATAAAGTGCTCAAAGGCACTAAAATATGCATCTTGGGGGGAAAATGCATGGACATTAAGATTTCCTGGGAGTTGGCCAAGGCATTTTTACATCCATAAGGACTGTCAACTTAAACTTAGTCCGTCACAGTTATTAAAAAAAAGGAAAGGAGTGGAATTCTTGCTTACAACTGGGTTTGGCAGAAACACATCTGTATACTCTGCCTCTGTGATCACACAGGCCTTTAATTAGGGACAATGAGTGTGCCCACAGAGCAGCACTAATGAAAAATTTATAAGGAGTCTATGATAGAGCTTCACAATCCAGCTTTACTAGGTTGTAAACACTCTTCTTACCCAAGCATTACTTTGTGTATCTGTGAAGCATCTGAAAAATACTTTTCTTTGACTTACCAGGCTGTAGGGAATGAGTCATTTTATGTACAAGTATCTACAGTAGAACTTGGTACTTTCTTGTATTAACTGAACAATGTTCCAACTGGAACCTAAAAGAAGGTTGCCAATGTTCACTTTTCAGGCTCTGTGAGGTGCTGGATGCTCTAGATCAGTTTGTCTGTGGAAGCTTCTCTCTTTGGCATGCTTCCTCTGTCCATTTAGTAATTTGCCTGGAGGTGACGACATAGCTAGTAACTGACATTCATCTGGGGATCCTTTTAGCCAGGTTGGCCTCATTTGTTCTTGATTCACCTCTTTCTGAAGCTGCAATGCTAATAACCTATCCTGTTCTTCTTGTTTATGTCTCTCAAAAAATAGACGTTCCAAATCTAACAGTTTTGGGGTGAAGTGGACTTGTTTACTCTTGGTCGGAGGAAACTTTGAGGAACATTTTCCTTCTTTTTGTAGAATAGCATGGATCGCTGACTGCTTCAGACAAAGATTCCTGGTTTTTTGCTCTGGAGATGTCCTTATTGGTCAGTAGGTGAGACTCCTCATTTTCTGTCACAACTGTGTTATTTTTCAGTGTCTGTGTCACATCTGACACTGTACATCCACTCTCCGTTTCGCCATAAGGCTTAACTGCAGTTTCTCCAGAAGAGGAAACTCCAGCTTTAGGCTCTTCATGACTGATGACACATAACTCTCTTTCATGACTGATTTGTTTTGTTTTCACTTTTCCTTCAAGCTACCATTCTCCACCACTGGCACATAACTGAGGTCTACTTCAGTGACTGCAGTGAAGCTTCTGCATCTTGCTTTTGAACTTCAAGGCATATTTGAGGAGAAAGCACTGGCATATCTTCCTCAACTTCTGTGTCTTGCCATGTAGGGTTCTTCCCATCACCGCTGTCAGTTTCCTTGGACCTGGAGGTTTCCTGTCTTCTTCTACAACTTCAGACTGTGACGCTGACTCAAGTTGAGAACTCGGTGACAAATACTTCTGAATATCGCCAGTGTTTTTTCGTTTGCTCTTCCTTTTCCTTCGTGACTTGGGTGTGACTGGATTAGATTTTTTGGAATACGAGAGGAGAGCCGAGACACGTTCCTCACAGACATTGCTAATATTAAGGCTTAGCTTTCTTGCCAGCGCTTCTTCTCTTTTCAGTTGTTCTTCCATCTCTCTCTGCCTTTTTTCTGCCTGTCTCTTTTCCTCTTCTTCCTCCTCTGCCAGTAATCTCTGTATGTATTCTTCACTGGCTTTGTTTTCTCCCTCCTGAATGGCTCATCGCTCTGCCTCCTCCTTGCTTCTCTGCTTTTCATATTCTCTTCTTAACTCCCTAGGTTGACTTAATAGACGAACAGGGAGATAGTCATCAATGATTTCCTCTGATTGTTGCCCAGAGACTCTAAGCCGGGATTCCTCTGGATAGTGTTTTTGAATTATCTCCCACAGTTCCATATTGACAAGAGAATTTCTTCAGGTGTGGTACCGAGTCCACGAAGAGACCCGGCAGCGACAGAAAGGACAGCACAAATGTGCCTTCTCCACAGTCGATTTGAAGCATGCTTTACAGAGCGTGTGGTTGCAAGGCAGTGTCACAGGCTCAATGAGGATTTCCAGACAGATGTGGCACTGGCATTCCAACAAGGAAGGGATGGTATCTCTGAGTACAGCCATTCTAATATGCTATAAGGTGTATTCACATCAATACCAGAATTCCAGGATTGGGAGCTTCAAATGTCTTCTGTGGGCCAGGAAAACTGTACGACCCCAGAAGGCGGTGTGTTTGTCGGTGTTAAAGACAAGTATCCCAAAAGGAAGCAAACTAACCTTGACTGTTACCAGGCACTGCCAACTGTTGCAGTAGGGCAGTGGTGGGCGCAGGGCTCTGTAGTGAGGCACAAGGCAGGCGCCAAGTTCCATTCCTCCCTGTTCGCAGGTGAGGCTTCTCCCTCAGTTCTGAGCAGCTAAGCCCGAGACTGCTGAGGTGCACAGGCCCCAGGCCACCACTCCACAAAGACCAAAGCCTCTTCCAGGATGCCGCCTCAGCAGAGGAACTTCCGTTTGACCTTTGCTGTGGGGTCGACTGCACCTGTGCACTTCTCAGGGCTCTGAGCCGACCCTCCTCTCTCTTGTGCAGTGCAAGTCGCCCTGGTGTGTCTGACTCTTTGCAACCCCGTGGACTATACAGTCCATGGAATTCTCCAGGCCAGAATACTGGAGTGGGTAGCCTTTCCCTTCTCCAGGGGATCTTCCCAACCCAGGGATAGAACCCAGGTCTCCCGCATTGCAGGCACATTCTTTATGAACGGAGCTATCAGGGAAGCCTAATCTTGGGGGCGGTGCTGTAGCAATCTCAAAAGGGCTAGTGAGGTCACAACGCTCTCCCTCTCGCCTTTTTCTTATAGGACACCAATCATTCATTGTAGAGTCTACCCTAAATACAGGATGATTTAATGTCAATTTCATGATTTCATGTAGTTTCATGCCACAGACCTTATTCCCCAAATGGTCTCATCACAGGTTCAGGGATTGCGGTTTGGACATGTCTTTTTCAGGACATATGTCAACCCACTATAGTGATAGGAGGGTTGGAAAACTAAAATGAGATGTTACCTTTTGTAGATCAGTATACAAACACATCCCTACATGCGTAAATATATAAATGCCTGCATAAGAAAGAATATAATATATTCTTGAACTATGAAATGCAGATAAAAACATTCAGCAGGTGTTTTGGGGTTGTATGTTTTGGGGAAAGGTTGCTTTTCTGCTCTTTTTTTATATTATTTATTTTTTACCTAGGAGAGATGTCTATTGTTCTTGCAAGTGTGTAAAACATAAAATGGCAGGGAAGCAAGTACATTCTTACTGCACCCCCATAAAAGCCTTTAGAACGGTAATATTTTTCAGGGACAGGAAGAGAGATGAGAGGTTGAGGAAGCCCCTTCCTCCATGTAACAAGAAAATTCCCCTCCAATAACAACCAAAATGATGAATATCGGGGCTTTAAATTTCTTGTTATTAAATTGCGGGAAAATATTGGACCTCAGTTTGACATTTTAAATTTTTAAATGGAGGATAATTGTGTTACAATGTTGTGCTGGTTTCTGCCACACAACATTACAAATCAGTTGCCACTATGTATGTGTATCCTCTCCCTCTCCACTCCCCTCCCCCTATCCTTCCCCTTTAGTTCATATAAAGCTCCAGTCTGGGTTCCCTGTGTTATATAGCAACTTCTCACTAGCTGTCTCTTCTACACATTGTAGTGTGTGTGTGTGTGTAGTGCTACTTTTTCAATTTGTCTCACCCTCTCATTCCCCTGCTGTGTCCTCAAGTCTGTTCTCTGTTCTGTTTCTGCATTCCTTCCCTGCTAATAGGTTCATCAGTGCCATTTGGCTAGATTTCATAGATATGCTTTAATTTACTATATTTGTTTTTCTCTTTCTGACTTACGTCACTCTGTATAACAGTTTCTAGGTTCATCCACCTCATTATGACTGACTCAAATTCGTTCCTTTTTATGGCTGAGTAATATTCCATTGTACATATGAACCACTACTTCTTTGTCCATTCATCTGTATATGCACATCTAGGTTGTTTCTGTGTCCTGGCTATTGTAAGTAGTGCTGCAGTAAACCTTAGGGTACGTGTTTCTTTTTGAGTTGTGGGTTTCTCAGGATATATGCCCAATAGTGGAATTGATGGGTCATATGATAGTTTTATTCCTAGTTTTTTTCGGGAATCTGCATATTGTTCCCCACAGTGGCTGTATCAATTTACATTCCCACCAAAAGTGCAAGAGGGTTATCTTTCTCCATATCTTCTCCAGCATTTATTGTTTATAGATTTTTTTTTATAATAACCATTCTGACTAGTATGTGGTGGTACTTCATTGCAGTTTTGATTGACATTTCTCTAATAATGAGCAGTGTTGAAGCATCGTATCATGTGTTTATCGGCCATCTGTATGTCTTCTTTGCAGAAGTGTCTGTTTATGTCTTCTGCCTATTTTTTTGATTGGGTTGTTTGTTTTTTTCATATTGAGCTGACTGAGCACCTTATATGTTTTGGAGATTAATCCTTTGTCAGTTTTTTCATTTGCAATTGTTTTCTCCCATTCTGAGGGTTGTTTGTTTATTGTTTCCCTTGCTGTGCAAAAACTTTTAAGTTTTATTAAATTGCATTTGTTAATTTTTGCTTTTATTTCCATTACTCTAGGAGGTGGGTGCAAGAGAATCTTGCTACGGTTTTTGGCATAGACTATTCTGCCTATGTTTTAATAAAGAGTTTTGTAATTTCTGGCCTTACACTTAAGTCTTTAGTCCCTTTTGAGTTTGTTTTTATGTATGGTTTTCCAAAGCTTTGTGTGACCTGATGACAATGAGTATTATCAGGTGAGAGGTAGCAGTGGGCACTGGTTAGATGTGGGGCTCAGCAGGCACCTAGAGTCTGTTCACGTCTTAGTCTTGTGACTGCTTAGCCCTGCCCTCAGTGTGCCTCATTTCCCTGATGTTTAAAGTTGGGCAACAGTAGCTCCTCCTCATAGATTGTGGTGAGGGTTTAAAGAGCAACTACAGGTTTAGCACTTACAACTGTGGGGAACCAAGGGAGTCAGCAATAATAATTAACAATTCTTAGAATTATCATACCTAAATTGGCCATTGGTGTTTCTATTCCCATTTTTATGTTTACATGGGCCTATATCATGACTCTTTGTGATTCTATGGACTCTAGCCCGCCAGGCTCCTCTGTCCATGGGATTCTCCAGGCAAGAACACTGAAATGGGTTGCCATGACCTCCCTGAAGTCATCTTCCTGACCCAGGGATCGAATCCCTGTCTCTTGGGTCTCCTGCACTGGCAGATGGGTTCTTGTACCACTAGTACCACATAGAAAGCCCACATTGATATTGCTCCAAAGAAAGCAGTTGTATAAAATAATAAGTAGGCTATCACCTCACTACCATGCTCTATGATGAACAGTTATATTTATATAGTAAAATGTCTCAGAAACAAATATATATTCAACCGTTAGGAATTCTTCTCCACAAATAAGATGGTTTCAGGGGTTTTGAATGATTTTTTCCTAAATGCATTTTTCATTTTTTTCTACAAATAGTGTCTTGGATAAGCCTTCTTAAGTGAATAATGAAAAAAAAAAAAAAAACCACAGAAGAGAATAGGATGGGAAAAACTAGAGATGTCTTCAAGATAATTAAGGTATGAGGGGAACATTTTATGCAAGGATGGGCACAATGAAAGACAGAAACAGCAAGGGCCTGACAAAAGCAAAAGAGATTAAAAAGAAGTGGCAAAAACACATAAGAACTATACAAAAAAGATAGTAGTGACCCAGAAAGCCACGATGGTGTGGCTACTCACCTAGAGCCAGACATCCTGCAGTGTGAAGTCAACTGGGCCTTAGGAAACATGATTATGAAACGCCAGTGGAAGTGATGGAATTCCAGCTGAGCTATTTGAATCCTAAAAGATGACACTGTTAAAGTGTGGCATGCAACATATCAGCAAATTTGGAAAACTCGGCAGTGGCCACAGGACTGGAAAAGTCAGTTTTCGTTCCAATCCCAAAGAAGGGCAAGGCCAAAGAATGTTCAGACTACCATACAATCGAGATCATTTCACATGTTAGCAAGGTCATGCTCAAAATCCATCAAGCTAGGGTTCATTAGTAGGTGAACTGAGAACTTCCAGATGTACAAATGGATTTAGAAATGGCAGAGGAACCAGAGATCAAATTGCCAGCATCGATTGGGTCATAGAAAGAGCAAGGGGATTCCAGAAAAACACCTGTACTAAGTCGCTTCAGCTGTGTCTGACTCTTTGTGACACTATGGACCATAGCCTGCCAGGCCCCTCTGTCCAAGGGATGCTCCAGGCAAGAATACTGGAGTGGATTGCCATGCCCTCCTCCAGGGGATCTTCCCGACCTAGGGATCGAATCTGTTTTGCTGATGTCTCCTGCACTGGCAGGCGGGTTCTTTACCACTACTGCCACCTGTTAGCATATGAAGTGAGCACAGCTGTACCGTAGTTTGTACATTCTTTGGCATTGCCCTTCTTTGAGATTGGAATGAAAACTGAACTTAACCTATCCTGCGGCCACTGCTGAGTTTTCCAAATTTGCTGGCCTATTAAGTGCAGCACTTTAAGAGCACTCATCTTTACCTGGAATCCCATCACATCCACTGGCTGTGTTCTTATAATGCTTCCTAAGGCCCACTTGACTTCACATTCCAGGATGTCTGGGTCTAGGTGAATGACCACACCATTGTGGTTTGGACAGTTCTTCTCTGTATTCCTAATATCTTCTGCTTCTGTTAGGCCCTTGCCACCTCTGTCCTTTATTGTGCCCATCTTTGCATGAAATGTTCTTTGGTATCTCCAGTTTTCTTGAAGTGATCTCTAGTCTTTCCCATTCTATTGTTTTCCTCTGTTTCTTTGCATTGTCCACTTAAGAAGGCTTTCTTATCTGTCCTTGCTATTCTTTGGAACTCTATATTCAGATGCTATTCTTTGGAACTCTACATTTCCTTTTCTCTTTTGCCTTTCACTTCTATTTTTTCCTCAGCTATTTTTAAGGCCAACTCAGACAACCATTTTCCCTTTTTGCATTTCTTTACCTTGGGGATGGTTTTCATCAGCGTCTCCTGGAAAATGTTATGAACCTCCATCCGTAGTTCTTCAGGCATTCTATCAGATCTAATCCCTTGAATCTATTCGTCACTTGCACCGCATACCACAAGGGAACTGACTTAGATCATATTGAATGGCATGGTTGTTTTCCCTACTTTCTTCAGTTTAGTCCCGAATTTTCCATTAAGGAACTCATGATCTGAGCCACAGTCAGCTCCCGGTCTTGTTTTGCTGACTCTATAGAACTTCTCCCCCTTTAGCTGCAAAGAATACAATCAACCTGATTTTGGTTTTGACCGTCTGGTGATGTCCATGTGTAGAGTCATCTCTTGTACTGTTGGAAGAGGGTGTTTTCCATGACTAGTGCATTCTCTTGGCAAAACTCTACTGGGCTTTGCTGAGCTTCATTTTGTACTCCAAGGCCGAACTTTCCTGGTACTCCCGGTGTCTCTTGACTTCCTCCTTTTGCATTCCAATCCCATGAAGAAATGGACATCTTTTTCATGTGTTATTCTAGAACTTCTCTGGGAATGCTTCAATATCATGAGAACTCACTCCATATAATTTGTAAGTACTTACTCCTGCCTTGTCAAGCAAGATTTAATGATTATTTTGTAATACTGTTTTTAATATTTTAAATATTATAATTTGAAAATAATATCGTTCATTACATCTAAAACATTTGCTACCCTGGACAGAATGAAATGTGAGTACTGAGAGAAATTAGGATTCAGACATGTTCTGGAGGCTACAGGACTCAATGGGGAAATCTTTAGTGAAATAGAGTTTACACGACTAAGCACATATTAAAAAGCAGTTTCCCCCCTTTATCTAGTTTCTCCTAACTTCCTATTGTTCTTGTTTTTGTTGTTCAGTTGCTAAGTCATGTCTGACTCTTTGTGACCCCAAGGACTGCAGCACACCAGGATTCCCTGTCCTTCACCATCTCATGGAGTTTGCTTAAATTCATGTCTGTTGAGTCAGTGAAGTAATCCAACCATCTCATCCTCTGCCATCAACTTCTTTTGCCTTCAATCTTTTCCAGCATCAGGGTCTTTCCCAATGAGTCAGCTCTTCACATCAACTGGGCAACGTATTGGAGTTTCAGCTTCTGCATCAGTCCTTCCAATGAATATTCAGGGTTGATTTCTCTTAAGATTGACTGGTTTGATCTCCTTGCTCTCCAAGGGACTCTCAAGAGTCTTCTCCAGCACCACAGTTCAACGGCATCAATTCTTCAGGATTGTATTCAGACTTAAACTGAAAAAAGAAGGGAAAACCATTAGGCCATTGAGATATGACCTAAATCAAGTCCCTTCTAATAATACAATAAAAGTGACAAATAGATTCAAGGGATTAGACTGGTAGAATACTTGAAAAATTAAAGACAAAGGTTAGTAACATTGTACAGAAGGTGGTGATCAAAACCTTCCCCAAGAAAAAGAAATGCAAAATGGTTGTCTGAGAAAGCCTTACAAATAGCTGAGAAAAGAAGAGAAGCAAAAGGCAAAGGAGAAAAGGGGCGATATACCCATCTGAATGCAGAGTTCCAAAGAATAGCAAGGAGTGATTTTTTAAAAGCCTTCTTAAGTGAACAATGCAAAGAAAAAAGAGGAAAACAATAGAATGGGAAAGACTAGAGAACTCTTCAAGAAAACTAGAGATACCAAGGGAGCATTCCATGCAAAGATGGGCACAATAAAGGACAGAAATGGTTTGCACCTAACAGAAGCAGAATATATTAAGAAGAATTGAAAAGAATGCACAACAGAACTGCACAAAAAAAGGTCTTAATGACCGAGATAACCACGATGGTGTGATCACTCGCCGAGAGCCAGACATCCTGGGGTAAAGTCAAGTGGGTCTTAGGCAGCATTACTGGGAACACAGCTAGTGGAGGTGATGGAATTCCAGCTAAGATATTTCAAATCATAAAGGATGCTGCTGTTAAAGTACTCCACTCAATATGTCAGCTAATTTGGAAAACTCAAAAATGGCCACAGGACAGGAAAAGTTCAATTTTCCTTCCAATCCCAAAGACAATGCCAAAGAATGGTCAAACGGCCACACAGGTGCACTCATCTCACATGCTAGCAACGTAATGCTCAAAATCTTTCCAGCTGGGCTTCAAGGACACGAACTGAGAACTTCCAGAAGTGCAAAATGGAATTAGAAAAGGCAGAGGAACCAGGGATCAAATTGCCAACATCGATTGGATCATAAAAAAGCAAGAGATTTCCCGAAAAACATCTACGTCTGCTTTATTGACTACACTGAAGTCTTTAACTGTGTTCAGTTTGGTTCAGTTCAGTTCAGTTCAGTTGCCCAGTTGTGTCCGACTCTTTGCGACCCCATGGACTGCAGCACGCCAGGCTTCCCTGACAATCACCAACTCACAGAGCTTGCTCAAACTCATGTCCATCGAGTTGGTGATGCCATCCAACCATGTCATCCTCTGTCATCCCCTGCCTTCAGTCTTTGCCAGCATCAGGGTCTTTTCTAATGAGTCAGTTCTTCGCATCAGGTGGCAAAAGTATTGGAGCTTCAGCTTCAGCATCAGTCCTTCCAATGAATATTCGGGGACTGATATCCTTTACGATTGACTGGTTTGATCTCCTTGCAGTCCAAGGGACTCTCAAGAATCTTCAACACCACAGTTCAAAGGCATCAGTTCTTTGGTGCTCAGCTTACTTTATGATCCAACTCTCAAATCCATACATGACTATTGGAAAAACCATACTTTGACTATATGGACCATTGTCAGTAAAGTAATGTCTCTGCGTTTTTATATGCTGTCTAGGTTTGTCATAGCTTTTCTTCTAAGGAGCAAGAGTCTTTGAATTTCATGGCTGCAGTCACCATCTGCAGTGATTTTGGAACCCAAAAAGTAAAATCTATCACTGTTTCTGTTGTTTCCCCATCTATTTGCCAGGAAGTGATGGGACTGGATGCCATGATCTTCGTTTTTTGAATGTTGAGTTTTAAGGCAGATTTTTCACTTTCCTCTTTTGCTTTCATGAAAAGGCTGTTTCCCCAGTCCTGTGGAAATTCTGTAATCAAATCCCACTGGCCTCCAAACTCAAATTCCGTGAGGGATCACAGTCCCTTTGCCTGATCCCCAGGTTGGGAAATCTGTTGTTGGTCCTAGAACTTTCTTAACAGTGTGAGAAGTTCTTTGGCATAATTGTTCTGCAGTTTGTGGATCATCTGCTTGGTGGCTCTATGGTGGCTAACATAGAGACTGGGGTGACCCAGGTCTGCTGAAGCCAGAGCCCCTGTCCATGCAGCAGGCCACTGCTGATCCATGCCTACACAGGAGACACTCATACACTCAAAGGCAGGTCTGGCTCAGTCTCTGTGGGGCCCCCGGGTCCTGGAGCACACAAGGTTTTGTTTGAGCCCTCCAAACTTCTCCGGTGGGTATGGGGTTTGATTCTAAATGCAATTTTGCCCCTCCTACCATCTTGTTGGGGCTTTGGATGTGAGGTATCTTTGCCTTTGCCTTTGGATGCGAGGTATCTTTTTGTGTGTGTGTGGGATCCAACATTCTCCTGTCGATGGTCGTTCAGCAGCGAGTTGCAATTCTGGAGTTCTCACAGGAGAAGATGCACACGTCCTTCTATTCTGCCATATTGTTGTTCTCACAACAAACTGGAAATTTTTAAAGATATGGGAATGCCAGTTCATCTTACCTGCCTCCTGAGAAACCTGTATGCGAGTCAAGAAGCAAGAGTTAGAACTGGACATGAAACAACCAACTGGTTCAAAATTGGGAAAGGAATACCTCAAGGCTATATATTACCACCCTGCTTGTTTAACTTATATGCAGAGTACATCATGGAAATGCCAGACTAGATGAAGCTCATGCTGGAATCAAGATCGCTGGAAGAAACATCAGTAACTTCAGATATGCAGATGACATCACCCTAAGAGCAGAAAGCAAAGAGGAACTAAAGAACCTCTTGATGAAGGTGAAAGAGGAGAGTGAAAAAGCTGGCTTTAAACTCAACATTCAAAAAACTAAGATTGTGGAATCCGGTCCCATCACTTCATGGCAAGTAGATGGGGAAAAAGTGGAAACAGTAAAAGACTTTATTTGAGGGGGGCTCCAAAATCACTGTGGACTGTTACTTCACCCATGAAATTAATAGATGCTTGCTGCTTGGAAGAAAAGCTATGACAAACCTAGATAGTGTGTTAAAAAGCAGCGACATTATTTTGCCAACAAACATTTCTATAGTCAAAGCTATGGTTATTCCAGTAGTCATGTACGGATATGAGAGTTGGACCATAAAGAAGGCTGAGCACTGAAGAATTGACGCTTTTGAATTGTGGTTCTGGAGAAGACTCTTGAGAGTCCCTTTGACAGCCAGGCGATCAAGCCAGTCAATCCTAAAGGAAATCAACTTTGAACATTCACTGGAAGGACTGATACTGAGGCTGAAGCTCCCATACTTTGGCCACCTGATGCGAACAGCTAACTTACTGGAAAGGACCTTGATGCTGGGAAAGATTGAGGGCAGGAGATAGGGATGACAGAGGATGAGACTGTTGGACCGCATCACTGACTCAATGGACCTGAGTTTGAGCAAAGTCTGGGAGATAGTGAAGGACAGGGAAACCTGGCATGCTGCAGTCCATGGGGTTGCAAAGAGGCAGACACGACTGAGTGACTAAACAACAGCAACATCACTTCCATAGTAAAGCAAGCCTGAGGCATTGCAGGATGGCTTTCCTGAGGAATCCAGAGTGAAGGAAGATCATCAAGCTATTTCTTTAATTCCTAGTCATTTTACTGCCCCTTAGTTTACCTTTTAGATTGATAGTGGGAGAAGCAGTTTCCCATAGAGCCCCCGCAGGAATCACAAACTCTTGATTTTGACACCAGATCCATTACCCCCTACATGACTATGCACTAGGATTTCATCTGCACCATCAGCTTCTTCAAAGAGAGAGGATAGGCAGTGAATACTACCTCAGTGGGCATAGCTTAGAAACATATAAAACTCCAAGTTTTAAATTCTAGAAGGCCATCATCCGTTGGATGATGACCTTTGGGGATCGTAAGAGGTAGATCTCATTCCTTTTCCTTAAGATGACTCTGAAAGATTGGTCTTCCATTAGTGAATCTGAGTGTGTCATCTGTCAATTGGAATAATGATGCCATCCTCCCAGAGTTGTTTTGAGGATAATGTAAGGTATGTAATTGTGTGAATGTTTCAGCTATAAATATATAAATACTATCTTGGGCTTCCCAGGTGGTGCTGTAGTGAAGAACCTGCCTGCCGATGCAGAAGACATAAGAGATGCAGGTTTCATCCCTGGGTGGGGGAAGATCCCCTGGAGAAGGAAATGGCAACCCACTCCAGTATTCTTGCCTGGAGAATCCCTTGGACAGAGGCACCTGGCAGCCTACGTCCATGGGGTCCCAAAGAGTCGGACACAACTGAAGTGACTTAGCACACCCGCATCTTAGACAAAATTCCTTTTGGCAACCTTCTTTTAAATCTGAAAATAGCTTCTTTTCCAGATTTCTCTAATAAAGTGACTATGGGACTGCTTTGATATGATTCCATGTGGCCTTGACCATTTTTGCACATATTTCCCAGAGCATGAGTACCCAAGATGTTCTGCGGTCAGTGTCCAAAAGTGCAGCAGCTGATGGGGATCTTGCTTTTTCTTGTCTCATCGATGTTGCCAATGTTTCTGAAAAGAGGTTGTACCAATCTGTCCTCCACCAGCAGTATATGAAGTTCTTGTAGCCCTACATTTTCCACTTAAAGAGGATGCAGTATAAACATAAACTCACTGATCAGATTTTCTTTCAAATTCTGGAATTATTCCAGGATATATTCTTGGGCACAAATACAAAATATGCTACTTATAGGGACATAAAATGAAAGATTAAAATAATCTAACATTTTAGTGCCAGGATATCAAATTAGCAAGCAATAAAAGTGTAAAATCCATCATGGATTCAGATCTACTAAAACAGGTTCTCTTGTCTTATGGTTGTGTGTGCTAAACACTAATAAAAAGATTGTAAATTGTAAAGGTCAACTAAACAGTAAATACTGAAAATATTCAATGTGTGTGCTCTTTGACAAAGCAGTTCCACTTATGGGATCTTGTCTTCCTGAGGCAGCCAGGGTAGACCCTTGCCATCATGACCCATCTGACCACACTGCTCAGGGTTGAACCATCAACATAGATGACTCAGTGTCTTCAGATCCCCTGACTCCTTGATTCAAAGGAGAAAATCTCTCTTACTGCTGCTTTCCCAGCCTTGATGAACCATCCACAGAACCACCACAAGTATTGATATGGAGTAGTGCTAGGTCCAGAGAAGGCAATGGCACCCCACTCCAGTACTCTTGCCTGGAAAATCCCACGGAGGGAGGAGCCTGGTGGGCTGCAGTCCGTGGGGTTGCTAAGAGCCGGACACGACTGAGCGACTTCACTTTCACTTTTCACTTTCATGCATTGGAGAAGGAAATGGCAACCCCCTTCAGTGTTCTTGCCTGGAGAATCCCAGGGACGGGGGAGCCTGGTGGGCTGCCGTCTATGGGGTCGCACAGAGTCGGACATGACTGAAGCGACTTAGCAGCAGCAGCGGCAGCAGTGCTCGGTCCCTACTTCTGGAGGGACTTGTAGATCTCTGATCTCATCCCTGTGTAGAAGAAATTTCTCTTCCTCTCCCTCTCCAGGCTCTCAGAAACCCTCCCTTCTGTAGCAGGTACAAACAGCCCAGTCCTCATACTGAGTTTAAGGTTTTACAAAGGATGGAAGAAACGTGGATGTAGGACAACTTCTGCTCCCAGCCCTGTCACAAACTTCCTTGGGGACAAGGGGAAGGAGCATCAAGACTGGCTCTTGCTGTAGGGAAGGTAAACATAGGGAGAACAGAGATGAACACTGCAGCAGTATGTGTCCTAACACATTTTGTACAGATCTGTCACCCACAACAAAACGTGCCCAGGCTGCCGATTGTATCCTTAACTATGGCAGTGGGCTTGGGGGGAAACCTCTCTACCACCTGTTTCTGGTGAGCAGCCCAAGCTTTTTTGTCACACATCATGAAGACAAGACAGCCATATCTCACTACCAGCACCTTGGTTCCTCTCCACATAGCTCTCCTAGAGTCAGGTTGCCTGATAAAATCAGGACACCCAATTAAATTTGAATTCCAGAGAACTAAAGACTGATTTTTAGCAAAAGTATGCCAAATATAATGTGATTTTGTTTATCTGAAACTGAAATTTAACTTGGTGTCCTTTATTTGTATTTGCTAAATCAGGACACCCTGGATAGGTGAATGTAACAGTCCCCGTTGAGCCCCCCAGAAGATAATCAGCACCAATCATCCATGTGAGTACCCTTTCTTGGATGTCCCAGCAGAATGACACCTCCAGATGACTGTGAGTCTGAGTGAAAGACATCATGTAGAGCAAAAATCACTCAACTGAGCCAAGTCAACACACTGAATCCTGAGAGATAATACATGGCTGTTATTTGGGGGAATTTATTAAGTAAAAATGAATATCCAAAACATACATTTTGGGTGTACTTTTTTCCTGTGGTCTGGAATCATTGACTAGGATAGGGATTCACTGGTTCTTGAAGGCTTGGTATAGTTTCGGCTATAGATTGCATGCCAGTTTATATGTGGGTATCGATCTCTGAATATTTCCATTCCTTCTTGAAGGGATTTCCACAGGAAATTTTCATGATGCATGTTTTTCACCCTACTCTTGGGATTTAGAACCTAATTCCAATCCCCCTCCACAACAAGAGCCTCCAGTGCAATCTCCTGTGTTAAGGATCTGAGAGATTGTTACTACAATTGGCTCCATATCCTCAAAGAGTTGCTTGGTGAGTAGGCAGTCAGAACTAGGGGTGTTTACTCACTTTGAAAAATGATTGTCAAAGGTTGTTTCCTGAAACACTCTTTTGCTACTGGGATGACCTTTGGCAAAAAAGTTACTTTCCTTGAACACGTATAGACAGAGCTTCTTCACCAGCAGCAGATAGCTCTACATTGCAGTGTTTGGCCTTTGTGACTGTCTCATGAAGCACTTTTTAAAAAAACTTACTTGCTGCAATTGAAACAGTTGTATTTTTTTGGCTGCACTGGGTCTTCCTTGCTGTGTGCAGACTTTCTGTAGTTGCAGCAGGGGAGGGGGGACTACTCTCTAGTGCACAGTCTTCTCATTATGGTGGTTTCTCTTGTTGCAGAGCTCAGGCTCTAGGGCTCCCTGGTACATGGGCTCAGTAGTTGTGGAGACTGGGCTTAGTTGCCCGGTCGGTGGCATGTGGAATCTTCCCAGACCAGGGATTGTACCTGTGTCTCCTGCATTGGCAGGCAGATTGTAAACTACTGGACCACCATGGAAGTCCTCACGAAGCACTTTCAGTTGGTCAAGTCAGTACGATTCTGGGGTTCATTAAAAGGAAGCTCAATTGCCTACAAATCTAAGCCATTTTCCCCAATATCACCTTTATAAGTAATAGAATTGATGTTCTTTTTATTCTTTTGTCATAGTTCTTGGGTCAGAGCCCAGATGTGGAGAAAGGATGTATTTGGGGAACCTCTTAAACACAAAAACATTCTGTAACAGATCGTAGAACTAGTTGGGGAGCCATCAAGACTCAGAGGAGGGAAGAAGAGCTGTGGACACAGCCCTGAGAGCAAAGCAAACATGTGCTCCACAAAGGCAGCTTGCTTCAAGAGTTTTGAAGGGGAAGGGTCTGGGCTGTGTGTTCCTCCTTCCAAAGCCACTAATCAGGTAAGTGATTCCCACAGTAGAGAAGTCAATTAATAGAGAAGCTAGAAATGTTTTGGTCATAGATGTCCCTCCTCATGGAAGAAAGTATCAGGAATGGATAATAAGAATTTCCCAAACAGAAGCCAATTGTACAGGGAATCGACCAGATTTCTTTCTGCCTATTAAATGATTATATTATTCTAGGCCTGCCTCCCTGAAGCACCTCTGAATGTTTCTTTAAATGACATCTTTCCGAGTTCCTAGATTGTTCAATCACATGATTATAAGCATTCTCTGAATGTTCTTACCACAGATGACGGCTGTTAGCCTTCTGAGGGGTAGACCACCTCTAAGAACCCCAGGATGGATACCTCTCTGGGGCAACTCTCCTCCTGGAGTTTGCCAGTTTCCCAGATCCCAGTCTAGTACCTCTAATTAGTACGCTTTTTCTGTTGGCAGCCAAAGCTAATGTGCTCTGCTTTCACAGAAGTCCAGGGTGGTGAAGGAGGGTGAAAAGGCATTTCCGGATGTGGCGGACTAGCCTGCGTGTCGCCGTTGCCATGGAAACCTGACGTAAATATGCCGACCGTGACGACTTTTCTGCCGACACGCGTAACCTGTGAGTACCACAGGTTCAATCTTGAGGTGTTTGGGACTCTGTTGAGGGTGTGGGGCCCGGCAGCGGGTGGGGGGCGGGATCGCCCTGGGCTGTGGGGAGACAAAGGGATCCGCATTCAAGCCGCCGCTTTCCCGCTTTGGGGCTCGGTGTCCCGCTGTCTCGTAGGTAAAGCTCTGGGGTCCCACCCGGCCCCAGTGAGTGTGGCGTCCTGCTCCAGGGGTGTCCTGGAGCCACTTTCCTCCTTAAGGCAGGAGCGCAGGAGATGAGACAGGTAGCGACTCTCTCTGAGCCTCAGTTTTTCCCTCTGTAAAATGGGGATGAGATTGCTTTCCCCACAGGATCGCTGAGAACATTCACTGATAACACATGAGTAAGCCTATGGCCCTGTGGTTATTGCGGGATCATGAACATCTGTATGAAGTCAGGCCACTTCTTACTCCTTTTCAACTTTGTTGTTAAGGGATAGATGAGGAAAGGAGAAGAAAAAGGCCATGGTGGGAAGCTCATTGTAACATCTGGTTGTTTTCATCACTACCCAGTTGTTTCAATGTCATTGTCAGCTAACCCAGTGCCTAGCACCGTGCAGGGCACGCAGTTACACCGGGAAACCATGGTGATTGCTGGATGTGTCTTTCCTTGTGCAGCTCTCATGCTGATATGTGCGTGCGTGTGTGTGTGTGTGTGTGTGTGTGTGTGTTAGTTGCTTAGTCGTGTCCGACTCTTTGCAACCCCATAGACCATAGCCCACCAGGCTCCTCTGTCCATGGGATTCTCCAGGCAAGAACACTGGAGTGGGTTGCCGTTTCCTTTTCCAAAAGGAACTATAGAAAGAAAGTGAAGTCACTCAGTCCTGTCTGACTCTTTGCGACTCCATGGACTGTAGCCTACCAGGCTCCCCCATCCATGGAATATTCCAGGCAAGAGTACTGGAGTGGGTTCCTCATGCTGATGCCCTTGCTCATATCAGGTGTCTGAAGGAGGCAGGTTCTGAGGACCTGTGTCCTGATGGCTGATGGAGCTTCTACTCCAGGTTCAAGGGCAGTGGTCCTCTGGAGACCCCAACACTTCACTTCGTGGTGGAATATGACATCTGGCTCTAGGGAGTTCATAGATCTGGATGAAAGCATGTTATGAAATGGCTCCTGGGCTTCCCTGCTGGTCCAGCAGTTAAGAATCTGCCTTGCAATGCAAGGGACAATGGTTCGATCCCTGGTATGGGAAGATCCCACATGCCATGGGGCACCTAGGCCCATGTGCCACAACTACTGAGCCTGAGCTATGGAGCCAAGGAGCCAAAATTACTGAACACATGTGCAGTAACTACTGAAGTCTGTGCACTCTACAGCCTGTGCTCTACAACAAGAGAAGCCACCACAATAAGAAGCCCGTGCACTGCAACAAAGAGTAGCCCTAGTTCTCTGCAACTAGAGAAAGCCTGAGTGTGGCAATGAAGACCCAACACAACCCCAAATAAATAAATAAATAAATAAATAGATATTTTAAGAAAATAAAAAGAAATACTCCTGTGAGATTCTACCCTAAAAGTAGAGAAGGTCCTTTGATCTCATGGGAAAGAGAGTTAACAAGTGGAATGTCAATCCATTAGCAGCTACTTGCTTTGTAGTAGTCCTGAGGCCCATTTCAGTTCAGTTCAGTTCACTCCCTCAGTCATGCCCAGCTCTTTGCGACCCTGTGGACTGCAGCAAACCAGCCTTTCCTGTCCATCACTGTCTCCCAGAGTTTTCTCAAACTCATGTCCATCGAGTCAGTGATACCATCCAACCATCTCATCCTCTGTCACCCCCTTCTCCTCTTGTCTTCAATCTTCGCCAGAATCAGGGTCTTTTCTAATGAGTCCATTCTTCCCATCAGGTGGCGAAAGTATTGGAGCTTCAGCTTCAGCACCAGTCCTTCCAATGAATATTCAGGACTGATTTCCTTTAGGATGGACTGGTTCGACCTCCTTGCAGTCCAAGGGACTCTCAAGAGTCTTCTCCAACACCACAGTTCAAAAGCATCAATTCTTTGGCGCTCAGCTTTCTTTACAGTCCAACTCTCACACCCATAGATGACTATTGGAAAAGCCATAGCTTGGACAATAAGGACCTTTGTCAGCAAAGTAATGTCGCTGCTTTTCAATATGCTGTCTAGGATTGTCAAAGCTCTTCTTCCAAGGAACAAGCGTCTTTTAATGTCATAGTCACCATCTGCAGTGATTTTTGAATCCAAGAAAATAAAGTCTGTCACTGTTTCCATTCTTTCCCCATATATCTACCATGAAGTGATGGGACTAGATGCCATGATCTTAGTGTTTTGAATGTTGAGTTTTAGGGCAGATTTTTCACTCTCCTCTTTCATTTTCGTCAAGAGGCTCCTTAGTTACTCTTCGCTATCTGCCATAAGGGTGGTGTCATCTGCATAACTGAGTTTATTGATATTTCTCCCAGCAATCTTCATTTCAGCTGATGCTTCATCCAGCCTGGCATTTCACATGATATACACTGCATATAAATTCAATTAACAGGGTGACAATATAGAGCCTTGATGTACTCCTTTCCCAATTTGGAACCAGTCCATTGTTCCATGTCTGGTTCTAACTGTTGCTTCTTGACCTGCATACGGGTTTCTCAGGAGGCAAATAAGGTGGTCTGGTATTCCCGTCTCTTTAAGAATTTTCCACAGTTTGTTGTGATCCACAGAGTCAAAGGGTTTGGCATAGTCAATAAAGCAGAAGTAGATGTTTTCCTGGAATTCTCTTGCTTTTTCTATGATCCAACAGATGTTGGCGATTTGATATCTGATTCCTGTGCCTTTTCTAAATCCAGCTTGAACATCTTGAAATTCACGGTCCCCGAACTGTGGAAGTCTGGCGTGGAGAATTTTGAGCATAACTTTGTTAGCATGTGAGATGAGTGCAATTGTGTGGTAGTTCTAACATCCTTTGACATTGCCCTTTTTTGTTATTGGAAGGAAAGCTGACCTTTTCCAGTCCTGTGGCCACTGCTGAGTTTTCCAAATTTGCTGGCATAGTGAGTGCAGCACTTTCACAGCATCATCTTTTAGGATTTGAAACAGCTCTGCTGGAATTCCATTACCTCCACTAGCTTTGTTTGTAGTGATGCTTCCTAAGGCCCACTTAACTTCACACTCTGGGATGTCTGGCTCTAGGTGAGTGATCACACCATCATGGTTATCTGAATCATTAAGATCTTTTTTGTATAGGTCATCTGTGTATTCTTGCCACCTCTTAATATCTTCTGCTTCTGTTAGATCCATTCCATTTCTGCCCTTTATTGTGCCCATCTTTGCATGAAATGTGCCCTTGGTATCTCTAGTTTTCTTGAAGAGATCTCTAGTCTTTCCCATTCTGTTGTTTTCCTCTATTTCTTTGCATTGATCCCTGAAGAAGGCTTTCTTATCTCTCCTTGCTATTCTTTGGAACTCTGCATTCAGATGGATGTGTATCTCCTCTTCTCCTTTGCCTTTCGCTTCTCTTCTTTTCTCAGCAATTTGTAAGCCCTTCTCAGACAACCATTTTGCCTTTTTGCATTTCTTTATCTTGGAGATGGTTTTGATTACCACCTCCTATAAAATGTCACAAACCTCCATCCATAGTTCTTCAGGCACTCTTATCAGATCTAATCCCTTGAATCTATTTGTCACTTCCACTGTATAATCATAAGGGATTCCCATTTGTAAATTCATCCATTGCCATCCATTTTAGTTCACTGATTCCTAAACTGTCAGTGTTCACTCTTGCCATCTCCTGTTTGACCACTTGCAATTAACCTTCATTCATGGACCTCATATTCTCAGTGCCTATGCAATATTGTTTTTCCAGCATTAGACTTTACTTTCACCACCAGACACATCCACAACAGGGCATTTTTTCCACTTTGGCTCATCCTCTTCTTTTCTTCTGGAACTATTTCTCCACTCTCCTCCAGTAGCATGTTGGGCACATACCGACTAGGGGAGTTCATCTTTCAGTGTCATATCTTTTTACCTTTTCATACTGTTCATGGGGTTCTCAAGGCAAGAATAGTGAAGTGGTTTGCCGTTCCCTTCTCCAGTGGACCACATTTTGTCAGAACTCTCCACCGTGACCTGTTTGTCTTGAGGCTCTACACGGCATGGCTCATAGTTTCATTCAGTTAGGCAAGGCTGTGATCCAGATGATCAGTTTGACTAGTTTTCTGTGATTGTGGCTTGCATATTGTCTTCCCTCTGATGGATAAGGATAATAGGCTTGTGCAAGCTCCCTGATGGGAGGGACTAGCTGTGTGGAATACTGGGTCTTCCTCTGCTGGGCAAAGCCATGCTCAGTAAATCTTTAATCCAATTTTCTGCTGCTGGGTAGGACTGTGTTCCCTGCCTGTAGTTTGTCCTGAGGCCAAGCTACGGTAGGGGTAATGGCTGTAATGGCAACCTCCTTCAAAAGGACTTATGCCAGCACACCACAGCTCCCAGGACTGTTGTAGTCCGTGCCCCTGACTGTGCGGCAGGCCATTGTCAACCCATGCTTCCACCAGATACTCCAGACACTCACAGGCAAGTCTGCCGCAGTCTCTTGTGGGGTCACTGCTCCTTTCTCCTGGGTCCTGGTGCACACCAGGTTTTGTTGTGCCCTCCAAGAGTCTGTTTCCCCAGTCTGAGGGAAGTTCTGTAATCAAATCCCACTGGCGTTCAAAGTCAAATTCCCTGGGAGTTCTCAGTCCCTTTGCTGCATCCCCACTTTGGGAAATCTGTGATGGGCCCTAGAATTTTTACAACAGTGTGAGAACTTCTTTGGTATAATTTGTCTCTAGTTTGTGGGTCATCTGCTCAGTGGCTCTATAGTGGAGCTAATGGTGACCTCCTTGAAGAAGACTCACGCCACACACTGCACCTCCCAGGTCTGCTGCATCCAGAAACCCTGTCCCTTTGGCAGGCCACTACTGACCTGTGCCTCTGAAGAGTAAGAATGAATAATATGTGATCTTTTATTTCTTATCTGGGTAGGGCCCAGCCTCCTCTCAGTTGTTCTGCTATTGATGATTTGGAGTTTCTGTCCACAGGGAAGGAAATTAAATTGCTTTTCCTGGGTGGTGGGGGTCCATCTACCTCCTACCTCATGTCTATATCATGAAACTAACACTACAAAGGAGCCAATGAATTCCTCCTGCCTCTTTGTAACCTCCCCACCCACCTGCCTCTGGCCTCAAACTTCCTCCCCTGGATCTTTTCCATTCCCAGGAAACCACTGGACTTCTGTCTCTATTAATTAATTTCATTGTTTATGATTTTATGTAAATAGAATTGTACAGAATGTACTTTTTTCTAGCTTCTTTCATTCAGCCTATTTCTAGATTTATTAATTTGTTGACTGTATAGGTAATTTCTTTTTATTGCTGAATGGTATTCTGTTATACGGATATATCACAATTTGTTTTATCCATTCATCTGGTGATGGATATGAGGTTGTTTCCAATATGAAGCTCTTTTAAATGACACCAGTATGAACATTTGTATTTAAGTCTTTAGATGAACACATGCTTTCTTTCGGTAGGGTAAATACTTAGGGGTTCAATGGCTGGAGCATATGGCAGATGTAAGATTGATATTGTGAGAAATCGCCAAACTGGTTCTGAAGTGATTGTACCATTTTTCATTCCCATCAGCAGTGTACGAGGGTTCAATCCTCCAAGCACAATATTGTCAGTGCTTAGTGTAGTCATTATTTTACATTTTGGCCATTCACACAGGGTGTAGTGATGTCTCATTGTAATTTTAATTTACATTTCCGTATTGACTAATAATGTTTTTTGTTTGTTTGTTTTTTGTTTGTTTTTTTTGACTAATACTGTTGATCATCTTTTCATGTACGTATTTGCCATTTATGTAATTTCTTAGGTGAAGTGTTAGTGCAAATCAATCACATGCCAGAGAAGTCATACACAAAACAGACTTGAAAGTTATAATGGAAATAGTAAACAGTTTGATGAGTCACTGAAATAAGAGCAGAAGAAAAAGAAAGAAAGAAAGAAAATTATAGCTTTTCGTTTGTAAAATGTAGTCAATGTGGACAAATACCACTGGTGATCAGATCTAGAATTGTAGCTCTGAAAGTCTCAAGGCAGTAAGCAATGGAAAGGGAAGAGAGGGAGGAGAGGGTTTAAAATGACTGACTCACAGTCTTCAAAAATGTTGAGGTCATCAAAGTCAAGAAAAAACTGAGGAGCTTTGCTGGACTGTGGAAAACTAAAGAGACATGACAATATAAGATTCTGTCCTGGATCCTTTTGCTATGAAGGATATTGTTAAGACCACTGGCAAAACTTGAACAGGGTCTGAGGATTAGCTTGTAATAAATATTATTAATGATAATTCCCTGATTTTGATGGTTGTCTTCTAGTTACACAGGAGAATATTCTTGTCTTTAAAACGTACACTCTAAAGTATTTGGGAGCCAAGGGGCATCAGCATTGTGTTGGCAACTTGCTCTCTTAGGGTCCAGAGAAGGAGGTGGGGCAGAGGATCCTTTGTTTTATACCAGCAACTTTTCTATAAGTTTGTGATTTTTTAACAAGGTGAAGCAAAGAGCATGTATTATTTTCATCAGAAACGTGGGCTCCTGTATATATATGGGCTATATATATGGGCTGAAAGGAACCCCTTTGGATTTTATAACAATGATGCCATTGGTGACCTTGTTAAGAACAGATTGAGCTAAATGGAGAGGCAATAGACAAGGACGGGCTGAGGAATGACAGGGAGGTTGGAAAGTGGAGACTGTGACTATATTAATAGTTCCCTGCTGTTTTGAGAAGTTTATTGTTTGTGAAAATGAAAAGAGAGAGGGGAGGATGTAGTTCAGGAATATTGATTTGTAAGGAAGCGTTTTGGGGGGGGTCTTGGTATGTTTGTTTATCTCTTCATTGAAAAGAGAATCATAAACCAGTTTGTATTAATGTTGAAAATGTAAGGGTTCAAGGCCTAAAAGTTGATGAAGATGATAAACAGTCTTTAGTTTTTCTGATTCTTCTGCATTGCCAGGACAATGTGTAAACACTGAATTCATCATTTACAGGTGGCTGGATGTGGAGAATGTTCTACAAAATGGTATTTCTATAAAGCTCTTCAAATAGTGTACATTATATATAAATTATACATACACCAACTGCAGTAATGGATATCTCCAGGGCTGTGGCAAAATATAGACATTATATGTATTTCTGTGTTGTTTGAATTTACCTTACATCCAAAATTTACTACTTATGTAATTACGATAAAAATAACATTTTAAAACAGGAGATTGGAATCTGGTCTTACATTTATTTGCAAATTGTTGTTGTAATGAGAGATTTACTTTCTGAAAATATGTCCATAATTAATCATGAATAGAGGAGGAAGCAAATTAGATACTATGTATACCATCATCCCAAATTTTACTGATCAGGTAGGATCTGTCTGTCATGAGGCTCAGAGACTGCATAGGTAATAGCAATGGAAGCACAGGGTCTTGTGCTGCATTTCACATCTAGAAAAGTCTGTTACGTGAGTTTAAGGGAACCCTAGTCCTCCCTCTGGAGAAGGCAATGGCACCCCACTCCAGTACTCTTGCCTGGAAAATCCCATGGAGGGAGGAGCCTGGTAGGCTGCAGACCATGGGGTCGCAAAGAGTCGGACACGACTGAGCAACTTCACTTTCACTTTTCCCTTTCATGCATTGGAGAAGGAAATGGCAACCCACTCCAGTGTTCTTGCCTGGAGAATCCCAGGGATGGGGGAGCCTGGTGGGCCGCCGTCTATGGGGTCGCACAGAGTCGGACACGACTGAAGCGACTTAGCAGCAGCAGCGGCAGCAGCAGTCCTCCCTCACCCCTTCCTAATCTGTTCTTCTCAACCATGAGATTCAAGTTGCAATTTCAGTTCTTGTCACCAGCTGATGAAGACCTCTCATTCCTAAATTTTCTCGAAGCAAAAACACTTTCTTTTAGCAAGGAAAGAAAACCAAAGCAATAAACATTTTTTAGGTAGACTTTATTTTGTAGATCAGCTTTAAGTTCAAGGAAAAACTGAGCATTACAGAGAGTTCAGAGAGTTCCCATACACCCAGTGCTCCTGCACACCCACACAATCTCCCCCTCACTACTACCAATATTCCACCTCAGAGTGGTCCATTTCTTACAATCAATAAACCTACATACACTTTATCACCCAAAGTTCGTATTTCCCATTCTCAAAGCAAGTAACATTTAAAAAATTAATTTTTACAAAGCAGATTCTAAAACTGGAAGTATAAAACAAGCCTTTATCTTGTATACAATTAAGAAAAGGTTGGAAAGAAATATGATCACTGTCAGAGGCTGATCTTTTCAATATTGATATTTCATTCCTCCTTTCACTATATATTTATGAGCAACTTCTATGTGCCAGGCACTGGCAACCTGAATTCAAACTCTTACTTCACACCTTTCTCTCTGTTCAACCCTAAACTTATCTACAACCTCCTACTTAGTGGTTCTGTCCTTTACACCTGCAAGATTCTACCAGGGTTTTCACATCAAATAAATTTACACAAACCCAAACCTGAGTCTCAAAGGGCGACTGTCCGTGGGGGAGTCAGTATGCTAGTGTAGAGTGAGAAAAATTAGGGTTAGAATCCTAGTAATCCTCTTAACAAGCTATGTGACCTTAAAAAGTATTACAAAATACTTGCCCCACTCCTTAAGTAGTATAGTGTTTTATGAATATATGTATGTATGTATATATGAGTTTCCAGGTGTTATGTGCCTAAGCATAAAACATCTGAGTCTTAGGATATGAATAAGATTTACTTGAAATTATAAAATTATGCCCCCAAATGTTTCTACCTTTTTAAACTGCCACCAGCAATGGGTAAAAATTCTCAATTTATGTATCATAGAAACAAAAAATAAAACCAAAAACAAACCAGAGCTTTGGTATTTCAGTTCAGTTCAGTTCAGTTGCTCAGTCGTGTCTGACCCTTTGCAACCCCATGAATCAAAGCACGCCAGGGCTCCCTGTTCATCATCAACTCCTGGAGTTCACCCAAACTCATGTGAGAATTTTAAAATAAGTCTTCCTCAACTGATTACTCTGAAATATTGCTTTCTGTTGTTTTCACCTCCATTTCCCTAGTTACCAATACAATTAACCACATTTCCTGATATTTATTGCTTTTATGCATTAAGAATATTAAACCTTCACTGCAATGGCTTCATTCTTTTGTTTTGTCCTTCTTGAGAAAATACTGCATGCCAGGCAAGGCCAGTCAGAATCAGGAGGGAAAGAGATGAGTTTTGAGCTAAATCGTACAGGAGTAGGATTGTCGAGAGGAAGTGGAATACCGATATGGATATTCTTGACTATGCAAAGAACATGGAAGAGGAAATGTACCCAATGTGCTTGGGGTACACAGCCAGGAGACAGTCTGATATGGCTGAAGTACAGCCTACAAGGAGGGATGGGGTGTTGATGAGGAACTCTGACTCACTTTGTAGCATCCAAAAACTACTAAGTAGCCATCTTTAGTCCTTATAAAAACAAAGCAGAAAGGGACCTTACCAGTTACCTAGTCCAGCAACTTTAGTTCACAGAGACAATAATCAGGCTCAGAAAGAGTCAAATAGTTTCCTTCGTTGTGCAAAAGCTTTTAAGTTTAATTAGGTCCCATTTGTTTATTTTTGCTTTTATTTCCATTATTCTGGGAGATGGGTCATAGAGGATCCTGCTGTGATTTATGTTGGAGAGTGTTTTGCCTATGTTTTCCACTAGGAGTTTTATAGTTTCTGGTCTTACATTTAGATCTTTAATCCATTTTGAGTTTATTTTTGTGTATGGTGTTAGAAAGTGCTCTAGTTTCATTCTTTTACAAGAGGTTGACCAGTTTTCCCAGCACCACTTGTTAAAGAGATTGTCTTTTCTCCATTGTATATTCTTCCTCCTTTGTCAAAG
The DNA here is from genome assembly GCF_032452875.1 of Bos javanicus. Classification (NCBI taxonomy): domain Eukaryota; kingdom Metazoa; phylum Chordata; class Mammalia; order Artiodactyla; family Bovidae; genus Bos; species Bos javanicus. The sequence goes on from NC_083897.1 coordinate 53,663,084, forward strand.
ATAAGGTGTCCATAGGTGCGTGGATTTACCTCTGGGCTTTCTATTTTGTTCCATTGATCTATATTTCTGTTTTGTGCCAGTACCATACTGTCTTGATGACTGTAACTTTGTAGTATAGCCTGAAGTCAGGCAGGTTGATTACTCCAGTTCCATCCTTCTTTCTCAAGATTGCTTTGGCTATTCGAGGTTTTTTTGTATTTCCATACAAATTGTGAAATTAGTTGTTCTAGTTCTGTGAAAAATACCATTGGTAGCTTGATAGGGATTGCATTGAATCTATAGATTTCTTTGGGTAGTATACTCATTTTCACTATATTGATTCTTCCAATCCATGAACATGGTATATTTCTCCATCTTTTTGTGTTCTCTTTGATTTCTTTCACCAGTGTTTTATAGTTGTCTATATATAGGTCTTTTGTTTCTTTAGGTAGATATATTTCTAAGTATTTTATTCTTTCTGTTGCAATGGTGAACACAATTGTTTCCTTAATTTCCCTTTCTGTTTTCTCATTGTTAGTGTATAGGAATGCAAGGGATTTCTGTGTGTTAATTTTATATCCTGAAACTTTATTCATTGATTAGCTCTAGTAATTTTCTGGTGGAATCTTTAGGGTTTTCTATGTGGAGGATCATGTCTTCTGCAAACAGTGAGAGTTTTATAAAAATGAAGTAAGCCAGAAAGAAAAACACCAATACAGTATACTAACGCATATAATGGAATTTAGAAAGATGGTAACCATAACCCTATATGCGAGACAGCTAAAGAGACACAGATGTATAGAATAGTCTTTTGGACTATGTGGGAGAAGGTGGCGGGGGGGGATGATTTCAGAGAATAGCATGGAAACATGTATATTATCATATGTGAAACAGATCACCAGTCAAGATTCTATGCATGAGACAGGGTGCTCAGGGCTGGTGCACTGGGATGACCCAGAGGGGTGGGATGAGGAGGGAGGGGGAGGGAGGTTCAAGATGGGGAGCACATGTACACCCGTGACTGATTCATGTCAATGTATGGCAAAACCACTACAATATTGTGAAGTAATTAGCCTCCAATTAAAATAAATAAATTAAAAAAAAATTTTAACCGGTAAAAGTTGAAAAAAGACAAGAAAGAATAAAATAGAACATGGCTACCATGCATGTATTAGGTATCTGCTAGGATCCTATCCACATTTCATCCCAGACTTCTTACATGAACTCTAATCCTGTGTATCTATCAGAAATCTTCAAATGGAGGCAGATAAATGTTAGTACAAATCCCCTGGTAACCTGTACCACTCCACACAGATTTTCCTACCCAGAAAGCATAAACTCACTCATTCCTCATCCTTTCAAGGCCACCATATAGAAGAGAAGTTCAAGTGGAAGAGTGGTGAGACCATGGTCACTAGAGTCAGACAACCCTCACAGAGATGGTCTTAGCCTTTTAACTGTGGGACCTGAAAATGATATTTAACTGCTCTGACATTCAGCCTTCCTCATTTTTAAAGTACCAATGTTGGGCACCTAGTGGGGCACTTTAGAAGATGCCATTTTGATTCCCAATTTGCCCCTACATTCTTTTTCTTTTTTTTTTTTTTTTGACAAAACAAGAGACTTTATTGGGAAGGGGCACCTGGGTGGAGAGCAGGAGGGTAACGGAACCCAGGAAGACTGCTCTGCCATGTGGCTCAAAGTCTTGGGCTTTATGGTGATGGGATTAGTTTCTGGCTTTTCTTTGTCCAGTCATTCTGATTCAGGGTTCTTCCTGGTGGCACTCACATTGCTCAGCCAAGGTAGATGACAGCGAGAAGGATTCTGGGAAGTGGTAGGACATGTGGTGTCTCCTTTTGACATTTCCTGAATTTTTCTGGTTGATGGTGGCTTGTTAGTTCTGTGTTCCTTACCAGGACCTCCTGTTATAAAATAACTCATGCAAATGGTTACTATGGTGCTGGTCAGGGTGGGTGGTTTCAGTCAGTGTGTCACCCTTAACAACTCCCCACTGAGAGACTTCATACTCAAAATATTTCTTGGGAATTGGGGCAGAAGTCTTTTTCTTCTGTAACTTCTTCCAGCCGAGAGTGGGTGTAGTCCTGCCTAGTAAGGCAGACGACCCCATGGACTGTAGCCCACCAGGCTCCTCTGCCCATGGGATTCTCCAAGCAAGAATACTGGAGTGGGTTGCCATTTCTTTCTCCAGGGGATCTTCTTGACCCAGGGATCGAACCTGGGTCTCCTGCATTGCAGGCAGACGCTTTACCCTCTGAACCACCAGGGAAGCCCAGTAAGGGCAGAAGGTCTCTCTCTATCTGATCTAAAGTGCCCCTTCCATCCTTAAAAGAGATGTCCTGAACATGAATGGAAAAGTTTGACTACTAGAGGATTCCCTCTTACTTGAAAATGTAACAGCATAAAGGGATAAGCATACAAATTCATTACCTGCCCACACGAGTTTCTGTGCCAGTTTGTTATGAAGAATTGGCTGCCAGATGGAGTCCTAGAGAAAGAATGTCATTATATCCTTTCCATTTAATTGAATCATCTACAGTCGAGTCCAGGGTAGAGGAAGAAAATCTCCCCCTACCCTTCTATTTAAAAAGCTCTCCAATTGTCTTATTTTGACTTTTAGATTTAACATCAGAAAAGTGTGTGAACTTTGATCTTAAGGCACTGATGCTGATAAGGAAGCACACAGTGCGATACTGACTTGGCTAAGTAAAACATTGAAATGAGAGTTAGATGTTCTCATCATAAAGGCCTTTTGGAGAGGCTACTCCCTTCCACCAGCCTCATTGATTAAACGAGATAAAAATATGGAGTCCTCCTAGCCACTCAGGAATGTTAGCATTCAGAATACCAGGACAAACTCATCATTACCTTCTAGGTACAAAATACTCATTTGGTGTTTTGTATATTATATCAGTTAATGAATAATTTAAAGAAGTGAAAATAAAACGGATTGCAAATGGCAAATGTTTACATTCTTGTTAAATCAGAAATATATATTATTTTTCAGGTTCTTTTTTTTTTTTTTTGGCCACACTCCACCACATGAAGGATCTTCAGTGACCAGGGATTGAACCCATGCCCCCTGAATTCAAAGTACAGAGATTTATCCAAGGAAGTCTCAGGTTCTTTTCCACTATGGTTTTTACAGGATATTGAATATAGCTCCCTGTGCTATATAATACATCCTTATTTTTTATCTATTTTATACATAGTAGTTTGCATCTATTAGTCCCATACTCCCAATTTATCCCTCCCCCACTTGCCCTTTGGTAACCATAATTTGTCTTCTATGTCTGTGAGTCTGTTTCTGTTTTGTAAATAACTTCATTTGTACTATTTTTTAGATTCTACATGTGACATCATATATGTCTCTCTCTCTTACTTCACTTAGTATGATAATCTCTAGGTCCATACATGTTGCTGCAAATGATATTATTTCATTCTTTTTATGGCTGAGTAATATTCCATTGTATATATGTACCACATCTTCTTTATACATTTATCTGTCAATGGACATTTAGGTTTCTTCCATATCTTGACTATTGTAAATAGTGCTGCTATGAACATTCAGGTGCATGTAGCTTTTCACATAAGAGTTTTCATCTTTTCCAGATATATGCCAAGGAGTGGGGTTGCTGGATCATATGGTAACTCTATTTTTTTTTTTAAGGAACCTTCATACTGTTCTCCATAGAGCCTGCACCAATTTCCATTCCCACCAACAGTGTAGGAAGGTTCCATTTTCTCCACACTCTTTCTAGCATTTATTGTTTTTAGACTTTTTGGTGATAGCCATTCTGACCAGTGTGAGGTGATACCTCATTGTAGTTTTGATTTTCATTCTCTAATGGTTAGCGATGCTGAGCAACTTTTCATGGGCCTATTGGCCATCTGAATGTCTTCTTTGGAGAAATGTCTATTTAGGTCTTCTCCCATTTTATGATTGAGTGAGTTGTTTGTTTTTATATTGACTTGTATGAGCTCTTTGTATATTTTAGAAGTTAGTCCCTTGTTAGTCAATCTTTTGCAAGGATTTTCTTCCAGTCTGTAGGTTGTTGTTTCATTTTGTTTATGGTTTTCTTTGCTGTGCAAAAGCTTATAAGTTTGATCAGGTCCCATTTGCTTATTTTTGCTTTTATTTCTTTTACTTTGGGAGACAAACCTAAGAAAATATTGCCACAATTTATGTCTGAGAATGAGTAAAACAACATTTTAAAAGATATGCATTGGCCTAAGCATGAGGCACAGGTCACTTTTATAAGAATCAGCTGGGATCTTGTAAAAATCACAACTTCTAAGACCTTAACCCAGACCTGCTAAATACTTTCCCTGGAGTCTAGAACTCAGGAATGTGGTTTTGCCATTCAACTTTATCTGTTTCTGTATTAGTGTACCTGGTAGGTAACAATCGAGCCATGCAGCACTTGTCTGCTGCTGCTACTGCTAAGTCGCTTCAGTCGTGTCCGACTCTGTGCGACCCCATAGACGGAAGCCCACCAGGCTCCCCGTCCCTGGGATTCTCTAGGCAAGAACACTGGAGTGGGCCGCCATTTCCTTCTCCAATGTGTGCAAGGGAAAAGTGAAAGTGAAGTCACTCAGTCGTGTCCGACTCTTATTGACTCCGTGGACTGCAGCCTACCAGGCTCCGCCATCCATGGGATTTTCCAGGCGAGAGTACTGGAGTGGGGTGCCATTGCCTTGTTTACTGAGTGCTAAAGACAGGAAAGGCCCCTCCCTTTATAGGGCTTCTATTCTTTTTTGGATACACATAAAATAACTAATATAATTTCAGTGAGCAAGGAGTGCCATGAAGAAAATAAAACAGAGAAATGGGATCAAAAATAACATTTCTGTAGAGAGCAGTCAAGGATTTCCAGGGCCCCCAGTTTGACAACTTTAAAGATCATCATCACTTACTTTGACTACAATGTACATGATGATACCTTGAGCTGCACCGTGTTATGTGACCAGAGAATGCCATGCTATGGACGTGACATTTCAGCTAGCACCTTGATGATAAGAATGAGCTGAGTGTGTATGCAATCTTTTGATATTAGCCTAAGGAATAGCATACTCTGAAGTGGGAGTGAGTATGACTTATTCCAGAAAAAGATAAAAACCAGTATGGCTGGAACCTGGTGGAAAATGCAGGGAGAGCTGTGAGAAAAAAAAGTACAAGGGAAGCTATTGTAAGATATGGAAAAGAATTCAGGCCTAGCTGGCAATTTTACCACATTTTCATAGTCAATATACTTTCTCAATATCTGAGAACCCTGTGGCACAACAATCTAGTCTGTGTTCAAAACTTCAATACCCTCTCAGACCTCATCATTTTTAACTGTTCTTTTGGCTTCTTGTTTCTTTGGAAAAGTAGATGCGGATTATCTGCATATCAAAAATATCACAGAAGAGATTGTCTATATGCCCCTAGCACCAAACATACCAATTTACCTGCCTCACCACCTATGCTCCCTACTTTCCCTGCTGTGAAAAAACTTCCTGAAGTAGCCCCTTCTAATTGCAATGGATCACTCTAGGACTTTGATTGTGTGATTGATTATCCCCATTCTCCCTTAAGCCAGCAATAGTCTTCTTTCTACTAGACAAGAGGACATATGAAAGAATGAACAAACAGATGAACTCATGAAAGATTTGAGAGCTGGATGGGGGATATAGAAGGAGGTGTTAGTGTGAGTCTCAGTTGTTTCACCTGATTATCTGTGTGACAGGTAGTGATATCAACCGGGATGAGCAATGTATAATGGATCCTTTCTGGTGGGAACATGATGAACCATCTTGATTTTTCAATACCTTTGTATACCCAAGTGGGAATGTTAAGAATGTAGCAAGATATTTAGATCAGAGACTGACCTAGAGAGGGAAACACAGGAATCATATGTGGATGAATGGCAATTGAAGATATAAGTATAGGTGAGATGGCTGCCAAAGGAGAGAATGTGGAATGAAAGGGAACTGTGGACAAAAATGGGCACCAAGGAACTCCCAACCTATGAACTTCAAGAGTCTTCAGTGAGCACATGACAGAACCAGTATCAAGAGCCCAGGTGTTCATCTCCCAATTCAGCTGTGCTCTTTCCTTTACAATATGCTACCCCTAGGATGAACCTCTTTAGAGTGGGCCCAGCCATGGGTCTTTCTATCTAGGATAGCCCCAAAAGAAACCCGTGGAGTGGCTGTTTATGTGTTCTATCCACTTTGGACAAGTAACAAGTAACTCTCCCACTTCACTAGACTTATCCCTCCTTTTGTAATGGCCTGCTTCCCTCTGCATATAACCCACTATGATGTTTATTTTGCAAGCCACGTCTTGCCTATTAGGGGAGGGGAGACTGTCAGAGGATATTGTATTGTAACTTTATGCCAGAAATCCTTGATGTGGAGAATTGAATGAAGAAGTATACTTGTGTAATGAGAAATATACCTAATGCAAGTGTTGATTTCCATATGACTAGAAATATACCTAATGCAAGTGCTGATTTCCATATGACTAGAAATATGTTGTTGCACAAATGGGTTTTTTTTTTTAATGCTGCTAGGACATATTCTATTTCATTATGATGTTTTATTATCATTTTGGGGCTTCCTTTGTGGCTCAGCTGGTAAAGAATCTGCCTGCAACGTCAGAGATCTGGGTTCAATCCCTGGGTTGGGAAGATCCCTTGGAGAAAGGAAAAGCTACCCACTCCAGTATTCTGGCCTGGAGAATTCCACGGACTGTATAGTTCCTGGGGTCACAAACAGTCGGACAGGACTGAGCAACTTTCACTTTCACTTTCAGGATCTTTTGTCATGTGTAGTTATTTTTTCACTCATCTTTTATCCTGATTATTTTTGAGAGACTTGAGGGAAGGAATGCTCCTGTAACCAGACATGGTACGAGCATGAGGTAAAAGGGGAAAGCATGTACTAGTAACCTTTGAAACTTAAGTAAATTTGTTTTGAATAGAAATGATTTTTTAATTGAGAAGAACTCAAACAGTACCCAAATATTTACTATTCACAATGGTAACAAAACTTATTTTTGATATTCATCTATAATTTTTAACCTTGTAATAACTTTTAAACATATTTCAAACTATGAAATTCCCATAGCTATATTCCAGAAAGCATGTTTTTTAATCAAGTCAAATATATAAATTTATTTGTGACAAAGTACCAAACATTATAATTAACCGAGTATTCCACTTTAAAATTACTGAAAATCAAGCATAATCTTGTACTGCTTTCTTAGGTGAATTTTGAAAGATAACTGCATGCTGACATTATATTGTAGAGAGTTTAAAAACACAGAGAGAAGACATCTCAAAAAATGGCAGAGTAACTTTTGCATCACACTGGAATCTAATTTTTTAAAAACACAAACAACTACAGCAATGTTGCCTTAGAAAAAAGGCACAATATGGGAGGTGTGAGTTAAGTTTTATCTGGTACAAAATGAGGGCTGCAGCTGGGGAGACAGCATCCCAGGTAGCTCTGTGAAACTGCTGCTCCAAGGAGGTGAGAGAGGAGCTAGGATATATAGGAGTTTTGCAACAAAGAGCAGGTAGTCAGGAACATCCAAAGACTGCTGTTGATTAGAGAAACCGGATATGTCAAGTTACAGAATTTAGTGCTTTTCTCTGTTTGGGAAGATGCAAGAGTCTGGACTCACTGTAATCATTCATTTGATGTGCACCTCAGCTATCTGGGGCCAGTACCCTGTGTTTTCACACCCTGAGTTTCCTCAGGGCTCAGAGTAGGAAGTGTTTGCAGTCTGATGGCTTCTAAATGGAAGATATCCTTTCCTCCCTGAGTTCCCTCAGGACTCATCAGCTCACCTTCAGTGGTGGCTACAATTGCTGATGACTGTGACATCCTTTGTTTACTGATATGACAGGAAACATTCCATTTGTCAGCAACCAGGGAAAAACCTGTTGAAGAGAGAAGCTCCTATATTGTAGTTAGAGTGCTGTGGTATTCTAAACTGCCGAGTAGTCATCCCCAACACCCCAGATCAGCTGGTGAAGGTTGCTAGTACCAGAAGGAGCATTATGGAGTTTATTCTCAGTGAATTGTGGCTCTGGATCTCAACTCATCTGGCAGAATGTTTATCTTTGTTTTGCCTGATTCGGAGCTTTCCCAAGGAGTAAAGTGGTTTTTGCTAAAAGCATTTAAAGGCTCAGATATTTTCCCTAGCTGCCTGGGGCAAAGGACAAAACTCAGAATAAACAATAAACGTAATGAAAAAACTGGGAGGAAGAGGTTGTGAAAGGAGACACATGGGAGAATAAGGGCTTTTAAAAGTTCTCAAATATACAGGGGGATCAAGAAGACCACACATATGCCCAGAATGGGAATGTGCTTTACAGGCCTGAGGAGACCCCAAGCTTTCACCTCTGGATGTCCTTCAGACTCTGAAAGAAAAGCAAGCGTTAGTCACTCAGATGTGTCTGACTTTTGCGACCCCATGGACTGTAGCCCACCAAGCTCCTCTGTCCATGGGATTCTCCAGGCAAGAATACTGAAGTGGGTTGCCATTTCCTTCTCCAGGGGATCTTCCCAACCCAGGGATTGAAACCAGGTTTTCCGCACTGCAGGCAGGTTCTTTATCATTTGAGCTACCCAGGGCAAGTCTGAAGTAGGAAGTAAAAACTAAGAGAGTTGTAAATTGCCTGGCTAAACACTGAATGAGTTCCCCAGCAAGGACCAATCTGCAAAGACTTGGAAGAGTGTTTCTTCTTAACTTTCATTGACTCCGGGGATTTATATAAACTGTCCAAACACCAGCTGACCACTAAGTTTAGGCAACACAGACTTCAATGGAAACACATGATAAAGGATAAAGACTTTACCAAAACAGTTTTGGAAAAATCTCTAAAGAAAAATTCAACTACAACTCACAATGGCCAGCAACAACAAATCCAGGGGAGAGGGAAGAATATGATTTCCAGAGGTATCACATAGTAATAGTCAAAATGTCCAGTTTCAACAGGAAAAAGATTATGAGGCATGCAAATAAAATATGGCTTATTCACAGGAAAAAAAAAAAAAAAACATTAATAGAAACTGTCCTTCAGAAGGGCTTCCCAGGTGGTGCTAGTTGTAAAGAACTTACCTGCCAATGCAGGTAGACATAGGAGATGTGGGTTCGATCCCTGGGTCAGGAAGATCCCCTGGAGGAGGGCATGGCAACCCACTCCAGTATTCTTGCCTGGAGAATCCCAAGGACAGAAAAGCCTTGTGGGCTACAGTTCATGGGGTCACAAAGAATTAGACATGACTGAAGCAACTTAGCATGCACGTTACTCAGAAAGCCCAGAGATTGGACTTAATAGGCAAAAACTTTAAATCAACTGTCTTTAATATGATCAAAATGGTAAAGGATAAAGAACTAAAATAAACCAGGAAAATGATGTCTCACCAAATAGGGAATATCAATAAACAGGAAAAAAAATTATAAATAGGAAGCAACAGAAATCCTGAAGCTGAAAAGTACAGAAGCTGAAATGAAAAATTCAATATCAAGGTTCAACATCAAATGTAAACAGGCAGAAAAAGGAATCAGGGAACTTTAAGATAAGTCTATTACTCAGTCTGAGGAGCAGAAAGAAAAAAGAGAAAGAGAGAAGGAAGAAAGATTATTTGAAGGAATGATGGATAGAATTTTTAAAATTCAAGGAAAATCACAAACACACACATCGGAGAAGCTCAACAAACAAAGCAGGAAACACTCACCAAAACACAGTACCATCAAATTGTCATAGCCAAGGGGCTTCTCCAGTGGCTTATTGGTAAAGAATCCACCTGCAGCGCAGGCGACAAGGGAGACATGGATTCCATCCCTGGGTCAGGAAGATTCCCTGGAGGAGGGCATGGCAACACACTCCAGTATTCACACCTGGAGAATCCCATGGACAGAGGAGCCTGGCAGGCTATGATCCATAGGGTCGCAAAGAGTCGGACACGACTGAAGTGACTTAAGCACATGTTAATGATATAATGGTTGTCATTAAAAGAGTCCTTGTAGAAGTGCACAACGGAGAAGGCAATGGCACCCCACTCCAGTACTCTTGCCTGGAAAATCCCATGGACGGAGGAGCCTGGTAGGCTGTAGTCCATGGGATCGCTAAGAGTCGGACACGACTGAGTGACTTCACTTTCACTTTTCCCTTCCATGCATTGGAGAAGGAAATGGCAACCCACTCCAGTGTTCTTGCCTGGAGAATCCCAGGGACGGCGGAGCCTGGTGGGCTGCCGTCTATGGGGTCGCACAGAGTTTGACATGACTGAAGCGACTTAGCCGCAGCAGCAGCAGCAGCAGAAGTGCACAAAGTGATATGTCTAGGATTTACTTCAAAGATAATCTCTAAGGGTGGAAAGTGGGTAAGGGGATATAGATTAAACAAGATTGACCATGAGTTGTCCCGATACATTTTCAGTTGTTGCGTACACTCAGTGATGAGTACGTTGCCTTTCATGATACTGTTCTATTTTTGCGTATGTTTGAAATTTTCCATAATAAAAGATAAAGTTAATGTGAACTATAAATAGAAGAAATTTTTAGTCAAAAATAGGAACAAAACAAAAAAGTGTGAAAATAATTAGAAACAACACCATCTCCTTGGCTCATTTCCTGTTCCCCACTCTCCCCCATGCATTTGTGTTCAGAGAAAATAAGAAACCGGGGGACAATCATGATAAGGAGAATAACAGCTTGGGAGTGAAGTGGGTGGGACAACTTGCTCATCACAGATATTCTTGCATTAATTTTGTTTTTTAGAATATTGCATTAAAGTGTGATTAAGTGCTGAGGGGTTTAGCATCCCCTACAATGCTGCGCCTAAATCCCGGCAGGTGGAGGGGTGTATCCTGGGTGCAGAGGAGGGAAAAGGCAAGTCCTCAGAAGAGAAATGGGAATGGCTATCGGCCCCTGGGAAGATAGTGCCCTTAGGTGGCCGGCAGAGAAAGGCCCAGGAACACGTGAAGAAAGGAGGGTTCTACGGCCGGCTCCTGGACAAGTGTCACAGGGCGGCGGGTGGTGGTGGTGAGGAGGACTGAGGGGCAACGGAAAGTGTGTGTGCACCACCAAGGGCTCTGCGAGACCCCGAGGGGCAGGAAGGGCGGGGCGAGGGCGTGGCTTTCCATTGTGACACAAGCCCCACGTGACCGGCCAGTGCCTAGTCTTGCTTGCACGCCCCGCTCTCGCGTCGGACCCGGCTCGCCTCTTGGTACCTGCTCCGGGTGGCCGTGAGGGAGCGCGGGCCGGGGACGACCCCTAAGAGCAGGAGAAGCGAGAGGAGCAGGTAAGGGACCCAGAGTGGGGTCGGCAAAGGTGGCGCGGGCGAGCGGACGCAGCCTGAGGACCTCTCCTCGGGAGTCCGTTGCCTCGGAGTGGAGACTGCAGCTCCAACGCCACCCCGCCCCCGCCCCGACACCGGGCGTTTGGCCGCCGAAAGCGGTAGGCCTTCCCGGGGGCTTGGGTGGGGGACGGGCCGGGAGGCCTTAAGGCCGCAGGCCCTTGCTAACACCTGCTTCTCGCACCGTAGCGAGCTTTTCCCACACCCCTGCCCCGCCCCCGTTCTTCTCGGGTTATAAAATGTTGGTCGGCGCGGCGTGTGGGGACTGAGAAGGGGGCGGTTGAGCCTGGGATCGGGGCACACTGGGTGGGGGTGGCTGGGGGGTAGGGGACGCGGGGCCAGGAAGGAGCCGAGCGCCTGGCTGTAGCAGCCCCCTGCCCCCACCCCGACCCTCTGCAGGTCTGCGAGTCGAAGTGTTGCAGCGGCGCACTTGCAGCAAGAATCGGAAGGAGCAGGAGACAGCAAGGATAGGCCCAGGTCGGTGCGAGGGACAGTTGGGCGGTGGGGGGCGGTGGGGGGCGGTGGGGGGCGGTGGGGGGAACGTGGGGAAAACCCTAAGACTCCAAATGCTCCCTGCAACCCCGTCCTCCATATTGGTGCCTGCAGAGACCTGGGCCTGGATCGGCAGGGAAAATGGGGGGTTTGGGGCGCGGGAGGGGGGTAGTGCTCGGACTGGGGGCTTCCTAGAGGGCGTAGGAGGCCTCCCAGGTGGGAAAAGGAAAATTTGAAAAGCCTTTGACCACCAGGGCTGGGAAGCCTGAGAGGTGCGTAGTAGGGCCTCTGTCCTCGGTGCTGATCATTCCATCCAGAAAATAGCCCCTTGTTGCATCTTCTGTCTCCTAGGAGCAATGGCTTCCAAAGAGGAACGAGCAATAGAAAGTTTCAACATGGAAGATGCCCAACAGGAAAACGAACGAGGAGACCAGGCCTCTTTGAAGACTGGAGAGGAATCACGCGACTTGGGAGGGGGCAAAGTCCAGAAGTCTGGAGGAAATATCAGACTGGGATGGGTTAGACGACTTGTCCCTAATTTTCGATGGGCTATACCCAACAGGCGTATTGATCACAATGAAGTGGGAAATAATGTAGAAAAGCATATGGGGCAGATAATAGAAATCAAGGGAAAGACTAAGAAGCAGCAGATGAGACATCATGTGCCCTATCAAACTCCTGAACCTGACAATCATTGTGAGTTTTGCCTTATACCTTGAATGTTAAAGAGGTTTCCTGAGGTTAATAAAATGGCCTCTGCTCTACATGCTTGTAGTTTCTCTGAGTTACTTTTTTTGTAAATCTTTTGGTGTTTCCACTTGCCAGTTTCTAACTGAATACTATTTTGTCTCATTGTATAACTTTCTGTCAGCAGGGCAATTTCATTCAGTTATAAGAAAAAGTATTCTTTTCATAATATGAAATTAATAAAGCAGTTTTTAAAGCAATCTTCCTGGTACACACCTTGTTTTATTTTTTGTTAATGTTACCTTTCCTCTTCTAGCTCCCTAGACACAAAATATCAATTGTCTTTGGTGATTTTTGTCCTCAACCAACCAGGAAGGATCATATTCATAATTCAATATCTGATAGAACTTTAAGAATGCATTGTTGTTGTTGTTTAGTCGCTAAGTTGTGTCCAACTCTTTGCAATCCCATAAACTGCAGCATGCCAGGTTTCCCTGTCCTTCACTATCTCCCTGAGTTTGCTCAAACTCATGTCCATTGAGTCAGTGATGCCATCCAACTATCTCATTCTTTGTTGTCCGCTTCTCCTCCTGCCCTCAATCTTTCTCATCAGGGTCTTTTCCAATGAGTTGGCCCTTTGCATCAAGTGGCCAAAGTATTGGAGCTTCAGCTTCAGCACCAAACCTTCCAATGAATATTCAGGGTTGATTTTCTTTAGGATTGACTGGTTTGATCTCCTTGCATGTCCTACTGTTTTCGAGGAGTGTGAGTCCACCATCTTCATAAAAATACCTTAGTGGGGGAAGTTCTTTGAGAATGTGGGACCTCTGGTTTCTATCCTGTAGAACAAGAGCGCTACTTAGTCTCTCAGTCGTGTGACTGTGCGACCCTAGGGACTGCAGCCTGACAGGCTCCTCTGCCCATGAGGATTCTGAATATTGGAGTGGGTTGCCATGCCCTCCTCCAGGGGATCTTCCCAACTAGGGATTGAACCCAGGTCTCCCACATTGCAGGCAGATTCTTTACAAGCTGAGCCACCAGAGAAGCCCAGAACCAGAGTGGGAACTCCAAATGATCCCGTTTTTAGTAAGCTTTCCAGGTAATTCTAGTGTATATCACTAGAGGCCACTATTGTATGTGTGTATGTTGGAAAGTGAAGTGTTAGTTGCTCAGTCCTGTCTGACTCTGCGACCACATGGACTGTAGCTCACCAGGCTCCTCTGTCCATGGAATTGTCCAAGCAAGAATACTGGAGTGGGTTGCCATTTCCTTCTCCAGGGGATCTTCCCCACCCAGGGATAAAACCCGTGTCTCCTGTGTCTCCTGCATTGCAGGCAGATTCTTCACCGACTGAGCCACCAAGGAAGCTGTACGTATATTTCATGAACACATATGTGTATCATGTCACATTAAGTGTAAACGAAGTAAGTGTAATAACATGATGAATACTTCCTGAATTCACGGGGCAAAAGCATTAAAAAAGAAAAGTACAAGACCTTAAAGTAGACTGCTTATAAAAAGGGTAGGGACAATGGCAGATGAGGGTACTGGAGTTGAGATGCCAAGTACCAAGGTGACCTTCTGCTGTACATTTTGGTGGGGGGGTCTGACTTGGGGCTTTTTCTGTAGGACTTTGTCATCTGGAAAGGGAGAATATTTGACTATTTTAACTGACAACAAGCTCAAGAAGACCAGACTCAGCAAGACCGAGGCTGTTTTTCTGTGTTTTGCTTTTTTGTCTTTCCAATGTAGACTGGTTAATTTTTAGAATAGAGCAGAAAGAAATCTCAAATATCCTTCAATCCAGTGTTCTTCATAGTGGGAACTGCTGTAAATTACAGCTCTTGAAATCAGTTTTGTGGGTCACAACAAGCAATTTTTTAAAAAGAAATGCATCTGTTCATCACCCACAAGTAGTGTTAAGAATTATTACTTTGAGAAGCTTGTTTTAGTTTTACATGTAAGAAATAATGTCACCTTATAAGATGTATTTCTAACATCTTAAACCAGCCCCTGGGGTCTCTGTAAACTGAAAGAAGCTGAAAACTCTTGAGTCTTTCACATAGGATACCTTCTATCTCATTTTCATTTTTGGAAGTTTCCTACATTCATCACAGCTTGTCAAGTATAGCTTCATGGAAATAACCTATTGAGATCCTTTCTGATAGAGATCCGAAAAGGATGCCATTAGGCCAAATGTTCCCAAGCAAATGGCAGAATTTGGTCCAGAAGTAAATCAGTCAGGAGGACCAATTTCTGCAGAAAGGTTAGAGAAGAGCAGAGCCACTGGGGATGTGCCCCTCCAGCACTTCACATCCCCTAGCAAGGCTAGTATCCAAAAAAAAAAAAAAAAGCAGACAGTAGAAACAGAGAAGTGGTAACATGAGCACGACTCAGTTTGGTGGTGTTAGCTTTAAAGATAGAACACAGGGGCTCTGAGCCAAGGAATGTGGGCAGGCTTGAGGGGCTCAAAAAGCAGAGAAATGTATTCTTCTCTGGAGTCTCAGTAACGAATGCAGCCCTGCTGACACCTTAAACAAAAAAAGCAGTACCAAGTGTTGGCAAGGATGTGGAGAACTATAACCTTCAAACATTGCCGGTGGAAAAGTGTAATCATGCACTTGCTGTGGAAAGCATTGTGACCGTCCTCCTAAAAGTTCTACGGAGAGCTACCATTCGACCTAGCAATTCCACTTGTAGGTATATACTCAAGAGAATTGAAAACGTGTTCGCAAAACCTGTACAAAAGTGTTTATAATAGCATTACAAGCATACCTCAGAGATATTGCAAGTTCAGTTCCAGAATAGCAATAAAGTGAATATCACAATAAAGCAAGTCACAATATTATGTTTATATTATACTGCAGTCTATGAAGTGTGCATTATATCTAAAAAATACATATCTGAATATAAAAATACCTTATTGATAAAAAATACCAAAACAATTACAATAGAAACATCAAAGATCATCAATCATGAATCACTGAAACAAATATAGTAACAATAAAAATTTGAAATATTGCAAAATTACCAAGATGTAACACAGAAACACAAAGTGAGCAAATGCTCTTTCAAAAATGTCACCAATAGACATTTTGCTCAAGGCAGGATTGCCACAAACTTTCTATTTGTAAAAATCACAAGAAAGCAAAGCACAATAAAATGAGGTCTGCCTCGAGGTATGAGGTATGATTTGTAGTATATAGCAAATCAAAAACTTAGGGGAGACTTCTGATTAAATTTTGCAAATTGACTACAAGGGTTTTTGTCTTCCTTTCTTTGTGAAATCTCACAAGAATTAAGTGAAAGTCGCTCAGTCATGTCCGACTCTTTGCAACCCCATGGGGTATACAGTCCATGGAATTCTCCAGACCAGAATACTGGAGTGAGTAGCTTTTCCCTTCTCCAGGGTATCTTCCCAACTCAGGGATTGAGCCCAGGTTTCCCACATTGTAGGCAGATTCTTTACCAGCTGAACTACAAGGAAAGCCCAAGTAAACTAATAATCCTTTCTTAACTTTCTACTTTGGAATACTTTTACATCTACAGAAGAGTTGCAAAGGTAGTAAGGAGCGTTCCTGTATACCTTTCATCTAGATTCCCCTAAGTTAACATATGTCACCTATTAAAATTAAGAAATTAACATTAGTTCAGTACTATTAACTAAGCTAGACACATTATACAAATGTTAACAAGTTTTCCCCAAAGTCCTTTTTCCTCCCCAAGGTTCAATCCAGGATACTGATTGTATTTAGTCATCATGTCTCCTCATTCTCCTACATTCTCTGACAGTTCCTTATTATTTTATGTTTTTAATAACCTTAACACTTTTTGAAGAGTCCTTATCAGCTGTTTCGTAGGATGGCCTTCAATTTGGACTTGTCTGATGTTTTCTCATGATAACTGGGATTACTATGAGATTTGGGGAATAAGACCACAGCGTTGATAGCTCTTTTTATCATTCATATAAATTATATGATATCAACATGACTTATTGGTGGTGGTGTTTACTTTGATCCCTTAGCTAAGTTTTTCCTCTGTAAATTTCTATTTCTCCATTTCCATACTCTATTTCTTAGAAATCAGTCATCTAGTCCAGCTCATAGTCAATAGAATGGGGAGGTGGATTAAGCTTCACCTCTTGGAGGAAGAAGTACCAAAGAATTTGTGAGTATAAAAATAAACACAATTATTAATTAAAATTTGGAGGTGAGATACTTTGAAGCTATGCAAATATCTTGATTTTCCTTAAAGTTTTGCCCATTAGGTTTAACATTCATCAGTGGGTCTTACCTGCATCAAATTACTACTTTGGTGTTCTAATGGTGATTTTCTATGTCCTTCATATCACCTACATTTATTACTTGGAATTACTCTGTAAGTAAGTCCTACCTTATTTATTTAATCATTAACTTATATCCGTATTGCTATTGTTGTTTAGTTGCTAAGACATGTCCGGCTCTTTTGTGAGCCCATGGACTGTAGCCTGCCAGGCTCCTCTGTCCATGGGATTTCCCAAGCAAGAATAATGGAGTGAGTTGCCATTTCCTTCTCCAGGGAATCTTCCTGACCCAGGGATTGAATACACGTCTCCGGCATTGCAGTCAGATTCCTTACCACTGAGCTACCTCGATGTTTTATTCTTTGTGATATAATCAAATAGCATCTGATTTTCTCAAATTGATCCAGTTTTGTCCTTTAGAAGCTCTTTGGTATTGGCTCATGTCCCTTTGACATGTCCAATGTGTTAGACAGAATTTTAAAGATATTCCCCTCAAGATTCCTGTCCTTCAATAAAATACTAATCTTGGTATTGCTGTAAGGAGATTTTTTTCAGATATAATTTAACACTCAATCGGTTGACTTTAAGAGTGGGAGATGATCCTGGACTATCCTGATCTGCTGAGTAAAATCACATGAGTTGTTAAAGCATAGACCCTTCTCTAGCTGGTGGCAGAAGAGGAAGGCAGAAAAGAAAGGAGAGGATGTCGAGGACGTTCAAAGCAAGAGATTGATTCAATTTGTCATTGCTGGGTTTGTAAAATGGAGGTGACCAAGAGCCAAGAAATATAAGGAGTCTCTAGAAGCTGGAAAAAAAAAAAAAACCAAAAACAACCCTCAGTCAACAGCCAGGAAGGAAACAGGGACCACAGTCCTCTAATTGCATGGATTGAATTCAGCCAACAACCTGAATGAGTCCAGCAGCAGGTTCTTCCTCAGAACCTTCAGATAGGAGTCCAAGCTTACTGCCACCCTGACTTCAGCATTCTGAGACCTTAAGCAAGGAATCCAGTTGAGCCCGCCTGGATTTCTGTTTCAAGCCACTACTTTTGTGGTTATTTGTTACACAGCAAAGGAAAACAAATACATTTGCATATTCTTTACAAAACACTTCTTTACTTTCTAGTACTACAAGACATTCCAGGTTCATCTTGTACTTCCCCTGCCCTGATCCTAGGATCAACTATTTCTTTAAGGAGTCATGGTTCCTTTTATTAGAAAATGGTATTTAGAAACCAAGATCTGTGCCCTGTGTGTGTTCATTGCTAATGGGGCAGCATTGTGTCTAGGCCCTCTCAGTGGACAGAACTAACTGTGCACACACACACACACACACAGGAGTTCATATTGATGTCTCTGACACTAAATCTTTTCCTTTTTGCAACTTTTTTCTCTGACGTTGGAAACTTGGCTTCCACTATCTACAATATATAATATAAACTTCTTTGTTAACCTTCTGCTGCTGCTAAGTCGCTTCAGTCGTGTCCGACTCTGTGCGACCCCATAGACGGCGGCCCACCAGGCTCCCCCGACCCGGGGATTCTCCAGGCAAGAACACTGGAATGGGTTGCCATTGTCTTCTCCAATGCATGAAAGTGAAAAGTGAAAGTGAAGTCGCTCAGTCGTGTCCGACTCTAGCGACCCCATGGACTGCAGCCCACCAGGCTCCTCTGTCCATGGGATTTTCTAGGCAAAAGCACTGGAGTGGGGTGCCATTGCCTTCTCTGGTTTACACATGCAATGTATGGCTATACATGTAATGAACTGCTATACTACACTCTGAAACAGATATACCAACTAGAGTACAGTTAATTTTGGCTTTTGCTTTGCAGTACCCAAAGGGTTTCCCTGGTGGCTCAATGGTAAAGAATTCGCCTGCTAATAATGCAGGACACATGGGTTCAATCGCTGGGTTGGGACAATCCGGTGGAGAAGAAAATGGCAACTCTCTCCAGTATTCTAGCCTGGGAAATCCCATGGAAGAGGAGCCTGGCAGGGTACAGTCCATGGGGTTGCAAAAGAGTCAGACATGACTTAGTGATTAAACACTACTACCACCCCGTCAAATGTCGTTTCTTAAAGTTACTTAGGTCATCTCCATTATTCCCTATCCACTTCAAGGAAGTGATTTCATACATTTTGCTATGGTCTGAATGTTTGTGTCTCCCAAAAGTTAATTTGTTGAAATGTTAATGTGAAATGTGATTGTATTAGGAGATACTCAGTCATGAAGGCAGACTTTTCATGGATGGAATTAGCGTCTTTATAAAAGAGACCCCAGAAAGCTCCCTAATCCTTTCCACCATGTGAGGACACAGTGAGATTGGCAACCTACAACCCAGAAAACAATTTCATTAGAATTCGACCATGCTGGCACCTTCATCTTTGACTTCCAACCTCCAGAAATGTGAGAAATAAATTTCTGTTGTTTATAAGCTACCCAGCCTGTGGTGTTTTATTATAGCAGCCCAAATAGACTAAGACATGTGTAATTCAGTTAGATGTATCTGTACTCTTTCCTGGATTCTCCTGACATTCTAGTTGACTTTTAAACTTTCCATGTAGAAGGCTTTCTCAGCTTTGGTACTGTTGACATTTTGGGCTGGATCATGTTTTGTTTGGATGGTTGTCTTGTGAGTTGTTGGATGTTTATCAATATTCCTAGTCTCCTACTAGGGTGCCAGTAGCACCAAGTTCCCCAGTGTGAGGACAAAAAATGTCTGCAGGTACTCCTAAATATCCCCTTATGGGCAAAATCACTCCCAGTTTAGAAGTACTAACATAGGTAAAAGTCACTCTGTGGTGTATGGTTTTATGGGTTTGCATATGCGTGTTAATCGCCATAATAACATATAGAAGAGTTCTACCACCCTAAGAATTCCTTTTTGCAGCCTGTTTGCTATCAAACACATCCATTACCCCCAATCCCTGTGACCCACTGATCTGATTTTTTTTTTTTTTGGCCACACGGCTTGTGGCACCTTAGTTCCCCAACCAGGGATTGAACCCAGGTCACAGCAGTGAAAGTGCTGAGTCCTAACCACTGGACCATCAGGGAATTCCCTCACTAATTTGATTTTAATTCCATAATTTTAACTTTTTTAGTACATCATATAAATGTAATTACACAATAGGTAGCCTTTAGTATCTGACTTTATTCAGCTAGTATAATGCACTTAAATTTTGCATGATTACATGTTGTTGCATGAAACAAAAGTGTATTTCTTTTTACTGCTGAGTAGTATTCCATTTTATAGATGTGCCAATATTTATTTATATATTCAACTGTTGAAGAACATCTGGATTATTCCCAGATTTTGGAGACTATGAATAATGCTACTATGATTATTCATTTGCAGGTTTTTGTGTGAATATGAGTTTGAAATTCACTGAGTCATATGGTAAATATATATTCAACTTTACATTAAACTGCCAATTTGTTTTACAACATAGCGGTATCATTTTGCATCCCCAGAAGCAATGCATGAGAGTTCTTCTTTCACATTCTCACCACCATATGCAATTGTGGAGGGTTATAAAATTTTATCCATCCTAATAAGTATGCACTAGTATCTCATTGTGGTTTTAATATGGATTTCCTTAATGACTCTCAATATTGAGCATTTTTTCATTTATGTTTTTTTCCATTTGGATATCTCCTTCAGTTAAGTCTCTTCAGGCATTTTGACAATTTTAGAAAATTGTATGTTTATTTACTTGTCTATTTTTGGCTGTGCTGGGTCCTGGTTGCTGCACACAGGCTTTCCCTAGTTGTAGCGAGCAAGGGTTGTGGTGCATGGGCTTCTCAGTGCTGTGGCTTCTCGCTGCAGAGCCTGGGCTCTAGGGCACTCAGACTTCAGTAGTCACAGAATGTGTGCTCAATAATTGTGGTGAGTGGGCTTAGTTACCCCTTGGCATGTAAAATCTTCCCGGACCAGGGATCAAACCCATCTCCCCTGCACTGGCAGGTGAATTTTCAACAACTGAAACACCAGAGAAGTCCGGTTATATTGACAATTTTTAATTGAATTTTTTTCTTTTGCTGAGTTTTGAGAGTTCTTAAAATATTCAGAATATAAGTATTCTATAAGACATGTGATCTGCAAATACTTTCACACAGTATGGCTTGCCTTTTTACTCTCTTAACAGTGTCTTTCATAGACCAAAAGTTTTCATTTTGATAAAGTTCAATTTATCATTTTTTAATTAATGTCATACTGATACATATTCTCTTGTGGTGTCATACCTGAAAACTCATTGCCAAAACCTGTATATCACAGATATTCTCCTATATTTTCTCCTGGAAGTTATGAAGATTTTCTTCTGTCTTTGTTGTTGTTTGGTCATTCAGTCCTGTCCGACTCTTTGCGACCCCATAGACTGCAGCACTCCAGGTTTCCCTGTCCTTCACCATCTCCTGGAGTTTGCTCACACTCATGTCCATTGAGTCGGTGATGCCATCCAACCATCTCATCCTCTGCCCTTCCCTTCTCCTCCTGCCTTCAGTCTTTCCCAGCACAGGTTCTTTTCCAGTGAGTCGACTCTTTGCCTCAGGTGGCCAAATTATTGGAGCTTGAGCTTGAGCATCAGTCCTTCCAATGAATATTTAGAGTTGATTTCCTTGGTGGCTCAGACTGTAAAGCGCCTGTCTACAATGCGGGAGACCCAGGTTTGATCCCTGGGTCGGGAAGATGCCCTGGAGAAGGAAATGGCAATCCACACCAGTACTATTGCCTGGAAAATCCCATGGACAGAGGAGCCTGATAGGCTACAGTCCATGGGGTCGCAAAGAGTCGGACACGACTGAGCGACTTCACTTTTCTTAAGGATTGACTGGTTTGATCTCCTGGCAGTCCAACAGATTCTCAAGAGTCTTCTCCAACACCACAGTTGGAAAGAATCAGTTCTTCAGTGCTCAACCTTCTTTATGGTCCAACTCTCACATCCGTACATGACTACTGGAAAAAACATAGCTTTGACTATATGGAACTTTGTTGGCAAAGTAACGTCTCCAATTTTTAATGTGCTGTCTAGATTTGTCATAGCTAATATGGGAGACCTGGGTTCGATCCCTGGGTTGGGAAGATCCCCTGGAGAAGGGAAAGGTTACCCACTCAAGTATTCTGACCTGGAGAATTCCATGGACTGTATATCCCATGGGGGTCTCAAAAAGTCAGACATGACTGAGTGACTTTCACTTTCACTTTCTTACAAGGAGCAAGCATCTTTTAATTTCATGGCTGCAGTCACTATCTGCAGTGATTTTGGAGCCCAAGAAAATAAAGTCTGTCACTGTTTGCACTGTTTCCACATCTATCTGCCAAGAAATCATGGGACTGGATGCCACGATCTTAGTTTTTTGAATGCTGAGCTTTAAGCCAGCTTTTCACTCTCTTCCTTCATCTTCATCAAGAGGCTCTTTAGTTTCTCTATGCTTTCTGCCATAACAGTGGTATCATCTGCATATCTGAGGTTGTTATTTCTCCTGGCAGTCTTGATTCTAGCTTGTGTTCCATCCAGCCTGGCATTTTGCATGATGTACTCTGCATATAAGTTAATAAGCAGGGTGACAATATACAGGCTTGTCATACTCCTTTCCCAATTTGGAACCAGGACATTGTTCCATGTCTGGTTCTAACTGTTGCTTCTTCACCTACAAACGGATTTCACAGGAGGTAGGTAAGGTGGTCTGGTATTCCCATCACTTTAAGAATTTTCCACAGTTTGGTGTGATCCACACAATGAAGGCTTTAGCATAGTCAATGAAGCAGAAATAGATGTTTTTTTGGAATTCCCTTGGTTTTTCTCTGATCCAATTGATGTTGGCAATTTGATCTCTGGTTCCTCTGCCTTTTCTAAATCCAGCTTGAACATCTGGAAGTTCTCAGTTCACATACTGTTGCAGCCTAGCTTGATGGATTTTGAGTGTTACCTTGTTAGCAAGTGAAATGAGTGCATTTGTGGGGTAGTTTGAACATTCTTTTACATTGCCCTTCTTTCCGATTGGAATGAAAACTGACCTTTTCCAGTCCTGTGACAACTGCTGAGTTTTGCAAATTTGCTGGCATATTTAGTGCAGCACTTTCACAGCATCATCTTTTAGGATTTGAACAGCTCAGGTGGAATCCCATCACCTCCACTAGCTTTGCTCGTAGTGATGCTTCCGAATGCCCACTTGACTTCACACTCCAGGATGTCTGGCTGTAGGTGAGTGATCACACCATTGTGGTTATCTGGGTCATTAAGAATTTTTTTTGTATAGTTCTTCTGTGTATTCTTGCCACCTCTTCTTGATATCTTCTGCTTCTGTTAGGTCCATGCCATTTCTGTTCTTTATTGCGTCCATCTTTGCATGAAATGTTCCCTTGGTATCTCTAATTTTCTTGAAGAGATCTCTGGTCTTTCCCATTCTATTGTTTTCCTCTATTTCTTTGCATTGATCATTGAGGAAGGCTTTCTTATCTCTCCTTGCTATTCTTTAGAACTCTGCATTCAAATAGTTATATCTATTCTCTTCTCCTTTGCCTTTCACTTCTCTTCTTTTCTCAGCTATTTGTAAGGCCTCCTCAGACAACCATTTTGCCTTTTTGCATTTCTTTTTCTTGGGGATGATTTTGATCATTGCCTTCTGTACAATGTTATGAATCTCCATCCGTAGTTCTTCAGGCTATGATAGACTCTGTCTGTCAGATCTAATCCCTTGAATCTATTTCTCACTTCCACTGTAAAATAATAAGGGGTTTGATTTAGGTCATACCTGAATGGTCTAGTGGTTTTCCCTACTTTCTTCAATTTAAGCCTGAATTTTACAATAAGGAGTTCGTGATCTGAGCCAGTCAGATTCTGGTCTTGTTTTTGCTGACTATCTAGAGCTTTTCCATCTGCAGCTGCAAAGAATATAGTCAATCTGATTTCGGTATTGACCATCTGGTGATGTCCATGTGTAGAGTCATCCCTTATGTTGTTGGAAGAGGGTGTTTGCTATGACCAGTGCTTTCTCTTGGCAAAACTCTGTTAGCCTTTGCCCTGCTTCATTTTGTAGTCCAAGACCAAACTTGCCTGTTACTCCAGGTATCTTGACTTCCTTCTTTTGCATTCCAGTCCCCTATGCTGAAAAGGACATCTTTTTTTTTGGTGTTAGTTCTAGAAGGTATTGTAGGTCTTCATAGAACCATTCAGCTTCAGCTTCTTCGGCATTAGCAATTGGGGCATAGACTTGGATTACTGTGATACTGAATGGTTTGCCTTGGAAACAAATTGAGATCATTCTGTCGTTTTTGAGATTGCACCCAATCAATACTGCATTTTCGACCCTTTTGTTGACGATGAGGGCTACTCCATTTCTTCTAAGGGATTCTTGCGCACAGTAGTAGACATAATGGTCTGAATTAAATTTGCCCATTCCCATCCATTTTAGTTCACTGATTCCTAAACTGTTGATGGTTCCCTCTTGCCATCTCTTGTATGACCACTTCCAATTTACCTTGATTTATGGACCTCACAGTCCAGGTTCCTATGCAATATTGTTCTTTACAGCATCAGACTTTACTTTCGCCACCAAACACATCCACACCTGGGCCAATGCTTCCGCTTTGGCTCAGCCTCTTCATTCCTTCTGGATCTATTTCTCCACTCTTCTCCAGTAGCATATTGGACACCTACCGATCTGGGGAGTTCATCTTTATTTTCTTAAGTCTTGCATCTACACTTTATGATTTACATTATGTTTTCATTTATATTTAAGTCATTTTTATATATCTAAATGTAAATTACCATTTAAGTACATTACATTTTGAGTCACTTTTCTATAAGTTGTGATGTATGTGCTGAAGTCCATATTTTAGTTACTCATGTCTAGTTATGTTGGTTTTATTTCTTCTTTTCCAATATAGGTTCCTTGGGATTTTATTCATAGACAATAATGTCATCCACGAATATGGGAAAAAAATTTATTTTACAATTTCTATGTCTTTTATTTCTTTTTTTTTTTTTTTGCCTTTTTCCTGTTTTACAGAATAAGCCTTCCATTATGATGTTGAATAAGAGTGCTGAGAGTGGATATCCTTGCTTTTTTCCCAGTCTTGAGAGAAAATATTTGGTCCCTCACCATTAAATATGTTAGCTGGAGGATTTTGTAGAAGCCTTTTATCAGGTTATGGATGTTGACTTCTATTCACAATTTTAATCATTAATATATATTGTATTTTGTCAAAAAACTTCTTGCTTCTATGGCTATGCTCATGTGGTTTTTCTTCTTTGGGTTCTTAATGCAGTGGTTTATGTTGCTTGATTTTCAACTGTTGAATTCACCTTTCATTTTTGGGATAAACCCCACTTGGTTGCAGTAGGTTATTCTTTCTCTATATTGAGAAATTTAATTTGGTGATATGAGATATTGGTCTTACTTTTATTTGTAGTATATTTCTCTGGTTTGGTATCAGAGTAATGTTGCCTTTGCAAAATGAGTTGGAATGTATTTTTTCCTTTTTGTATTAGTTTTCAATTGCTGTGATAAGAAATTGCCACAAATTTAGAGCTTTATATAATACAAATCTATTACCTTACAATTATCTTGTTCATAGGCCTCATCTGCCAAAAATCAAGATGTCAGCAGAGCTGTATTCCTTTCTGGAGGTTCTAGGGGAATATCTGTTTCTTTCCTCAAAGACTGTTGGCAAAATTCAGTTCCTTGTGATTGTAGGACTGAAATCCCCATTTTCTTATTGACTGTCAGCTAGAGGTCATTCCCAGCTTCCAGAAGCCAACCGTATATTTTGGCTCATGAATCTCTTTCTCCATCTTCAAAATCAGTAATGGCTGGTAAAGTGCTTGCCACATTTTCAGTTTCTCTTTCTCCTTCTATCTCATCTCTCTGACCTAGATAGGAAATGTTCTCTGTGTTTAAAGATTAGATTTGCCTCACATGGATAATGAGGGCAATCTCTTCATCTCAAGGTCCAAACTCTTAATCAAATCAGCAAAGTCCCTTTTGCCATGTAGCATAGCATATTCATAGGTTCCAGTGGTTAGGGTGTGGCTATCTGGAGAATCATCATCCCGCCTATGACATATTCTATCTTCTGGAAGTGAGTGTGTACTATTGGTGCTGTTTCTACTTTAAATGTTTGGTAGAATTTGCCAGTGCAACCATCTAGGTGTAGAGTTTTGTTTTGGGGTGTTTTTAAACCATGAACTTGATTTCTTTAATAGTTGTAGGGCTATTGAGTTTATCTATTTTATCTTGAGTGCTGTTCAATTTGGACAATATCTATTGATTAATGTTCCAATTAGCTATCTCTTTCCTCTGTTATCTCCCTATTTTCATTAAATCTATTGTGTCAGTTTTAAAATTTAGTTATTGCATTTTGCAGTTCTAAAACTTCCATTAAGTTCTTTTTTATATTTATTTCTTTGCTGGTAATTTCCATTTTAATTAGTTCTTCAAGGGTGATGGCTCTTTTGACCACTTTTATAATAGTTGCTTAAAAGACTAGCAAATATTTACAGATAGCAACTATCACTGGTGTCTGTTGATTGCCTTTCCCCATACTTTTTGAGATTTTCATGGTTTTTATATGCTGAGTGAGTTTGGTTTGTATTTTGGACATTGAATATAATGTTATGAAATTTTGGGTCTTGTTTACATCTATCCATTTGAGAGTACTTCGGATTCCGGTATTCTTCACCAGTACATCTGCCATTTAATATTTCCTTTACAGAGAATTCAAATAGCTGCAGCACATACTCTCTCTGGTTTTTCACAGCTCTGTTCAGGGCTGCAGAGTTAGAAAGTGTTTATTCTATGTTATTTGGGACCAGAACTGCACTGTATAAATCTTTATGTTTACTTTTAATTTGAAGACAAATCACAAATTTATAGAAATATTGCAAAAGCTGTACAGAGAATTTTTTCCTGAATTGTTTGAGAGTAATGCCAGCCTGAGACCCCATTAACCCCATGGTACACAAAATTTGAAGAGGGCCCTTATGACTTTCATCTCTTACCATTATGTTACATATACCGAAAAATGGAGATTATTCAGGTGGGACTAATTTAATCACACAAGCTCTTTAAAAGGAGAAAGTTTTATATGGCCTCTGGCAGAAGGGGAAGTCAAAGAATTTGGAAACATGATAAGGCTTGGATGCATCACTACTGCTGCTCTGAAGATGTCAGGAGCCAAATGCAAGGACAGAGAGAAACCTCCAGGAGTTGAGAGCAACCCTCTGTCAAAAGCCAGCAAGGAGATGGGGAAATAAGTCCTATCAGTACAAAATATTAATAATTGAGTTCTGCCACCAACCCAAAGAAGCTTCTAAGGGGCTTCTTCCCCTGATCACCCAGATAAATAAGAGCACAGAACAGCCGACATCTTGATGTCAGCTTCATGAGACCTAAACAGAGAACTAGTCAAGCCCTCCCAGACTACTGAACTACAGAACTGTGAGCTAATAAACAAGCATTGTCTTAAGCTGCAAAGCTCATGGTAACATATTACACAGCAATAGAAAATAAACATAACCCCAAGCATCTTCAGTGCACATTTCCCACAAACAGACATTTTCCAGCACAACCAAACTACAATTATCAAAATAAGAAATTAACATTGATATATTACTATCATCTAAACTCAGATCCCAGTAGGTTTTTAGCAGTTATTCTAACAATGGCAAAAGGATCCAGTTCAGAATCCCCAGTTGCATGTAGTTGTCATGTCTATTTGCCTTCAGTATAAAATATGCCCTCAACTTTCTTTGGCTCTCACAACATTGGAGCTCAGTTATTTTTTTACATTGCCCCTCCATTTGGCTTTGCTTAATATCTCTTAAGTGGATTCAGGTTATGCATATTTGGCAGGAATATCACGGAAGTGTAGCCATTCTGTTTTCTATCTTATCAGGTTTCTAAAGAGCCTTTTCAGACTGACCTTTGTGGCCTTTTGGTATGCTCCCCTCCCGTCATCTTTTGAGCACTTGCTTTCTGGCACAGCAAAATGTTCTGGGCCCATTGTATTCTTTATCTGCCCTGTCCATGTAATCAGTCATTTCTCCAAAGAGTCCTTGTCCTTTTCATTGGATAACAGTATCTAGAAGACAAGATATGGACTCTAGTTGTGCTTATTGCTATTGGGGTGCTGGGCTCCCAAGCTCTCTGGGAGGAAAAACTAGAGTGAATTAGAATTAGGGTGGAAAAAATTAGACAATACTTGTATATGTATAGATACACACTCAGACATAGGTGCTCATTCATATATACACATACATTCACATATTCACATCTATATGGGGCATACCTCAATTTACTGTGATTCGAAGACACTGTATTTTTACAAACTGAAGGTTTGAGGCAGTCATGCATTGTGCAAGTCTATTGGGACTGTTTTTCTAACATTTGTTCACTTCATGTCTTTGTGTCACATTTTAGTAATTCTTTTAATATTTCAAACTTTTTCGTTATTATTATATTTATTATAGTGATTTGTGATCAGTAATCTTTACTACTGTTACTACTAAGTTACTGCTGTTACTGTTAGTAACATAGTAGTAACATAGCTGTTACTACTGTGACCCACTGAAGGCTGAAATGATAGTTCATGTTTTTTAAGCAATAAAGTATTTGTAAATTAAGGTACATACTTTGTTTAGTTGCTAAGTTGCTAAGTCACTTCAGTCGTGTCCGACTCTGTGCGACCCCATAGATGGCAGCCCACCAGGCTCCCCCACCCCAGGGATTCTCCAGGCAAGAACACTGGAGTGGGTTGCCATTTCCTTCTCCAATGCATGAAAGTGAAAAGTGAAAGTGAAGTCGCTCAGTCGTGTCCGACTTAGCGACCTCATGGACTGCAGCCTAGTAGGCTCATTCGTCCATGGGATTTTCCAGGCATGAGTACTGGAGAGGGGTGCCATTGCCTTCTCTGACTTTGTTTAGACATAATACTATTACATACTTGAGAGACTACCGTATAGTGTAAGCATAACTTTTATATGCACTGGGAAACCAGTGTGATGAATTTTATGCAGTATTCCCTTGATTGTGGTGGTCTGGAACCACGCCAAAAAATGTCTCCACAGTATGCCTGTATTCCTTGTCAGTATGTGTATCATAATGTATCGAA
Organism: Bos javanicus; assembly: GCF_032452875.1. NCBI lineage: Eukaryota > Metazoa > Chordata > Mammalia > Artiodactyla > Bovidae > Bos > Bos javanicus. The sequence goes on from NC_083897.1 coordinate 53,692,014, forward strand.
CCAGTCCTCTCTACTCATGGATATTTGTGTTGTTTTCAAATTTCAATATTATCATTATTGTTCTAATTGACGTCTGTATACAAGCCCTACTTTGTAAAGGTTGTGCTTATATATTATTCCTACCCACAGCATATGATAGTTATATTTACTGACTCCCAGACAAACCAGAATCTTATCAGCCTTTTTAATTTTTATGATTTGATTAAACAAAGGAAGGATTTTTTTTGTTTTCATTTGTATTTTTTCTGTTGTTAGTTGAGTTTCCATTTGTTTACTGGCCCTTTATGTTTCCCTTACTCTGAATTTTCCATTCATGTCCAAGTCTATTATGCTATTGAGTTGTAAGAGCCACCCAAATATTATGAAAAACTCCAAATCAGTAACACATGTTGTAAATACTGCATTGCACTGTTTATATGTATTTTTAACATACTTTATGATGTTATTTTATTTTAAGGCATTTATAATATTTTTATGGAATTTTCTGATTACAGTAATGCTTATAGCAGAAAAAGAAAAGAAAAAAAAAAACAATTGAACAATGCTAATAGGAAAAACATCCAAACACTGGAGTGTGGTAATAAATTCTCTAATATCTTAAAGTTAAAACCATTAAATTTACCCAGAGGCCATAGCAAAACATAGTTGTTAAGAATCGTAACTTTTTTTTTTACCTTCTTTAAAAAAAAAAACAAAAACTGTTTATTTTCTATTGAGGTATAGCTGATTAACGGAGAAGGCAATGGCAACCCACTCCAGTACTCTTCCCTGGGAAATCCCATGGATGGAGGAGCCAGGTAGGCTGCAGTCCACAGGGTCGCGAAGAGTCAGATATGACTGGGTGATTTCACTTTCACTTTTCACTTTCATGCATTGGAGAAGGAAACGGCAACCCATTCCAGTGTTCTTGCCTGGAGAATCCCTGGGACGGGGAAGCCTAGTGGGCTGCCGTCTATGGGGTCGCACAGAGTTGGACACGACTGAAGCGACTTGGCAGCAGCAGCAGCAGCATAGCTGATTAACAGTGTTGTGATAGTTTCAGGTAAACAGACAACAGACTCAGCCATATATTTACATGTCTTCATTCTCCCCCAAATCCAGGCTCCCACATAACATTGAGCAGAGTTCAATGTGCTATATAGCAGGTCCTTGTTGGTTATCCATTTTAAATATAGCAGCATGTACATGTCCATCCCAAGCTCCCCAACTATCCCTTCCCCTCTGGCAACCTTGTTTGAAGAACCATGACTTTAGATAAAAGAAAATTCGGTACAATTCTTACCTTGCACAATTCACTTCACTTCTTTGTCCCCCAGATGCCCTGTTTGTAAAAAAGTAATTCTAATGTATTTCAAATAATTGTTGTTAAGATTAATTTATTTCATTCATTTATTTAACAAATGTATTGAATGGCTACTAACTACTATTGTAGGTCAGTAGTTCTTAAAGTATAATGGCCAGGACAGCAGCGTCACCTAGTAAACTGTTAAAATTGCAAATTTCCACCCTTCACTCCAGACTGAATAAAAGCTCTGAAGGTAGGGCTCAACCATCTGTGTCTACAAGTCTGCCAAGTGATAGTGTTGTGCTCTAAGGTATGAACAGCACTGCTTTAGGCATTAGCGTTGTAAGAAGTGCTCAGTCAGGACAGACCTGAGAACCAATAAAAAGTCTTTATATATATTACCTTTCTCCATGCTTTTCTAAGTGGCAATTTTCCAAGCACATTTGTAACTGTTCCACCAAACAGGATGAACTTCTGGGAAGGGAGATGGAGGGAACAAGTGGAAAGAGTGACAGATTTTGTTTCCTTGGGCTCCAAAATCTCTGCCGATGGTGACTACAGCCATGAAATTAAAAGACGCTGGCTCCTTGGAAGGAAAACTATGACCAACCTAGACAGCATATTAAAAAGCAGAGACATCACTTTGCCAACAAAAGTCCATCTAGTCAAAGCTATGGTTTTCCCAGTAGTCGTGTATGGATGTAGAGAGTTGGAACATAAAGAGGGCTGAGCACCAATGAAAGGATGCTTTTGAACTGTGGTGCTGGAGAATGGGATTGCTGGATCATACATTAATTCTATTTTTAGTTTTCTGAGGAATCTCCATATTGTTTTCCACAGTGGATGCACCAAATTACATTCCCACGATCAGTGTAAGAGGGTTCCCTTTTCTCCAAGAAAGGGCCATCATTAAAAAAATCTACAAATAACAACTGCTGGAGAGAGTGTGGAGAAAAGGGAACCCTCATACTCTGATGGTGGGAGTGTAAGTTGCTGCAGTCACTGTGGAAAACTATATGGATGTTCCTCAGAAAACTAAAAACTAACTTAACATATGATCCAGCAATCCCACTATTGGGCATGTATCCAGGAAAAAACTGTAATTAAAAAAAATACATGCATCCCTATGTTCATAGCAGCACTATTCACAGTAGCCAAGACATGGTAACAACTTCAATGTCCATTGACAGGTGTATGGACAAAGATGTGGTACATATGCACAATGAAATATTATCCAGCCATTAGAAAGAATGAAATAATGACATTTGCAGCAACATGGATGCAACTAGAGATTATCAGACTAAGTGAAGTAAGTCAGAAAAAGAAAAACAAATACCATATGATATCACTTATATGTGCAATCTAAAATATGACACAAATGACCCTATCTATGGAACAGAAACAGAATCAGGGACATAGAGGATAGACTGGTGGTTGCCAAGGGGAAGATGGTGGGAGACGGTCGGATTAGGAGTTTGGGATTAGCAGATGCGGGCTGGTATATATAGAACGGATAAACAAGGTCCTATTGTATAGCACAGGGAACTGTACTCAACATCCTGTGTTAAATCATAATGGAAAATAATATGAGAAAGAATGGATACATATGTATAACTGAGTCAGTTTGCCATATAGCAGTACAGTTTATTACAGTTAAGTAGTTAATTAGTACAGTTCATTACAATTAACACATTGTAATTCAACTACACTTCAATAAAAATAAAACCAGTAACATCAGAATTTTAAAAGTAAGATAAGCACAGTTATAACTAGAGAATGCAACCAAAAATAAAGTGAAAGTTGCTCAGTCATGTCCGACTCTTTGCAACCCCATGGACTATACAGTCCACAGAATTCTCCAGGCCAGAATACTGGAGTGGGTAGCCTTTCCCTTCTCCAGGGGATCTTCCCAACCCAGGGATCGAACCTAGGTCTCCTGCATTGCAGGCGGATTCTTGACCAGCTGAGCCACAAGGGAAGCCCTATCAAAAATAAAAGTCAGGCTCTAATTATATAGGGGAAAAAAATTCAAGGCAAAAAGAATAAATGGAATGTGGCTGCTTCCTGGACTATCATTGCTTCCAATGCATTACTCTAAATTTATTTCTTAATCTTTTTTGTCTTTTCCAGACATCTTTCTATTGTGTTGTCCATTCCATCACCCATCTGCTTTATTGAATCAAGGAAAAGAGTGTAAAATTCCCTCTCATCCTGTTATTCAGGTCCTTGCCGTTCTTCCATACCCAAAGAGCACCTCTAGATTCCCTCAGTCTCGTTCAACAATTTCCCCTTTAGTCTTTTCTATGAGTCTCTTCTTTTACTGAATGAAGGGCAGGTAGAAGCAATGTGAAGTCCTGGTTATGTCCTGGACCATATCTACTCCTTTACCCCAGCACCACCAGGGATTCCGGCCCAGAGCACTGTGTCATACCTACTTGCCCCAGTCACAAGCAGTTTCCTCCTCCTTTTTCCCTTCTTGGACTGAGACACGCCTAATGGACGTTTGGACCTGCAGACAGATGAGAGAGAGTGTGGTATGGAACTGCTTGGTGGCTAGACCAGTACTCTAAACAAGGGTCTCATTCAAGATTGGCCTACCCCATCCCCTCAATTCTCAAAACGCCCCTTCCTGCCCTGCCTCTCCCCTATCCCCAGCCATTAAATGCCTCCATATTGGAATAGAGAATTCATTTTAAATATTTGTTTGTCTTTGTTAATGCACTGTGTGCCCTTACATGACCATTTGTTTTACCTCCTCCCTCTCCATTTCAAGGGTCATCTCCATGTTTATACACCACTTCCCTGTAGACAGGGTATAAAAGCAACAGATTATTTCCAAACTATTCTCAAGTCTCTGTGTTTCCTCCCTGACCATTCTTCTCCAGCCTTCTCTTCTCCATCCCGAAGCCCATCATTTTTCTTCCGAGGAGTTAAAGAGGTCTCGGTGAAACAGGCCCAAACCAACTTCAGTCTTTGTCCTCCTTTGCCTCCACACCCCTGCATGCCATGACACATGCAGAGCTCCTGGTCCAATTGCTCACACAGACCTGCTTTGTTCTGAGGAAGTGTGTTCATCCCCTTCCCTCTCTTGGCTAGATGCCAGCTTCCCTCAATGGAAAAGGGGAGTGAATACTGCAGAAAAAAAGACCTGAACTAGAGGGACATATGCCCACCTTGGCTCCTGGTCACAGGAAGCCCTCGCATCATTACTGAGCTTGCCAACCACCCTCCCCCAACACACAAACAGCTCCAAGGGCCCCCACCCACCTCTCAGCTGGCAGGATGTGCAGCAGGAACCCCTACCTCACTCTTGCCACATATACGCTCCCCCTCCCTCCACCAATCTGTGCAGGGAGCCCCTGTCCGCACACTGCCCTGTCATTCATTCCCGTCCTCACCAACCTGAGGAACTACAAGTGGCATCACAGCCTTAGGTTGGAGTTTGCCCTTCTCTGGTTACTAATGAAGATCTCCATCCATTCCCCATCCCTACTTCCACCAGGCCTTGGCCTTTTCTGCTTCTCTGTCCTCTGCCTCTCCTACCACCTCCCTTCCCCCTCTTACCTTTTCCCCCAGCCATCAATGCCTACCAAGTACCCTGCTTTTGTTATGCAAGGTAGCAGGGATCTAAAGTGTGATTTTTACTAATTCTCAGGATTTTTTCTGCATAGTTTCTATTTCAAATCATAAATACCATAAAGCTAATTTTATTTGAGAGGAGAAAAATTTTTTTGAGATTATTAACATTGCACCAACTTACTTTAGAAACTTCAGAAAGAACCAAGGGATTTGAAAAACATTTCAAGTTTGTGTTCCTTCAAAGAGGTAATTTATTAACTTTGTAACCATAATTCAGTTCAGTTCAGTTCAGTCACTCAGTCATGCCTGACTCTTCGAGACCCCATGAATCGCAGCATGCCAGGCCTCCCTGTCCATCACCAACTCCTGGAGTTCACTCAGACTCACGTCCATCGAGTCAGTGATGCCATCCAGCCATCTCATCCTCTGTCGTCCCCTTCTCCTCCTGCCCCCAATCCCTCCCAGCATCAGTCTTTTCCAATGAGTCAACTCTTGGCATGAGGTGGCCAAAGTACTGGAGTTTCAGCTTTAGCATCATTCCTTCCAAAGAAATCCCAAGGCTGATCTCCTTCAGAATGGACTGGTTGGATCTCCTTGCAGTCCAAGGGACTCTCAAGAGTCTTCTCCAACACCACAGTTCAAAAGCATCAATTCTTTGGCGCTCAGCCTTCTTCACAGTCCAACTCTCACATCCATACATGACCACAGGAAAAACCATAGCCTTAACTAGACAGACCTTTGTTGGCAAAGTAATGTCTCTGCTTTTGAATACGCTCTCTAGGTTGGTCATAAGTTTCTTTCCAAGGAGTAAGCGTCTTTTAATTTCATGGCTGCAGTCACCATCTGCAGTGATTTTGGAGCCCAAAAATTAAAGTCTGACGCTGTTTCCACTGTTTCCCCATCTATTTCCCATGAAGTGGTGGGACCAGATGCCATGATCTTCGTTTTCTGAATGTTGAGCTTTAAGCCAACTTTTTCACTCTCCACTTTCACTTTCATCAAGAGGTTTTTGAGTTCCTCTTCACTTTCTGCCATAAGGGTGGTGTCATCTGCATATCTGAGGTTATTGATATTTCTCCCAGCAATCTTGATTCCAGCTTGTGTTTCTTCCAGTCCAGCGTTTCTCATGATGTACTCTGCATATAAGTTAAATAAACAGGGTGATAATATACAGCCTTGACGTAATCCTTTCCCAATTTGGAACCAGTCTGTTGTTCCATGTCCAGTTCTAACTGTTGCTTCCTGACCTGCATACAGATTTCTCAAGAGGCAGGTCAGGTGGTCTGGTATTCCCATCTCTTTCAGAATTCACTTCTATGTAAATGATCAAGAAGGAGAGAGCAACCTTAATAGAGAATGTGGTGTCATTGTCACAGTCGTTAAGTAACTATTAAAGTAGAAAAAGATTTTTGTGCCATCTCACATCCTCAACAAGCTGTATTTTTACCTGTTTGTTCCCAATGTATGTGTGCTGTGCTAAGTTGCTTCAGTCATGTCCAACTCTTGCCAGACTCCTCTCTCCATGGGATTCTCCAGGCATGAATACTGGGGTGGGTTGCCATGCCTTCCTCCAGGGGATCTTCCAGACCCAGGAATTAAACCCACGTTTCTTTATGACTCCTGCATCGGCAGGTGGGTTCTTTACCACTAGCGCCACCTGGATGTACATGTATGCAACACACATATACACATACAGCAGCCCAGGTGGATGCATTCTTTATTAAAAGTGCAGGCCTTGTAGAGGAATCGGGTGGGGAAGGACGTGGGAGGAAGTTCAGGACTGGGGGAGACACATGTACACCAATGGCCAATTAACGTTGATGCATGGCAAAAACTATCACAATATTGTAACTATCTTCCAATAAAAATAAATACATAAAATTTTTAAAATGTACAGGCCTTGGCATGCAAGCCTCATATAGTCTCTTACATTGCTAAACTGAGCTGGACAATCTAATACAACTCTCGAGGTTTGGCTCATCTTCACATTAAAAACATAAAGTACACAATAATAGCTATAAGTCATGCTTATACATGTGGCTCTTGAAAACTGCTATCTATGAAGTATTTAATGTACCAGGTACATTGACTGGTTATTCACCTTTAATCCTCAACAATGTCCTTTGAGATACATTGTATTATTGTCCCAGTTTTACAGACAGGGTAACTTAGGTATATAGTTTTTTAAACTCACCCAGAGTCACACAGGTCTTAAGTGAAGAGTTGAATTTGGATCCAGATCTGTTTGACACCACCACTTATGGTCATAGCCAATCAGTTATATTGCAGGCCCCTGAAATACTGGTGTCCCTTACAGTTCTTTTGGGCTCCCCAGGTGGCTCAGTGATAAAGAATCTGTCTGCCAATGCAGGAGATGTGGGTTTGATCCCTGGGTCAGGAAGATGCCCCTGGAGAAGAAAATGGCAACCAATTCCAATATCCTCGCCTCGAAAATCCCATGGACAGAGAAGCCTGGTGGGCTACAGTCCATGGGGTTGCACAAGAGTCGAACACGAGTGAGTGACTAAACAACAACAGCTATTTCATGGACCTTTCTTGTTATTCTCTAAATGTTATTAGTTGCCTATTGTTACTGTAACAAATTACCACAAACTTAGTGACTTAAAATGACAGCAGTGTATTCTCTTAAAGTCCTGGAGATCAGAACTCCAAATTCTCGGTTTTACAGGTCTAAACTAAAGGTGTTGGCAGGACTGGTTCCTTCCGAAGGCTCCAGCTTTCGTGGGCTGCCAGATATCTTTGGCTTGTGGTTGCACCTCTACACTTTCTGTTTCCGTATCCTAAAGTCAACTCTCCCTGTGCCTCCCTTTACAAGGACACTTGCAATTACATCTTAGGGGCCACCTGAATAATACAGGATTATCCCATCTCAAGATCTTTTTAAAAACTTTTTATTTTATATTGGAGTATAGTTGATTATGGAGAAGGCAATGGCACCCCCCTCCAGTACTCTTGCCTGGAAAATCCCATGGACGGAGGAGCCTGGTGGGCTGCAGTCCATGGGGTCTCTAAGTCAGACAAGACTGAGTGACTTCACTATCACTTTTCCCTTTCATGCATTGGAGAAGGAAATGGCAACCCACTCCAGTGTTCTTGCCTGGAGAATCCCAGGGACGGTGGAGCCTGGTGGGTTGCCGTCTATGGGGTCGCACAGAGTCGGACACGACTGAAGCGACTTAGCAGCAGCAGCAGCATAGTTGATTATGGCTTCCCAGGTGACATTAGTGGTAAAGAACTCGCCTACCAACGCAGGAGACATAAGAGATGCGGGTTTGATCCCTGAGTCGGGAAGATCCCTGGAGGAGAGCATGGCAACCCACTCAAGTATTCTTGCCTAGATAATCCCATGGACAGAGGAGCCTGGCAGGCTACAGTCCATAGGGCTGCAAAGAGTCGGACACGACTGAAGCGACGTGGCATGCACACACATAGTTGATTAACAGTGTTATGATACTTGCAGGTGTACAGCAAGTGATTCAGCTATACATAAATATGTATCTATTCTTTTTAAAATTCTTTTCCCATTTAGCTTGTTACTTAATCACATCAGCCAAGTCCTTTTTACCATTTAAGGTGAAATTCATGTTTCATGAAATCCAAATGTTTCAGGGATTTAAGACCTAGATACCATTGAGGAACATTGTTCAGCCTACAACAGTGTTCAAATAATCTTATGATTTTTACTTTCACATAAGCATTGACTCCTAAAGCTGTGTCTCTAGCTTATATCTCTCTTTTGAGCTCCACATTATTTTATCTACTTTACTTTTGGATTTTCCACCTAAATGTCCTACCCTAAACTATTTTCTGAGTTCTTCTCTCTCCACAGCCAAATCTCTCTCTGGGACCCATAGCTAAATTAATGGCTTCAGGATTCAACCAGTTCTCCATGCTAGACTTTCTCTTGGTGTCTTCCCCGTGCAGTCAGTCACCAACACCTGCTGCTGATCCTCCTTTAAACTAATGTAACTGCCTCCTGTCTGTCCTCCTGTTGACGAAAAATTAGCCAGTCCATCTAAAACAGAAATGGAAATTTTTATCTGAGCCAAATTGAGGATTATAACTCAGGAACAGCCTCTCAGAAAGCTTTGAGAACTGTTCACTGTTAAGAGGTCAAAGTGCAGTTATACATGTTTTCGAGACAGAGGGCTGTACATTACATGACATATTATTGACAGTTTACACAAATCAGATCTAAGTGTACAAAGTGAGTAGTGGGTCATGTGTTGGCCCCTTATTAGATCAAGAAGGAATATTATCCTTTAAGGAGCTATCTTGTGGGTTCTAGGAAAATGTTGCTCTTTATGGACGAGCAGGTATTTCTGCCGATGGGGATGTTTGGGCAATCCATAATGTAGATACAGAAGGGACAGCAGTAGGGAGAGAGGAGGCCAAAAGGCCAAAAAAAAAGTATGTTTAAATTTTTATGGTCTTGCCATAAAATACGAATTTTATTTCACACTCCCCACCTGAAGTTGCCCCATCCCATAATAGGATGGTTCCAGAATTCCATATATATAGGAAGATGTCACATTAAATAATCCTTAAAACAGCCCTATGAAGCCAGCATATCTTTGGGAAATTCTCAATCTGCTTTTGCAGAATTCTTAAAGGCAAGAAGAACGTAACATGTAGAGAACATTTTCATGTATTCTCATGGCAACTTTTAGCTGTCATTGGAGATACACCCCATTTGTGTAACATTTAGAAGATTGCAGTAAAAGCAAAATGTGGCTCTTGCTAGGCAACTTTATGTCCTGAGAAACTACTATTACTATAGCTCTGGCATATTTGTAGTCTGAATCTTTGGGCCTTGTGTAAATACGGATTATATTACTCTTGCTTTGGATTCTTTTGCTCTACTCTCATCCTTGCTACATCCTCATACCCTATTACTCCATTCTGAGCATCCCTACATTTCCTTCCACTCACTCTCTGAATACTTGCTCTGGGGTTCCTGACCACTGCTTTCCTCCTGTACTGGATGGGGGTTTAATGGAACAGGGCTAACCTTGATCCATGTGACTCTCTCTTTTTGATACTTTCATTGCTGGCAAAGCAGCTCACATGGTCTTTCCACATCACGATCTGATATAATACTATAAGTTTTTCTTATTCAACTACATGCTTCTTTTTGTCTTAACCCTACAGATGCTCCTAGTCCACTTTAACTGGATATGTAAATGTTCTCAAGTCCCTAGCTCTCGTCCTCCTGCACGAGTGTGATCATATCCATGGTGTATAGATATTGCTATTTTAACTCTCACAAAACGTTTTGGTGACATGTGGTGGTCTGTCCCAACAAGTTGACTTATGGAATGATTTCTTATACTATTGCAGAAGCAGAGTTCAGCCTGCTATCCCTGTCTTTGTGTTCCCCTAAAGTTGTTTGTATAACCTGTCACACCTGTGGACAAAGAATGTCTCCTGTCACTTCAATAAACAAAGAATGTTGCTGCCAACAAGCCCTGTGCAGCCACCCCTCAATATTGCACCTTGAGGGGAATTCAGGATGGAAAAGGATAACAAGATACAGGCCCTAGATAATTAAGATTTCTATCTGAGGAACAATTTCTACGGGCCCAGATTCTTACATCTTCCCATACATAGGAAAGCACTAAAATCATTAACTTGAAATGTCTGAATTTGTTTTGTCTTGTCTTGTTGCAATTAGCAGTAATGTTTTGATGTTTGACTACATGTTTTATTTTTCAGCAAAATCTCCTATATATCCTGGCTCCTCTCTTACCTCTTCAGAACGGTTCCTCAGAACTATCTGAGAGGCTATCTCTTTGGCCTATCGTCCTCAGTAAGGTCTCTGAATAAAACTCACAACTTTTAAGTTGCTTTTCTTTAATCAACATACCTCATCCTTAAAGATAACTAAATTCGTCAATCTTGATTCTAGATTCTCATTCTGCAACCTTTTCTTCTGGAGGACTGACAAGGTATCTCTTCTTCCCCACCCCCCCACCACTACCAAGAACTTTTTTTGTGTGACTGTGCCACGTGACATGCAGGATCTTAGCTCCTTGATCAGGGAAATCCATGCCCCCTGCAGTGGAAGCATGGAGTCTTAACCACCGAACCACCAGGAAAGCCCCACCATCAACTTCTTATTTTAAAAAATTCAAACCTGTAAATTATTTCAAGAATAATAGAGTGAATGCCCCTATACTCTTAATCCTTCATCTAGATTAGACTCACCAATTAGTATTTTGCTAACTACTATCTCTTTCTCAAGAAAGAGAAATATATATACATATTTTCTTTCTCTTTCTTGAGACAGAAATATATATTTTTCCTTTCTTTTTTTCAACACTGAACTATTAATATTCTAAACTAATAGACTAAGCTAGACTAAGCTAACAGACTTTATAATACTTCAGCTTTTGTCTCCTAACAACAAGGACAGTCTCCTAAACAACCACAATACAATGATCACATTCAGGAAATTTAGCATTGCTTTAATACTGTTATCTAAACTATAGTCCTTATTCAAACAGCACATTTAGTTGTGATGTCTTCTAATCTCTTTTAATCAAGAACAGTCCTCTAGCCTTCTTTCAAGGCATTGACAGTTTCCCAGGTGGAGACAGTGGTAAAGAACTCCTCTACCAATATAGGACACGTAAGAGACACAGGTTTGATCCCCGGGTTGGGAAGAGCCCCTGGAGGAGGGCATGGCAACCCACTCCAGTGTTCTTGCCTGGAGAATCCCATGGACAGAGGAGCCTGGAGGGCTACAGTCCGTATGGTCACAAAGAATCAGAATACTATCCAGCAATAATTTTAAAAGAATCAATTGCCAATACACACAACTATAAGGATGAATCTAAAAAACATTATATCAAGTCAAATGAATGAAAGATGTTAAACACCAAAGAGTGCATGCTGTAGTCCATTTACATGAAATTCTACAACAGACAAAAATAATATAAATTGATAGAAATAAGCTGAATGACTACCTGTGGTGGGAGGGGGGGGCTGAGAAGAGAACAGGAAACTTTTTGGAGTAATGGAAATGTCCTATTTTACACTCAATTGTATACACTTAAGATCTGTGAATTTCACGGTACAAAAATTTTGTCTCACTTTTTTTAAGTGTGTAAATTGGAATATAAGCATCAATAAGGCAGGAACTTTTTGTTCACTGCTGTGTCTCAGGTACTCGCCAAGAGCTAGGGCTCTTAGCAAGAGCTTGATAAGCATTGAGGAAAAAAGGTGCAGGCCTTGGAAATCACCTACATCAACGGTTGTCAAATGCACAATGGCTATTATGACTCTCAACTTTGGTTGGTATAGGTATGTCTTGCATTTGAAACGATATTATTATTCTACTTCTTGCCTAACCAAGAATTCTTTTCATCAGTTACAAATGTTTTGAAATAAGAAAAGGGCTATTACTGCAAAAGTTTTTCTGACTTTAATTCTTCACTTTTCCTGTGTTTTCATACTGTCTCCACATTACATGGTGAGCCTCCAGGATTAAAGGATAAACTGGTCAAAAGTGATGAGTATGTGTTTATGCAGAGTTATGCCCATATGGTTGGACAATGATTTGCCTCAGTCCAAATGGTCAATATCAGCAGACAATAGAAAACAGAGTCTCAGAAGAAAAGTCTGAGATGCTGAGAAGGATTAATTGATTTTGGCTGACACATAGTAGGCAACTAGTAAATATTTGTTAAATGAATAAATAAATGAAATGTAAATTTGTGAGTCTCTAGCAAATTCATCTGAGGGTATATCCCTCCTATATTTTTTATACCTGTACATTTAAAAAGCAGAATAAGGAATTCATTTAATAGTGTTCTTTGAAAGTTTTGTTTGTTGCCATTTTTGAAAAATTAAGATCATTTTAATGGGAGAATATTTAGAAAGCATCAATAATTATGAAATGCCACCTGTGACCAAAGATAGAAATACAGCATAAATTTACCTAAGAAGATAGAGTGGCAAGGAGGTAGCATAGAGAGGGGAAGCTTCTCAGCCAGGATCCACAGAGTTCTGACACTTATACCAGGTGCTTCTCAGAAGTAAGAGGGAACAGAAAGCAAATGAGGAACTTCAAGATCCAAGAGCCCCTATCTCAACTAAAAAGAAAGGAGAAACATAATTTTACCATTTTCACCTTCATAACTTTTTTTCTAATTATAAAAACTGCACATGCTCATTGAAAAAGTTAAAATTGGAAATACAGAGAAGGATAAAGATGAAGTTGCAATTTCCAGTATTAACGTTGTCTAGAAATATTCACTTCAAATGTCTTGATATTTATCTTTAACCTGTGTGTGTTTTGCAGCTGGCTTTTTCATAAAACAATATGTAAGGAATAGCTTTTCATGCCAATGATGCATTTCTAGATTATATTTTGTAAGTCATGACAATAAGACTTTCCTCATGATTTCACATGTTCTGGCACATAACTAAATACGGAAATGTGAAGGGAATTTTTTCTCATTGTACAATAGAGAAATGGCACCAGAATCTATAAATGATTTATTTCTTTTATAACTCCAAATGAATGGCACTTATTGCATTTACTTTATGTGCTATTTGTTTCTTGAGGCAAGGGAGAAGTTTGGATGAGAGGAACAACACAGAGTTCTGCTTTAGAAACATGTTTTGGAGTCAAGGAAGCACAGGTGTTTTGGGTTCCAATTTGGGTATTACTCAACATCACCTGCAGAGAAGGCAATGGCACCCCACTCCAGTACTCTTGCCTGGAAAATCCCATGGACGAATGAGCCTACTAGGCTGCAGTCCATGGGGTCGAGAGGAGTCGGACACGACAGGGCGACTTCACTTTCACGCATTGGAGAAGGAAATGGCAACCCACTCCAGTGTTCTTGCCTGGAGAATCCCAGGGACGGGGGAGCCTGGTGGGCTGCCGTCTATGGGATCGCACAGAGTCGGACACGACTGAAGCGACTTAGCAGCAGCAGCAGCAACATCACCTGTGATCACTCACCTAGAGCCAGACATCCTGGAGTGTGAAGTCTAGTGGGCCTTAGGAAGCATCATTACGAACAAAGCTAGTGGAGGTGACGGAATTCCAGTTGAGCTATTTTAAATCCTAAAAGATGATGCTGTTAAAGTGCTGCACTAAATATGCCAGCAAATTTGGAAAACTCAGCAGTGGCCACAGGACTGGAAAAGGTCAGTTTTCATTCCAAACCAAAAAAAAAGGCAATTCCAAAGAATGCTTATTACCCCACAATTGCACTCATCTCACACGCTAGTAAAGTAATGCTCAAAATTCTCCAAACCAGGCTTCAGCAATATGTGAACTGTGAACTTCCAGATGTTCAAGCTGGTTTTAGAAAAGGCAGAGGAACCAGAGATCAATGCCAACATCTGCTGGATCATTGAAAAAGCTTTATTGATTATGCCAAAGCCTTTGACTGTGTGGATCACAATAAACTGTGGAAAATTCTGAAAGAGATGGGAATACCAGACCACCTGACTTGCCTCTTGAGAAACCTATATGCAGGTCAGGAAGCAACAGTTAGAACTGGACATGGAACAACAGACTGGTTCCAAATAGGAAAAGAAGTACGTCAAGGCTGCATATTGTCACCCTGTTTATTTAACTTATATGCAGAACACATCATGAGAAATGCTGGACTGGAAGAAGCACAAGCTGGAATCAAGTTTGGTGGCAGAAATATCAATAACCTCAGATATGCAGATGACACCACCCTTATGGCAGAAAGTGAAGAAGAACTAAAGAGCCTCTTGATGAAAGTGAAAGAGGAGAGTGAAAAAGTTCGCTTAAAGCTCAACATTCAAAAAACTAAGATCATGGCATCCAGTCCCATCGCTTCATGGCAAATAGGTGGGGAAACAGTGGAAACAGTGGCTGACTTTATTTTGGGGGGCTCCAAAATCACTGCAGATGGTGATTGCAGCCATGAAATTAAAAGACGCTTACTCCTTGGAAGGAAAGTTATGACCAACCTAGACAGCATATTAAAAAGCAGAGACATTACTTTGTCAAGAAAGGTCCATCTAGTCAAGGCTATGGTTTCTCCAGTAGTCATGCAGGGATGTGAGAGTTGGACTATAAGAAAGCTGAGTGCTAAAGAGTTGATGCTTTTGAACTGTGGTGTTGGAGAAGACTCTTGAGAGTCCCTTGCACTGCAAGGAGATCCAAGCAGTCCATCCTAAAGGAGATCAATCCTGGGTGTTCTCTGGAAGGACTGATGCTAGAGCTAAAACTCCAATACTTTGGCCACCTCATGCGAAGAGCTGACTCATTTGAAAAGACCCTGATGCTGGGAAAGATTGAGGGCAGGAGGAGAAGGGGACGACAGAGGATGAGATGGCTGGATGGCATCACCGACTCAATGTACATGAGTTTGGGTAAACTCCGGGAGTTGGTGATGGACAGGGAGGCCTGGTGTGCTGCAATTCATGGGGTTGCAAAGAGTCACACTACTGAGCGACTGAACTGAACTGATGATAATGATGATGACAATGATAATGACAACACATGATAATGATGATCAAAGGTCTAACATTGTCTGAAAGCCTATTATATGCCAGGAATTTCATCGTTTTCTGTATTTACTTCCCATAACAATCTTGTGGGTTATACTCATTCTACAGATGAATGAACCAATCTGTCCTCACACTTCTAATTATTAGAGGATTCAAAACTAGCCAGTAGTTTTTGACTATACTGTGTCCACCCATTCAGAGGATAGATTTCCAAGGCTTGGCCACCGATTGTTACAAGCCTTCACAGTATGAGATATGTGCCCAACAGGAATCCATTGGGTATTCACTCAGTACTATCCCTTGATCATGATGGTGATGACGATGATAATTATGATAAAAGCAATGATGGTAATGGAGAGGAAACTTTATCTTTGATCCAAGATTTTTATGTCTGGGAAACCCACGGGTCTCCAAGAAAGGATTTATGTAAGGTCACATACTGTAAGAAGAGTCCAGATTGGAACCTGAGGTGGTGCTAGTGATAAAGAATCCACCTGCCAGAAGAGACAAGAGTTGGATCCCTGGGTCGGGAAGATCCCCTGGAGGAGGGCATGGCAACCCACTCCAGTATTCTTGCCTAGATAATCCCATGGACAGAGGAGCCTGGTGGGCTTCAGTCCATAGGGTTGCAAAGAGTCAAACACGACTGAAGCAAGTTAGCAGAGCACAGTACAGCAAGGTCATGAACTTAACCATTTTGCATTCCTAAAGCCAAGTTCATCTTCACCTTATTGCCCAACCAGAAAAAGCAGTATTGATTTCTCAGATGACAGACCTAAAGAACAACGATCACAATGGCATTGCTTCCTTCACCATCAATGCCTGCAAAAGCATCTTCATGCCAGTTCATAACTTGACTACCCTGGTCCCCAAGTTGTGGGCTAGGACTATAGTGCACAGGGTTGTTTAAACAGGAAGCAACAATCCTTTTCTCCTGAGCAGTAGGGCCACGTGCCTTTGCAAGCTTCCTCCACCTGGGCTCTCCTCTGTCTCTGGATCTGGACCCATGCAGACATCAGAAGCACTGCATCAGCCACACACAGAACTAAAGGCACTACAGATCAGAGCTGCATGTGCTCAGTCGTGTCTGACTCTTTGCAACCCATGGACTGTAGCTCGTCAGGCTCCTCTGTCCATGGAATACTGGAGTGGGTTGCCATTCCCTTCTCCAAGGGATCTTCCCGACCCAAGGATTGAACCCAGGTCTCCTGCATTTCAGGCAGATTCTTTACCACTGAGCCACCAGGGAAGCCCCAAACAGGCGGACACAACAGAGGCCCTTCTGGAAGTCTGAGCAAGGTGGGTGGGAGAGGCATGAGGCAGATCTTGTTTAAGACCTATCCCCCTTGGCCAAAGATGATCAAAGCCAATGTTTTCAGTTACTGAACTTTGAAGTCTTTTTTCCCTTTAAAACTTCCCATCCTTAAGTAGGTATATTCCTATCTATCTTATTCTTTTTGCTGTGATGGTAAATGGGATTGATTGCTTAATTTCTCCTTCTAATGTTTTGTTGTTAATGTAAGAGATTTCTGTTATTAATTATGTATCCTGCAACTTTACCAGACTCACTGATGAGCTCTAGTCACCTCCTGGTAGCATCTTTAGGACTTTCTATGTGCGTACGT
The DNA here is from genome assembly GCF_032452875.1 of Bos javanicus. NCBI lineage: Eukaryota > Metazoa > Chordata > Mammalia > Artiodactyla > Bovidae > Bos > Bos javanicus. Next base: position 53,709,030 of record NC_083897.1, read on the forward strand.
CATCTGCAAACAGTGACAGTTTTACTTCTTCTTTTCCAATTTGGATTACTTTTATTTCTTTTCCTTGTCTGATTGCCATGGCTAGGACTTCCAAAACTATGTTGAATAAAAGTGGAGAGAGTAGACATTCTTGCCTTGTTCCTGATCTTAGGGAAAATGCTTTCAGCTTTTCACCATTGAATATGATATAGGTTTGTTGTATACAGCCTTTATTATGCTGAGGTATGTACATATATACAATGGGATATTATTCCATTAAAAAGAATGAAATAATGCCATGCCATTTGCAGCAACATGAATGGACTTGGAGATTATCATACTAAATGAAGTAAGTCAGACAGAGAAAGGCAAATATATGATATGGCTTATATGTGGAATCTTAAAAAGAAAATGATACAAATGAGCTTATTTACACACAAAAAACAGATTCACAGACTTAGAGAACAAACTTTTTACCAGAGAAAAGAGTTGAGGGAAGGGATAGATTAGGAGTTTGGGATCGACATGTACACACAGCTATATTTAAAATAAAATGCTATTCCGTAAAAAAATAAATAAAGTTTTTCAAACAGTTAAAAAAAAAAAGCTCCCATCAAGCCTCCTTGTGAAGGAAAAAGGGAAGAAAGGAAGTCTAGTGCTCTGACCTGCAATGGGGACAGTGATCCTTCAGGTACACATATCCAGGACAGCCTGGCCATCATTCTAGAAGAGTCTGGCACCTGCTGCAGGCTGGAGCAGAGAAGCCAATGTCAGACCATCCTGAAGAGGGGTATGCCTCCTTGCTGGAGCCCTTCTACATCCTGCCCCAGTGCCATCCCTCAGTGCCAGGGGGCTGGATTCAACCAGTCTTATAATGCTGGCAAGTGAGTTCCTGGACCTTCATCTCACTCCGGCCAGAATCCAGCCTGACCAACAAGTTGTTAACTGAAACTTCCACAGCCCACCTCCAGATAGTGAGTCTTAGGTGGGGCCCAGAAATCAGTATTTTGAAGATGCTCCCCAGGTGATTCTGATGCAGGTAATTATGCAAGGCTTTGATAAAACATTTGAAGTGCAATCCATTCCATGAACTGTTTCTTCCTGGAATTGCTTGTCATAATACTAGAATGATAAAAGAACTTGTGGAAGATTATTGAGTCAATGACAGAATTTGCACAAACCTAGTGGTTCAGCAGTAATGCAGGAGATGCAGGTTCAATCCCTGGGTTGGGAAGATCCCCTGGAGAAGGAAATGGCAATCCACTCCAATATTCTTGCCTGAAAAAACTGCACGGACAGAGGAGCCTGGTAGCCTACAATCCATGGGGTCGCAGAACAGCTGGACACAATTTAGTGACTAAACAACAACTGGCTCCTTAGCAAAAATCAATCAGAAAACCAATCAAATAAAAATTCAATTAAATATTGAAACATGATGTGTCACAAGTATGTGTGGATATCAGAAGGAAAAGATAGTCTTTGTTCTGTAGGGAAAATATAACTTCTAATATTTATATAGTAGCCATTCTACTTTAAGTGTATTTATAAAGTTTTTACCTTTCAAGTTTTCTTTTTCCCCACGTTATCGATTGGTGATGGGATGAAGGGAACTGTTCTCTTAGATCTGTTTCCTGTATTACTTTTTGCAATTTACACGTATATTCCGAGTCTTCTGAACCAGTAGGACAGGCCTGCCAGGAGCCTTCAGGGAGAGACCATCCCACAAAAGAAGACAAAACTTCAGTTTTTAGCCTTAAAGCAGCAACTCTGACTATAGAGTGGCATCTTTTACTCAAATTTGAACGCTAGTCCAATTCCCAAAATGGACTCATCCTGTCTGACTCCTATGGATGAGGTATCCTGTGGTTGAAATTGGATGGGACTGTTGCTAAGAATTCTGCATCACATTGTTGCCCATGCAATCCTGGAACAGCCCCCACTTGTGGTTGTTTTTTAGTCGCTAAGTCATGTCTGACTCTTTGCGACCCCCTGGACTATATATAACCCGGCAGGCTCCTCTGTCCATAGGATTTTTCAGGCAAGAATACTGGAGTGGGTTGCCATTTCCTTCTCCAGGGGATCTTCCCGACTCAGGGACCCAGGAATCGAACCTGCATCTCCTGCATCGGAGGCGGATTCTTTACCACTCAGCCACCTGGGAAGTCCTCCCACTGTGTTAAGCATCATTATAAAGCAGAGATTTGGAAGAGTGGGGGTTCAACCCACTGGGGACACCAGGAAACTCAGTGGGGTTTTGGCACTGGAGGACTCCAGTGCCCAGCAGGCATGACAGGACCCAGGGAAACCAGGGGTGGGGCTCAACGGCAGAGGCCTGGCATGGAAGCCCCCACTTCCCTGCCTATTGGACTTGTTTCTGAGCACAGGTTGAGTCACACTAGGACCCTCCCTCAAAACTGATGTTCTGCAATGGGTTGGGGTTCTATATGTATAGGTGGGAAGAAGAGCCCACCAAGTACAGCTCAGTCACCTCATTTCTTCCCCACAGCAGCCCTGTGAGACAAGTGTTTTCCCATGAAAAGATCAAGTCTTAAGCAAGTGTATCTGTAATAATTGCCAGTTTTATTCCTCTGGCTAAGAGATCCCGAGGTATTTTGAGGTTTACATTTTTTCAATAGTTCTTTCATCAAGATTTTAAGTGCCCCCATTGCCCTTATAAGCTGGTTGCAAATTATTTGATTGACTCTTAATTAATAAAAAAACTTTAATTCTCTTTGTGTGTGTGATGTGTTCATTAAAAAATACATATAAGCAAAAAAAAAAACAGCACACAGAAACAAGCACAGTTAGATTTCTGATATATGCGTGTATGTATACACACGCGCGCACACACACAATTTGAGACTTTCTCCTACATATGTGAGCTGGTACTAAATATGCTGCTTTGTAACCTGTTATGTTTTACTTTACAATATGAAATGAACATATTTTCATGCATATGTGTGAAATTTCCCAATCCAAAAACAGACCTAGAGAATGTGTCAAAATACAAAATGCAGATGCTGAAAACAAGGAAACTATACCTAAAACAAAACTCCACCAGATGATTAAAAATAAAGCAAAAGTCACAGATACATCAGAAAATGCTAACAGAAAGCTGGGGCAAGATTTTAATATCGGACAAAAAAAGAATTCAAGGCCTAAAGCACACGGGATAAGGACGGCTGCGTGAATGTCTTTGCTTCCAATGCATCATCACAAACTTGTTTCTTACTCTTCTTATCTCTTCCCTAAGCCTTTCCAACTCATCTGCTCCTCTTATCATTTCTTCAGGGTCCAAATGCCTAACAGGAGAGTCCTCTTTATATCCCTGACCAGGCTGAGTCAGCCCTCCTCTAAGGTTTCCTTCTGCTTCCTGGCTTACACCTTCTTCAGAAGGTTGAGGATTTCCTTCTGCCTCCTGTGGTACAGCTTCCAAAGGGCGGTCTTCCTCAGCCTTTGGCATGTTCTGTGGTTTTCTTTCATTTTCTCCACAAGATTTTTGCATGTTGAGTATTTTTCGATTTCCTTTTTGAATAAATTAACCCTGGAAAACAAAGGAACAAAACAACTAGATGCCAGGCAAATGAACCAGCAGCTAGAGCATGGGTTTCCATAGAGACTGGCTTCTTCTCATTTAGGTCTCTTAACTGTCAAAGTTTTCCAACTAGAAAAGGCTAGATCCTCAGGCTCTGAACTCCCCTGGCTCCTCCCCTCTCTCCCCCTCCTCCCCCTCCCCCTCCCGCTCCAGCTCCATCTTCTCTCCTCCCGCTCCAGCCCACCATTTCCCAGCAGGCCCTGCTACAGGCCTCTCCTAGCACCGAAACAGGAGCAGGGAGCTGCGAGCAGCGGGGAAGCAATTAACCCCTCCCTCGCCTCCGATCTCCAACACTCCCGCCCTTTTAGGCTTTCCCAAGCCATTCCAACCTTCTACCTCTCACCTGAGACCGGCTGGTCCAGTCTCTGGCCTCCCCTCCCCCTTCCACGTCTCTCCAGTCTCCCCCCTCCCCCGCCCCATTTCCGCTGCAGGCTCTGCACAGGCCTCTGGCGCTTCATCCGGATGGGGAGAGGCTGCAGTGACCCCGGGATGGGCTTCGGTGTCATCCGCACTCACACCCCACCCCTACCCCCACCCCCAGGAACAGGAGGCAACTGCACCTTTACACTGACCTGCAGGGATCCAGGGAATTTTCCTCCCTCTTCCCTCAGTCGATTTGGGTCGCTCCCCAAAGACCAAGAGTCCTGCAGACCGACAAGACTGCTTGGTGAGGAGGTCAGTACCTGAATCACGGGTCCCTTGAACGATTCTAGGCCTTGTTCGTCTAAAGTTTCCCCACGTCCTCATCCTCGCGATCCTTATAAGGCAAGCCCGCCCTCCCTCCCCGGTGCCCACCGGTTCCCTTCAGGCAGGGAGTGAGCGACTCAAGTTGTTTCTAAATTGTTTCTGTGTCTCTCTTGGGATCCTCAGTTAGCTACCTGAGTGCCTTTTAGTCTGGAAAAGTGGCTTGTTTCCTACTATACACAACTGGGACATTCCCTCTGTAATTATGAATTGTTTTAAATAAACTAAAAGAGAATGTCTTTGACCACTAGAGTTTATCAGTATTGGATTGTTTCCACTGTGACGTTCAGAAACTTTTTCGCCTCGAAATATTAAAGCAGCTCATGTTAGAGACACTTTCAGATCAGATCAGATCAGTCTCTCAGTCGTGTCCGACTCTTTGCGACCCCATGAATCGCAGCACGCCAGGCCTCCCTGTCCAACACCAACTCCCGGAGTTCACTCAGACTCACGTACATCAAGTCAGTGATGCCATCCAGCCATCTCACCCTCTGTCGTCCCCTTCTCCTCCTGCCCCCAATCCCTCCCAGCATCACAGTCTTTTCCAGTGAGTCAACTCTTGGCAAGAGGTGGCCAAAGTACTGGAGTTTCAGCTTTAGCATCATTCCTTCCAAAGAAATCCCAGGGCTCATCTCCTTCAGAATGGACTGGTTGGATCTCCTTGCAGTCCAAGGGACTCTCAAGAGTCTTCTCCAACACCACAGTTCAAAAGCATCAATTCTTTGGCGCTCAGCCTTCTTCACAGTCCAACTCTCACATCCATACATGACCACAGGAAAAACCATAGCCTTAACTAGACAGACCTTTGTTGGCAAAGTAATGTCTCTGCTTTTGAATATGCTATCTAGGTTGGTCATAACTTTCCTTTCAAGGAGTAAGCGTCTTTTAATTTCATGGCTGCAGGCACCATCTGCAGTGATTTTGGAGCCCAGAAAAATAAAGTCTGACACTGTTTCCACTGTTTCCCCACCTATTTCCCATGACGTGATGGGACCAGATGCCATGATCTTCGTTTTCTGAATGTTGAGCTTTAAGCCAACTTTTTTGCTCTCCACTTTCACTTTCATCAAGAGGCTTTTGAGTTCCTCTTCACTTTCTGCCATAAGGGTGGTGTCATCTGCATATCTGAGGTTATTGATATTTCTCCCGGCAATCTTGATTCCAGCTTGTGTTTCTTCCAGTCCAGCGTTTGTCATGATGTACTCTGCATATAAGTTAGATAAACAGGGTGACAATATACAGCCTTGATGTACTCCTTTTCCTATTTGAAACCAGTCTGTTGTTCCATGTCCAGTTCTGTTGCTTCCTGACCTGCATACAAATTTCTCAAGAGGCAGGTCAGGTGGTCTGGTATTCCCATCTCTTTCAGAATTTTCCACTGTTTATTGTGATCCACACAGTCAAAGGCTTTGGCATAGTCAATAAAGCAGAAATAGATGTTTTTCTGGAACTCTCTTGCTTTTTCCATGATCCAGCGGATGTTGGCAATTTGACCTCTGGTTCCTCTGCCTTTTCTAAAACCAGCTTGAACATCAGGAAGTTCATGGTTCACATGTTGCTGAATGTTTTATAGTTGAGACATTACATATATTTTACTGTTTATAATAAACGGCATCTATACAAAAGCCTGGCTGTTAATTTTAATATTGGCACAAGATCTGTTTGCCATGATATGTTAACACCTACAATGTCACTAACCTTTGAGGCTATTTTTTATTGAGATTTTGAATTCAAAGGAGCCTTGTGTTGTTTTTGTTCATTTCTCCTATTTCCTTGAAATAAGAGATTGTGTATGGGCTTCACTGTGAAGACTTCAGATCAATCTTTGTATTATACTTGGTTATATCTTAGCTATATAACTTCTGAGTATAAATCATTGAACTCTTCAAAGAAACATTATAAGGAATAAATCATAGTAGGTGTGAAGGAAAGCACAGTGTTGAGATACACCTCACCGATCTGATGAAAGGGGTTAAGGCAACGAAGGAGGAGAAAAGCCTGAGTGATCTCAGGGACGATGCAGAGATGGAACAGACCAGAACGTGGGAGGAGCTAACGAGTGGACAGAGTGTTCTGGTTAGGAATGTGACCCCAGGAGGCAGACAGGACCTCACTGGCAGATGGAGTCCATAGGAGCTGGGGTCAGAGAGAAACTAAAGAGAGTGTTATGGTCTCCAGGAGGTGTGGGGGACCCCTTAGTCATGAATCCTTCTGCTTTATGCCTGCTTCCTACTTTAAAGGAGGCTCTGGGAACTTAGCATCAGCTCAGCTTCCCTACTGTCAGAGGACCTGGTCCTTCTCTGCCCTGTAGACCAGTGACAGACACGGGGCACTTTACTCCTTACCCACGTTGTACACCATATCAGTGTATAAAGGAGCTGTGTAGTGTCCCATGGAAGCAGCTATGGTCCTTCCCCAATCAGTCCTACACCCAGATGGCCTCAGATCCCTGGAGTGTCCCATCAGTTACCTCTGAGCCCTGTCTGCTCACCTGGTACCCCCACTCTTCACTCCAGTCAGGATGGACTCCCCATCCCCTCCTTTCCATCTAGCCCCCTTAGGTCCTGCCCACTACCCCAGGCCCAGCTCCTCTCAGGAATTTCTGATGACTCCAGTGAGCCCTTCCTCCTCTTTTTAAATTAAGGGGTTCTATAGAGGTAACACTGGAGAAGAAAACGGCACTCCAGCATTCTTGGCTGGGAAATCCCATGGAAAGAGGAGCCTGACGGGCTACCTTCCACAAGGTCACGAAAGAGTCGGACACGACTGAGCGACTAAACAACAACACACACTTCCGCCTCTTTTGTACTTTTTATGTTTTTCTTGGGTAACCTCTTCCCTCTCCCCCAAGTTCTTCTTCTCCCTGTCCCTCAGTTATCCTTTTTTATTTTCCTATTACAAAATGGGAAGTAGTAACAATGACTACCTCACAGGGATGCTGTGAGCTCTGAAAGTGACAATACATTTTATAAACCCTGATAATGAGAAACGTTATCTATATTTATTTCTACTTATAAATCTTTATTGCAATTTCTCTCACAGTAGGCATGAAAAATATAGAATGCAATGTGTTGATTATTTACAAGAACATTTGGGGATGCTGTTAGTGAGCATATTAGCTCCTGAAGACTGTGTAACAAAACTTCACAAACTATGTTGTCTGAAACGTAAAAAATGTATTCTCTCATAATTCTGGAGACATAAAGCCCAAAATCAACGTGTGGGGCATGACCGTGCTTCTTCCAAATGCTCTGGGGTAGCATCCATTCTTGCCTCTTCTCGGGTCTGAATGCTTCTGGAGCTCCTTGGTTTGTGGCAGCAGGGCCCCAATCTCCTCCTCCATCTTCACATGGCCTTCTTGCCTGTGTGACATCTCTCTCTCCTTCTCTTCTTTCTCTTTTTAACAAATATTTTCATTTCCAGATTCTTGAGCTCTGCACAGTTTTAGTACTCCCTGAGAAATTAAACACTGTCGTATCCCTTCCATAAAAATGGGAGGAAACGCATCAGTATATACTAATGACTGACACAAAACATTTACTAGTTTATCACAAAAATGCATTTATGGAAGGAGCATCAGAAAGAGTAACTGAAAAATTAAAATTTACCTTAAAAAAGATGTTAGTTAGGAAACTTTACAAATAAGTGGCTTGACAAATAAGTGGCTATATATGTAAATCCTAAATACATTACACTATTTTATATCCATTTTGGTAATGGACTACTCCAGGAAGATGTAATTACAAAACTTTAATTCAAAGAGTCCTTAAAATGTAAAGCAAAACAGGTCTTAAAAAATATTGGTTTGATGAAAAGAGAGATTTTAGTCTATTTTAGACAAATCTGGTTAGTTTCTAACTACACTTCAGCACAATCATCACTCAGGGGACAATCATTTATGAGAAAGGGGAAATTAAAGTTTAAATTACCTTCAGAATTCTACCGATTATCACCCAATCAATACTGAAATATATGTCATCAAGTATACAAAATTACAGAATCTCAGTTATGAAATTTGGAGGCAAAAAGCGTAATTATGTATAAAATCACTGACAAATTTAAGCTAGTATTATTAGCTCTAGGACATTGTATTGTATTATTACCTTAAAAGGATGGCAAACTAGACATCAACAGAAATGCTGTTAAAGCTGTTGGGTTTTTTTTTGCTCCAAGTTTTTCATATGAATGAAATAAAAGTTTAACCGTCTCTAAGTTAAATTTCAAAAGTGAAATTGCTGCTCTCTGATTTATCTTTCAGGGGTAAGACAGGGCAAAATCCAAGTATCATCCTTTCCATTTTTGTGCATAAACACAAATAAGAGTCAGTATCAATACAAATGACAACGTAAGGAGACAACATGTTTAGTCAGGTTCTATAACACAGGATAATAGGACATAACTCTGCTACAGTAAATTCGCATTGTGTGTTCTGGAAGAGCAGCTTACATAGTATGGTGTGAAAATCAGTAAAACGCACATGGTTTCTGTGTCATTTAGCAAAGAAAAGACAAGAAAGAATATATTGCCAAACTCCACCTACTACTCCATCCTAGACCCAGTTGTCTATCATCCACTCAGTTCCAGTACTTCCAAATTCTCAATCTATCCCACTCAGTCTCAAGCCAAGATTAACTCCTTTTGCACCAGCTCTCCTTTCTCTCAGCTAAGTCATCATTTTCCAGAAAAGTCTGATTTTTCTGACTCCACGATTTAACCCATTTGAAGTCAAAGAAAATGCTGTAATACTGAAAGCAATTAAACTAGAGATGGAAATTAGTGTTGTGGAAGATACATGTCAAGTGCTCTGCAAAGGTAATGAGAAACTTGCAAGAAAACAGATTTTAAACTCTGCCTGGCTTCCTTAGTTACTCGGTATATGATAATGTTGCTCTGATTACTAGTCAGGACAAAAAAGTGCTGAAAGGCACTAAAATATGCATCTTGGGGGGAAATGCATGGACATTAAGATTTCTTGGGAGTTGGCCAAGGCATTTTTACATCCATAAGGACCGTCAACTTAAACTTAGTCCGTCACAGTTATTAAAAAAAAGGAAAGGAGTGGAATTCTTGCTTACAACTGGGTTTGGCAGAAACACATCTGTATACTCTGCCTCTGTGATCACACAGGCCTTTAATTAGGGACAATGAGTGTGCCCACAGAGCAGCACTAATGAAAAATTTATAAGGAGTCTATGATAGAGCTTCACAATCCAGCTTTACTAGGTTGTAAACACTCTTCTTACCCAAGCATTACTTTGTGTATCTGTGAAACATCTGAAAAATACTTTTCTTTGACTTACCAGGCTGTAGGGAATGAGTCATTTTATGTACAAGTATCTACAGTAGAACTTGGTACTTTCTTGCATTAACTGAACAATGTTCCAACTGGAACCTAAAAGAAGGTTGCCAATGTTCACTTTTTGAGGCTCTGTGATGTGCTGGATGCTCTAGATCAGTTTGTCTTTGGAAGCTTCTCTTTTTGGGATGCTTCCTCTGTCCATTTAGTAATTTGCCTGGAGGTGAAGACGTAGCTTGTAGCTGATATTCATCTGGGGATCCTTTTAGCCAGGTTGGCCTCATTTGTTCTTGATTCACCTCTTTCTGAAGCTGCAATGCTAATAACCTATCCTGTTCTTCTTGTTTATGTCTCGCAAAAAATAGACGTTCCAAATCTATCAGTTTTGGGGTGAAGTGGACTTGTTTACTCTTGGTCGGAGGAAACTTTGAGGCACATTTTCCTTCTTTTTGTAGAATAGCATGGATTGCTGACTGCTTCAGACAAAGATTCCTGGTTTTTTGCTCTGGAGATGTCCTTATTGGTCAGTAGGTGAGACTCCTCATTTTCTGTCACAACTGTGTTATTTTTCAGTGTCTGTGTCACATCTGACACTGTACATCCACTCTCTGTTTCGCCATAAGGCTTAACTGCAGTTTCTCCAGAAGAGGAAACTCCAGCTTTAGGCTCTTCATGACTGATGACACGTAACTCTCTTTCATGACTGATTTGTTTTGTTTTCACTTTTCCTTCAAGCTACCATTCTCCACCACTGGCACATAACTGAGGTCTACTTCAGTGACTGCAGTAAAGCTTCTGCATCTTGCTTTTGAACTTCAAGGCATATTTGAGGAGAAAGCGCTGGCATATCTTCCTCAACTTCTGTGTCTTGCCATGTAGGGTTCTTCCCATCACCGCTGTCAGTTTCCTTGGACCTGGAGGTTTCCTGTCTTCTTCTACAACTTCAGACTGTGACGCTGACTCAAGTTGAGAACTCGGTGACAAATACTTCTGAATATCGCCAGTGTTTTTTCGTTTGCTCTTCCTTTTCCTTTGTGACTCGGTTGTTGGCTGGATTAGATATTTTGGAATACGAGAGGAGAGCCGAGACACGTTCCTCACAGACATTGCTAATATTAAGGCTTAGCCTTCTTGCCAGCGCTTCTTCTCTTTTCAGTTGTTCTTCCATCTCTCTCTGCCTTTTTTCTGCCTGTCTCTTTTCCTCTTCTTCCTCCTCTGCCAGTAATCTCTGTATGTATTCTTCACTGGCTTTGTTTTCTCCCTCCTGAATGGCTCATCGCTCTGCCTCCTCCTTGCTTCTCTGCTTTTCATATTCTCTTCTTAACTCCCCAGGTTGACTTAATAGACGAACAGGGAGATAGTCATCAATGATTTCCTCTGATTGTTGCCCAGAGACGCTAAGCCGGGATTCCTCTGGATAGTGTTTTTGAATTATCTCCCACAGTTCCATATTGACAAGAGAATTTCTTCAGGTGTGGTACCGAGTCCACGAAGAGACCCAGCAGCGACAGAAAGGACAGCACAAATGTGCCTTCTCCACAGTCGATTTGAAGCATGCTTTACAGAGCGTGTGGTTGCAAGGCAGTGTCACAGGCTCAATGAGGATTTCCAGACAGATGTGGCACTGGGATTCCAACAAGGAAGGGATGGTATCTCTGAGTACAGCCTTTCTAATATGCTATAAGGTGTTCAGTTCAGTTCAGTTCAGTCGCTCAGTCGTGTCCGACTCTTTGTGACCCCATGAATCACAGCACGCCAGGCCTCCCTGTCCATCACCAACCCCCAGAGTTCACTCAGACTCACGTACATCGAGTCAGCGATGCCATCCAGCCATCTCATCCTCTGTCCTCTTCTCCTCCTGCCCCCAATCCCTCCCAGCATCAGAGTCTTTTCCAATGAGTCAACTCTTTGCATGAGGTGGCCAAAGTACTGGAGTTTCAGCTTTAGCATCATTCCTTCCAAAGAAATCCCAGGGCTCATCTCCTTCAGAATGGACTGGTTGGATCTCCTTGCAGTCCAAGGGACTCTCAAGAGTCTTCTCCAACACCACAGTTCAAAAGCATCAATTATTTGGTGCTCAGCCTTCTTCACAGTCCAACTCTCACATCCATACATGACCACAGGAAAAACCATAGCCTTGACTAGACGGACCTTTGTTGGTAAAGTAATGCCTCTGCTTTTGAACATGCTGTGTAGGTTGGTCATAACTTTCCTTCCAAGGAGTAAGCATCTTTTAATTTCATGGCTGCAGTCACCACCTGCAGTGATTTTGGAGCCCCAAAAAATAAAGTCTGACACTGTTTCCCCATCTATTTCCCATGAAGTGATGGGACCAGATGCTATGAGCTTCATTTTCAGAATGTTGAGCTTTAAGCCAACTTTTCTCTCTCCACTTTCACTTTCATCAAGAGGCTTGAGATCTAGAGATCTCTTCAAGAAAATCAGAGATACCAAGGGAACATTTCATGCAAAGATGGGCTCGATAAAGGACAGAAATGGTAGGGACCTAACAGAAGCAGAAGATATTAAGAAGAGGTGGCAAGAATACACAGAAGAACTGTACAAAAAGATCTTCATGACCCAGATAATCATAATGGTGTGATCACTGACCTAGAGCCAGACATCCTGGAATATGAAGTCAAGTGGGCCTTAGAAAGCATCACTGTGAACAAAGCTAGTGGAGGTGATGGAATTCCAGTTGAGCTATTTGAAATCCTGAAAGGTGATGCTGTGAAAGTCCTGCACTCAATATGCCAGCAAATTTGGAAAACTCAACAGTGGCCACAGGACTGGAAAAAGTCAGTTTTAATTCCAATCCCAAAGAAAGGCAATGCCAAAGAATGCTCTAACTACCGCACAATTGCACTCATCTCCTATGCTAGTAAAGTAATGCTCAAAATTCTCCAAGCCAGACTTCAGCAATACATGAACCGTGAACTTCCTGATGTTCAAGCTGGTTTTAGAAAAAGCTAAGCAGTTAGCCATCTGCAAAGAAATAAACTCTCTGGTCACGTGACTGAATGATCTAGAAACATACAGAAAAATGTCAGTAAACAAATCTCAGAGTGATTTCAGGGAAGAAAAACTAAAACATTTAATAGGCAGAAACCTAAGTCATTTGAACCATACATTGGTTTTTCCTGGGGAATTCTTAACCTCCATTCCTGATATTTTCTTCCATGTGCAGGAACAGGCATGACCAAACCCATGTGGCCTCTCTATACACTCACTCCTCTATCTGGAGTATCACTTCCCTGATTAGTGAGGTTGGATGAACAAATAGGTTGCCTAGCCCAGGGCCTCTCGCTTGCCAGTTCTTGAAGTAAGCTGCCCTTATGGAGCACGTTTGCTCTGCCCTCAGGAGTGGGTCTACAAACAGATCCATAGCTCTTCTCCTCTTTTCTGTCTCACTGGTTTCCAAACTATTCCAATGGTTGTGCTCCAAAATGGTTGTGTTTTTAAGAGGCCCTGAAAATACATTCCTTCACATCTTGACTCTAAACCAGCTAAGAAATATGAAAAATAAAGAGAATAATACATCAACTTTGTTCCTTATAAAGGTGATATTGTAGAATGTGCCTTAGATTTCACACAAGGCAAGTGGGCTTCCTATTCATGAACCCTAGCACTGCACAGACCTGTCCATCCTGCACTGGTGTACCAGGACAGTCAGAAAGGACTAGGACTGCAATGCATATCTCTCTGCATTCTAACGAAAGCATCCTATGTGTAACCAAGAAAAGTGGCTTCCTTGCAAGTCTATTCTTGTAGTAGGAGAAACTGTTTCAGGACACCTTTGAGAAAATCTTCTCAAAATGGGTAAATACTCCTTGTTCTATGTACTCACCAAAACATCTTCTGAGGATATGGCTTTCTATGCATCTCAGGGAGCAGTTTATATCAATACCCTCTTCTTCCCTTCACAAGCATGACTAAAGTGGAGCCTCATGTGCAAGGGGATTGGAATAAATTTCAAGGTTACAACGAAATCATATGTCATTAAATTTTCTCTTGGAAATCCCTTTTAAGAAGGAATTGAGGAAATGTTCAAAAATTATACCCACTTAAACCTTACACCGGTGGCAGATTCATGTTGATATATGGCAAAACCAATAAAATATTGTAAAGTAATTAGCCTCCAATTAAAATAAATAAATTTAAATTAAAAAAAATTATACCTGCACATAAGCCCATACAGAGATTATAGCCAGGCAACTATAGATAAAACATTAATAAAAATAATAGCATATTTCATAATAGGGATATATATGCATGTAATACAAGTATAAAGATGTGTATTAAGAATCAAAAATCCAGGGTACGGTCTAGTGGTCAAAACTTCACCTACCAATGCACAGGTTATAGGTTTGATCCCTGGTGGCAGAGTTAAGATCCCACATGCCTTGTGGCCAAAAAAACAAAACATAAAACAGAAGCAATATAGTAACAAATTCAATAAAGACTTTTAAAATGGTCCAAATCAAAACAAAACTTTAAAAAATATATGTTGTTATGTATAAGAGTTGGGATTAATCTTAGGTAAGGTAGTTGAGTGGCAAAAGACAATAGCATAGTTGTTATTGTTAAAGGTTTAAAATTCAGAAGGAAGATATGAAATATTAATACTTATATACCCAATCACACAGCAAAACTATTCACAGAGCCAAAACTACAGTACATGCAAGGGACACAGGAAGAAATGCACTAATAATAGATGATTCTAACATACTTCCCTTAATCCAAAATAGTCAAGTAGAAAAATATTTTCTCATTGCAGAAAAGACTTAAACTACACAGTCTCAAGAGTAGATCTGACAGATGAACATACTGAACTGTGAAGGGTCTTAGACAGCACACTTTTTAGATGAACATGAAACATTCATGAAAATTTATTCTATTTGAAGCTGGTAAACAAATCTTCAGCCCAGATGGAAATACAGATTAAAAATGGCAGAATTTGATGAGGATAATGTTAACGAAAACACAACATATCAGAATCTAATTAAAGCAGCAGTGAGCAACACTAGTGCATGCTCAGTCGCCTAGTCGTGTCTGACTCTTTGCAACCTCATGGGCTATAGTCCGCCAGGCTCCTCTGTCCATGGGATTTCCCAGGCAAGAATACTGGAGTGGGTTGTCATTTCCTTCTCCAGGGGATCTTCCTGACTCAGGGATCAAACCCGCGTCTCCTGCTTGGCAGGTGGATTCTTTACCCCTGAGCCACAAGGGAAGCCCTACAAAGAACCAGGCTTCCTTGGAAAAAATGTCTGATTCCAGCTTTGCGTAGGGATTGTACCAGATGAATCTGGACCAAACTCTCATACAAGAAAACACAATCAAGGCACAAAAGTCAACCAGAAGGAGCTCACACAGGCTAAAGACAGAACAATTAGAATGTCAAGTAAAATAATGACTACAATATATTTAAAGCACATCAGATATAGAAAAATCTAGAGCTCGTAACACCATTCTAATGGGAAAAAAAGTCCACAGAAACCAACTTATTGCTCACCTTTGGAGGATCCTAAAGAAACAACCTGCTGTTCTGAAGAGTGAAAACATTGTAAAAGAATTAAACATTCATCCTATCCTCCCATGCAACCTAATAGTTGATTAGGAAATTCCTTTTATAAAGGAATTCCAACTAACAAATGCATACAAAATTTTGCAACCTTAAATGAAATGCAGATTTGGCAATGATATTTGGAGGCCACAAACTTCAGGTGAAAAACACATGGGAAATGTTACAATGGCAGTAGCGGGCTGACAACACATGCAACCAGTGATTAACCTTAGTGTCACAACTGGAGAGACAACTAGACACAATGAGCCTCCTGGAAGAAGGCTATGGAGTAAACACCACCACATCCGAGGTGTGCTTGCCAAAAATATGAATTGGATATAGCCTGTGAATTTAAATCACCAATCTAAAGGGGGAGGAGACAGAACAACATAAAACAATAGGGATAGAGTCAGCAGACTGATAGTTTAGCGGGTAAAGAACTCAACTGCAATGCAGGAGGCACAGGAGACATGGGTTTGATCCCTAGGTCAGGAAGATCCCCTGGAGGAGGAAATGGCAACCCACTCCAGTATTTTTACCTGGAAAATTTCATGGACAGAGGAGGCTGGTGGGCTACAGTCCATGGGGTTGCAAAGAATCAGACATGACTGAGCACAGCAGACTCTAGAATGCAAACCCCACAGAACAAAAAACATAGCTTCTTATGCAAATAAATTGGAGGATGTGATGGTTAATTTCATGTGTCAACCTGATGGGGCCACAGAGTGCATACACATTTGGTTAAACATTATTCTGTGTGTCTATGGGGGTTTTTCTGGATGAGATTAACATTTGAATGGGTGCATGAAGTAAAGCATATTGGCAGCTTGTTCCTGCACTCAGACTAAATGAAAAATGGGCTCTTCTTGGGTCTTGAGCCTGTTGGCTTTTGAACTGGAACTTACACCATCAGCTCTCTTGGGCCCAGGGCTTGCTGACCATAGACTGTGGGACTTCTCAGCTTCTATAATGACCTGAAACAATTCCTAAAGTCAGTCTACTCCCCTCTCTATAATAGGCTATTGGTTCTGTTTCTGACTAATAGAGATTTTGGTACCAACAGTGGTTTTAAAGGAAGAAAAATTTAAGGTTGAGTTTCTGAACTGGCCTGGGGGCAGGGGGAGGTTTCTGGAATTGGCTCTCGAATCTGATCATATTTAAAGGTGCTATGGACTACATTTCCAGTAGTAAAAAGAGCCCTGATAGTCCATGCTGTGATCTGTGAATAGATATAACCTAAATGTCACCACTACAGACACTTAAAAGAAGAAAGTATGTGGGTGACTGTGTTTATAATACTTTCAAACATTTTTGCAAGATAACAAATATAAGAAGATTGCCTGACTGCCCCTAATGTCACTAGACAAAATGGAGAAAGAAAAGGGTGAGCTCAGAAATTGGAATTTCCAGCTCAAGTATAACATAAATGATCTGTAAGCTTTCATTAGTGCCCTGAAGGAGACCTTATTTCCTGTAACCACAAGGTGAGACTGTTAAAAACAAATGGAAAACCTCATCCTCCACAAAGACAAGCCACTGACTGGAAGAAAATATTCATAAATTATATATCTGATAAAGGACTTCTATACAGAAAAAAGAATCAAAAGTCAATAGGAAGAAGACAGACACACTCATAGATAAACTGACAAAAGACTTCAAGAGCTACTTCATCAAAGAAGACATAGAAATGGCAAAGAAGCACATGAAACTATGCTCATCATTATCATCATTGTGGAAATATAATTGAAAACTACAATTATCTACCACTACACCCGACAGGGAATCTTCACGAAGAAAAAGAATGACCAAATCAAGTTTTGGCACGACAGTGGGGCATGGAACTCTCACACACTAATGGTGGTGATGAAAATGGTGTCACCACCTTGGAAAACAGTTTGTTCATATCCTACAATGTTAATCTTACATCTACCATATGATCCAGCTGTTGCACTGGTAAGGATGTATTCTAGAGGAAGAAAGCATATGTCCACGCCAAGACTTACACACCAATGTTCATAGTAGCTTTATTTAGAAGAAATCCACTTGGAAACACCTCAAATGTCCCTCAAGAGGTGAATGAATAAAGCAAACTGTGGCATACGGATATACTGGATGGGTGGCTCAGATGGTAATCTGCCTGCAAAGCAGGAGACCCGGGTTTAATCTCTGGGTCAGGAAGATCGCTTGAAGAAGGAAATGGCAACCCACTCCAGTATTCTTGCATTGAAAATCTCATGGAGGAAGGAGCCTGATGGGCTACAGTCCAGGGTGTTGCAATGAGTCAGACACGACTGAGCGAATAACCCTTTCATATACTGGATTACTACTCAGCAAAAAAAAAAAAAAAAAAGAGCTATTGACACATGGAACAAAATAGATAAATAAAAAAATAAATAGATGTCCAATTCTAGTCTGACATGTAAGGAGCTTCAAAGTCAGCACTCCATCCTAGTAAGTACAAAGTCAAACTAGAAAAAAAATAGCTCTTCTCAGATCAGAGAGGTGAGGCCACAAGTCAAATTTCTGTCTCCAAAATTAAAGAGACAGGTGAATACAGAGAATACAACTTACCAAAGCAAAACCCATCAGCAGAAACTTCCATGGGAACCAGTATCAGTGTAGGAAAACCAAAAAACTTAAGTGTTGGGGTCTCCTGAGGACTGCTGCCCTTGAACCTTGAGTAGAAGCTCCATAAGCCATCAGGACACTGATCCTCAGAAGCTGTCTCCTTCAGACACCTGATATGAGCAAGGCCACCAGCATGAGGGTGGCACAGGGAGACACATCAAGCACATGATATAATGGGTTTCTCCCAAGGCCCTTTTCTTCTCCTTTTCTCGTTTGTCCCCAAAGAACAAAGTGGAAAAGGAATAAGAAGTGGCCTGAATTCATGCAGACATCCATGATCCCACAATAACCACAGGGCCATGGGTTTATTCATGTGTTATCATTGAATGTTCACAGAGATATTGTAGGTAACACATTCTTACCCCCATTTTACAGAGAGAAAAGCTGAGGCACAGAGAGAGCTGCTGCCTGACTCACCTCCTATGACCCTGCTCCAGGACACTGCACTTACTAGGGCCAGGTGGGACCCTTTACCAGTGGGACAGTGGGGCACCGAACCCCAGAGCAGGAAAGAGGTGACTTGGGTGTCCATCCATTTGTCTCCCCACAGCCCAGGGTGAGCCAGCCCCCACCACAGGAACTTACTCTCCCAACTCAGTTCCAAACACCTGAAGGTGAAACCTGCTTTCCTCACCAGGCAGCCTCTGTCTGTATTAAAATGTCACGGTCTCCGCAATGACGTCAGGTTTCTACGGCAACCGCGGTGCGCAGCCCTGTTCTCTACACCTGGAATGTCTCCTATGTTATAACCATCATTTGCAGTCTTGACAAGCTGCATCCCCGCAGTCATCCAACACCACAGGTTCTGTCGTCTGCAGGAAGAGCTCTGCACTGGAGCATAAAAATCCGTGAATACCCAACGCATGTTTGACACATTCTGCATCCATCCATCTATTCATCTAGTTAACAGGTATTAAGACCAAAGTTTATATGATCTCTTTGGTTAAATTTTAGGCTTCTCTAGAATGGCAACAGGGAATTAAAGCGTAGGAAAACAGGTGTGGAAAATTCAGTTGTTAACTTTAAGAAGACATGGCTCTCTTTCTTTTAAGATTCCAGGCTTCCCAGGTGGCACTAGTGATAAAGAACCCACCGGCCAAAGCAGGAGACATAAGAGATATGAGTTCGATCCCTGGCTCGGGATGATCCCCTGGAGCAGGGCACAGCAATCTGGTATTCTGGCCTGGAGAATCCCTTGGACAGAGGAGCCTGGTGGGCTACAGTCCATAGCATCACAAAGAGCAAACTGAAGCGAATAACTGAGGACCAATGCACATTAAGATTTCAACCAGCTCAAGTTTCTATTTGATGATTCTAAAACATGCTTTAAGCCCTTGCTCCCTCTCCACATTTCTTGTTACTGTCCTCTTTCCATAGATTCTCTCTCACACCGAAGTTCTATCAAGAATTCTGCACACTTAATTCACATCTTCCTGTACCTCCCTTCCCTCATCTAAAGGGGATGTGTTCCTCTGTGCTTTCACTGAAATTACACTTGCCAACTCAACAACCACTTGTTTGTCACACTTATACAATAGATCCAGAATGTTGAAAGGATTTTTCAAATACAGGCAAATAAGGTTATTTTCTCAAGAGAAGAGGCTTGCAGGACTTCCTGGTGGTCCAGTGACTAAGACTCTGCTCCTAATGCAGGGGGCTAGGGTTCAATCCCTGATCAGGGAAATAGATCCCACATGCTGCAACTGAAAGAGATCCCACATACAGCAACTAAGACCCCATGTAGCCAAATATTTTTTTATAAAAAGAGAGAGAGAAGAGAACTTCCC
Source organism: Bos javanicus (assembly GCF_032452875.1). Classification (NCBI taxonomy): domain Eukaryota; kingdom Metazoa; phylum Chordata; class Mammalia; order Artiodactyla; family Bovidae; genus Bos; species Bos javanicus. The sequence continues at coordinate 53,728,622 of NC_083897.1, forward strand.
TTCTGTAGTTCAGAATTCAATTACTTGACTACAGATGGGGAATCACATTACAGGACAGCCAGTTATCCAAAAGCTCAAGCTGTAAAATACATTCCATGGAGTAAAAGTTAGATAACATGAAGGCTGTGCTTTCAACAACTGGCTTTCAAATGAAGCACATTTTTTCTCAGTCATATCTCATTATTTTACTTCAATGAAATTGATTTTTCAAATATGTTAAGTGCAAGTTACCAATAATTTTTATAGTCACTTCAATAACCTGTGTTTTATCCATTTATTTCTTTCTCAAGAACTTAGCAAGTAGGGAATAAACTTGTCTGAAATTATATTGTTATTCCAAACTCTGCCATGAAAATATATTGTTTGAAAGAATTGTGCGATATATCATATTTGGACAATATACTGGTAGGGATAGGGACCTCTTTTGCAGTTTCCTGTTAAGTCAAAATTCTTTTACTGGATTGTAGAAATTTTGATGCTCGACTTTCTTTGGGGATGTATCCATTAAATAAGAAAAATTAAACCCAACCTACAAAAAGTATACATGAATCCATATTGATATCAACAAATGTCTGAATTAATAAAGAAATGCTGTTGAGAATAAACATCTTTATCAAATAATTTCAAATAATATATGTAAATACCATTGCCTCCATGAAGTGTGCCTGCATATGTGCTCAGTTGTGTCCAATTCTTTGCGACCTCATGGACTATAGCCTTCCAGGCTCCTTGGTCCTTGGGACTCTCCAAGCAAGAATACTGGAATGGGTTGCCTTTTCCTCCTCCAGGGGATCTTCCCAACACAGGGATCGAACCATTGTCTCCTGTATTACAGGTAGATTCTTTACTACTGAGCCACTGGGGAAGCCTGATTGCCTCCATGAAGTAAACCATAATTCTGGCTTCTACCTCTGAGGGCAGAGAGGACTTAGTGACTGACTTCTGAAGGATAGAGAAGGCAAATGGAAAAAGTTACTGTACATCAGAGAAACTGGACAAACAGCACGTTAACCCAGTGAAGCAGGTCATCATATCCAATGACTCAGTGATGTCATGTGGGTACCATGTCCTCTCAGATATGAGGTGATAAGAGGGGCACTTCAACTCTGTGGTATTTTTCCTCAAAACTGATAACCACAGATAATCTAACAAACTGCCTAATCACAAGTAAATTAAAAAACAGCCTGTACTCAAGACCATCAGGGTCATGAAAACAGTGTGACAGTTCCTCAAATGGCTAAACAGAGAGTTATCATATGACACAGCAATTGCACTCCTAGGTACAAAACCAAGAGAAATGATGACATATATTTACATAAAAACTTGCACACAAATGTATATAGCATTGTTATTCACAAGAGCCAAAAGTGGAAACAACCCAAATGTCCACCAACTAAAGAATGTGTAAATAAAATATTGTATACTACTGGAAAATAAAAAGGAATGAAGTACTGAAATATGCCATAAGATAGATAAATGTTGAAAACAGTATGCCAAGTGAAAGAAGCCAAATATGCAAAAAACCACATAGCATATGATTTTATCTATATGCAATGTCCAGAAAGATGTCATCAATATAGCTGTACCCAAGGGATTCCCCCCTTTATACCCAGACTTCCAAAAAGCTCTTTGCTGCTCAGTCAGACAGGCACAGAGACGCTTCTGGAAGTAACTTCGTGATGGCTGCCCAAGGAGAACCCCAAGTTCAGTTCAAACTTGTTTTGGTTGGTGATGGTGGTACTGGAAAAACTACATTCGTTAAGCATCATCTGACTGGTGAATTTGAGAAGTATGTAGCTACCTTGGGTGTTGAGGTCCATCCTCTTGTGTTCTGCCAGGGTCCAGCCCTGGTGGATCCAGGGAAATTCGAAGGAGAGACAGCATCAGCAAATACACTGGCTTTAATTAAATATTAATTAGAGATATAAAGAGTAATAGAATAAGGATGGCTCAGTGAGAAAATTTAGTGGAGGAAAGAGGCTGAGTAACTTGGTTTACGTGGAAAACCAATAAAACTTCGAGACAAGAAGTTTGCACCACTTACGTAGGCCATAGGCGTCCTTCCATTCTCCCGTGGGAGAGGAGACACTGAGGCCTCCCCGGTTGGATCTTAGAAGCCCAGGCAAAATTAGTAAGCTTGGCAGGCCTCCATGCTCCAGATGGGAACTCAGCCAGAGGTTGAGAGAAAGAATGACATGAGGAGACCAGTCTCTCTGGGAACTGATCCCATTTTTTATTTTTCCAGGGTCTGTTTTTATACACTGAGATGTTATACAAAAGTCATGCAGGGTCAGCAGTCCTGACTTTTGTTAAAGTCAGGTGCTTCATACAAATGTATACAGAGGTCTTAGGGGTGTTACATCATCTTCTGGCCAGGGGGCCTGCTGACAATTTATGACCCTCTCCTTGTGACAGCAGTCAGTCAACCAGAACACTTATTTCTCCAGGGGTGATTATTCTTAAAACAGACGCTGCCTTCTGAAGGTACCAGATAAAGTTACATTCCTATAGGGTGAGGGTGTAGTGGTTTTAATTAAGGAAAGAATTTGCTTAGCCTAAGGTCTAACATGATTAATATCAAAGGTTAATACTTATTTCTTCTATATATTCATTAATGTGTATAAGGGCAGGGGATGTGGAGACTTAGCAGCAAACATTGGCTCAACAAATGAAAAACCCTTCACCAATACAATTTCTAATCAGCCCACTATACTTATACTAATAGTTTTCTAACTTCTCTAAAGAACCTGTTTTTAGAAGGTTTAAAGCATCTCGTGCCTCTCATGGTTGGGAGGCTGTGAACAATCACATGTGGCTGGACAAGCCTGTCAGGCAGGCTAGAGAACCTTCAGAGGAGTTTGTAGGTTGAAACACTCTTGTCATGCCCAGGAATTTTTATTAACTGGAGCTCTAATTTAACTAATTCTCTGAAAGAGGTGGTGGGGGACAGCCCCCCATAAAGTCAGAGGTGTAGGTGAGAGCACAAAGTAGTAAAGTAGGCAGACTCTGGTTTTGGGGGTAGATGCTCGAGAATTTCCAGGGGGACTCCTGAGGCTCGATCCTGCCTTTGCGTATGCTGAGCCTCCTTCCTCATGACCTTTGCCATGGGCGGAGTTCCTCATGCTGGCTCCCTGCAGTGTTCCATACCAACACAGGACCTATTAAGTTCAATGTATGGGATACAGCTGGTCAGGAGAAATTTGGTGGACTGAGAGATGGTTATTATATACAAGCTCAGTGTGCCATTATAATGTTTGATGTAACATCAAGAGTTACTTACAAGAATGTGCCTAACTGGCATAGAGATCTGGTACAAGTGTGTGAGAACATCCCAATTGTGTTGTGTGGCAACAAAGTGGATATTAAGGACAGAAAGGTTAAGGCAAAGTCAATTGTCTTCCACCGAAAGAAGAATCTTCAGTACTATGACATTTCTGCCAAAAGTAACTACAACTTTGAAAAGCCCTTCCTCTGGCTTGCTAGAAAACTGATTGGAGACCCTAACTTGGAGTTGTCAACATGCCTGCTCTTGCCCCACCAGAGGTGGTCATGGACCCAGCCTTGGCAGCACAGTATGAGCACAATTTAGAGGTTGCTCAGACAACTGCTCTCCCGGATGAAGATGATGACCTGTGAGAAAGTGAAGCTGGGGCCCAGCATCGGAAGGCTAGTTTTATAGGCAACTGTCCTGTGACGTCAGCGGTGCAGCGTGTTTGCCACTTTATTACACAGCTAAGCAGAACATGTGCTTAATCTTTGGATGCTGAAGGAGATGGATGGGCTTTGGAGTAAATGTGGCAGTTTAAAAAAAAATACCTTCATTTTTTGGACCTGCATATTTAGGTGTTTTGGAACACAGTTGTTTCCTCATTGAGTTTCAAATATAAGACTGCTATAGTCACATGACAATATTAAGAGGTGGAATCTTGTTTGTTACTGTCATTCCCATTCCTTTTTGTTTAGAATCAGAATAAAGTTGTATTTCAAATACCTAAAAAAACAAAAACAAAAAGCTCTTTGCTGTGGCTCTTTGCCACAGGCCCTCCCTCCCACCTTTCTGTCTTGAAATGTTCAGGCTACAGTTCAGGCATCTGACACCAGGTGGCACTAACAAATTGCCACTTTCAATTTTCTTACAAACGAGTTTATTCAAACAACTACCAAAACTTAAAGTTCAGCCTATGAATATATGTACAGAATGAAACTAATTCTGTCAGAAAACACTGATAAGTGTAAAAGAATCCTGTAAAAAATATACGTTGGGGCCTGCACAAGATGAAGCACCAAGCAGCAGCAGCAGTTGGTGGTCAGGCAAAGGGCAGGAAAGAGGTGACTGATGGAGTATGGGACCTTGGGTCCTGGGGTGGGCAGCCTGAGCAGTAATGTTCAGTGTCCCAGCAGGGGATGACAGAGTGTGTAAGAGAAAGAATGGGCAGCATGTGTAGCCTGGAGGGTAATGGGGGTTAGCATGTGTTCTCTGGAAGGGACCCTCTGTAGAGTCCACACTGGACATTAGCAAACATTAATAAGGGAAGAGATAAAGCAGTGTACGCAATGTAAGTTTGGAGTAGTCAACAGCAGATGGAACTGCTTCAACACAAATAAAAAATTTTCCAAATAGAATTGCTATCATCATAATCAGTTTCCTAGTTTACTCTTTCCAAATATACTCCTTTTCATTAAAAAAAGAACAAAAATAGAGATGGATATGATGCCAGCTGGCATGTTATCTTCCTCATCCAGAGGGATAGGTGACTGAGTACTTAGGGACCACAACGGGAGGGGTGTATGACCATTAAGCCCATCTTCTGAAAGGGAGCCCGCTCCGTGTCCTCAGGGACGGTGAGGGATGGGACCTCATCCCATCCTGACACTTACCTGCAGAGGTGATCCACGCTCTATCACCATGATCTTGGGCATCTGTGGCTGGGACTCATGGTACCTCTGTCACAGAGCTGTCCTGAGGGGTGAACGAGGAAACCTTCCCAGAGTGTATAGCACGAGGTGAGACTTCAGTGCCATTTAAATAAATGTTGGGGTACAGCAGCCCCAGCAAGATGGTAGGAGGGGTGAATTCATGCTTAGAATCAAACCCCATTCCCACCAGAAATGCTCAGAGGGCTCAAACAGAACTTGCATGCACCAGGACTCAGGGACCCTATAGAGACTGAGACAGAACTGTGTTTGAGCGTCCCCTGTGGAGGTAGGGGTCAGCAGTGGACAAGGGCTCTGGGAGCAGCAGACTTGGGTATGGCATAAGCCCTTTTGGAGGAGGTCACCATTAACCCCACCATAAAGCTGCCAGAACTTACACAGGACTGGAAAATAGACTCTTGGAGGGCACAAACAGAACCTTGTGTGCACCAGAAACCAGGAGCAAGGAGCAGTGACCCCAGAAGAGACTGACCCAGACGTGCCTGAGAGTGTCCAGGAATCTCCTGGGGAGGCGTGGGTCAGTGGTGGCCTGCTGCAGGGTTGGGGACAGTGAGTATAGCAGTACATGCATGGGATCTTTTGAAGGAGGTCACCATTATCTTCATTACCTCCACCATAGTTTACTACTACTACTACTACTAAGTCACTTCAGTCGCGTCCGACTTTGTGCAACCCCATAGATGGCAGCCCAACAGGCTCCCCCGTCCCTGGGATTCTCCAGGCAAGAACACTGGAGTGGGTTGCCATTTCCTTCTCCAATGCATGAAAGAGAAAAGTGAAGTCGCTCAGTCGCTCAGTCGTGTCCGACTCTTAGCGACCCCATGGACTGCAGCCTACCAGGTTCCTCAGTCCATGGGATTTTCCAGGCAAGAGTACTGGAGTGGGGTGCCATCGCTTTCTCCATAGTTTGGCTCCAGGTAAACAGGAGGGAGGGAACACAGCTCCACCCATCAACAGAAAATTGGAGTCAAGATTTACTGAGCATGGCCCTGCCCATCAGAACAAGACCCAGTTGCCCCCTCAGTCAGTCTCTCTCTTCAGGAAGCTTCCATATGCCTCTTATCCTTCTCCATCAGAGGGCAGACAGACTGACAATTGCAATCACATAAAACTAACCAATCTGATCACATGGACCACAGCCTTTTATAACTCAATGAAACTATGAGCCATGCCGTGTAGGGCCACCCAAGATGGACAGGTCATGGTGGAGAGTTCTGACAAAATGTGGTCCACTGGAGAAGGGAATGCCAAACCACTTCAGTGTTCTTGCCTTGAGAACCCCATGAACAGTATGAAAAGGCAAAGACAGGACACTGAAAAATGAACTCCCCAGGTGGGTAGGTGCCCAATATGCTACTGGAGATCAGTGGAGAAATAACTCCAGAAAGAATGAAGAGATGGAGCCAAAGCAAAAACAACACCCAGTTGTGGATGGGACTGGTGATGGAAGTAAAAGTACAATGCTGTAAAGAGCAACACTGCATAGGAACCTGGACTATCAGGTCCATGAATCAAGGCAAATTGGAAGTGGCCAAACAGGAGGAGATGGAAAGAGTGAACATCAACATTTTAGGAATCAGTGAACTAAAATGGACTGGAATGGGTGAATTTAATTCAGATGACCATTATATCTACTACCGTGGGCAAGAATCCCTTAGAAGAAATGGAGTAGCCATCATAGTCAACAAAAGAGTCCGAAATCTTGGCTGCAATCTCAAAAACAACAGAATGATCTCTGTTCTTTTCCAAGGCAAAACATTCAATATCACAGTAATCCAAGCCTATGCCCCGACCAGTAATGCTGAAGAAGCTGAAGTTGAATGATTCTATGAAGACCTACAAGACCTTCTAGAACTAACACCAAAAAAAGATGCCCTTTTCATTATAGGGGACTGGAATGCAAAAGTAGAAGTCCAGAAACACCTGGAGTAACAGGCAAATTTGGTCTTGGAGTACAGAATGAAGCAGGGCAAAGGCTAATAGAGTTTTGCCAAGAGAACGCACTGGTCATAGCAAACACCCTCCTCCTGTTACAGAAACCAGTACTTGAGAAACCAAGCACCACGCTCGGAGAGTTGGAGAACTCAGGTTTATTACGCCAATGGGCACAGAGGCATTAACACTCCAAGCTCTGAGCCCAGATCAAACAGATTACAGAGTTTTTATAGACAGATGTAGTGGACAACACTAGCTGTTAATAGGCTGGTTTAAACTAAGGGGTTTTGCATGCACAGGAACAGCAGTCAAGATGGGGAGGGGGATGCCTCGCCTGGACAGGCATGATTAAGCAGGTTTGCAGGTACTGGGCAATTGCAAAGAGCAGGACAAGGGTGAGTGAGATAAACTCCAGTTCCTAGTATTGCAAGTCCCCACTTTCTGAGACTGCGTGACCTATGTGATCTAGATTTGCAAGGGGCAAGCTGAGTTACAGAGGCAGAAAGAGAAGGAGATTATGTAAAATTTTAACTTTTCCTCTTCATTCCAACAACACAAGAGAAGACTCTACACATGGACATCACCAGATGGTCAATACCGAAATCAGATTGATTATATTCTTTGCAGCCAAAAATGCAGAAGCTCTATACAGTCAGCAAAAACAAGACCAGGAGCTGATTGTGGCTCAGATCATGAACTGCTTATTGCCAAATTCAGACTTAAATTGAACAAAGTAGGGAAAGCCATTAGACCATTCAGGTATGACCTAAATCAAATCCCATGTGATTATACAGTGGAAGTGACAAATAGATTCAAGGGATTTGATCTGATAGAGTGCCTGATGAACTATGGATGGAGGTTCGTGACATTGTACAGGAGGCAGTGATCAAGACCATCCCCAAGCAAAAGAAATGCAAAAAAGCAAAATGGCTGTCTGAGGAGGCCTTCCATATAGCTGTGAAGAGAAGAGAAGCAAAAAGCAAAGGGGAAAAGGAAAGATATACCCATTTGAATGCAGAGTTCCAAAGAATAGCAAGGAGAGATAAGAAAGCCTTCCTCAGTGATCAGTGCAAAGAAATAGAGGAAAAGAACAGAATGGGAAAGACTAGAGATCTCTTCAAGAAAATTAGATACCAAGGGAACATTTCATGCAAAGATGGGCTCGATAAAGGACAGAAATGGTAGGGACCTAACAGAAGCAGAAGATAAGAAGAGGTGGCAAGAATACACAGAAGAACTATACAAAAAGATCTTCACAACCCAAATAATCACGATGGTGTGATCACTCACCTAGAGCCAGACATCCTAGAATGCGAAGTCAAGTGGGCCTTAGGAAGCATCACTACGAACAAAGCTAGTGGAGGTGATGGAATTCCAGTTGAGCTATTTCAAATCCTGAAAGATGATGCTGTGAAAGTGCTGCACTCAATATGCCAGCAAATTTGGAAAACTCAGCAGTGGCCACAGGCCTGGAAAAGGTCAGTTTTCATTGCAATCCCAAAGAAAGGCAATGCCAAAGAATGTTCAAACTACCACACAATTGCACGCATGTTACTTCCTAGTAAAGTAATTCTCAAAATTCTCCAAACCAGGCTTCAGCAGTATGTGAACCGTGAACTTCCGGATGTTCAAGCTGGTTTTAGAAAAGGCAGAGGAAAGAAAGTGAAAGTGAAAGTCGCTCAGTCTTGTCCGACTCTTTGTGACCCCATGGACTATACAGTCAGTAGAATTCCCTAGGCCAGAATAGTGGAGTAGGTAGCCTTTCCCTTCTCCAGGGGATCTTCCCAACCCAGGGATGGAACCCAGGTCTCCCGCATTGCAGGCAGATTCTCTACCAGCTGAGCCACAAGGGAAGCCCAAGAATACTGGAGTGGGTAGCCTATCCCTTCTCCAGCTGATCTTCCTGACCCAGGAATCAAACCAGGGTCTCCTGCATTGCAGGCAGGTTCTTTACCAACTGAGCTATGAGGGAAGCCCATAGGATCCAGAGATAAAATTGCCAACATCCGTTGGATTATCAATAAAGCAAGAAAGTTCTATTTCTGCTTTATTTACTATGCCAAAGCCTTTGACTGTGTGGATCACCACAAACTGTGGAAAATTCTTAGAGATGAGAATACCAGACCACCTGACCTGCCTATTGAGAAATCTGTATGCAGGTCAGGAAGCAACAGTTAGAACTGGACATGGAAAAAACAGACTGATTCCAAATCGGGAAAGGAGTACGTCATGGCTGTATATTGTCACCCTGCTTATTTAACTTAAATGCAGAGTACATCATGAGAAACACTGGGCTGAATGAAGCACAAGCTGGAATCAAGATTGCCGGGAGAAATATCAATAACCTCAGATATGCAGATGATACCACCCTTATGGCAGAAAGTGAAGAGGAACTAAAGAGCCTCTTGATGAAAGTGAAAGAGGAGAGTGAAAAAACTGGCTTAAAGCTCAACATTCAGAAAATGAAGATCATGGCATCTGGTCCCATCACTTCATGGCAAATAGATGGGGAAACAGTGGAAACAGTGGTTGACTTAATTCTGGGGGGCTCCAGAATCACTGCAGATGGTGACTGCAGCCATGAAATTAAAAGATGCTTACTCCTTGGAAGAAAAGTTATGAGCAACCTAGACAGCACATTAAAAAGCAGAGACATTACTTTGCCAACAAAGGTTCATCTAATCAAGGCTATGGTTTTTCCAGTAGTCATGTAAGCATGTGAGAGTTGGACTTTAGAGAAAGCTGAGTGCTGAAGAATTGATGCTTTTGAACTGTGGTGTTGGAGAAGACTCTTGAAAGTCCCTTGAATAGCAAGGAGATCCAACCAGTCCATCCTAAAGGAAATCAGTCCTGAATATTCATTGGAAGGACTGATGTTGAAGCTGAAATTCAAATAATTTGGCCACCTGATGTGAAGAACTGACTTATTTGAAAAGACTCTGATGCTGGGAAAGATTGAAGGCAGGAGGATAAGGGGATGACAGAGGATGAGATGGTTGGATGGCATCACCGACTCAATGGATATAAGTTTGTGTAAACTCCGGGAGTTGGTGATGGACAGGGAGGCCTGGCGTGCTGTAGTCCATGGGGTCACAAAGAGTCAGACACAACTGAGTGACTGAACTGAACTGAACTGAACTGAGTAGCAATGGGGGCTATCTGAGCCCTGGTCCTAAGGAAGGTACAGTGAAAAGTCATTGCTCACTCTTTCTCCTACAGAGATTACATGCATCTAGGGGAAGGGAGCAAACAACTCTCTGACAAGTGCTGACCTGAAGGTTTGAGATAGCAGGTTCTCTTCATTCTTTGGTGTTACAGAATCTCCTAAGAGCTGCTCACAACATACCTGTGTGTTGATCCTAATCCAGTCCCCACCCTGGGAAAACAGGCTAGCCTTTGACTCACCTGGTGAGCTCAGTGAGAGATGGCACCAGGGCAGTGGGCTGTGGTGTTTGTCTAACTTCTGCTCCTGGACTGCTCCTTATGTTAATACATTGGTAAGAAAATTTGGGACTCAACCCATAGTCACCAGTGCAGGGGCTCTCAGATCATACATTTTCCAGCCACATCACACCAAGATTTCAGCCATGTGCTGCCTCCTGAGAGGCAAAATTCCACAAATTACTACCATTTCTTGACAGACAATCATCCATTCTTCCATTCACAGATACTTTAATATATATTGAGCTTTAGGGCCCATACTATTCCATTGGAAGTGTCTTATTAATTCCACAGTGCAAATAAGAGTGTAGAAAGGACAAATTCAAGGGTTATTTCTGAGATGAGCTTCACATTAACTTTTAAAATTGCTGAAGTTTCAAGGATTTGAAGATTTTTATAAAAAAATCTCTCTTTGTTCTCTCATCAGAAGTTTCAGGAAGCATTTTCTGCATTCCCTGTTAACACTCTTCACTTCCCACTGTCTCCTCATCTCACTGCATTGTAGCTTCTGCCCCCATGATTGCAATGAACGTGCACTCACCAGGTCACAAGCTACCTCTTGGTCACTAAGTCCAATGCTTTCTATAAATATATTAATATACAAATACGATAACTTTTTAATAACCATCTAAAATATGTACACTTGCATGGACTGCTCCTAACAAATCTTTGACATTTTCCCAGGTTCTGGAGCATGAGAAAGTGGGTCCAAACCCAAAATACTCTGTTCCCAAACTGTGCAGTCCTGAGCTAAGTCCTTATGTCTCTGTCCCTTATCATTTCATCTATGAAATGTGGGTTAACACCATATCTAATTCATAATACTGTTGTGAGCACAATGAGTCAATACATAAAAAGCATTTGGTTAAATGCATTTTAGTCATTTTTATTTCTTTGTTTATATCTTCACTGGCTATGAGCATTTCTACCATCCCTGTGGTATAAACTGATTTTTAATCACTGACTCTAGAGGTATGCTGACAGAAGGTGAGTGGGTCACAAAACTCAGTGTATGATGAGAACTTATCTTTTGTACATAAATATGTAAATACAGACACACATGCACAAATGTATAAATAACAGCAAAAGAAAATTTCTAGAGTATGAGCAATGTGTACAAATAACTGATTCACTTTGCTGTACATCTGAAACTAACACAAAACTGTAAATCAACTGTATTTCAATGACAAGTACTTTTTCTTTTAAAAACAGGACATAATACAAACAAAAATCTTAGCGGGGCTTTTCTTTTCATGATATGTTTCAGGATATTTTCTTTCCTTTTTTAGTAATTAATTTTTTACTCTACTAAACACCCCACAGTACACACTGTTTCAATTATTTAAAATAATAATTTTAAGAAATTTAATTAATTTTGAGAAGTTTAAGCATTCTTAGCCTTACAGGAAATCTACAAGAAATCAACTCAACTTTAGAAAAGGAACACTCAGAGGCATAGGATGGGAGACGAGACATTGGGGAAGCCCCTACCGGTAGGACAGGTCACAGGCCCCCAAATTCTACACTACATTGATTATTATCAATATTTAAATCTCTTCTTAGTTAATTAGGAAGAAAAACATGGTACTTTACTGTGTTTCATTTTGCTTTACCTTGATTGAAAAAGTAGGGTCTTATCATCTGAAAAGCAGTAGCATACACTGCTTAGATGAAGGGCTCAGAACTACAAACCTGTATTCAAATCAAAGCCCCACCACTTGCTAGCCCTGCCCTCACTGTGCCTCAGTTCCCTCATGCTTAAAGTCTCTTCAGAGGTTATAGTGAGGATGAAACAAGTAAGTATACTGTTAGCACTTATACCACTGTTGGTGGGCACCGAGGAGGTCAGCAATAAATATTTATCATTCTTATCATCCTTATCATACCTAAATTGACCATTATTATTTCTACAGTCATTGTTATTATTGTGTGGGCTTTTTGTTCCCTCCAAATAAAGCTCCTTAAGTTGAAAGCATGCTCACCAGTTCTGCCAACCAGTTAGCCAAGTGCAGCTTTTCTCTTAGGAGGAAAAGTGAAGAGTGATTTATACATCAAACATGGTGTCTCTTCAGGCACTTCCCAAGGGACTAGTTTCTGACAGGGAATCAGTCTACTCTGGATGCCTGGGGGCCACTGAGAACAAATGAGAGCTCTGCAGCCTATTGTGGAACCAGAGAACCTGCAGGACCACAGACATCAGAGAGAGAAAGAGATTACAAACTCCAAGGAAGAAAAGAAGTCCAGCAAATCTCTCAAATTGGGAAATTACCTGAACAAAGCTGAAGAATATGCATCCTCAAAAACGTGTTGTAAGGCCCCCAGAATTTCCAGCCAGGTTGGGCTGGAGATGATCTTACCCTGTATAAAACTAGTCCATGAAGACTGGGAGCCGGGGACTTCCCTGGTGGTCTAGTGGTTAAGAATCCACCTTGCAATGCAAAGAACGTGGGTTCGATTCCTGGTCAGGGAACTAAGATCCTACATGCCATGGAGCAACTAAGCTCGAGCGCCACAACAAAGATCCAGTATGCTCAATTAAGAACTGACAGAGCCAAAGAAAAAAAATAGTTTTTAAAAAAGACTAAGAGATAAGACTGCTTTTTCAAATCCCAGAAAAGAAGTAATAAAGGCATATAGAGAAACCTGGCCCAATCAAACGAACAAAATAAATCTAGAGAAATGAATCATAAATAAATGATCGAAAATTATGTGACAGAGAATTCAAAATTATCATCAAAGACAACAAAACAAAATCAGGAAAGTGATCATGAACAAAATGAATATATTAACAGGGATAGAAATTCTAAAAAAAGAACCAAACAAATTATGTAGCTGAAGAATACAATAATTGAATTGAAAATTTCATTATAGGAGGTGATGGAATTCCAGCTGAGCTTTTTCAAATCCTAAAAGATGATGCTATGAAAGTGCTACACTCAGTAGGACAGCAAATTAGGACAACTCAGCAGTGGCCATAGGACTGGAAAAGGTCAGTTTTCATTCCATTCATTTCTCAAAGAAAGGCAATGCCAAAGAATGTACAAACTACCGCACAATTGCACTCATTTTACATGCTAGCTAGGTTAACACTCAAAATCCTTCCAGCTAGGCTCAACGGTACGCGAACTGAGAACTTCCAAATGTACAGGCTGGATTTAGAAAAGGCAGAGGAATCAGAGATCAAATGGCCAACATCTGTTGAATCATAGAAAAAGCAAGAGAATTCCAGAAAAACACCTGCTTCATTGACTAAGCCTTCTACTGTGTGGATCACAACAAACTGTGGAAAATTCTTCAAAAAATGAGAATACCAGACCACCTGACCTGCCTCCTGAGAAACCTGTATGCAGGTCAAGAAGCAACAGTTAGAACCGGACCTGGAACAACGGACTCATTCAAAATTGGGGAAGGAGTACATCAAGGCTGTATACTGTCACCCTGCTTATTGAACTTGTATGCAGAGTACATCATGCGAAATGCCGGGCTGGATGAAGCACAAGCTGGAATCAAGATTGCTGGGAGAAATATCAATAACCTCAGACATGCAGATGACACCAGCCTTATGGCAGAAAAGTTCCTCTTGATGAAGGTGAAAGAGGAGAATGAAAAAGCAGGCTTAAAACTCAACATTCAGAAAATGAAGATCATGGCATCTGGTCCCATCACTTTATGGCAAATAGACTGGGAAGCTGGAGAAGGCAATGGCACCCCACTCCAGTACTTTTGCCTAGAAAATCCCAAGGACGGAGGAGCCTGGTAGGCTGCAGTCCATGGGGCCGCTAGAGTCTGACACGACTGAGCAACTTCACTTTCACTTTTCACTTTCATGCATTGGAGAAGGAAATGGCAACCCACTCCAGCGTTCTTGCCTGGAGAATCCCGGGTACGGGGGAACCTGGTGGGCTGCCATCTCTGGGGTCACACAGAGTCGGACACGACTGAAGCGACTTAACAGCAGCAGCAGACTGGGAAACAATGGAAACAATGACAGATTTTATTTTCCTGGGGTCCAAAATCACTGCAGATAGAGACTGCAGCCATGAAATTAAAATAATACACTTCTCCTTGGAGGAAAAGCTATGACAAACCTACACAGTGTATTATTAAAAAGCAGAGACATTGCCAACAACGGTCCATATCGTCAAAGCTATGGTTTTTCCAGTAGTCATGTACAGATGTCAGAGTTGGACCATAAAGAAAGCTGGTCATGTATGGATGTGAGAGTTGACCTGTAAAGACAGTTGAGCACTGAAGAATTGATGCTTTTGAACTGTGGTGTTGGAGAAGACTCTTGAGAGTCCCTTGGACTGCAAGAAGATCAAACCAGTTAATCCTAAAGAAAATCAACCCTGAATATTCATTGGAAGGACTGATGCTGAAGATGAAGCTCCAATACTTTGGTCACGTGATGCAAAGAGCCGACTGACTGGAAAAGACCCTGATGCTGGGAAAGACTGAAGGCTGGAGGAGAAGGAGATAACAGAGGATGAAATGGCTGGATGATATCACTCACTCCATGGACATGAGTTTGAGTCAGCTCCAGGAGTTGGTGAAGGACAGGGAATCCTGGCGTGCTGCAGTCTGTGGGGTCGCAAAGAGTCTACACAACTTAGTGACTGAACAACAACAACAGAATATTTGATCAAGCAGAAGAATCAGCAAACTTGCATATAGGTCATTTAAAAGCATGGAGTCAGAGGAACAAAAAAAAAATGAAGAAAAGTGAAGAACACTTAAGAGATTCATAGTACACCAGGAAGATCAGTATATACATTATAGGTCTCCAAGAAGGAGGAGAGGGAGAGAAGAGGACAGAGAGTTGATTTGAGGAAATAATGGCCATGAATTTCACAAAATGGACATCCAAATTCAAAAAGCCCATATGACTTCAACTAGTTCAGTTCAGTTCAGTCATTTTATAGAAGAATTCTGGCTAATAAATGCCTAAGAAATCACAGAACTTGAACATCACCTTTTTACAGACGTTAATGACAAGCAGATCTAGGCAACTATATTGGGAGGCTACAAGAAAACATGAGGTAAGCAGCAGATGGGATACTTTCTAATGGATAGATCAGGTTGATAACACCTGAATCCAGTGATCAATTTAGTGTCAAAGAGACAGCCAGACAGAATGAGCCTCCTGGTGTAAGATTAAAAGATGTACAACATTAAATCTGAAGCATTCTTACCAAAAAATGTGAACTGGATCAAGCCTTTAAATCTAATCACCACTTTTATAGTAATGGAGGAGGAAGGCAGGAATACAAACAACACAACGATAAGCATATAATCAACTGAATGAGGTATATAAACTCCACAGGACAAAAGATGCAATTTCTTAAGCAAATGGGTGGAAGGTTTAAAAAACAAGGAAGCCTTTTTTATATACATGACACTTATGACTTCAGAGAAATCAACAATTAAAACCATAGCATGCTTACCTGAACAACAAAAATGAGAAACATGGAAACTACCAAGTGTTGCCGATGATAGGGACTATAGACTGAAAAGAACCCTTTGAAAACCACTTTGCAATTCCTACTGAGCTCAGTCCTATGATATAGAAATTCCTCTCTTAGGTCTGTGCCCAAGAGACAGAAAATAAACATTTACCCAAAAGCTATGCACAAGATCATTCATAGCAACATTATTTACAGTAAGTCAAAAACTTGGAAATACCCAAACCTCCATTATAAACACATACATTGTGAAATATCCACACAATATAATACTGTACACCACCGAGAATGAATGATCTACCACTACAGACAACAGTAATGTAAATCACATACACATTATGTTCACTGAAAAGAGCCAGATACAAAAGAGTATATGCCATAGGATTTCAGGAATTTTTCTTCTAATCTTCCACCTGAGTTTGGGGAAGAAGAAGTACCTTTTAATTGAAGGCACTTAGTGTTGTTCTATGTTACCTACAGGTTAACCTCAAAGAAGCATGTATCCTCTGAGTCAAGAAGTGATTTACTACATATAGGAACACAGGCTAGTGCCATGTCTGATGGACAAAAAACTGGGTGATAGACAGGAGTCATTCAAGGGGAAGACCTAACCCACTAACCCTATGTGACTTTGGGTAGGTCACCACACTTCCTCTGGTCTCACCTATCAAGTGAATCAGACTATCCCTGATGCCCAACCAGGAAGACCTCGGACATAGAGCAATAAGATCACTATTTGAAAAGCACTCTGAAATCATAAAAAGAAAGGAATTCACCACGGGAGTCCAAATAACTATTTTAACAGCCAAATTGTCTAATGCATAGTAACTGTAATAATTATTACTTTTTTGTTTTTATAATTATTATCTTTTCATTTTTTCTTAAATAAATACCCTCTATAAATGGATAACAGCTATTGAAACATAGTATTCATCCAAACAGATACGGTCTCGGCCTAACATCAGTCACTAAGGGCTGTTATATCTCAACACGTCTTTTTCTTCTTCATAAGTGTACCAGTTAGGAGTGTGATGGCTCAGACGGTAAAGAATCTGCCTGCAGTGCAGGAGACCCAGTTTTGATCCCTGGGTCAGGAAGATTCCCTGGAGAAGGGAATACCAACACACTCTAGTATTCATGCCTGGAGAATTCCATGGACAGAAGAGCCTGGCAGGCTACAGCCCATGGGGTCAAAAAGAGTTGGACACGACAGAAGCGACTAACACTTTCACTTTTAGGAGTGTGGGCTCTGGAGACAGACCAGGGCCAAATTCAAGATCTGTCACTTATAAAACGTGTGAGTGTAAATACTTTCACTTCACCTTACAGTCACTGAATCGGCTCCTGTCTGGCTTTTTGACCTCATCTCCTACCACTCCACACTTTGTCTGCCAGGCTCCAATCACTCAAGCTCATCATCTCCTCCAGGAATAACTGGTGCACACACAGTGAAAGGCTGCTGACAAAAAGGCCTGCTCAGGGCTGGCATGTGCTTGTCTTTCAGGGCTCAGCTCAAATGTCACTTTCTAAGAAAGAGCTTCACTGACAACCCCATGGACAGTAACCTCTGACCCAAAGTTTTCTACTCTATTTATGTGTTTATTTCCTTCAAAGCACTCATCCCCATATGAAATTGCCCCACTTACAGACTTGCCTGCTTATTGCCAGTTTTCCCAAACTAGAATGAAAGATTCAAGGACTCTGTCTATCTTGTTTCTCTGTGCTGTGTCCCCCTGTGCCTAGTTCAATGCCCTGCATATAAATCAATAAAAAAAGTTTGAAGGAATTGTTACCTTATCTGAAACACAGGAGTAGACACAGATATTAAAAACTGAAATGGGAGTGTGGGATTAGCAGAGGCAAACTATTACATACAGGAGGGATAAGCAACAAGGTTCTAGTGTATAAGACAGGGAACTATATTCAATATCCTGTGACAAAGCATAATGTAAAAGAACATGAAAAAGAATACGTGTGTGTATATATATATATATACATATACATATACATGCTGCTGCTGCTAAGTCGCTTCAGTCGTGTCTGACTCTGTGCAACCCCACAGACTGCGGCCCACCAGGCTCCCCCGTCCCTGGGATTCTCCAGGCAAGAACACTGGAGTGGGTTGCCATTTCCTTCTCCAATGTGTGAAAGGGAAAAGTGAAAGTGAAGTTGTGCAGTTGTGTCCGACTCTTAGCGACCCCATGGACTGCAGCCTACCAGGCTCCTCCATCAATGGGATTTTCCAGGCAAGAGTACTGGAGTGGGGTGCCATTGCCTTCTCCATACATATATATGTGTATGTGTATATATATATATATATATATATATATATATATATATATATATATAAAACTAAGTCACTCTGCTAGACAGAAGAAATTTAACACAACACTGTAAATCAACTATACTTCAATAAACATTTTTAAGCTACCAAAAAAAACCTGAGTGACAGAAGAAACTGAAAATACACATCAAAAGATTCAAAGTTTTAGGAACACCTTGTTGCAAACCCACGGCAGTGTTTTTTACTGAGGTAAGCCAGAACCAGTCCATCCTAAAGGTGATCAGTCCTGGGTATTCATTGGAAGGACTGATGTTGAAGCTGAAACTCTAATACTTTGGCCACCTGATGCAAAGAGCTGACTCATTGGAAAAGACCCTGATGCTGGGAAAGATTTAGGCAGGAGGAGAAGGGGATGACAGAGGATGAGATGGCTGGATGGCATCACCGACTCAATTGGTATGGGTTTGGGTGGACTCCGGGAGTTGGTGATGGACAGGGAGGCCTGGTATGCTGCAGTTCATGGGGTCACAAAGAGTCAGATACGACTGAGTGACTGAACTGAACTGAAGCCAGAACCAATTGTTTGGCACTTCCCACCCCACATCCCCTCAGACCTAGACTGAGCCAAGAAATTGGCAATTTTAATAAGCACCTCTGACAATTTTGATAAAGTGGTCCACGGACCACATCTGAAAAGGTCCTGACCTAAACATGTGACATTTGTGTAGCACTACTTTAATGTCTGCCATGTAGAGTTCTAATGTCTGGGGTTTGTCTGTTAATGTAGTACACTGGTCCTGCCCTCCCATCTACAACTACTGATTGCTTTCTCACATGATCACAATTAAACTCCACAATAATTCTGTATGGTTGGGCGCATTATCCTGTCGTATAGACAAGGCATGGGAAAGGGTAGTAACTTACCTAAAGTGTCCCAATGATGGGGCCCAATCTTTCATTCTTGCTCCAGGAACGTGTCTAGCAGACTCAATATCACAACTGGTTCTTCTCTCAGTTCAGTTCAGTTCACTCGCTCAGTCATGTCCAACTCTTTGCGACCCCATAGACTGCAGCATGCCAGGCCTCCCTGTCCATCACCAACTCCCGGAGTTTACACAAACTTATGTCCATTGAGTCGGTGATACCATCCAATCATCTCATCCTCTGTCGTCCCCTTCTCCTCGTGCCTTCAATCTTTCCCAGCATCAGGGTCTTTTCAAATGAGTCAGTTCTTCGCATCAGGTGGCCAAAGTGTTGGAGTTTCAGCTTCAGAATCAGTCCTTCCAATGAATATTCAGGACTGATTTCCTTTAGGATGGACTGGTTGAATCTCCTTGCAATCCACGGAACTCTGAAGAGTCTTCTCCAATACCACAGTTTAAAAGCATCAATTCTTCGGCGCTCAGACTTCTTTGTAGTCCAACTCTCACATCCATACATGACTACTGGAAAAACCATAGCTTTGACTCGACAGACCTTTCTTGGCAAAGTAATGTCTCTGCTTTTTAATATGCTGTCTAGTTTGGTCATAGCTTTTCTTCCAAGGAGCAAGCGTCTTTTAATTTCATGGCTGCAATCACCATCTGCAGTGATTTTGGAGTCCCCCAAAATAAAGTTTGTCACTGTTTCCACTGTTTCTCCATCTATCTGCCATGAAGTGACAGACTGATTCTAAAATTCGCATTGAAATGCAAAGGACCTAGACAATGAAAAACAACTTTGAAAAAGAACAAAGCTGGAGGACCAAAACTACCTAACTTAAAGAATCATTATACATCTTCAGTAATCAAGACAGTGTGGTACTTACTGCCATCAAGGAAGACAAGGATATCAATGGAATAGAATAAGGAGTCCATTTCTGGACTCAGCTGATTTTTGACAAAGCTGTAATGGCAATTCAGTGAAGAAAAGATAGTTTTTTCAACAAATGGGGCTGGGAAAAATGAATATCCACATGCACAAATATAAATTTTGATCTGTGTAATGCACCATATACAAAAGTCAACTCAAAATTGAGCACAGACCCAAATAAAAAACATAAAATTTCTAGAAGAAAACACAGGAGAGAATCCTTGTGACCTTAGGTAAAGTAAGATTCCATAGATGCAAAACCAAAACTACAATCCATAAGTGAACGGACAAATAAATTGGGATCCCCCAAACTTCAACATTTCTCCTATTCCAAAGACTCTATTGAGAGAATTAAAAGGCAAGCCACTCACTGGGAGGAAATATTTGCAAATCATGTATCTGATAAAAGTCTTGTACCCAGAATATAGAAAATTTCACAAAGGTAAATAGGAAAAGAGACACTCTAACAAATAAATGGGCAAAATATTTGAATAGACACTCCACCAGAGTAGATACACAAATGTCAAATAAGTACATGACAAGATTCTAATTATCTTTTGTCAAATATTCAAAGTCATTAGGGAAATATAAATGAAAACTATGTGATACCACTATACCTCTCTGAGAAAGGCCAAAATTTAAAAGACTGACCATACAAAGTCTTGGCAAGGTTGTGGAGGATGGAACTCTCGTACACTGCTGTTGGCAGTGAAAAATGGTGCAGCCACTTTGGAAAAGTTTAGTGGTTTCTTATAACATTAACTTCACATCCATCACATTATCCAGCCATTTATCCTAGAGGAAGTCAGTCTATGTCTATACAAAGACTAATATACAAATGTTAGTAGCAGCTTTATTTACCAGAGTCCCAAATTGGAAACCACTCAAATACCCATTAACAGATCAACGGATAAAACAAATTGTGGTATAGTCATATAATGGAATATTAGTCAACATTAAAAAGAAAGAAGTATTTGTATGTGTAACAGAAGGATAAATCCAGAAATAATTAGGTTGAAGGAAAGAAGACAAAAAATATACGTTGTATTATTCCATTCACATAAAATTATAGGAAAAGAAAACTAATCTATAGTGACAGAAGATCACTAGCTATCTGGGAAAGGAGTAGGGTGATATAGAGAGAGAGGTGGGTAGATAACAAAGGAGCCCTAGGATGCTTTTTAAGTTGATGGATATGTTCATTATCTGGACTGTAGTATTGGATTCACAGGTGCATACATATATCAAAACATCAAAGCATATACTTTAAATATGCACATTATATTGCATGTTAACCATACCTCAATAAAGTATTTAGAATATATTTATATATTTAAACTTCTGATACAATTAATCAGTTGAAAGATTCCCACAATTATCTCTTACAGTATTAACAAGTCCACTCTATATTTTATCAAATTGGTCCACACAACATATAACCAAAATAGAAATAATCATTTGCAATGAAATGTATCCAAATATTTAGTGAAAGATGATATACATTTCTATCTGAAATACAGAAATAAAAATATTATATTCTACGAAAATAATCATAATGGTATTTAAGAGTAACTGGTTCTTTTGGAGAATGAGGCTGAGTATCATTATAAGAGAGTAAACTCTAGGATGATTATTTTTAAATATTAAGTTCCAATAATTGACATTTTTAGACTAACATTTGGACTTCACTGGTGGTCCAGTGGTTAAGACTGCACTTCCACTGCAGAGGGCATGGGTTCGATTCTTGGTTGGGGAACTAAGATTCCCACCTGCCATGAAGTGTAGCCAAACAATAAATAAATACACTAACACTTACAAATTTTCTGCCTCTGAAAAATTTCAATATACAATGGAACAAAAAAACATGGTCAGCAGAGAACAATCTATATTACAATCTCAAATTGCTAGTAGAGCTAACAACTGTATATTTCCACATTCATCTGAGAGATACATGGAAAATGATTATTATTTGTACAGTGAAAACAATTTGGTATATTTATTGCAAATGCTTGTTTGAGACTAAGTTTCTTCATCAACTGGACAATTCACTGGTTTTCAACCAAAAAGAAAAAAAAAAGTCTTCTCTCAGATGGGCTTCAGGACGACAACTATGCATGTAGCTAGCACGTGATGGAATGATATTCCACTTGCTAAATCTCTTTCCCATGATGAGATCAAAGTAGCTTCTCTACTTTTAGGCTATAAGCTTACAGGAGCTATTTCACAACATGCTTTTATCATATCTACGAACTCACTTGAGTCAGGCCTCATATCCAACTGAAGATGTGAAGTGTTGGGGTCTCCTGAGGACTGCTGCCCTTGAACGGAGTAGAAGTTCCATCAGCCATCAGGACACTGATCCTCAGAAGCTGTCTCCTTCAGACACCTGATATGAGCAAGGTCACAGGCATGAGGGCTGCACAGGGAGAGACACATCCAGCAATCACCATGGTTTACCAGTGTAACTGTGTGCCCCACACTGTGCTAGGCACTGGGTTAGTGCCAATTTCATTGAAACAATTGGGTAGTGATAATAACAACCAGATGTTACAATGAGCTTCACACCATGGACTTTTTCATCTCCTTTCCTCATTTATCCCTCAACAACAAAGTGGAAAAGGAGTAAGAAGTGGCCTGAATTCATACAGACGTTCATAATCCCGCAATAACCACAGGGCCATAGGCTTACTCATGTGTTATTACTGAATGTTCTCAGAGATTCTGTGGGGAAAGATTCTTATCCCCATGTTACAGAGGGGAAAGCTGAGGCCAGAGAGAATCGCTACCTGTCTCACTTCCCGCGTCCCTGCCTTTAGGAGGAAAGTGGCTCCAGGACACCCTTGAAGCAGGACACTGCACTCACTGGGGCTGGGCGGGACCCCAGAGCTTTACCTACGAGACAGCCGGGGCACTGAGCCCCAAAGCAGGAAAGTGGTGACTTGAGTGTGGATCCCTTTGTTTCCCCATACCCCAGGGCGGTCCAGTGCCCACCACAGGAACTCACTCTCCCAACTCAGTTCCAAACACCTGAAGGTAAAACCTGCTTTCCTTGCTGCCACCAGGTGCTTTTGTCTCCATTAAAAAGTCGTCCAGGTCGCCTTGTTGACGTCATGTTTCTATAGTAACTGCCAGGCTGTAAGTGTGTGCCCAGGCACCATGTGTGCTTAGTCGTCATGTCCAACTCTTTGCGACCCCATGGATTGTAAGCCCACCAAGGCTCCTCTGTTCATGGGCTTCTCCAGGCAAGAAAATTGGAGTAGGTAGCCATGCCCTTCTCCAGGGGATCTTCCTGACCCAGGGATCAAAACCAGGTCTCCCTTACTGCACGCAGATTCTTTACTGTCTGAGCCACCACTATGTCCCTTTTCATCAGAATGAAACACCTTCCCGCTTCAGACCAGCCATCTTAGATGATCCTTCCTATAGGCCAGGTCTGGGGAAATGAGCAGATTCACAATAAAGACATAGGATGGTAATAGATGGTGTTGGAGCAATGAAGGGGCAATGGACACTAGAATACACTTTGATGCCAAATGAGCATATCCACTCTCTGATGCCCATGTTATTACAGCAGAGTAACTTCAATGGCCTTGGATACAGAAATCCTATTTCCACCAACAAGAGAATTTGAGATGAGGGAGGGTTTAGGAAAGGATTCCCAAGGTGATTCTTTTTTTGTTTATTCATTTTAATTGGAGGCTAATTACTTTACAGTATTGTAGTGGTTTTTGCCATGCACTGACCTCCCTCCCCATCCCATCCCTCAGGGTTGTCCCAGTGCACTGGCTTTGAGTGCCCTGTTTCATGCATCGAACTTGGACTGGTGATCTATTTCACATATGGTAACATACATGTTTCAATGCTGGTGATTCTGACCTGCGTCCAGGTTAAAGGGCCCTAGTTGAGGAGGCCCAGATAAAGAAGCTACATGAGTTCTGTGATCTGTGGAAGACAGACAGCTAATATTCATGAAGCTTAAAAAAATTCATGGCCAAGGGATAGGTTTTTCACCTTGTTGGCTGAATTTATTCCTCACCACAACCTTGCTAGTGAGGTATTAGGATCCTCTCCATGGATGTTAATGTCACCAAGCATGTATTCCTAACCATAGACACAGATGGCAAAGAAGAGAAAAATCCAGGCTTCCCACTCAGTCTTTATTAACATGGGGAGAGACAGGGATGGGAGTGGAAGGGAAGTGGTGCCTCGTTACTACTGCTTGGTTAAAGTAGAATTTCACTCCCTACCAGGCTTCCACTGATGCCACCCTGGAAGGTAGGGAAAGACACTTCCTTACTGCTCTCTATGTGGCCTCCCTCGACACTGTGCAGGGCCATAAGGTGGGTGCTCATTTCTACCAGGTGGGGATGACAGTCCCTCTTTCCCATGGGGTCTTCTTTGATACCATCCCAAAGAGTGGGGGAGGGGTACCTGGTTACAATCAAGTGAGCGTGGAATCCACATCTCCCACTCAGTCTTTGCTGCCATGCTGAGGTCACAGCTGTGTTTTACTCTGTGATGTTAGGGCAGTTGTTGTCTAAAAGCTTTCTTTCTTTTCTGGTTCTGTGTCTGGAGCTAGTCTTGCTTTTTCCTGTTGACATTTTTGAGTCACTTGCTCTTCCAGCACCCCACCTAGGACATACAAGACAGAAATAAAACCAAAGGAATTCAATGCATGTCATTCCCTGGGTCCCCAAGTCCCAAGATACTCTCTTTTTTCTTTCCACCTTTCAGAGTTCTATATTTGTTTTATCTGTAATATCCAGAGATTCTAGCTGCACCTTGTAGAAAAAAGAGAGAGAAGTATAGGGATTTCCCTGGTGGTCCAGTGCTTAAGAATCAGCCTTCCAATTCAGGGGACGCAGGTTCCATCCCCAATTGGGGAACCAAGATCCCACATGCCATGGAGCAGCTAAGCCTGCACTGCAACTAGAGAAGCCCACACGTGCTGCAACTAGAGAAAGCCTGCATGCCACAATGAAGATCCAGCACAGCCAAAAAAAAGTAAACTGAAAAAAAAAAGGAGAAGTGTACCTACTCCTTCCGGTCTCCAAAACAGAAGTTCTTTCCATCTACTTTTTTTTAATTAAAAAATAATATTTAATTGGAGGCTAATTACTTTACAATATTGTGGTGGTTTTTGCCATACTTTGACATGAATCAGCCACAGGTGGACATGTGTCCCCCATCCCGAATCCCCCTCCCCCTCCCTCTGGGTCCATCGAACTTGGACTGGTGACCTATTTCACATATGGTAATATGCATGTTTCAATGCTATTCTCTCAAATCATCCCACCCTCGCCTTTTGTTTCTTTGTAGGTCTTTTGTTTCTTTAGGTAGATTTATTCCTAAGTATTTTATTCTTTTCATCACAATGGTGAATGGGATTATGTCCTTAACTTCCTTTTCTGTTTTCTCATTGTTAGTGTATAGGAATGCAAGGGATTTCTGGGTATTAATTTTATATCCTGCAACTTTACTATATTCAAAACGTAAGTAAACAATACATCCATTTGGACCTTTATTTACATTGACTTTTTCACTTAACATTATCTTCTGGAGATCCTTCCATAGCCTATGTGGAAATTTTCATCATTCCTTACACCTTACTTAGTGTACACCTTTGTGTGGTTATTTGGTACTTTATTCATCCATCACATAACTAATGAAATTTAAGTTGTTGCCATTCTTTTGCTGTTCAAATAGTGCCAGAGTGAATATCCATATCTATATTTTTATTATATCTAAAATCTTTTTCTGTCACTGCCAATGTATCATGAGGATATTCCTATATAAGACCTGTGAGTCAAAGGGTAAAGGCATATAAAATTCCCCACCATATCAGAAAATTCCCCACCAGAATGAGTGCATTAGTTTCCTATGACTACTAAAATAAATTACTACAAACTTAGTGTCCTTAAACAACAGAAATATTATTTCATAGTTCTGGAGGCTAGAAGTTCAAAAACAGTTTCAGTGGGCCAAAATCAAGGTTTTGGCAGACTTAACTTCTTTCTGAGACTATAAGGGAGCCTCCTTGCCTCTTTCAGCTTTTGTTGGCTACCAGCACTCCTTAGTGTGTGGCTCCATCACTCCAGCATCTGCATCCTTGGCCACGCTGCCTTCTCCTCTTCTCTCTGTGTCAACTGTCCCTCTGCTCCTCTCTTATAAGGACACTTTGGTTTGCCTTTAGGGCCCATGTGAAAAATCTAATCTCCCAATTTTAAGATCCTTAATTTTACAAACACCCTTTTTCATATAAGGCAATATTTAGAGGTTCCAGGGGTTAAAACCTGCTCTCTTTGCAGAGACCATTAAGCCTAATACAGTGAGCACACCATTTTGCATCCCTGTGAGCAGGGTGCAAAAGGAAATGGTTTTCCACATCCTCAACCACTGTGTTGACAAACATCTGGATCATTGCTAATCTAAGAGTAAAAAAACAGTATCTTAGTGTAGTGTTAATTACATCTCTCTTATTTAAAACAAGCCAGAGACTTTTCATATGTTTAAAGACAATCTATTTTTTTCTGTTAACTTTGATAGGGTTTTTTCATGCTTTTCTATTGATAAGTGTTTATATTGGAGGGATATTAATGCTTTGTTAAAGATGTTAGCTGCAAATGTTTTCCCCAGTGTCTTTAATTGGCTAGTGTATTTTTGCCATGCAGAGTTGTCATTGTTATTCTTATGTCCTCAAATATGTCAACCTTCTTCCTTAACGCTCCTGGATATTGATTTATACTTAGGAAAATTTCCTCTGCTTCCAGATCACAGAATTACCCTCTGTTTTCTTCCAATACTTGTACAAATATTCTTTTATTTTTCTTCTAATACTTGTATGGACATTTCTTTTATATTTCATTCAGAACCATTTTGGAATGTATCCTGCTACAAGATATAGAAATGGATCCCTTTTTATCTTTTTAACCTTATGGTTATCTAGTTATCTCAAAACCACTTCTTAATCCTCCATCACACCTCCACTGATTTATAATGCTGCTTTTGTTATGGTCTAAATTTCTAATTATAACTGGGGCTATATCACTATTTTCTATTGTTTCATTAATTTTTCAATTTATGAACCAGTAAAATAGAAATTAAAATAATACCTTTCTTGTACTCACATTGACCTTTCTCTTTAAGGTAGACGGAGTCTGCACTTCCGGTCTAGAGGCCATCAATATCCTTCTACCATGGCAATCTGCCCGCACTCCCCACTCAGGCTCCCAGAGAGCTCTGCCAGGTCTGTGTGAGCTGCAGCCCCTCCCTCCCTCCTTCCTCTGCTCCGCTGCAGTTTTTCAAGCTGCAATTCAGGCTTCTGTCACGAGGTGGCGCCAACGTATCGCCATCGTCAAACGACAAACAAGGTCAACTAGAAACAAAAAAACAACAAAAAGCAATACCCTCTCTTAAAAGGCAGCCTGTGAATGTCTGTGTAGAATGGTTCTTAATTCTGTCTGAAAAAAACTGCTAGTTGTAAAAGACTGTAGAAACATGTACTCCAGGGCCTGCATAAGGTGGAACACTGTTGGCCGTACCTTGGCAGTGGGTGGTGGGAGGTGGGTGGGCAAAAAGGAGCACAGGGCAAGGGGGCATAGGAGCGGGGTCTAAAAAGCTGTGTCCAGTGTTGTGGATAAAGGATGACAGGTGGTGGGAGAAAGTCTGAGAAGCCTGTACAGGGGTGGGGTAATGGAGGGTGAATACCCTGCTCTCTGGGAGGGGCCCCTCTACAGTGTGGACCAGTCAACCTATACTGTTGAGGGAAGTGATTGAATAAAAATAATGCAGACTTGTGGTCAACAGCATTTGGAACTGCTTGGAATACATATGAATTTTCCAAAAAGAGTTGATATCAATGAAAACAAACCATTTAAAGACATTTTTTACTCTTTGCAAAGTAGTTTCACAGTGTGTGGAGGGGGCTGTGTGATGAAGCTGGGGAAGCATCATTGCACAGCTTCACTGAGAGGGGACAGGCAGACCGTCCCCAACCCTTTTCCCTGCGTTTCATGTACTTTCCCCTCCTCTCACTTTCCTCTGTATTCCATGTGCTGTCTTATCTTGGAGAAGGCAATGGCACCCCACTCCAGTACTCCTGCCTGGAAAATCCCATTGACGGAGGAGCCTGGTAGGCTGCAGTCCATGGGGTCGCTAAGAGTCGGACACGACTGCGAGACTTCACTTTCACTTTTCACTTTCATGCACTGGAGAAGGAAATGGCAACCCACTCCAGTGTTCTTGCCTGGAGAATCCCAGGGACGGTGGGGCCTGGTAGGCTGCCATCTATGGGGTCACACAGAGTCGGACACGACTGAAGCGACTTAGCAGCAGCAGCTGTCTTATCTCCTTACTTTTCCTTAAAGTGGGACATCACAGAAGGATGTGGACACTGAGCCCCAGAAACAGGATTCAGTAAACAAGAACCAGCTGTGATGTTGAATCTGCTGTACAGCTTCCTAGATCAAGAGTGAAGAGATTGGGCCCCATCGTTGGGACACTCCAGGTAAGTCACCACCCTTCCCTCCATTGTCTTCTATACAACAGGATAACAGTACCCAATGCTTCTGACCACCCAGGAGTATTGTGGAGTTTAGGTATGTGCCCATGTAGGAAAACAGTCTGTGACTGTATGTGGGAGGGAAGGACCAATGCATTTTTGAGTAATTACATTAACGGAGATCCAAGAAATCATAGAACTCTGCATGGTAGGCATTAAATTAATGCTACACAGATGTCAGCAGTTTGGTCAAAATTTTCCCAAGTGTGGTCCATGGCAAGATCCCTAGAGTTTAATTCTAGTTTGGGAAAACTGGCAATAAGTAGGTAAATGAATAAGCAGGGCAATTTCATATGGGGATGAGTGTTTTGAAGAAAATAAACAAACCAATAGAGCAGAAAACACTGGGTCAGGGATTGCTATAGATGGGCTTGTCAGTGAAGCGTTCTCTTTCTGTACCATTAGCTTGATGCCTACCGTGTAATGAAATTCCCATACTAGATTGAACAGGAGTGGCAAAAACAGGCATCCTTGTCTTGTTCCCAATGGGTTGTTACTTTGAGATTTAATTAATAGATGAAATCCCTTTGAACAGTGCTAGGTACAGTAACAGCTCAATAAATGTTAGACTTTGTATAAATATGAGCAACTTGATATTTTCGTAGTTGTGATAGTTTTACAGTTTTCATGTGTCTTTAATAAAGTCTAATAATCTTGTAGCTGAATCCTATTCATCACCTGAGGCATACTTTTTTGTTTTGGGGGTTTTATACAGACAAAAAATGGACATATAATATTACTTTCAGGTGTACAACATAGTGATTCAATATAAGAACTCAATTGAAGAGCTTCACTGACAACCCTATTCAATGGGAAAAGAAAAGTCTTTTTAACAAATGGTGCAGGGGAAGGTGGACATCCATATACATAAAAAGGAAGTTACACCCTTACTTTATACCATATTTTAAAATGAATTCAAAATGGATCTAAGACCTAAACATAAGAGCAAAAACTATAAAACTAAGAAAACACTGGAGGAACCTTCATGACACTAGACTTGGCAGTGATTTCTTGGATACAACAGCAAAAGTATAAGGAAACTAAAGAAAACATAAATAAATTGAGCTTCATCAAAATTAAAAACTTCTCTGAATCAAAGCACGCTATCAGGAGAGTGAAATGACAATATACAGAATGGGAGAAGATATTTGTAAATCAAATATCTGATAACAGATTAATATCTAGGATATATAGAAGTTTTGTAACCCAGGAACAAAAAAAAAACTAACACAATGCAAAAATGGAGAAAGGACTTAAATACACATTTCTCCAAAAGAGATAAACAAATGGACAATAAGCACATGAAAAGATGCTCAACACTAGTCACTAGGGAAATGCAAATCAAAACCACAATGAGAAACTAGTTCACAGCTAATGGTACGGATATTATTGTTTCAAAAATGGAAACTAACAAGTGTTGGCAAGGTTATACAGAAACTAGGACACTTGTACACTGTTGGTGGGAATGTAAAGTGGTACAGCCTGTGCAGAAAGCAGTATGCTGGGTTCTCAAGTAAGTAAACACAGAATTACTATATTATCTAACAATTCCACTTCTAGGCATATTCCCAAAAGAACTGAAAGCAGGGACTCAAACAGATACCTACACACCAAAGTTCATAGCAGCATTATTCATAATAGCCAGAAGGTGGAAGCAACCCAAGTGTCCATCAGTAAGATCAATGGATTTTTAAAAATCTGATATAAACATACAATGGAGTATTATTCAGCCTTAAATTGGAATAAAATTCTGATATATGCTGCAACATGGATGAATCTTGAAAACATTACGCTATGTGAAATAATCCTGACCCAAAAGGACAAGTACTGTGTGATTCAACTTATATGAGGTATCTAGAATAGGTAAACTCAGAGACAGCACGTATAAGAGAGGTTACCAAGGGCTGGGGGAAGAAGAGAATGGGGAGTCATTGTTTAATCAGTACAGAGTTTCTATTCGAGATAATAAGAAAGTTCTAGAAATACATAGTGGTAATGCTTATACAACATTGTGAATGTAAGTAAGGCTACTGAACTATATACTTGAAATTCGTTAAAATTGAATTCTATCATGTATATTTTAGCACAGTTTTTTGTAAAAAAGTGTCATTTCAAGGGAAAGAAGGAGGCAAAAGGATGAGAGAAAGAGATGTTATGACAGATGCAAGGATAGAAGTGAGGAAAAGTTTGGAAGATGCTACTGTGCTGGCTCTGAAGATGGAGGCCACAAGCCTCAATCCATGAGCCAGAAGGGGCCACAAGCCTAGGAATGCAGTCAGCCACTTGAAGCTGGAATAGGCAAGGAAACTTGTCCTCCCCTAAACCCTCCAGAAGGGATGCAGCCTAGGTGATATCTTAATTTTAGCCCAGCAATACCCATTTTGGACTTCTGTCCTCCAAAACTATGAGGATAGATTTGTTGTCATTGTTTTGGCAGCGCCACTTGTGGGATCTGAGTTCCCCAACTAGGGATTGAACCAATGCCCTAGGCAGTGAAAGCACAGAGTACCAACCACTGGACTGCCAGGAAATTCCCTAGATTTTTCTTGTTTTAAATCTCTAAACAAAAAGTGAGTTGTGGCCAAATGATGGGGTTTTATTCATTTTGAAATTCCCTTGCCTGTTCTTTTTTGAGCTTTCCTTTGATGTAAATAACTAACTTAATCTCTGGCTTTTCATTTTTAACAGAAACCATTTTCATTCTTGTATGAAGCATCATTTCCTGTCTTATTCCATTCATGCTGCTATAAGAAAAATACCAAAAACCACATGGCTTATAAACAACAGAAATATGTTTCTTGTAGTTCTGGAAGCTGGAAGTCCGAGATCATGTTGCAAACACGGTCAGAAAAAGGCCCTCCTCCAGGTCACAGGTTTTGCACTGTATCTCCACATGGTGGAAGAAGCTCTCTGAAGTCTCTTATAACAGCATTAAGCCCATTCATTAGAGCTCTGCCCTTACGACCTAATCAACCCAAGACCCCCATCACCTTAGGGGTTAGGATTTCAACATATGAATTCTGAGGGGACACAAACACTCAGACTATAACACTTCCTGTATCAACAAGTTTTAAACTCTGTTAACTATTGTTTTTATATCATTAAAATCTGCAAAGGCTCTTGTTATATGTACACTTTATCAAAAAGACTTTTTCTAAAATACGAACTGACAAGGATTAGCTTCATTACTAGAAATGAGCTTAATTTTGTATGTCTGCTGCCTATCTTATATTTTTCTGGTTATAAAGACCATTTTCATTAAGCTCTAAACACACTTAGCATTGTTCTGATGGGACACAATGATTTCTTCTCCATGTGTCTAGAATTTTCTTTACCTTTGCTTTTTGTTGAGTGCACAAGCACACACACACACACACACACACATACACGCTTAATGCTCCTTAGAGTATGGATAATCAATGCACATGATTAAAGAGAAAGTTTGATGAAATATCAAGAAGGGAATAAGGACCAATTCCATTTTACTGGGCATTGAACTGGGATGTACTTTTCATCATGCCAAGCTAACATGGTGGGATTTATCTGTCCAACGTGTGCTTGAAAGTGGAAAAAAAAAAACAAAACCCAGTGCTCAAATTTGTTGAGGAAAAAGAAAGAACACCACCCTGTGACCTTATCTGGTCACCACCCTTTTTGTAATTTGCTCCAAGGAAGGCTAGGTATGCTCACTGGCAGCTCTAGATTCATGTCCATGCCCATCCATGATTAAAAGCAAGCAATCAAACAAGAGACAAGTGCCACACAAATCTGAACATCCCAGAAAGTCTTCTACTGACTCAGTCCAGATGACTTTCCCACACTTGGAGTCAAAGGCTGTAGCTCAGGGCAGCAATTCCTGATTGTCTGGGCCAGTGGACAGGCAGGTGGGAGGGGGCTGACGTCACTGCAGGTTCCTATTAGTCAAATGACACATAAAGACAAGTAATAAAGATTTCTGGTTAAAAATGAAAGATTCTAGAGTGGAAAACAAAAGAATAGGATGATGCTAAATGAAATAAAAATACAGACTTTTAAAAAATGAAGCCATATGGATAGAAACAATTATATAAATATTTGAATTAATAATGAAATGAATGAGAGGAGACATATTCTAAATATTATATAGTATAATATATTATTCTAAATAGTACATGTAGATACCCTGTCTCTATAAAATGAATGTGAAATCTGCCTCCCACCTCTGAGGGCAGGGTGGACTTGGTGACTGACTCACTTCTAAGGAGTAGAATAGGCAAATGGAAAACAGTTACTGTGTGCTGCAGAAACTCAACAAATACCACCTTAACCCAGTGATGAAGGTTAACAATTCTAGTGATTCAGTGATGTCATGCAGGTACCATGTCCTCCCAGATATGCTGTGATGAGAAGGACGTTTCAACTGTGTGGTATTCTTTCTCAAAACCCGCAACAACGGTCTAACCATAAGAAAAATAACAGACTATGCCTGTACTCTTCAAGATAGTCAAAGTCATGGAAACAGTCTGTCAATTCCTCAAACAGTTAATCAGTTATCATATGACCCAGCGATTGCATTTGTAGGTACACAGCCAAGAGAAATGACATTTGTCTACATAAAAACTTGTACATGAATGTATGTAGCATCATTATTCATAACAGTCAAAAGCAGAAACTACTCAAATGTCTACCAATTAATGAATAGATAAATCAAATGTCATGTATTATTTGGCAACAAAAAAGAAATGAAGTACTGGTACATGCTACAAAATGGATGAACCTTGAAAACAGTATATCAAGTGAAAGAAACCACATATCAGAAAAATAAGTGGAGCTTGTTATAAAGAATAACTCTATTCTTTAGAAGTGAGAATAGTGTGACATTTCATCATATGAAACGTCCAGAATAGATGAGCCTTTGGAGAGAAAGTGGGGTTGGGATGGGTATGGGCTTTAACTGAATTCAAGCACAATGGGGCTTTTTTTTCCCTTTTTAATTGGAGGGTAATTGCTTTACAATGTTCAATTGGTTTCTGTCATACAACAATGAACATCAGCCATAAATATACATATGTCTCCTCTCTCTTGAATCTCCCTCCCACTCCCCACCCCATCCCACCCTCTAGGTTGTCACAGAGGACCAGGTTGGGCTTCCTGTGCTATACAACAAATCCCCACTAGCTATATATTTTACATATGGAAATGTATATATTTCAGTGCTACTCTCTCATCTCATCCTACCTCTCCTGCCCTGTGTCCACAAGTCTGTTCTCTATTCTCCATCTCTACTCCTGCCCTGCAAATAGGTTCATCAGTACCACTTTTTTAGATTCCATGTATATGCATTAATATATTTGGTTATATCTTTCTTATTTCATTCTGAATAACAAGTTCTAGGTTCATCCATCTCACTAGAACTCACTCAAATTCATTCCTTTTCGGGGCTTAGTAGTATTTCATCATATATATGTACCACAATTCTTTATCCATTCATCTGTTGATGAACATCTAGGTTGCTTCCCTGTCCTGGTTATTGTAAATAGTGCTGCAGTGAACACTGGGGTACAGGTGTCTTTTTGAATTATGGTTTTCTCAGGGTATATGTGAGGTAGTGGGTTTGCTGGGTCATATGGTAGTTTTATTCCTGGTTTTTTAAGGAATCTCCATACTGGTCCAGAAAAACATCTATTTCTGCTTTATTGACTATGCCAAAGCCTTTGACTGTGTGGATCACAATAAACTGTGGACAATTCTGAAAGAGATGGGAATACCAGACTACCTGACCTGCCTCTTGAGAAACCTGCATGCAGGTCAGGAAGCAACAGTTAGAACCGGACATGGAACAACACACTGGTTCCAAATAGGAAAAAGAATACGTCAAGGCTGTATATTGTCACCCTGCTTATTTAACTTATATGCAGAGTACATCATGAGAAACGCTGGGCTGGAAGAAGCACAGGCTGGAATCAAGATTGCCGGGAGAAATACCAATAACCTCAGATATGCAGATGACACCACCCTTATGGCAGAAAGTGAAGAGGAACTCAAAAGCCTCTTGATGAAAGTGAAAGTGGAGACTGAAAAACTTGGCTCAAAGCTCAACATTCAGAAAACAAAGATCATGGCATCTGGTCCCATCAC
This sequence comes from Bos javanicus, assembly GCF_032452875.1. Classification (NCBI taxonomy): domain Eukaryota; kingdom Metazoa; phylum Chordata; class Mammalia; order Artiodactyla; family Bovidae; genus Bos; species Bos javanicus. The sequence continues at coordinate 53,763,207 of NC_083897.1, forward strand.
TTCATGGCAAATAGATGGGGAAACAATGGAAACAGTGTCAGACTTTAGTTTTTGGGTCTCCAAAATCACTGCAGATGGTGATTGCAGCCATGAAATTAAAAGACACTTACTCCTTGGAAGGAAAGTTATGACCAACCTAGATAGCGTATTTAAAAGCAAAGGTATTATTTTGCCAACAAAGGTCCATCTAGTCAAGGCTATGGTTTTTCCAGTGGTCATGTATGGATGTGAGAATTGGACTGTGAAGAAAGCTGAGTGCCGAAGAATTGATGCTTTTGAACTGTGGTGTTGGAGAAGACTCTTGAGAGTCCCTTGGACTGCAAGGATATCCAACCAGTCCATCCTAAAGGAGACCAGTCCTAGGTGTTCAGTGGAAGGACTGATGCTGAGGCTGAAACTCCAATACTCTGGCCACCTCATGTGAAGAGTTGACTCATTGGAAAAGACCCTGATGCTGGGAGGGGTTGGCGGCAGGAGGAGAAGGGGATGACAGAGGATGAGATTGCTGGATGGCATCACTGACTCAATACACATGAGTTTGGGTGAACTCCAGGAGTGGGTGATGGACTGGGAGGCCTGCTGCTGCTACTGCTAAGTCACTTCAGTCGTGTCCGACTCTGTGTGACCCCATAGACGGCAGCCACCAGGCTCCCCCGTCCCTGGAATTCTCCAGGCAAGAACACTGGAGTGGGTTGCCATTTCCTTCTCCAATGCATGAAAGGGAAAAGTGAAACTGAAGTCGCTCAGTCATGTCCGACTCTGGCGTGCTGCAATTCATGGGGTCGCAGAGAGTCAGACACGACTGAGTGACTGAATTGAAAACTGAAACTGATGGGACTTTTTGGGGGTGATGGAACATCTAAAGCTCACCTATGATAATGGTTGTACAACTCTACACAGTTACTAAAAATCATTAAACTGTACCGTTTAAAGTGTGTGGACTCTGTACTCTGTAAATTAGATTGCAAAAAAAAAATGTTGTTAAAAGTATAATACTGGGACTTCCCTATGGTCCAGTGGTTAAGAATCCGCCTGCCAATGCAGGGGATGTGTGTTCAACCCCTGGTCTGGGAAGATCCCATATGTCGCAGAACAACTAAGCCCTTGCTCCACAACCACTGAACCCACGTTCTAGAGACTGTGCTCTGCAACAAGAGAAGCCACCCTAATGAGGAGCCCACACACTGCAACAAAGAGTAGCCCTTGCTCTCCACAACTAGAGAAAACGCATGCATAGCAATGAAGATTCAGTGCAGCCAAAAAATAAAATAAAATTTTTTAAAAATTTAATGGTATTGGCATGGTCTTGTTTTACCATAGTAACAACAAACCTTTTCTATACAAAGGTCTAGATGCACATGTTTTACATAAGTCACGTTTTATATAAATGTTAATTTACATAAACGTGTGCCTGTGTCCCAGGCCTGCTGACTCTGTGTCCTCTGTTCCTCTAAGCAATGCTTTTCTCCCACAGATATTACTTTAGGTCACCCTTGTGTCCGGGAGTTGGTGATGGACAGGGAGGCCTGGCGTGCTGCGATTCATGGGGTCGTGAAGAGTCGGACACGACTGAGCGACTGAATTGAACTGAACTGTGTGCAGTTTAATTTACATATGGTCACCTCTGTACCTTCCCACTGTGGTGGTGACTTGAAAGTGGGTTTATGATAGGATCCAGGGCTGGCCTCTATGACATGGTGCCAGCCTTACTACTTCCTTCACTTCACTGTGGCCTTTCTCACGTGATTGCACTCTGGGGAGATTACACTGCAACTATCTTTCTGGGTATTAGTATGGCAGGACTTCTCAAAGGCACATAGAGTTGCACACCCTTTGCACCAACAATTTCTTTTTCAGAAGTGAATATTCAGGATGTAGTTAAGGATGGTGATTAGGATTTGTTATAAAGACATCCATTCTGGTAATTCCCTAGCTTCACTTCTGGGTCTGAGTATAGAAAGGGAGACCAAATAGGAAGCAACACCATGAAGGCACAGAAGGAATCAGAAGGAAATGTGGCTGCCAGTGCACATACATACACGCAAACACACACACACTCACATACCAAACAGGTTCTGTTATCATAATACTAGAATTGTCCCAAGATGCTTTTCTAGACTCAAAGAAAACACAGTCAGCTCACTGTGCACTTATCTATGAGGAAATGTGTCCTGTAGCAGTATACAGACACTGAAAAGATATCATCCCCAGTATTAGTAGGGAATATCAGAAACACTCTATGTAACACAAGGTTGTGAGAATTATGTCACATCCATAATGATAAAATAAATTCTCGAGGAGGTCCTAAGATGGTGGAGCAATAGGACGGGGAGACCACGTTCTCCTCCACAAATTCATCAAAAGAACATTTGAACGCTGAGTAAATTACACAAAACAACTTCTGAATGCCATCAGAGGACATCAGGCACCCAGAAAAGCAGCCCATTGTCTTCAAAAGGAGGTAGGAAAAAATATAAAAGATAAAAGAGGTAGGGACAAAGCTCCATCCCAGGAAGGGAGTCTAAAAAAAGAGAGAAGTTTCCAAACACCAGGAAACACTCTCACTGCCAAGTCTGTGGCGAGCCTTGGAACCACAGAGGGCAACATCAGTTCAGTTCAGATCAGTCGCTCAGTCGTGTCCGACTCTTTGCGACCCCAAGAATTGCAGCACGCCAGGCCTCCCTGTCCATCACCAACTCCCGGAGTTCACTCAGACTCACGTCCATCGAGTCAGTGATGCCATCCAGCCATCTCATCCTCTGTCATCCCCTTCTCCTCCTGCCCCCAATCCCTCCCAGCATCAGGGTCTTTTCCAATGAGTCAACTCTTCGCATGAGGTGGCTAAATTACTGGAGTTTCAGCTTTAGCATTGTTCCTTCCAAAGAACACCCAGGACTGATATCCTTTAGAATGGACTGGTTGGATTTCATTGCAGTCCAAGTGACTCTCAAGAGTCTTCTCCAACACCACAGTTCAAAAGCATCAATTCTTTAGCACTCAGCTTTCTTTACAGTCCAACTCTCATATCCATACATGACTACTGGAAAAACCATAGCCTTGACTAGACAGACCTTTGTTGGCAAAGTAATGTCTCTGCTTTTGAATATGCTATCTAGGTTGGTCATAACTTTCCTTCCAAGGAGCAAGCTTCTTTTAATTTCATGGCTGCAATCACCATCTGCACTGATTTTGGAGCCCCCAAAAATAAAGTCTGACACTGTTTCCACTGTTTCCCCATCTATTTGCCATGAAGTGATGGGACCAGATGCCATGATCTTCGTTTTCTGAATGTTGAGCTTTAAGCCAACTTTTTCACTCTCTTCTTTCACTTTCATCAAGAGGCTTTTTAGTTCCTCTTTACTTTCTGCCATAAGGGTGGTGTCATCTCCATATCTGAGTTTATTGATATTTCTCCCGGCAATCTTGATTCCAGCTTGTGCTTCTTCCAGCCCAGAGTTTCTTATGATGTACTCTGCATATAAGTTAAATAAGCAGCGTGACAATATCCAGCCTTGACGTAACCAGGAGGAAAAATAAATAAATAATTAAAACCCACAGATTATGTGCCCAACGGCAGTAACTCCCCCACCAGAGAAGCACCGCAGATGTCTGCATCCACCACTAGCAAGCGGGGGCTGGGCAGGGAGGCGTGGGCTGCATGGCTTAGAGTAAGGACCAGGTCTGAATGCCCCGAGGGCAATCTGAATGAACTAACTTGGGCTAGGAAACCAGACTGTGGGATAGTTACCACATGAAAAGCCCTAACCTAAGACACCGGCAGGCCCGCACACAGAACAAAGGACTAAGCAGAGCTAGTCGGCTGCAGACCATCCCCCTCTGGTGACAGGCAGCCAGAGCCGGAAGGGGGCAATCGCGGCCCCACAGAGGCATTATCTACCAAACTGCAAGCAGGCTTCATTGTTAATTAAGACTTCTTGGGATTCTGGACGGTCTACAACCGCCTGAGAAGGTGCACCGGTTGTACACCCAGAAAACTGAGCGGCAGGGACGGGGGTGGCAATAAGTCGCAGAGATCACGCTTGCCAAACATCTGGTCACGTGAGCTGCTCGGACCTGGGAAGGGCACAAAAGGCAGGCCCAACCGAGTCTGTGCCTCTGAGGACTTCCTGAGTACCTGAACCTGAGTGGCTTAGACCTGGGAAGTACATACAACCTAGGGCCGGCCTCAGACAGTTCCTGGCAGAGCAACCTAGAGCCTAAGCAGTGTTGACAGGGAAAGCACACACGACGTGAGCAGGGGAAAACCCAGTGTGGCCAAGACACTGAGAGCACACACCAGTGTTATCTGTTGGTGGCCTCCCTCCCTCCCCACAGCACGACTAAACAAGTGAACCTAAAAAAGCGTCCACCACCGCCCCCTTGTGTCAGGGCAGAAATTAGACACTGAAGAGACCAGCAAACAGAAGAAGCTAAAACAGAGTGAACCTCCTTGGACGGGACAGGTGCAATAGATTAAAACCCTGTAGTTAGTACCAACTACATAAGAAGGGGCCTACAGATCTGGAGAAATATAAGCTAGATCAAGGAACTATCTGAAAATGAACTGACCCCACACTGTCCACAACAATACCAGAGAAAGTCCTAGATATATTTTTTACTATTTTTACTATCATTCTTCATTTTTTTTTAATTTAAAAAAATTTTTAAGTCCTCTATTACTCCTTTAATTTTAATTTTTCTAACCTACTATTACTTTGCAAAAAAAAAAAAAAAAGAGAGACCCTATTTTTAAAGCAAACTTCAAATATATATATACATATTTTATAATGTTGTGACTTTTTTTTCTTTAATATTGTAGTTTTGAAAATCCAACCTCTACTCTAGATTTTTAATCTTTGCTTTTTGGTATTTCTTATCAATTTTATACCTTTAAGAACCCAATCTTCAGTACCCATTTTTACTTGGGAACGAGATTACAGGTTTGACTGCTCTCTCCCACTTTGGACTCTCCTTTTTCTCCACCAGGTCACCTCTATCTCCTCCCTCCCCCTTCTCTTCTCTACCCAACTCTCTGAATCTCTTTGTGTGCTCCGGACAGTGGAGAACACTTAGGGAACTGATTACTGGCTGGATCTGTCTCTCTCCTTTTGATTCCCCCTTTATCCTCCTGGCCACTTCTGTCTCCTTCCTCCCTCTTCCCTTCTCTGTATAACTCCATGAACATCTCTGAGCAGTCCAGAATGTGGAGTGCACATAAGGAAGTGATTACTGGCTAGCTTGCTCTCTCCTCTTTTGATTCCACCTCATCTCATTCGGGTCACCTCTATCTCCCTCCTCCCTCTTCTCTTCTCCATGTAACTCTGTGAACCTCTCTGGGTGTCCCTCACTGTGGAGAAACTTTTCATCTTTAACCTAGATGTTTTATCAACGGTGCTGTATAGATGGAGAAGTCTTGAGGCTACTGTAAAAATAAGACTTAAACCAGAAGCAGGAGGCTTAAGTCCAAATCCTGAGAACACCAGAGAACTCCTGACTCCAGGGAACATTAATCGACAGGAGCTCATCAAACACCTCCATACCTACACTGAAACCAAGCACCATCCAAGGGCCAAAAAGTTCCAGAGCAAGACATACCAAGCAAATTCTCCAGCAACACAGGAACACAGACCTGAGCTTCAATATACAGGCTGCCCAAAGTTACTCCAAACCCACTGACATCTCATAACTCATTAATGGACACTTCATTGCACTCCAGAGAAAAGAAATCCAGCTCCACCCACCACAACACTGACACTATCTTCCCTAACCAGGAAACCTTGACAAGCCACCCGTACAACCACACCCACAGTGAGGAAACTCCACGATAAACAGAACTCCACAAACTGCCACAATACAGAAAGGCCACCCCAAACACAGCAATAGAAACAAGAGGAAAAGACAAAGGAATACCTAGCAGGTAAAGGAACAGGATAAACGCCCACTAAAGCAAAGAGGAAGAGATAGGGAATCTACCTGATAAAGAATTCTGAATAATGACAGTGAAAATGATCCAAAATCTTGAAAACAAAATGGAATCACAGATAGCCTAGAGACAAGGATTGAGAAGATGCAAGAAAGGTTTAACAAGGACCTAGAAGAAATTTAAAAAGTCAATATATAATGAATAATGCAATAAGTGATATCAAAAACACTCTGGAGGGAACAAATAGTAGAATAACAGAGGCAAAAGATGGGATTAGTGAGGTAGAAGATAGAATGGTAGAAATAAATGAATCAGAGAGGAAAAAAGAAAAACGAATTAAAAGAAATGAGGACAATCTCAGAGACCTCTGGGACAATGTTAAATGCCCCAACATTCAAATCATAGGAGTCCCAGAAGAGGAACACAAAAAGAAAGACCATGAGAAAATACTTGAGGAGATAATAGTTGAAAACTTCCCTAAAATGGGGAAGGAAATACTCACCCAAGTCCAAGAAACCCAGAGAGTCCCAAACAGGATAAACCCAAGGCAAAACACCCCAAGACACATATTAATCAAGTTAACAAAGATCAAACACAAAGGACAAATATTACAAGCAGCAAGGGAAAAACAACAAATAACACACAAGGGGATTCCCATAAGGATAACAGCTGATCTTTCAATAGAAACTCTTCAGGCCAGGAGGGAATGGCAGGACATACTTAAAGTGATGAAAGAAAATAACCTACAGCCCAGATTACTGTACCCATCAAGGATCTCATTCAAATATGAAGGAGAAATCAAAAGCTTTACAGACAAGCAAAAGCTGAGAGAATTCAGCACCACCAAACCAGTTCTCCAACAAATGCTAAAGGATCTTCTCTAGACAGGAAACACAAAAATGGTGTATAAACTCAAACCCAAAACAACAAAGTAAATGCCAACGGGATCATGCTTATCAATAATTACCTTAAACGTAAATGGGTTGAATGCCCCAACCAAAAGACAAAGACTGGCTGAATGGGTACAAAAACAAGACCCCTATATATGTTGGCTACAAGAGACCCACCTCAAAAGAGGAGACACATACTGACTGAAAGTGAAGGACTGGAAAAAGATTTTCCATGCAAATAGAGACCAAAAGAAAGCAGGAGTAGCAATACTCATATCAGATAAAATAGACTTTAAAACAAAGGCTGTGAAAAGAGACAAAGAAGGACACTACATAATGATCAAAGGATCAATCCAAGAAGAAAATATAACAATTCTAAATATATATGCACCCAACATAAGAGCACCGCAATATGTAAGACAAATGCTAACAAGTATGAAAGGGGAAATTAACAATAACACAATAATAGTGGGAGACTTTAATACCCCACTCACACCTATGGATAGATCAACTAACAGAAAATTAACAAGGAAACACAAACTTTAAATGATACAATAGACCAGTTAGACTTCATTGATATCTATAGGACATTTCACCCCAAAACAATAAATTTCACCTTTTTCTCAAGCGCACATGGAACCTTCTCCAGGATAGATCACATCCTGAGCCATAAATCTAGCCTTGGTAAATTCAAAAAAATTGAAATCATTCCAAGCACCTTTTCTGACCACAATGCAGTAAGATTAGATCTCAATTGCAGGAGAAAAACTATTAAAAATCCCAACCTATGGAGGCTGAACAACACACTGCTGAATAACCAACAAATCACAGAAGAAATCAAAAAAGAAATCAAAATTTGCATAGAAACTAATGAAAATGAAAACACAACAACCCATAACCTGTGGGACACTATAAAAGCAGTGCTAAGGGGAAGGTTCATAGCAATACAGGAATACCTCAAGAAACGAGAAAAAAGTAAAATAAAAAACCTAACTCTACATCTAAAGCAACTAGAAAAGGAAGAAATGAAGAACCCCAGGGTTAGTAGAAGGAAAGAAATCTTAAAAATTAGGGCAGAAATAAATGCAAAAGAAACAAAAGAGACCATAGCGAGAATCAACAAAGCCAAAAGCTAGTTCTTTGTGAGGATAAATAAAATTGACAAACCATTAGCCAGACTCATCAAGAAACAAAGGGAGAAAAACCAAATCAATAAAATTAGAAATGAAAATGGAGAGATCACAACAGACAACACAGAAATACAAAGGATCATAAGAGACTACTATCAATTATATGCCAATAAAATGGACAACTTGGAAGAAATGGACAAATTCTTAGAAAAGTACAACTTTCCAAACTGAACCAGGAAGAAATAGAAAATCTTAACAGACTCATCACAAGCACGGAAATCGAAACTGTAATCAGAAATCTTCCAGCAAACAAAAGCCCAGGACCAGACGGCTTCACAGCTGAATTCTACCAAAAATTGAGAGAAGAGCTAACACCTATCCTACTCAACCTCTTCCAGAAAATTGCAGAGGAAGGTAAACTTCCAAATTCATTCTATGAGGCCACCATCATGCTAATATCAAAAACTGACAAAGATGCCACAAAAAAAGAAAACTACAGGCCAATATCACTGATGAACATAGATGCAAAAATCCTTAACAAAATTCTAGCAATCAGAATCCAGCAACATATTAAAAAGATCATACATCATGACCAAGTGGGCTTTATCCCAAGGATGCAAGGGTTCTTCAATATCTGCAAATCAATCAATGTAATACACCACATTAATAAATTGAAAAATAAAAGCCATATGATTATCTCAATAGATGCAGAGAAAGCATTTGACAAAATTCAACATCCATTTATGATAAAAAAAAAACTCTCCAGAAAGCAGGAATAGAAGGAACATACCTCAACATAATAAAAGCTATATATGACAAACCCACAGCAAACATTATCCTCAATGGTAAAAAATTGAAAGCAATTCCCTAAAGTCAGGAACAAGACAAGGGTGCCCACTTTCACCACTACTATTCAACATAGTTTTGGAAGTTTTAGCCACAGCAATCAGAGCAGAAAAAGAAATAAAAGGAATCCAAATTAGAAAAGAAGAAGTAAAACTCTCACTGTTTGCAGATGACATGATCCTCTACATAGAAAACCCTAAAGACTCCACCAGAAAATTACTAGAGCTAATCAATGAATATAGTAAAGTTGCAGGATATAAAAAGTCAACACACAGAAATCCCTTGCATTCTTATACACTAATAATGAGAAAATAGAAAGAGAAATTAAGGAAACAATTCCATTCACCATTGCAACAAAAAATAAAATACTTAGGAATATATCTATCTAAAGAAACAAAAGACCTATATATAGAAAACTATAAAACACTGGTGAAAGAAATCAAAGAGGACACTAATAGATGGAGAAATATACCATGTTCATGGATCGGAAGAATCAATATATTGAAAATGAGTATACTACTCAAAGCAATCTATAGATTCAATGCAATCCCTATCAAGCTACCAATGGTATTTTTCACAGAGCTAGAACAAATAACTTCACAATTTGTATGGAAATACAATAAACCTCGAATAGCCAAAGCAATCTTGAGAAAGAAGAATGGAACTGGAGGAATCAACCTGCCTGACTTCAGGCTCTACTACAAAGCCACAGTCATCAAGATAGTATGGTACTGGCACAAAGACAGAAATACAGATCAATGGAAAATAGAAAGCCCAGAGGTAAATCCACGTACCTATGGACACCTTAACTTTGACAAAGGAGGCAAGAATATACAATGGAGAAAAGACAATCTCTTTAACAAGTGGTGCTGGGAAAACTGGTCAACCACTTGTAAAAGAATGAAAGTAGAACACTTTCTAACACCATACACAAAAATAAACTCAAAATGGATTAAAGATCTAAACGTAAGACCAGAAACTATAAAACTCCTAGAAGAGAACATAAGCAAAACACTCTCTGACATAAATCACAGCAGGATCCTCTATGACCCGCCTCCAAGAATATTGGAAATAAAAGCAAAAATAAACAAATGGGACCTAATTAAAATTAAAAGCTTCTGCACAACAAAGGAAACTCTAAGCAAGGTGAAAAGACAGCTTTCAGAATGGAAGAAAATAATAGCAAATGAAGCAACTGACAAAGAATTCATCTCAAAAATACACAAGCAGCTCCTGCAGCTCAACTCCAGAAAAATAAATGACCCAGTCAAAAAATGGGCCAACGAACTAAACAGACATTTCTCCAAAGAAGACATACAGATGGCTAACAAACACATGAAAAGATGGTCAACATCACTCATTATCAGAGAAATGCAAATCAAAACCACAATGAGGCACCATTTCACACCAGTCAGAATGGCTGCGATCCAAAAGCCTACAAGCAATAAATGCTGGAGAGGGTGTGGAGAAAAGGGAACCTTCTTACACTGTTGGTGGGAATGCAAACTAGTACAGCCACTATGGAGAACAGTGTGGAGATTCCTTAAAAAACTAGAAATAGAACTGCCATATGACCCAGCAATCCCACTGGTGGCCATACACATTGAGGAAGCCAGAATTGAAAGAGACACGTGTACCCCAGTGTTCATCGCAGCACTGTTTATAATAGCCAGGACATGGAAGCAACCTAGATGTCCATCAGCAGATGAATGGATAAGAAAGCTGTGGTGCATATACACAATGGAATATTACTCAGCCATTAAAAAGAAGACATTTGAATCAGTTCTAATGAGGTGGATGAAACTGGAGCCTATTATACAGAGTGAAGTAAGCCAGAAGGAAAAACACCAATACAGTATACTAACGCATATATATGGAATTTAGAAAGATGGTAACGACAACCCTGTATGCGAGACAGCAAGAGACACAGATGTATAGAACAGTCTTTTGGACTCTGGGAGAAGGCAAGGGGGGATGATTTGGGAGAATGGCATTGAAACATGTATAATATCATATGTGAAACGAATCGCCAGTCCAGGTTCGATGCATGATATAGGATGCTCGGGGCTGGTGCACTGGGATGACCCAGATGGATGGTATGGGGAGGGAGGTGGGAGGGGGTTCAGGATGGGGAACATGTGTACACCCATGGCGGATTCATGTTGATGTATGGCAAAACCAATACAATATTGTAAAGTAATTAGCCTCCAATTAAAATAAATAAATTTATATTAAAAAAAAGAAATTCTCATATATTAAGGTATAGGGAAGTCATTCTCACGTATACATTAGTTAATCTGAATTTTGCGCTAACTAAAACAGCCTTTGTGGCCTTTCAAACAAACATTGTACATCTGCTTTAATTATTAAACAAAAAGATACACTGACCACAAGTAACGAATATCCCTGTTAAAAATAAAAATTCAAAGCCTCCCTTCCTGGGATGTTAATGCTGGTACTCCTTTGATGCTAAGACTCCCTTCCCAGGTGCCAAGGCCATACTGACTTGCTGAATATCTGCTGATTTGTTGTTGTTTTCTTTGTTATTCTTTGAAATCTTGAAGGAATGTATCCCTCAGTTATTTAAAGTTTTTTGTTCTGACAAGATATGAATCTGTGCCAAAACCTATGCTTCTCCAGAGCAGTTTATCAGAACAGAAACTGTCCTCTGTGCTACAGTTCTCAGTTCAGTTCAGTCGCTCAGTTGTGTCCGACTCTTTGTGACCCCATGAATCACAGCACGCCATGCCTCCATGTCCATCACCAACTCCCGGAGTTCACTCAGACTCACATCCATCGAGTCGGTGATGCCATCTGGCCATCTCATCCTCTGTCGTCCCCTTCTCCTCCTCCCCCCACAATCCCTCCCAGTGTCAGAGTCTTTTCCAATGAGTCAACTCCACATGAGGTGGCCAAAGTACTGGAGTTTCAGCTTTAGCATCATTCCTTCCAAAGATATCCCAGGGCTGATCTCCTTCAGAATGGATTGGTTGGATCTCCTTGCAGTCCAAGGGACTCTCAAGAGTCTTCTCCAACACCACAGTTCAAAAGCATCAATTCTTTGGTGCTCAGCCTTCTTCACATTCCAACTCTCACATCCATACATGACCACAGGAAAAACCATAGCCTTGACTAGACGGACCTTTGTTGGCAAAGTAATGTCTCTGCTTTTGAATATGCTATCTAGGTTGGTCATAACTTTTCTTCCAAGGAGTAAGCATGTTTTAATTTCATGGCTGCAGTCACCATCTGCAGTGATTTTGGACAGTCCTCAGTTTGGCTCAAAATTTAAAAAAAAAAAAAAACACCTCGTTTCTGTTTCCATTATAGGCTGTGTATTGCTTATTTTCACCGACATTATGATGGAATTCTAGACAAGCAGCAAAAACAAGTGGTGATCAAAAAAATGAGAGATGGCTCGTTGCCTATACAAAAAGTAATGATTCACAGGATTTCTAATGTGTGGAGAAACAAGCATTTTCTTACAATGATGTTAGGAATATTTCCAGTGTTATGTAAATATAAAATATTACATTTTTCCTGTTTTATAAAGGACATTTTCAAAATGTTATAAAATATCTCAAAGATATAGGTATATATATATATATATAGGTAAGGGTGTTAAGTATACTATTGTTTGTCACAGGAAGTATGGTCAGGGCACTAAATTTCCCCTACTTGGGTACTAGTGAAATAGTTTAGAGCATCATATGATGCAATAATCAATACTGAAAAATGAAATCTTATGGAGAAGGAAATGGCAACCCACTCCAGTATTCTTGCTCGGAGAATCCCATGGACAGAGGAGCCTAGTGGGCTATAGTCCATGAGATCACGAAGAGTCAGACACGACTGAGCAACTCACACACACACACACACACACACACACACTGTTCCCAGAGATTCCAGCTTAGCCTGAGGACGAGCCGACCTATGCAAAACAGAATCAGGCACCCCTCACCCCCATCCATAGGATCTTTATGCAGCCAAGGTCAACCTAAGGGTTTCACTTTGCTTTCAAGCTTACAATAGCCTCTAGATCCTGGAGCAAACCATTACACTGTTCAACCTCAGCACCAAATCAGGTACAATGGACTTGATACAGTGTTTTTCTCATATCAAGTTCAAACCTCTGGAAATAGACTTTGGTTGCTAAAAGATAATCACAATTATACCATTGTCATTAATTTGAGAAAAGATGAAATTATTAATATTTATATACATTTAGTCTTAATAAAAAGATAAAAGAAATAATTGAGGGTAAAGAATCCATTATGTATTTGAAAAATAAAATATTTTTTCTAGTAATGTGCTCTATAGGAAAAATGAAATTTTATAAAAATATTAAAAATATATCATAGAAATATATTTATGTGAAAAGATGGCTATAAAAGTGCAAAAGAAGATTACAGAGGTTATACGTGGACTTCTTCCACTTTGGCTAAGAAGATCTTAAGCTATTTATCCAGAGGTTTCAAAGAGTAATATGTGCAATTTTTTTTTTTTAAACAAAGAGTAATATGTTTAAATAATCTTTTACTTCCACTCACATGAAAATTTTCTTCACCATAGAAGGCTGTACTTTCCACCTGGATATCTGGGACTGTCCACTTTCCACCAAGACTTCCAGAAAGCTCTGCGCTGCTTGCCTGGGTCACAGCCCCTCCCTCCCATCTTTCTGCTTCAGGGTGTTCAAGTTGCAGTTCAGATTTCTGTCACGAGGTGGCAACAATGTACCGCCATCGTCAAAATTCCTGACAAAAAAGGGTCACCTTGGGCCAAAACAAAAACAAAAACTCCGAATTCTTTCAAAACATAGCTTTTGAACCTATGCACAAAATTATTATAATTCTGTCTGAAAACAAATGGTAAGTGTAAACGGTTAGTCGCTCAGTCATGTTCGACTCTTTGTGAGCCCATGGACTGTGGCCCGCCAGGCATGGAATTCTCTAAGCACAGACTGTAAAAACATACTCTTTACGACTCTGATAAGAACTGCTCATGATGAAACACCAGGTGGCAGTAGCGCCTTGGCAGTGGGGCAGTGGGTGGGCAAAAGGGTAGCGGGGAGATGATGAAGCATCCGAGAGGGATCTCAACAGCTGTGTCCAGGGTCCTGGACAGAGGAATATAGGGCTGACACGGGGTGTGAGATGGACTGGGCTGTCTCTACAGAAGTGGGGTAATGGGAGGATGGTTGCCCTGCCCTCTGAGAGGGACCGCTCTACAGTGGGGATCCGCCAACCAACAAGAAAGCAAGCAATACTGAACACGATGTAGAGTCACCAGCGAATCGGACGGCTCTTAAGAGATGTGAATGTTCCAAACAGAATTGGTATCTTTGTAAACAAACTATCTGATGACATTTATTCCCTTTTGGTGTATGTACTCACTTTCCTTAAAAATGAAAAAGAAAAGTGGAGGTGGCTGTTTTCAGGTAGCAGGATCCAGGATGCTAGCTAGCTCTGAGAGTTCCAGACCCAGAGGCTCAACAAGAGGGAGGGACAGATGGAGGTGAAGATATTGGTCTAATGGTTTCTGCTAGAGTTTTATGGAACTTTTTAACCTACTGGCAGTCATCTACCTATTTCCATCATTTTCTAGGAAATCTAAAGCTGAGATTAGAAGTCCAGCTTTGCTTTGAACTGAAGATAAAGCTGCAGCTGTGAGTGTCAGTATATAGGGTGATAGAGCTGGAGGAGACCTCGAAACACACATGTGTGCACACAGAGACATTTTCAATTCTATTTTTTCCTACTTCATTTTCCATATAACTGAATAAAATAAAAGCTTTTCCAAAGTAGTAATAAATGCATGTGTACATTACTTTCCCGAATCTGTTTGCAAGTATATTCAGCTTTCAAATTTTTATTAAAAGACTCTCCCTGAATACACAGTATTTCAAGCAATGTATGAAAGTACATCTATAAAATGAAATTCTCCTGTATGTCTTAGTGGTATGACCCTACCCCCTGACCCAAAAGAGTCTATAATCATTGAATGATGCCTCCCGGCCAGATGTGTGCCTATGGTGAAGGCACCTGACACACACAGAATCTCTTCCAAAATAAGACTCACATTACTCATCTTTTGCATCTTGTTTTTTCCACTCAGTATGAATTCTCAAGGTTTATATCTGCATCTTGTCTGTGGCTTAGGCATATTTTGACATGTTTATTGTTCATTTGTAATTTTATATGAATTCGCTGTTTAAATCATGGGCCAATCTTTTTGCTTGTTGCTTGTTATTAAATGGCATTGAAACATGTAAAATATGTATGAAACGAGATGCCAGTCCAGGTTCGATGCACGATACTGTATGCTTGGGGCTAGTGCACTGGGACGACCCAGAGGGATGGTATGGGGAGGGAGGAGGGAGGAGGGTTCAGGATGGGGAACACATGTATACCTGTGGTGGATTCATTTTGATATTTGGCAAAACTAATACAATTATGTAAAGTTTAAAAATAAAATAAAATTTAAAAATAAATAAATGTGTATCACAAACCAGGGATACTAACCCAGTAGCTGAGTGGTAGTTTGCAAATGCTGTCTCTCTTGTTTTCAAACAATTCTTCAGATATTCTCCACATAGAATGTGTTTTAAATCTCAATAATATTACAACTTCAAAATTATGCAGCTGACAACTCTGAAAGTACAGTGAACAACACTCTAAGTGCAAATAAGTCAGCCTTAGACTTTAGATCATGCAGAGCCCAGGAAGATTCAAGATGAAAAGTGAAAAACTGTAAAACAATTCCAGAGTTAACTGTTGATTCTAAGAAAATGAAGTTGTTGCCCTGATTTATTTAAAATCCCTTAAAGTGAGTATCTGATTTTCATTTTACACACACACACACACTTTTTGTGCTCAGTCACTAGTCATGTCCAACTCTTTGCGACCCCATGGACTGTAACCTGCCAGGCTCCTCTGTCCATGGACTCTCCAGGCAAGAATACTGGAGTGGGTTGCCATTTCCTTCTCCATCATATGTGTATAAAGAGAATGAAAGGAAAATTAGATAGTTTTCATCTCCTGCTTACTCCAGCATCTACATCACATTTCTTTATTAAATGTGAGTTAGGGACTTCCCTGGTGGTCCAGTGGTTAACAATCTACCTTGCAATGTGAGAGAAATAAATACATGTATTGTAATTGATTATACTTTTTAAAATGGAAAGTTAAAACTCAAATTCATAAAAATGATTACCTATAAGATAACAGAGGAGCAGCTCAGGATGGAAGATGATATATATTCTCATTAAAAATACAATACATAATTACTGACTCCATGTACTAAAAAGGACAAGAAACAATGACCAACCCAGTAGTAAAGAGCAACTCTACTTGCTCAGATTGAATTAGACACATTTCACACTAAAAGGAACTGGCTTTCTTTGGAGAAAAGACTGATTTTAGGACTAACTGGGGTTGTAGCAGATGAGTCTGAACCAAACTATCATATTAGAACACATGTTAAAGAGACAACAGCCAACCTACAGACTCATAAGCCAACCACAAGGCTCTCACTGTCCAAAAATAGAACAGTTTGAACATAAAAAATGTTAATACCTGCAATGGATTTAAACATCTAGATCATATGATGATACTCTAAAAGAAAAAAAAAAAAAAAAGAACTCAATTTTCACTTTTGGAGGATCCCACAGAAACAACTCACTATCTTGAAAATCAGAATTACTGCAAAAGATTTAAGTGTTAATTCTTCTCTTCTGTGTCAGTCAGACATCAGTGTAACCTCATAGTTGATGAGGGGAAGTTTGTCTTAGAAGAATTCCAGCTAATAAATGGAAACGGAATTATAGAATTAAAACATTATCATTTGCAACCATTAATGAAATATAGATCTAGGCCATAAATTTCAAGAGGCTAAGAAAACATGAGTTAAAAGGCAGATGGGAAATGTCATATGGGTGGATCAGACTGACAACATCCCCCAAGTGATCAGTCACAAGGACACAGGAGGAAAGACAACCAGAAATGAAGAGCCTCCTGATATAGGGCTATAGGAAGTACACCACCACATCTAAGGTACCCTTTCCACAAATTTGAATCTGAGCAAGCCTCTATATGTACAGTTATTATCAATTTAAAGGAAATAGGATGAGCCAGAAGAATAAAACCAACAGCATAACAGAGACATAATCAGTATAATCCAGAATGCAGACTCCCCAGGAAAAAGATCCAGCTTGATAAGTAAATAAATAGAGATTTTAAAAAGGATATTTGGATGAAAAGAGGTCAAGATTTCAGAGAAATTACACTTAAAACCACCATGAGCTACTACCACGTATCTATAAGAACAGCAAAAAGAAGAAAGACGGAAAATATCACATTGTCTATGGTGTAGTACCTGTGATGAATATTATCTTCTAATTTTTACAGTCATCATCTTTACATTTTTGTTAAATACAGTCTATATATGCAAAAATGCCTACTGAAGCATAGTTTTCACCTAACATCACCTAACAGGGGCTGACATAGTTCAACAAATGTTTCTTTCTTTTTCCTAAGTATAATGGCTAGGACTGTAGGTTCTGGAAACAGACGAGGCCCAAACCGTCATTCTACCACTTATAAAAATGGTATGAACTTGAGAGAACAAGATGGCAGAGGAGCAGGTGGATGTGGAGTACATCTCTCTCCATGGATACATCAGGAATACACCTTGAGACACAGAAATGCATGCAGAACACCAACTGAGAGCAGACAGGAATACCTGACCAGAAGAAAAGAATATATAGAACCACAAAAAACTTGGTAGGAAGAAGGAACTAGGGGAAAAAACAGGAGTGTTAGTAGGACTGGACCTGCCCTCGGCGGGTGGGGGAACTGAAGCAGGGGTGTGATCCCCACATCAGGGCAATTGTTTGAGTTAGAGGAGAAACTTTTAAGGCTGAGAGTGAAACAGCTGATCTGTGGCAGCCTAAATGTAATGAAAATCAGACAGTCCTTGCCGCAACCATACATACCCCAGATAGGAACGCTGGCCCCCTGGAAGGAGCAGCAGCTGGGAGCTGGAGTTTAGGGATTGTGGAGCAATCCCAGGGCGAGGGTTGATGTTGACAGTGGAAAGATGGACTGAGGGGATGTGAGGGAGGAGACCGTAGAGAAAAATGCCAGTGGATTAAAGACAGGTGGCCATGGAAGCAAGGCGATACTGCTGTGTCACACAGGGGATGGAGCCATGACCACAGCCTCTCTCTCCCCACACGCCAGCATCAGCAGCTGAACAGTAGAGAGGCTGGCGCATCAAACACCTGACGCACTGAACTACACAGTAGGGCCCCACCCAGGATGCCCCTTTAAGTGCCTGACGCATGCATCGATCGACAGAGTAGGACCCCAGCCAGGGGGCCCCTCTATGTGCCTGACACGCTGAACAACAGAGAAGGACCCCAGGCAAAGGAGCCCTCTAAGTGACTGAATGGGCAGAGCTACAGAGAACGACTGGCCAAAGAGGCCTGATCGCCAGCTATAACAGGCTCAAGAAAGACTCTGACTGGACCATAACTCCTGTGGCAGAGGCATTCCATGTCCCTGTACACTTGGCACCACCAGGGTCTCCACAAGCCAAGCAGCTGTGCCATCTTCATGCTCAACTCTCATTGGGGCAGAGCTGCCACAGACAAAAAAAGTCTTGTGTCTATGCACACAGGGTTGCTTCAGTCGTGTTTGACTCTTTGCAACCTTGTAGACTGTGGCCTGCCAGGATTCTCTGTCAGAAAGGGGGTTCTCTAGGCAAGAATACTGGAGTGTATTGGCCAATACTGGTTACCATACCCTTCTGGAGCACTATATTCCTTGGTGCCCTAGCTGCCAACCCCCCTGAGTGCCTGGTGCTGCCAGAACCCTTGTGACCCAAGCAACCGCACCACCTCCACACCTGGCCCTCACGGGGCAAACCCAAGTCCTACAGGGCAGCCTTGGGAGCTAAACCCCAGTGAACAACCCACATGTAGAGGTGGAACTAAAACCACAATTGAAACCCAGGGGCAGTGTGGCAAAGGAAGAAGACCAAAACCTTCCCACAAGCTGTACACCTGCAGATTAAATCCACATGATCTACTAGGCAGACTCTGTGTCTGTGGCATATAAAAGGCCATTGAGAGCTCTCACAAAAGAAAACGCACTAGTTCTGATAGCTGTGGACATTGGAGGCAAGAACACACAGGGGTAGGACCAGATTAGAACCTGAGCTGCCCTCATAGCAGGTCCAGAAATCAGCACAGACTTGGAGGGCATCCTAGGGAGGTAAGGTGGACTATGACTCCCCACAAGGGAAAGGACACTGACAGCAGTGATTCAAGAGAAACATTTATTATTCTTATGTTTTGACTTGTTTTGTAGATTCTTTTGGATTCTTTTTTTCTCCCCTTTCCCCAACCCTCTGTTGTAGTGGTCGATTTTATTGGCATTAAGAAATTCAATTAAGCTTTGGAGCTTTTTTTTCTTTCTCAGTCACATTTTTTATTGTTGTCATAAACCTCTGCCTTTATATTGGGCTTTTGCAGTTTTGTGCAAAAACTCCAATTCTGTGGAGTTTTCCTCTTTTTTTTTCTTTTCTCTTTTTTAAATTTAATATTTACTGTTTAAAACCTATTATTACTTTTTCTACATTTATTCCTTTGTTTGGTTTTCCTACTGTTCTTTTCCCCTTGAAGTTAATCTTTAACATATATAAATCTTTATCTACCTCTATTTAACTTTGAATATCTATTCTTTCTTTCTTACTTTCTCTCCTTTCCTCTCAACATATTTGTTAGTTTTATTTTCATTGCTTTATTGCCCAATTGACACCTTGCTTTAGTTCTCTTTTCCAGTTTGTGCTTTAATTAGTTTTGTTCTGGTAGATATAATTTTTGGTTTCCTTTATTCACCAGATCAATCTATTCTACTTTATTTTTGTTGGACTGCTTTGATTTTGCTTATGGGTATATATGTATATGTGTATATTCAGTCACACTTTCTATTGTTATAAACCTCTGCCTCTACATTGGGCTTTTGCAGTTCTGTGGAGTTTTGTTTCTTTTTTTCCTTTTTTCTTTCTTTGTCTGTTTTTCTTGTCTCTTTTCTATAATTTTAATTACTAATTTTTTAAACCTATTATATTGTTTTCTACATTTATTCCTTTGTTTGCCTTTCCTACTGCTCTTTTTCCCTTGTAATTAATTTTTAATGTATATAAATCTTCATCTACCTCTATTTAACTTTGCATAACTATTCTTTCTTTCTTATCTTTCTTTCCTTTCCTCGCAACATATTTGTTATTTTTTTTCATTGCTTTATTCCTTACTTGGCACCTTGCTTTAGTTTTATTTTCCAGTTTCTGCTTTAGTTAGTTTTGTTCTTAACTGTTAAATACAATTTTTCATTTCCTTTGTTCACCAGGTCAATCTATTATACTTTATTTTTGTTGCACTGTTTTCACTTTGTTTATGTATATATTCCATTATTTTAATTATTATTTGCCTGATTTTGACACTAGTAAAGTAATGCTCAAAATTCTCCAAGACAGGATTCAACAGCACGTGAACCATGAACTTCCAGATGTCCAAGCTGGCTTTAGAAAAAGCAGAGGAACCAGAGATCAAATTGCCAACGTGTATTGGATTATCAGAAAAGCAAGAGAGTTCCAGAAAAACATCTATTTCTGCTTTATTGACTATGCCAAAGCTTTTGACTGTGTGGATCACCACAAACTGTGGAAAATTATTAAAGAGATGGGAGTACCAGACCACCTGACCTGCCTCTTGAGAAATCAGTACGCAGGTCAGGAAGCAACAGTTACAAATGGACATGGAACAACAGACTGGTTCCAAATAGGGAAAGGAGTATGTCGAGGCTGTATATTGTCACCCAACTTATTTAACTTATATGCAGAGTACATCATGAGAAATGCTGGGCTGTATGAAACAAAAGCTGGAATCAGGATTACTGGGAGAAATATCAATAACCTCAGATATGCAGATGACACCACCCTTATGGCAGAAAGTGAAGAAGAACTAAAGAGCCTCTTGATGAAAGTGAAAGAGGAGAGTTAAAAAGCTGTCTTGAAGCTCAATTTTCAGAAAACTAAGATCATGGCATCTGGTCCCATCACCTCATGGGAAATAGATGGGGAAACAGTGACAGACTATTTTGGGGAGCTCCAAAATAACTGCAGATGGTGACTGCAGCCATGAAATTAAAAGACACTCCTTGGAAGAAAAGTTATGAGCAACCGAGATAGCATATTAAAAAGCAGAGACAATATTTTGCCAACAAAGGTCCATCTAGTCAAGGCTGTTGTTTTCCAGTAGTCATGTATGGATGTGAGAGTTGGACTATAAAGAAAGCTGAGCGCCGAAGAATTGATGCTTTTGAACTGTGGTGTTGGAGAAGACTCTTGAGAGCCCCTTGGACTGCAAGGAGATCCAACCAGTCCATCCTAAAGGCAATCGGTCCTGAATATTCATTGGAAGGACTGATGCTGAAGCTGAAACTCCAATACTTTGGCCACCTGATGCGAAGAACTGACTCATTGGAAAATATCCTAATGCTGAGAAAGATTGAAGGTGGGAGGAGAAGGGGACGACAGAGGATGAGATGGTTAGATGGCATCACTAACTCAATGGACATGAGTTTGAGTAACTCCGGGAGTTGGTGATGGACAGGGAGGCCTGGTGTGCTACAGTCCATGGGGTCACAGAGACTCAGACATGACTGAGCGACTGAACTGAATTGCCTGATTTTGTAACTGCCATTTGTCTGGGGTTCATCTTTGGATTCTCGTTTTCTGGATATTTGTTTTAATTGCACTTAATGCCATAACAAACCATGTCTGGAATCTTCATTCCTGACCAGAGATCAAGTCCTGAGCCTTTGTAGTAGGAGCACTGACTCCAAGACCCTAGACTACCAGAGAACTAACCATAGGGAGTATCAGATAGTGAGAACTCACACAACGAAAACCACTTGAATACAAGACCCAGCATCCCCAGCCACCAGTAGCACCTTGGGCAGGACACCTCATCTAAACAACAAACAAAACTAATACAATTATGTAAAGATTAAAAATAAATAAAATTAGAAAAAAAAAAAACAACAACAATACAAACCCAGTCATCAGCAGACAGGATTACCGCCTCACTCTGTCTTGCCCATCAGAGGAAAAACAAACAAACAAATAAAAGCTCAGCACAAATCTCACTCTATAGGAAGCTCACACACACCACTGGACCAACCTTAGCAGGGCAGAAACCAAAAGGAAGAAAGAATTCAAACTTCTTCCAGGAAAGAATTCAACTTCCCTTGAAGCCTGGGAAAAGGAGACCTCAAACACAATAAGTTTAAAAAAAATAATGAAAAGGTAGAGAAATACTGCACAAATAAAGGAACAAACTAGAAACACAGAAGTCCAAATAAATGAAGAGGAAATAGGCAAACTACCTGAAAAACAATTCAGAATAATGATAGTAAAGATAATCCAAAATCTTGAAAACAAAGTGGAGAAAATGCAAGAATCAATTAACAAAGACCTAGAAGAATTAAAGAATAAACATACAGAGACAAACAGCACAATTACTGAAATTAAAAATGCTCCAGAAGGAATCAATAGCAGAATATCTGAAGCAAAAGAATGAATCAGTGAGCTGGAAGATAAAATGTTGGAAATAACTTCTGAAGAGCAGAATAAAGTAAAGAGAATGAAAAGAACTGTGGACAGTCTCAGAGACCTCTAGGACAATATCAAACGCACTGACATTCGAACTATAAGGGTCCCAGAAGAAGAAGAGAAAAAGAAAGAGTGTGAGAAAATTTTTGAAGAGATTATAGTTGAAAATTTCCCAACATGGAAAAGGAAATAGTCAACGAAATCCAAGAGGCACAAAGAGTCCCATACAGAATAAACCCAAGGAGAAACATGCCAAGACACATATTAATCAAACTAACAAAGACTAAACACAAAGAAAGAATATTAAAAGCAGCAAGGGAAAAGCAACAAGTAACATACAAGGGAAATCCCATATGCTTAACAGCTGATCTTTCAGCAGAAACTCCGCAGCCCAGAAGGCAATGGCAGAATATATTTAAACTAGTGAAAGGGAAAAATCAACAACCAAGATTACTGTACCTGGCAAGGATCTCATTCAAAATTGATGGAGAAATAAAAAGCTTCTCAGACAAGCAAAAGTTAAGAGAATTCAGTACCACGAAACCAGTTTTACAATAAATGTTAAAGGGACTTACATAGTCAAGAAATACAAGAGAAGAAAATAGATCTACAAAACCAACCCCAGACAATTAAGAAAATGGCAATAGGAACATATATATCAATAATTACTTTAAATGTAAATGAATTAAATGCTCCAACAAAAAGACACAGACTGGCTGAATGGATACAAAAACAAGACCTATATATATGCTGTCTACAAGAAACCTACTTCAGACCTCAAGACACATATGGATTGAAAGTGAGAGGGTGGAAAAATATATTCCATGCAAATGGGAAGCAAAAGAAAGCTGGAGTAGCAATCCTCATATCAGACAAAATAGACCTTAAAATAAAGAAGATTACAAGAGATAAGGAAGGACTACATAATGATCAAGGGATCAATCCAAGAGGAAGACATAACAATTGTAAATAGCTATGCACCCAACATAGGATCACCTCAAAACATAAGACAAACAATAACAGATATAAAAGGAGAAATTGACAGTAACACAATAATAATAGGAGACTTTAACACCCCACTCACACCAGTGGACAGATCATCAAAACAGAAAATTAATAAGGAAACACAAGGCTTAAATGATACATTAGAGGAGATGGATATCATTGGTATCTTCAGGACATTCCATCCAAATGCAGAAGAATACACCTTCTTTTCAAGTGAACATGGAACATTCTCCAGGATAGACCACATCTTGGGTTACAAATCAAACCTCAGTAAATTTAAGAAAATTAAAATTGTTTCAAGCATCTTCTCCAACCACAATGCTATGAGACTAGATATCAATTACAAGAAAAAAAGTGTAAGAAACACAAAAACATGGAGATTAAAGAACACATTTCTAAGTAAACAACAGGTTACTGAAGAACTCAAAAGGGAAATTAAAAACTTTTTAGAAACAAATGACGATGAAAACACAACAACTCAAAACCTATGGGATGCAGCAAAAGCAGTTCTAAGAGGGAACTTTATAGCAATACAATCCTACCTCAGGAAAGAAGAAAAACATCAAATAGACAACCTAACTTTACACCTGCTGCTGCTGCTGCTGTTGCTAAGTCGCTTTAGTCATGTCTGACTCTGTGCAACCCCATAGGTGGCAGCCCACCAGGCTCTCCCGTTCCTGGGATTCTCCAGGCAAGAACACTGGAGTGGGTTGCCATTTCTGTCTCCAATGCATCAAAGTGAAAAGTGAAAATGAAGTCGCTCAGTTGTGTCTGACTCTTAGCGACCCCATGGACTGCAGCCTACCAGGCTCATTCGTCCATGGGATTTTCCAGGCAAGAGTACTGGAGTGGGTTGCCATTGCCTTCTCCAGACCTAAACAGACATTTCTCCAAAGAAGACATACAGATGGGTAACAAACACATGAAAAGATGCTCAACATCGCTCATTATTAGAGAAACACAAATCAAAACTACAATGAGATATCACCTCACACCAGTCAGAATGGCCATCATCAAAAAGTCTACAAACAATAAGTGCTGGAGAGGGTGTGGAGAAAAGGGAACTCTCTTGCACTATTGGTGGGAATGTAAATTGATACAGCCACTATGGAAGACGGTATCGAGACTCCTTAAAAAACTAGGAATAAAACCATCATATGACCCAGCAATCCCATTCTGAGGCATATACACTGAGGAAACTACAATTAAAAGAGACACATGTATCCCATTGTTAATGGCAGCACTATTTACAATAGCTAGAACGAGGAAGCAACCTACATGTCTATCGACAGATGAATGGATAAGGAAGTTGTGGTACATATACACAATGGAATATTACTCAGCCATAAAAAGGAACACATTTGACTCAGTTCTAATGAGGTGGATGAATCTAGAACCGATTTTACAGAGTGAAGTGAGTCAGAAAGAGATAAACATCATATTCTAATGCATACATACAGAATCTAGAAAAATGGTACTGAAGAATTTATTTACAGGGCAACAATGGAGAAACAGACATAGAGAATAGACTTATGGACATGGGGAGAGGGGAGGAGAGGGTGAGATATATAGAAAGAGTAACATGGAAACTTACATTACCATATGTAAAATAGATAGCCAACAGGAATTTTCTGTATGGCTCAGGAAACTCAAACAGGGGCTCTGGGTCAACCTAGAGGGGTGGGATGGGGTAGGAGATTGGAGGGAGGTTCAAGAGGGAGGGGATATTTGTATACCTATGGCTGATTCATGTTGAGGTTTGACAGAAAACAGCAAAATTCTGTAAAGCAATTATCCTTCAATAAAAAATAAATAAATTTTAAAAATGGTATGAATTTGAACACTTTTACTTTACCTCATTGCCACTCAACTGCCTCATCTGCAAAAAAGCAATTATAAAGAACTGACATAAAAAAAAAGAACTGACATAGAAGAAAGCTCAAAGAAAAAATGTTGCCTTGTGTTTTGATTTCTACAAGGATAAACGGTGAGGAATTACATAATTTTAAAAATTCTACTGCAGAGACCTTGGCATAGCTGGCCCTCTCTGAACTGTGAGAGGATGAAAGAACCTCTCTGGGCCTCAGTATCCTTCTCTAAGGAGAACAACTGTCCTTACATCATGAATTGTTGTTTTGATAATTAATTGAATTAATACATGCAAATACTTGGAATGGTATGAGGCACACAATATCAGCTCAATAAATGGTAGAATTTTCATAAGGACATGCAAATTGTGATAAAGTTTCCATTTGTCTTTAATAAAGCTTGTCATTTGGACTCAAATATCACGTCCTAAGAAAGAGCTTCACTGACAACTGTGTCTACAACAATCCCTGTCCTTGTAATTTTCTACTAATGGATTCTATTTTGTTGCAAGCATTTATTCCCATATAAAATGGTCCTGCTTATTGATTTGTTTCCCTGCTTATTGCCAGTTTCTAAAACTAGAGTAAAAGTTCTAGGCATATTTCCCTTTCTTATTCACTGGGTTGCATCCCCAGGAACTAGTTCAGTGAGTGTGATGGGTTGAAATGTCATCCCCCAAAAATATGTTGAAGTCTTAATTCCCAGTGTCTCCTAACATAACCTCACTTAGAACTATGGCTGTTGCAGATGTAGTTAGTTAAGATGAGGTCATACTAGAGTAGCATGGTCCCTGAAACAGTGTGACTGGTGTCTTTATAAGATAGCCAGGACATGGAAGCAACCTAGATGTCCATCAGCAGATGAATGGATAAGAAAGCTATGGTACATATACACAATGGAGTATTACTCAGCCATTAAAAAGAAGACATTTGAATCAGTTCTAATGAGGTGGATGAAACTGGAGCCTATTTTACAGAGTGAAGTAAGCCAGAAAGGAAAACACCAATACAGTATACTAACGCATATAGAGGGAATTTAGAAAGATGGTAACAATAACCCTGTATACGAGACAGCAAAAGAGACACTTATGTATAGAACAGTCTTTTGGACTCTATGGGAGAGGGAGAGGGTGGGATGATTTGGGAGAATGGCATTGAAACATGTATAATATCATATATGAAACAAGTCCCCAGTCCAGGTTCGATGCACAATACTGGATGCTTGGGGCTGGTACACTGGGATGACCCAGAGGGATGGTATGGGGAGGGAGGAGGGTTCAGAATGGGGAACACATGTATACCTGTGGCGGATTCATTTTGATATATGGCAAAACCAATACAATATTGTAAAGTTAAAAAATTAAATTAAATTAAAAAAAAAAAAGATAGCGGCATGAAGACAGAAGAACAGGGATAACATCACGTGATGATGCAAGCAGAGGTTGGAGTTATACAGCGCCAAGCCAAGAAATGCAAAGACTGCCACCAGAAGCTAGGAAGAAGCTCAGACAGATTCCCCAACGGGTTTCAGAGGGCTCAAGGTCCTTTTAACACATTGATTTCAGGCTTCTCGCCTCCAGAACTGTGAGACGATACATTTCTATTGTTTAAGCCACCCAGCTTGTAGTACTTTGTCATGGCAGCCTTGGGAAACTACTGCAGTCCCCCCCATATAAAATGCTGAATAAGTATTACTGAAAAGAAGGAATTGTTCCCTTTTTTACCTTGTTGTTGTTCAGTCGCTCAGTCGTGTCCGACTCTTTGTGACCCCACGGACTGCAGCACACCAGGTTTCCTTGTCCTTCACTATCTCTAGAGTTTGCTCAAATTCATGTCCGTTGAGTCGATGATGCCATCCAACCTTTTTCATCCTCTGTCGCCTCCTTCTCCTCCTGACCTCAGTCTTTCCCAGCATCAGGGTCTTTTCCAATGAATCAGCTCTTTGCATCAGGTGGCCAGAGTATTGGAGCTTCAACTTCAGCATCAGTCTTTCCAATAAATATTCAGGGTTACTTTCCTTTAGGATTGACTGGTTTGATCTCTTTGCTGTCCAAGGGACTCTCAAGAGTCTTATCCGGTACCACAATTCGAAAGCATCAATTCTTCAGCGCTCAGCCGTCTCACATCCGTACATGACTATACATGACTATTGGAAAAACCATAGCTTTAAATATATGGACCTTTGGGCCGCGGGGGACAAAGGGCGGGTGGATCAGTGGGGAGGGGGCAGGGCGCAGCCAGGCCAGGCTCGGGGGCTCCGCATGCTGCAGCTGCCCCGGGGCTCCCCCGCCGCCGCCCTCGCCGCGGAGCCACGCAGAGCCGAGCTCACGAGCTAACCCGAGCCAGCGGCCTGGAGCCAGCGGGAGGCAGCGGCGCAGGGAGGGGCCCGACGCACGCACGTGGCCCCGGCAGCCGCCATGGCGGACAGCGGCCCCGCGGGGGGCGCAGCGTTGGCGGCCCCGGCCCCCGAACCGGGGAGTGGCGGCCCAGGGCCCCGCGTCTACTTTCAGAGCCCCCCTGGGGCTGCAGGCGAGGGCCCAGGCGGCTCGGACAACAAGGTCCCAGTGAGGCCCCAAGGAAAGGTCACGGTCAAGTACGACCGCAAGGAGCTACGGAAGCGCCTCATCCTGGAGGAGTGGGTCCTGGAGCAGCTCACTCGCCTCTACGACTGCCAGGAAGAGGAGATCCCAGAGCTGGAAATCGACGGGGATGAACTCCCGGTCACGGAGAGCGATAATACCCGGGCTGCCAGGGTCAAGGAGCTGCTGATTGACTGTTACAAACCCACTGAGGCCTTCATCTCTGACCTGCTGGACAAGATCCGGGGCATGCAGAAGCTGAGCACACCCCAGAAGAAGTAAGGGTCCTTGACCCAGCTGAGCGGTGGCTCCACAGGACAATCGCTGCCCCCCGACCTCATAGCAACAGCAATACCAGGGAGCCCTGCGGTCAGGCCTGGTGCCACGAGCAGGGCTCCCCGTGCCCCTGCCCCAGGGGCCTCTTCCCTGTCCCCTCCGTTTTCCATTTTTGGGGTTTTTTATTATTATTAAACTGATGGGACTTTTTGTGTATTTATATTGACTGTGGTGCGGGCCCTTTAATAAAGCTAGGATACGCCTTTGGTGCAGTTAAAAAAAATAAATACATGGACCTTTGTCAGACTTTTCTACCTACTGGGATCAAATGCAGATATTTAAATTTGAGTTGTAGGAGGGAGAAGTTGACACCAAAATTATACATTAAAGGATTAAAAATTTTTAAAAAATTGTAAAACCACCTTCTTGCAAAGCCACAGCAGTGCTTTTCCAACTTGGATGATATCACAACCAACAGGAGAAAGTAATCAACACATACACACCCTCCCAATCCACCTCCCTATTTTAGATACAGCAGAATCTAAAATCACCAAGGTGAGCCCAGAAATCAGCTGTTTCAACAGGCACCCCGGGCAGTTTTGATGAAGTTGTCTATGGACCACCCTTGGAAAAATCCTGACCTACACAACTGATATTAGTGTACTATTAATTTAACATCTGCCATACAGAGGTCTCTCATAGCTGATGTGTCTCTGTTAATGGAATTACTCAAAAATACACTGGTCCTTCCTTCCCACCTGCAACCACAGATTGCTTTCCCACATGGGTTCACAATTAAGCTCCTTTGGATTTTTTTATTCTTCTTTTTGGCCATGCTGCCACATGGCTCATGAGATCTTAGTTCCCTGACCAGGGACTGAACGTAGGCCCTTAGCAGTGAAAGTTCGGAGTCCTAACCCCTGGATTGCCAGGGAATTCCTTCCTTTGGACTTTTTCTCCATCATCAGCTTCTCATGACTCACCAGCAGACAACCTCCAGATTCCAACTAAAAGTCTTTCCTCAGTTTCCAGTCTTTCAGCTTCCCCCATCAGACTCCACAAACTAATAAGTCACTTCCTTAAAATAAATCTCTCTATATATACATCCCATTCTCTTTGAGAACTCTAATATAGGTATTAAAACTCAAGTATCTTTTCCATCCTAGAGTAACCTGTGCTTTAAACCACAAAGATTTCCCAGAAATAGTCAGCTACGGACACATGTGGTGAAAATATAATACCTGGAAATTATAATAAAAATATTCCCATGACAATATCATCAAAAAGTATGAACTACATAGAGATAATCTATATTGTACATCTGCATCCACAAATGTGCAAGGCCTAAACTCTGAACACTGTAAAACACTGCTGAGAAAAATTAAAGCAGGCCTAAATAAATGAAGGGGTATATCATCCTCCATGGTCAGAGGACTCAGTATTGTGAAGATGTCTATTCTTCCCAAACTGAGATTCCTTCAATCCCAATAAAAACCCAAATGTTCTTTTTTTAAAAAATAAATTGATGAGATTATTCTAAAAGTCATTGAAAATGCAAAGGCCTTAGTCTACAATGGAGAAGAAAATGGCAATCCACTCCAGTACTATTGCCTGGTAAATCCCATGGACAGAGGAGCCTGGTAGGCTACAGCCCATGGGGTCACAAAGAGCCGGACATGACTGAGCGACTTCACTTTCACTTTCACTTTAGTCTACAAAAAGCAACTGTGAAAAGAAGGAAAATGTTGGCGGATAAGCACTTTCTTATTTCAAAACTCATAAATCTATAGTAATCAAGGCACTGTGGTAGTGGGATGAAGGTAGGAATGTATATCAAAGGAACAAAATTAAAATTCCAGAAATAGACCCACACATATATGGGCAACTGATTTTCAACAAAGCTACAAAGGCAATTCAGTGGAAAAAGGAGTCTATTCAACAAATGGAACTTGACAAGTGGATAGCAATATGCACAAATATATACTGTGATCGATGGGGCTTCCCAGGTGGCACTAGTGGTGAAGAATCCACGTGCCAATGCAGGAGATGCAAGAGATGCAGGTTCGATCCCTGGGTAGAGAAGATTCCTTGAAGGAGGAAATGGCATCCAACTCCAGTATTCTTGCCTGGGAAATCCCACAGGCAGAAAAGCCTAGCAAGCTATGGTCCACTGGGGTCGCAGGACACAACTGAGCATCTGAGTGTGAACTTTGATCTATATAATGCACTACATACAAAAGGTAACTCAAAAAGAATCCCTGATGTGAACATAAAAGCTAAAACTATTCTAAAACTCTAGAAAAATACAGTAGAAAATTCTTGTGACCTTAGGTTTGGTAAAGATTTCTTAGATATGACATCAAAAGCAAAATCAAACCATAAATGAACAAATTGATGCACTGAATTTCCACAAAATTAAAACTTATGTTCTTCTAAGAACACTGTTGAGAGAATAAAAAGACAAGCCATTGAATGAATGAGAGAAAATATTTGTGATTTGCAGATTTGTTATCCAGAATTAAAAATCTCACAAAGACACTTCAATAAATAAGTGAACAAAAGATTTGAACAGATACTTCACCTAAGATATACACCTGTCAAACAAGCACATGAAAAGATGCTCATCATCATCAGTCATTAGGAAAATACAAATGAAAACTTATGAGAAATCACTACACCCCTATGCTGCTGCTGCTGCTGCTGCTGCTAAGTTGCTTCAGTTGTGTCCGACTCTGTGCGACCCCATAGACGGCAGCCCACCAGGCTCCCCCGTCCCTGGGATTCTCCAGGCAAGAACACTGAAGTGGGTTGCCATTTCCTTCTCCAATGCCTGAAAGTGAAAAGTGAAAGTGAAGTCGCTCAGTCGTGTCCAACTCTTAGTGACCCCATGGACTGCAGCCCACCAGGCTCCTCCATCCATGGGATTTTCCAGGCAAGAGTACTGGAGTGGGGTGCCATTGCCTACTCCAAACCATTGTGCTTGTAAGTACTTACATAGAAAGAGAAAATATATGTCCCAGGAAAGAATTATATATACAAATGTTCATAGAAGGTTTATTTCCAAAAGCCCCAAATTGGAAACAACCCAAATATCCATTAACAGGTGAATGGACAGAATAAATTGTTATATATCCAAATAATGGGATAGTTCCACATTACAGGAAACAAAAGCTAATCTATAGTGACAAAAGTCAGTGGATACCTATGAATGAGGTAGGTTGAAGTAGAGAAAGAGGCAGAGGAGAGCTTAGTGGGCATATTACCAAGGAGCACAAGGAAGCCTATTGAGATGATAGATATGTTCATTATCTTGACTGTAGTATTAGATTCACAGGTGCATACATATATCAAAACAGAGCATATATTTTAAATATCCACAGTATTATTGTACGTTGACCTTACCTCAATAAAACATTTGAAATATATTTATATATTCATAATTCTCTGATGCAATTAATCAGGTGAAAAATTCCTACAATTGTGCTCTTGTGGTATTAACACATCCACATTATATCTTATCAAATGGGGTATGCTCCATATAAACAAAATAATCATATGCAATAAAATATACCCAAATATTTAGGGTAAGTTGATGTTCATTTCTTTCTGAAGTATAGAAATAAAAATATTACATCCCAGGGAAATCATATTGATATTTAGCAGAATTGGTTATTTCAGGGAATGTGGCTGAGTATCATTATGTTAGGACAAACTCTAAAGCAAAACTGCTTACTTTTAAGTAATAAATTCTATGGCTGACATTCTAAACCAGCACTTGGAAGTTGTCTGTTTTTCTAAAAACATGTCATTATAAAAGGGAATAAAACCTATTTGCAACAGGGAACAATCTACATTACAATGTCAAATTGTTAGGAAGATCTAACAACTGCATATTTGCATACCCATCTGAGATACACAAGGGAATCACTGATTATTATTATTTATATGGTATGTTTATTTATTTAATTTAACTATATTTATTACAAATGAATGTTAAAGATAAACTGCCTTCCCAACTGGACAATCCATTGCTTCTTATCACAAAGAAAAAGTCTTCTCTCAGATGGGCCTCAAGAGTTACTAAAAAGCATGTAGCAGCTGATGGAATGAAATCCCACCTGCCAAACTCATTTCCATGATGAGATCAAAGTAGCTACTTTTAGTCTAGTTTGTGAACCTTACAGAGATAGCCCACAACGTGCTTTTATCAGATCTATGAACTCACTTGAGTCAGGCGTCATATCCAACTGAAGATGTGAATTGCTGGGGTCTCCTGAGGACCACTGCCCTTGAACCTGGAGTAGAAGCTCTATCAGTCAACAGGACACTGATCCTCAGAAGCTGTCTCCTTCAGACACCTGATGAGAAAGGCCACTGGCATGAGGGCTGCACAGGGAGAGACACATCCAGCAATCACCACGGTTTATCAGTGTAACTGTGCCCCACAACCATGCTAGTCACTGGGTAGTTACAATGCCACTGAAACAACTGGATAGTAACAACCAGATGTTACAATGACCTTCCCACCATGGCCTTTTTCTTCTCCTTTTCGCATCTATCTCTTAACAACAAAGTTGACAAGGAGTAAGAAGTGGCCTGGATTCATACAGACATTCATGATCCCGCAATAACCACAGGGCCATCGGCTTACTCATGTGTTAGAATTGAATGGTCTCAGAGATCCTGTGGGGAAAGCATTCTTACCCCCATTTTACAGAAGGGAAAGTTGAGGCTCAGAGAGAGTCGCTATCTGTCTCACTTCCCGAGCTCCTGCATTTAGGAGGAAAGTGGCTCCAGGACACCCCTGGCGCAGCACACCGCACTCACTGGGGCCGGGCGGGACCCCAATGCTTTACCTACGAGACAGCGGGGCACCGAGACCCAAAGCGGGAAAGCAGCCACTTGAGTGTGGATAACTTTGTCTCCCCACGCCCCAGGGGGGTCCAGCGCCCACGGCAGGAACTCACTCTCCCAACTCAGTTCCAAACACCTAAGGCCGAAACCTGCTCTCCTCTCCAGGCGCTTCTGTCTCCATTAAAAAGTCTTCAAGGTCGCCTCGTTGACGTCACGTTTCTATAGCAACCGCCAGGAGCAGGCAGATCCTCCACCACCTTAAGCACCAATACCTTCCCACCCTCCTGCACCCCCTTGTCTTTAGCTTAAAGTAAAACACCTCATTTCTTCAGGCTGAAACTGAGAAAACATACTTATTAGAGCCACTAGACTGGGACCCCAGCAACTAGCAAAAATCTTCTGTCCAGTTTGGTGCGACAAATTACGTACTTGTGGTCAGGAATTGCATTTGCCTTAAGGAGACAGTAGGGGGCTTCCCTGGTGGCTCAGCGGTAAAAGAATCTGCCTGCAATGTAGGGGAAGGGTGGAGGGTTTTGATCCTGGGTCAGGAAGATCCCCTGGAGAAGGAAACCCACTCCAGTATTCTAACCTGGGAAATCCCATGGACAGAGGAGCCTGGCAGGCTACAGACAATGGGATCTCAAGAGTCAGACACGACTTAGCCACTAAACCACCACCGGGGACGTATTATTAGAACGTGGAGACCCAGAGAAATATCCTAAGGTTCTGGGGAGATGAGTTAGCCCTCCCTCTGAGGGTAAACATACGCTATCACAGTCCATACTAAGCAGTTAGCCATCTGCAAAGAAATAAACTGTCTGATCACATGACTGAATGATCTAGATACATACAGAAAAATGTCAATGAAGAAATCTCAGAGTCATTTCAGGGAGGCAAACCTAAAACACTTAATAGGCAGAAAACTAAGCCATTTAAACCATACATTGGTTTTTCCTAGGGAATTTTTATCCTCCATTCCTGATATTTTATCTTATATGTGGAGGAACAGGCATGACCAAACCCATGAGGCCTCTCTATATACACTCACTCCTTTAACTAGAAAATCATTTCCCTGATTAGTGAGGTTGGATGAACAAACAAGTTGCACAGCAGAGGCCCTCTTCCATCAAACTCTTGAAGCAAGCTGCCCTTATAGAGCACATGTTTCCTCTGCCCTCAGGAGTGGGTCTACAAACAGATCCACAGCTCTTCTCTTTTCTGTCTCGCTGACTCCCAAACTATTCTTACGGTTTTGCTCCAATATGGTTGAGTTTTTAAGAGGCCATGAAAACACATTCTTCCACATCTTGACTCTAAACCAAATAAGAAATATGAAAAATAAGGAGAAAAATATATCAACTTTGTTCCTTATAAAGCTGATAGTGTAGAATGTGCCTAAGATTTCACACAAGGCAAGTGGGCTACGTATTCACGAACCCCAGAACTGCACAGATTTATCCACCCTGCAGTGATGTATCTGGACAGTCCTAAAGGACCAGGACTGCAATGCATATCTGTCTGCATTCTAGTGAAGGCATCCTTTGCATACTCAAGAAGAGTGGCTTCCTTGCAAGTCTATCCTTGTAGCAGGAGAAAGTGTTTCAGGATACCTTCTTTGAGAAACTCTTCTCAAAATGGGTAAACACTGCTTGTTCTGACTGTGTACTCACAAAGCCATCTTCTGAGGATATGGCTTTCTATGCATCTCAGGGAGCAGTTTGCAGCAATACCCTCTTCTTCCCTTCACAAACATGACTTGCAGCAAAGCCTTGTCTGGGCAAGGGGATTGGAAAAAATTTCTGAAATTCCAAGAGTATGATGAAAATCATACATCATAAAAATTTATCCTGGGAATCCAAAAAGGAATTGAGGAAATGTTCAAAACCTATCCCCACATATAAACCCACACAGACTATAGCCAAAATTATAAAATCCTACCAAACCTTCAAAGATCAGCAACTCCCTGTCTTATCCAATGGTTACAAACCGTAGAAATAGAGAAATCACCAAAACCATATGGTTCAGATATCCATTTCTGTTTGACAAACACCACCAAAACAATAGCCATATTTTAATCTCTCAGGATACTGTGGGTGGTTTTCTGCTCCATGTGGAGTCTCACCTGCGGCTGTTGTTAGCTGGAGGCTCCACTAGGCTAGTACATCCAAGAAAGCTCATTCACATGGATGAGCACTGGTGCTGGCTTCTGCTGGGGAATCAGCTGGGGCTGTTGACAGGAGCATCTTGGTTCTCCTCCAGTTCACTCCATGCATAGGGTTACTGGATTATATTTAAACCATTTAAATTTGAATTTAAAATAAACAACAAATATTCTTAGTGTAAATTTGTTGCAAGAAATATTTCTTTGTTCATCTGAAGTTTAAGTACAACTGGGCATCCTATGTGTTTACTTGCTAAATCTGGCAACCCTAGCAAAGGAGCATGTAAACCTATAAGTCTGAGGACAGACCTTCTGAGGTGACTCTTTACTGGGGGCCTGTCTGGGAATAATGAAGAGATCATATTTGGAAGTAAAGAAAAAAGCTGTTAATGACTGATGGTGGTAGAATGAAGGGGAAATGGACATTGCCATACACTATTGGCCTTGGAGTACAAAATGAAGCAGGGCAAAGGCTAATAGAGTTTTCCCAAGAGAAAGCACTGGTCATAGCAAAGACCCTCTTCCACCAACACAAGAGAAGACTCTACATGTGGACATCACCAGATGGTCAATACTGAAATCAGATTGATTATATTCTTTGCTGCCAAAGATGGAAAAGCTCTATATAGTCAGCAAAAACAAGACTGGGAGCAGACTGTGGCTCAGATCATGAACTCCTTATTGCCAAATTCAGACTTAAACTAAAGAAAGCAGGGAAAACCCATTCAGGTATGATGTAAATCAAATCCCTTACGATAATACAGTGGAAGTGACAAATAGATTCAAGGGATTAGATCTGATAGAGTGCCTGAAGTACTATGGACAGAGGTTCGTGGCATTGTACAGGAGACAGGGATCAAGACCATCCCCAAGGGAAAGAAATGCAAAAAAGCAAAACAGCTGTCTGAGGAGACCTTACAAATAGCTGTGAAAAGAAGAGAAGCGAAAGGCAAAGGAGAAAAGGAAAGATATACCCATTTGAATGTAGACTTCCAAAGAATACCAAGGAGAGATAAGAAAGCCTTCCTCAGCAATTAATGCAAAGAAATAGAGGAAAACAGTAGAATGGGAAAGACTAGAGATCTCTTCAAGAAAATTAGAGATACCAAGAGAATATTTCATGCAGAGATGGGCACAATAAAGGACAGAAATGGCATGGACCTAACAGAAGCAGAAGATATTAAGAAAAGATGGCAAAAATACACAGAAGAACTGTACAAAAAAGATCTTCACCACCCAGATAATCACGATGGAATGATCACTCACCTAGAGCCAGCCATCCTGGAATGCCAAGTGGAGTGGGCCTTAGGAAGCATCACTATGAATAAAGCTAGTGGAGATGATGGAATTCCAGTTGAGCTATTTCAAATCCTAAAAGATGATGCTGTGAAAGTGCTGCACTCAATATGCCAGCAAATTTGGAAACTCACAATGGCCACAGGACTGGAAAAGGTCAGTTTTCATTCTAATCCCAAAGAAAGGCAATGCCGAAGAATGCTGAAACTACCCTACAGTTGTACTCATCTCACACCTTAGTAATGTTTAAAATTCTCCAAGCCAGGCTTCAACAGTACATGAACCGTGAACTTCCAGATGTTCAAGCTGGATTTATAAAAGGCAGAGGAACCAGAAATCAAATTGCCAACATCCATTGGATCACAGAAAAAGCGAGAGAGTTCCATAAAAATATCTATTTCTGCTTTATTGACAATGCCAGAGCCTTTGACTGTGTGGATCATCACAAACTGTGGAAAATTCTTAAAGACATGGGAATAGTAGACCACCTTACCTACATCCTGAGAAATCTGTGTGCAGGTCAGGAAGCAACAATTAGAACTGGACATGAAACAACAGACTGGTTCCAAATCGGGAAAGGAATACATTAAGCCTATATATTGTCACCTTGCTTATTGAACTTATATGCAGAGTAAATCATGAGAAACGCTGGGCTGGATGAAGCAGAAGCTGGAGTCAAGATTGCCCGGAGAAATATCAATAACCTCAGATATGCAGATGACACCACCCTTAGGCAAAAAGCGAAGAAGAACTAAAGAGCCTCTTGATGAAAGTGAAAAATGAGAGTGAAAAAGCTGGCTTAAAACTCAACATTCAGAAAACTAAGATCATGGCATCTGGTCCCATCACTTCATGGCAAATAGATGGGGAAACAGTGGATACAGTGGCTGACTTTATCTTTGGGGGCTCCAAAATCACTGCAGATAGTGACTGCAGCCATGAAATTAAAAGACGCTTACTCCTTGGAAGAAAGGTTATGAGCAACCTAGATAGCATATTCAAAAGCAGAGACATTACTTTGCCGACAAAAGTCCATCTAGTCTAAGCTGTACTTTTTCCAGTAGTCCTGTATGCATGTGAGAGTTGGATATAAAGAAAGCTGAGCACCAAAGAATTGATGCTTTTGAACTGTGGTTTTGGAGAAGACTTTGAGAGTCCCTTGGACTGCAAGGAGATCCAACCAGTCCATCCTAAAGGAAAACAGTCCTGGATATTCATTGGAAGGACTAATGTTGAAGCTGAAACTCCAATACTTTGGCCACCTGATTCAAAGAACTGACTCATTTGAAAAGACCCTGATGCTGGGAAAGATTGAAGGCAGGAGGAGAAGGGGACAACAGAGGATGAGATGGTTGGATGGCATCACCGACTCAAAGGACATGAGTTTGAGCAAACTCCAGGAGTTGGTGATGGCCAGGGACGCCTGGCCTGCTGAAGTCTATGGGGTCACAAAAAGTCAGACACGACTGAGCAACTGAACTGACTGACTGATACATTATTCATGCCAAATGGGCATATGTATCTTTTAAGGCTCATATCATTATGGCTGAATAACTTGAAGGGCTTTTGATACAGAAGCCCTATTTACACCAACAAGGGAATTTCATATGAGGGTTTAGGAAAAGATCCCCAAGGTGATTCTGGCCTGAAATCTAGGTAAGGGACCCTGACTGAATGAGCAGGTCAGGACCACATGAGTTCTCTAGTCAACAAAGGAAAGAGCTCCTATTTATGAGATAGATTGCTTGGAGGGACCCAAATCTAAATTCTTCATGTTGGTGACTAGATTTCATATCACAACAACCCTACTAGTGAGGTGTCATTATCATCTTTTTGTGGATATGCGTGACTCCAAAGCATGTGTTCCTGAGCACAGAGAAAAATGAACAAGAGGTTGCTCCCCATGGCAACTGCCACAGCCAGGGGTGGAAGCAGGCAGCCTGGGCACTTTTAGTTGCTGGTGGCAGAGCTTTAGCAAAGGTATCAGGACATGTACTTCCGAATTGGTTAATCTTTGCTCTCCCTGTGTTTACCCTCCCTGCAACAGGAAGCCAGGCCTTGGGCTTCTGCCCCTTGCTGCATGGGAGGTTTATAATAGAGCTGGAAGCAGAAGTTGTCTGAAGCTAGTGTTCCTTCTGTCCTTTGTGAAAACTTATGGAAATGATTGGACTTCCCTTGGGGCTCAGATGGAAAAGAATCCACCTGCGATGCAGGAGACTGGAGATGCAGTTTGATCCCTGAGTCGGGAAGATCCCCTGGAGGAGGGCCTGGGAACCCACTCAAGTATTGTTGCCTGGATAATCCCTTCGACAGAGGAGCCTGTCAGGCTACAGTCTGTGGAGTTGCAAAGAGTTGGACATGACTGAGCGACTAAGCAGGCACATGCATGCATGGAAATGATTAGGCTGCTTGTACCTGGTAGGGAGAAAGGAGATCTCAGGTAATAGAGATGAAAGTGAGATTTCTCCCAGAGAGGGATGAGGCTGGAGGTCTACAGGTCCCTCCAAGAGTTCAGACTTGAGCACTGCTCCATATCAATGCTTGGGGTGGCTCCATGGATGGTTCATCAAGGCCTGGCATCTGATCATGACATTTTTATAGTGTGAATCGAGAAGTGGATGTAGGAGGAATGGGATTCCAGCTTTTGCCCTAATCACAATATACCATGCATTCTCAACAGATGACACCATGCCCAAGGGATCGAAGATGGGTTCTTGAGGGTCAGGTTTGATAGATATTACAATGATCTGTGGGGGAATTCCTTGGCAGTCCAGTGGTTAGGATTCTGCACCCTTACTGCTGAGGGCCCAGGTTCCATCCCTGGTCAGGGGACTACAATCCCACAAGCTGTGTGGTAAAGACCAAAAAACAAAACAAAACCCACAATGGTCTGTGAACCTCCAAAGGACCACAGCCACAGTACACAAACAGATCAACTA
This sequence comes from Bos javanicus, assembly GCF_032452875.1. Lineage (NCBI taxonomy): Eukaryota > Metazoa > Chordata > Mammalia > Artiodactyla > Bovidae > Bos > Bos javanicus. The sequence continues at coordinate 53,802,651 of NC_083897.1, forward strand.
CATCTGGAGTATTAAAAATTTCACATTCTGCTGGGGAGTGGGATTAGAGGTTATTAGGCAAAAAAAGTCTGAAAAGGCTCCTGACAATGAAAGAAGATTGACAAACACTGCATATACACGGTGACCTCTTATGTAGGTGATAGGCCATCAGGAGTTAAGGACAGGTCATTTAAAATTCCCCATAGGTACTCATTCAACAACACTCTTGTTGTTGTCGGTGTTGATGATGGTAATGATGATTGATAATGATGAAAGCAATGGAATCCTACCCCTAAGGTCAAGAGAATAGAATATGGGGATTATGTGAATTAACAACAGATGTTTCCCCTATGAAAGATGATATGGAGGTTAAAGGAAATTAATATTTACAAAATTAATGTTGACAAGTGGCACTCTAAATTGTATTTCCTTTAAACTTAACACTTATTCAGTTACCTGTTTAATCCTATACTTCAGATAAGGGTAAGAAGTTAGGAGAGGTGAAGTAAACCAGGGAAACTGCTTTGAATGCCTGCACAGTACTTGAACTTGAAATAACCCTAAAACTTTTCCCATTATATCCTGAAGCTGCCGCTGCTGCTAAGTCACTTCAGTCGTGTCCGACCCTGTGCGACCCCATAGATGGCAGCCCACCAGGCTCCCCCATCCCTGGGATTCTCTAGGCAAGAATACTGGAGTGGGTTGCCATTTCCTTCTCCAATGCATGAAAGTGAAAAGTCAAAGTGAAGTCACTCAGTCGTGTCTGATCCTGAAGCTACCAGGGCTCTAAATGTTCTTTTCTCTCTTGACACTGGCATTCAGTGCTGCCCAAGGTATTGCTCAATTTGTTAATAATGATCTATATTACTTTTTCATTGAAGTATAATTGATTTAAAATATGTTAGTTTCTCATATAGAGCAAAGTGATTCAGTTATGCATGTATATACATATATCCTTTTTAATATTCTTTTTCATTATGGTTTATTACAAGATACTGAATATAGTTGCCTGTGTTATACAGTAGGTCCTTGTTGTTTATCTATTTTATATATGTTAGTGTGTATCTGCTAATCCCAAACTCCTAATTTATCCCTCCCTGCTCCCCCTTTCTCCTCTGGTAACTGTACGTGCATTTTCTGTGTCTATGAGTGTGTTTCTGTTCTGTAAATAAGGTCACTTATGTATTTTAGATTCCACATGTAGGTGATATCCTATGACATTTGCCTTTCTCTTTCTGACTTACTTTGCTCAGTGTGATAATCCCTTGGTCCATCCATGTTGCTGCAAAAGGCATTATTTTATCCTTTTTTATGGCCAAATAGCATTCTATTTTGTGTGTGTGTATATATATATATATTCCACATACTCTTTATCCATTCATCTGCTGATGGATGCTTAGGTTGCTACCATGTCTTGGCTATTGTAAAATGTGCTGCTATGAATATTGGGGTGCATGTATCTTTTCAAATTAGAGTTTTTTTCAAGATATATGCCCAGAAGTGGAATTGCTGAATCACATGGCAACTCTATTTTTAGTTTTCTAAGGAACTTCCAGTATGTTAGCAAATTTGGAAAACTCAGCAGTGACCACAGGACTGGAAAAAGTCAGTTTTCATTCCAATCCCAAAGAAAGGCACTGCCAAAGAATGTTCAAACTACCACACAGTTCCACTTATTTCTCATGCTAGCAAGGTAATGCTCCAAATCTTTCAAGCTAGGCTTCAGCAGTATGTGAACCAAGAACATCGAGATGTGCAGGCTGGATTTAGAAAAGGCAGAGGAACCAGAGATCATATTGGCAACATCTGTTGGATCATAGAAATAGCAAGGGAATTAAAAAAAAATCTGCTTCATTGACTAAAGCCTTTGACAGTGTGGATCACAACAAAATGTGGAAAATTATTAGATATGGGAGTACCAAACCACCTTACCTGTCTCCTGAGAAACCTGTACGCAGGGCAAGAAGCAATAGAACCAGACATGGAACAACGGACTGGTTCCAAATTGGGAACCGAGTACAAAAAGGCTGTATGTTGTCACCCTGCTTATTTAACTTCTATGCAGAATACATCATGTGAAATGCCAGGATGGATGAAGCTCAAGCAGGAATCAAGATTGCTGTGAGAAGTATCAACAACCTTGGATATGCAGATGATACCACTCTAATGGCAGAAAGTGATAAGGAACTAAAGAGCCTCTTGATGAAGGTAAAAGAAGAGAGTGAAAAAGCTGGCTTAAAACTAAACATTCAAAAAACAAAGATCATGGCATCCAATCCCATCACTTCATGGCAAATAGATGGGGAAACAGTGGAAACAGTGACAAACTTTATTTTCTTGGGCTCCCAAATCACTGTGAACAGTGACTGCAACCATAAAATTGAAAGACATTTGGTCCTTGTTTGAAAAGCTATGACAAACCTAGACAGCACATTAACTAGCACAGAAATCACTTTGTTGACAAAGGTTCATATATTCAAAGCTATGTTTTTTTTCACTAGTCATGTACGGATGTAAGAGTTGGACCATAAAGAGGGCTGAGCACTGAAGAATTGATGCTTTTGAATTGTGGTGCTGGAGAACTCTTGAGAGTCCCTTGGACAGCAACGAAATCAAACCAGTCAATCCTAAAGGAAATCAACCCTGAATATTCATTAGAAGGACTGATGCTGAAGCTGAAACTCCAATACTTTTGCTACTTGATGCAAAGATCCAAGTCATTGGAAAAGACCCTGATGCTGGGAAAGCTTGAGGGCAGGAGGAGAAGGGGGTGACAGAGGAGATGGTTGGATGGCATCACAGACTCAACGGACATGAGTTTGAGCAAACTCTGGGAGACAGTGAAGGACAGGGAAGCCTGGCATGCTGCAGTCCGTGGGTTTGCAATGAGTCAAACATGACTTAGTGACTGAACAACGACAAGGAACTTCCGTATTACTTTCCCTCTTGGCTGCACCAATTCCCACCCACAGTGTAGGAGGGTTCCCATTTCTCCACACCCTCTTCAGCATTTGTTATTTGTGGAATTTTTAATGATGGCCATTCTGAACGCTGTGAGGTAATACCACATCGTAGTTTTGATCTGCATTTCTCCAATAATTAGTGATGTTAAGTATCTTTTCATATGCAATTGGCCATTTGTATGAATAATGACCTATATATTACTTTTAAATTATGCTATAATTACACATTTGAAAACACTATGAATGGCAATTTTTTATTCCCACAGCCTCTTCCCCCAATTTGGGATTCACAGAGATCTAGGGAGGAAGTGAATATGAAGATGCCACTGAGTGGGTTTCTAAAAGCATGGTAAGTAGTGGAAAACCACAGAAAAACATAACACTGACTGATGGAGTTTTCAATAAAGAAGCTATAGTAGATATCTATGTACATTTCAATGTATATATAATACATAAGGCAAATATATCATAAAGGGGGTAGTAACAGGAACCTATTAAGGTGAGGTGTCTACATATCAATTGAAGTGGTAGCATACTGATTCTGAATAGACTGTGAAAAGTTAGGTAGATAGTTTATAATCCACGGAGTAACCACAAATATGTTATACACAGAGAGATATTCAAAATCAGAGTAAAAAAATTAAAATGAAGTACTCCAAGGCATTCAGATAAGCCAGAGGAAAGCAAGAAAGGGGAAACAGGGTAAAGAAAAGCAGAGAGGACCAACAAAACATGAAAAATAGTGGTAGATCTAAATCAAAACGTACTACCAATAATTAATTGTCAATGGCCTAAATACATAACTAAATGAACTAGATTGTCAGAATGGATTTAAAAAACAACAATGAGAAACACAAATAATGCTGCAAATATATGTTGGCTATGAGAAACTCACTTCAATATAGTGACATAGGTAGCATAAGAGTAAAACGATGAATAAAAGCACACCATGCAAACACTGATCAGAAGAAAGCAGGAGAATCTATAAATTATATTATCCGACAATGTCAACTTGAAAGCAAACATAGTTACCAGGGTTAAAGACGGGCAGTCAATTCACCAGGAAGATACAATAATTATAAATATGTATTATAGCTAACAACAGTCTTAAAATACATGAAGCAAAACTGAAGGAACTGAAAGGGAAATAGACAAATCCACAATTATTATTAGGATCTTCAATATTCCTCTCTCACTAATAGATAGAATTAGTAGGCAAAAAATCAGCAAAGTTATAGATGAACTGAACACCACCATCAACCAACTAGATTTAATTGACATTCATAGAGTGGTGCACCCCAAAACAGCAGAATGCACATTCTTTTCAAATGCACACAGAACATTCAGCAAGATAGACTATATCCTGAGTCAAGAACCAAATCTTAATAATTAAAAAAAAACTGAACCCAAACAGATTGTGTTTACATAATTATGCTTTTTGCCTCCAAATTTCATAACTGAAATTCTGTAATTTTGCATACTTGATGACATATACTTCAGTATTGATTGGGTGATAATGGGTAGAATTCTGAAGGTAATTTAAACTTTAATTTCCCCTTTCTCATAAATGATTGTTCCCTGAGTGATGATTGTGCTGAAATGTAGTTAGAAACTAACCAAATTTGTCTAAAATAGACTAAAATCTCTCTTTTCATCAAACCAATATTTTTTAAGACCTGTTTTGCTCTACATTTTAAGGACTCCTTGAATTTAAAGTTTTGTAATTACATCTTCCTAGAGTAGTCCATTACCAAAATGGATATAAAATAGTGTAATGTATTTAGGATTTACATATATAGCCGCTTATTTGAAAGTTTTCTAACATCTTTTTTAAGGTAAATTTTAATTTTTCAGTTACTCTTTCTGATGCTCCTACCATAAATGCATTTTTGTGATAAACTAGTAAATGTTTTGTGTCAGTCATTAGTATATACTGATGCTTTTCCTCCCATTTTTATGGAAGGTATATGACAGTGTTTTATTTCTCAGGGAGTACTAAAACTGTGCAGAGCTTGAGAATCTGGAAATGAAAATAACTGTTAAAAAGAGAATGAGAGAGAGATGTCACACAGGCAAGAAGGCCATGTGAAGATGGAGGAGATTGGGGCCCTGCTGCCACAAACCAAGGAGCTCCAGAAGCATTCAGACCCAAGAAGAGGCAAGAATGGATACTACCCCAGAGCATTTGGAATAAGTACGGTCATGCCCAACACGTTGATTTTGGGCTTTATGTCTCCAGAATTATGAGAGAATACATTTTTTACATTTCAGACAACATAGTTTGTGGAGTTTTGTTACACAGTCTTCAGGAGCTAATATGCTCACTAACAGCATCCCCAAATGTTCTTGTAAATAATCAAGACACTGCATTCTATATTTTTCATGCCTACTGTGAGAGAAATTGCAATAAAGATTTATAAGTAGAAATAAATATAGATAATGTTTCTCATTACCAGGGTTTATAAAACGTATTGTCACTTTCAGTGCTCACAGCATCCCTGTGAGGTAGTCATTGTTACTACTTCCCATTTTGTAATAGGAAAATAAAAAAGGATAACTGAGGAACAGGGAGAAGAAGAACTTGGGGGACAGGGAAGAGGTTACCCAAGAAAAACATAAAAAGCACAAAAGAGGCGGAAGTGTGTGTTGTTGTTTAGTCGCTCAGTCGTGTCCGACTCTTTCGTGACCTTGTGGAAGGTAGCCCGTCAGGCTCCTCTTTCCATGGGATTTCCCAGCCAAGAATGCTGGAGTGGGTTGCCGTTTTCTTCTCCAGTGTCACCTCTATACTGCTAAGTCGGTTCAGTCCTGTCCGACTCTGTGTGACCCCATAGACGGCAGCCCACCAGGCTCCCCCATCCCTGGCATTTTCCAGGCAAGAATACTGGAGTGGGTTGCCATTTCCTTCTCCAGTGCATGAAAGTGAAAAGTGAAAGTGAAGTCACTCAGTCGTGTCCGACTCTTAGCGACCCCATGGACTGCAGTCTACCAGGCTCCTCCGTCCATGGGATTTTCCAGGCAAGAGTACTGGAGTGGGGTGCCAATACCTCTATAGAACCCTCTTAATTTAAAAAGAGGAGGAAGGGCTCACTGGAGTCATCAGAAATTCCTGAGAGGAGCTGGGCCTGGGATAGTGGGCAGGACCTAAGGGGGCTAGATGGAAAGGAGGGGATGGGGAGTCCATCCTGACTGGAGTGAAGAGTGGGGGTGCCAGGTGAGCAGACAGGGCTCAGAGGCAACTGATGGGACACTCCAGGGATCTGAGGCCATCCGGGTGTAGGACTGATTGGGGAAGGACCATAGTTGCTTCCATGGGACACTACACTGCCCCTTTATACACTGATATCGTGTACAACGTGGGTAAGGAGTAAAGTGCCCCGTGTCTGTCACTGGTCTACAGGGCAGAGAAGGACCAGGTCCTCTGATAGTAGGGAAGCTGAGCTGATGCTAAGTTCCCAGAGCCTCCTTTAAAGTAGGAAGCAGGCATGAAGCAGGCATAAAGCAGAAGGATTCATGACTAAGGGGTCCCCCACACCTCCTGGAGACCATAACACTGTCTTTAGTTTCTCTCTGACCCCAGGTCCTATGGACTCCATCTGCCAGTGAGGTCCTGTCTGCCTCCTGGGGTCACATTCCTAACCAGAACACTCTGTCCACTCGTTAGCTCTCCCCACGTTCTAGTCTGTTCCATCTCTGCATCGTCCCTGAGATCACTCAGGCTTTTCTCCTCCTTCGTTGCCTCAACCCCTTTCATCAGCTCAGTGAGGTGTATCCCAACACTGTGCTTTCCTTCACACCTATTATGATTTATTCCTTATAATATTTCTCTGAAGAGTTCAATGATTTGCACTCAGAAGTTATATAGCTAAGAGATAACCAAGTGTAACACAAAAATGAATCTGAAGTCTTCACAGTGAAGCCCATACACAATCTCTTATTTCAAGGAAATAGGAACAATGAACAAAAGGAACACAAGGCTCCTTTGGCTTCAGAATCTCAATAAAAAATAGCTTCAACAGTTAGTGAAATTGCAGGTGTTAACATATCATGGAAAACAGATCTTGTGCCAATATTAAAATTAACACCCAGGCTTTTGTATAGATGGCATTTATTATAAACAGTAAAATATATGTAATGTCTCAACTGTAAAACATTCATGATAAAGTGTCTCTAACATGAGCTGCTTTAATATTTCGAGACGAAAAAGTTTCAGAACATCATAGTGGAAACAATCCAACACTGATAAACTCTAGTGATCAAAGATATTCTCTTTTAGTTTATTTAAAACAATTCATGATTACAGAGGGAATGTCCCAGTTGTAGGACATTGTAGTTGTAGGCTTATAGTAGGAGACAAGCCACTTTTCCAGACCAAAAAGCACTCAAGACTTAGGATGACATGAGCTCTGATCCAATCCAGCCAAGTGGAGCTGGTTCCTTTAAAGCAGTGGTTACATATTCTTCAGGTTGAGCCCTCAAGGACAAAGGAAATTAGAAAACACTCCTTCTCTTTAAACCTACCTTGGGCTCCCCAGGTGGCACAATGGTAAATAATCTACCTTCAAATGCAGGATGCACAAGAGACACAGATTCGATTCCTGGGTCAGGAAGGTCTCCTGGAGTAGGAAATGGCAACCCACTCCTGTACTCTTGCCTGGAAAATTCCATGGACAGAGGAGTCTGGCAGGCTACAGTCTATGGGGTCGCAAAGAATGGGACACAACTCAGCATGCACGTGGGCACACGTGCACGCACACACAGACACACACACACACACACACACTTCACCCATACTGGTCAGTCTCATTGCTTTGGTCAAGTGAGTAGAAGGCAGTTCAGTTCCAGTTAAGAGCCACCATGTTCCCATGCAAAGGTGCCATGTGGTTGATCCAAACTTAATATCTTTCCTGAGAGCCCCTTGCCACACATCTTCATGAGATGATCAAGACCGTATACTTTGAGACTGCTTCCTGACTAGGCTCCTTTCGGGACAGACACTGACAGTGCCTTTCTTCATGGGGCCAAGTAGTTTTTCTTGGTCAACTCCTGAGTCCCCATGGCAAGGCAAGAGGAACTTGAGAACATTTGTTGCTGGACTTTTGTGGGAGCAGGAGCGAATATTCGAGAGTTAAGTCTTCTTCACTCCTAAACCATGGAGTCTACTTCAGTGTGGTGCTGGACTTGACTGGCCCAACTCTTGTGCACTAGTTTTTCCCCCACACTTCCTTTTTTCTATTTTGTCTTCATTTTGTTAAATGGCAGGTATTGGATCCCACCCTCAATAAAATAAAAACACTATATACTGGGGAAGACAAATAGGGCAACATTTCTATCAGAAAACATAGGTTTGAAGAGCATGGCACTATAGATGCTTGCATGACCAGTCACACTAAACATGCTCAGGGGTGAAAGTTTAGCATCAATGTTTTTACGCTTTTTTCAGCCTTTATAAATGAAACACAACTTTTAACATAGAACAATTCAACAGTAATGGGTATAACCTTGAGTATCGATACTGTTGTGCAAATTAAAGGTGGGTGGTTTAGGCCAGAGCTGACCATCCTGATATCAATCCTTGGCACCTAACAGTACCTGTCATCACATTTGTTTATAACAACCTCTTCATGTTTTGGTGTTAAGGAGAAAACTAGTGTCCTACTGTGACATTTGCTCTTGCTAAAACATCTAGCAATCGGTATATGTAGCTAAATTTTCTGTTTCAAGGAAGAAAGAAAATATCTTTTTCTAGAAGCTTTTCACAATCACCTGATTAGTGCAAATGTATGATAAAGCTTCTTCCAGGCAGATGGTGTCTGAGCATCCCATCAAATGAGACAAGGGACAATACTGGCAATGAGAATCACACAGCTGCTTTAAAAGCAAACATTGTGAAGAGGAAGGTCAAAGGAGCAAAGGGGTCAAGGTCCTACTCACACCCTTGATTCTGTGCCAATTCTGCACAAATCACACCTTTTGTCCATGTGATAATCATATCCGTTAGATTTCTGTGAATTTGTGGAGTTACAGGATTTTAAATTAAATTGTAAATGACCACTCTACTCTGAAAAATTGATGTCATATGTTATTGTAGAAAGTAATTTTATTATCTTGGCAAATAAAACCATGAATTCTACATAAAAAGAACAATCCCTTCATGTTCAAAAGTTTTTTTCATTGGCATTGCCAGGGGAAAGTGGCAGGATGTGAGAATGCAGCACAACAGTGAGACGGGGTGATGCCGCCTGGCCCGGGCAGTCTGCCATCAGCCCCATCCTGATATTTCATTGCACATTCTGTATTCTCATGAACAGCAGAGGATGGTAGCAAGCAAATCTGCTCACGGTCACCCATTTCTTCCAAGAAATGAGACAGCGGTGTCTTGAAGAGCACATGTATGGTTTCCTAGATTGTGTCGCTTCTCCCCCTCTCCCATTCCTGGCAGAAGAAAACTCAGAAGATCTTTTGACTTAAATATTTTTCCACTTAGTAAAACCGCACCATCACCACATACTTTTCCTTTAAAGCTTTATTGATTTACTTGTGTTTGCAATGAGTCTTCATCGCTGCGTGCGGGCCTTCTCCAGTTGCAGGGCGCGGGGCTACTCTCTAGTTGTGGTGCAGGAGCTTCTCGTCGCGGTGGCTTCTCTTCTGGCTGCAGGATGGGCTCTAGGCACAGGCATCCGTATGTGCAGCATGTGTGCTCAGGAGTTGCAGTTCACAGGCTCTAGAGTGCTGGCACAGTAGTTATGTTGCATGGGCTTAGTGGTCCCACAGCATGTGGTATCTTCCTGGACCACAGATCGAACCAGTGTGTCTTGCATTGGCAGGTGGATTCTTCACCACTGAGCCACCAGGGAAGCCCACCAAATGATTTTTTTTAATAAATTAAATGAAGACAATGCAGGATTCATTCACATAATGGGAGCATCAACAGGTCCCAGAGTTAAGCTTGACACATTCTCCCAACCTATGCTGCCATGCATGGGCTGGTGGTTTTGAAGAGGTCCTGAACTACAGTTGAGGACAGGTTTCTGTGACTGCGTGCTCCACTTCCAGATAACTTGGGCTTCTTGACCCCTAACAGCACATGCTGCCAACTTGGGCTCAAGTGGAGCCCATCCTGATTCAAGGCTTGAGTTCTGGAATGCTGCAGAACCTGAAGGCAGAAAGTTTGTATTTCCTGGGGAACAGAGACAAGACACTATTTTGTCTTGGAAATGAATTTTCTTCCTTCTGGTTCTTTTCCCTCTTCCTATACCTTTCCTCCTGGCTCAGATGCAGCCAAGGTGGATGGGACCCCTTGCATTCTGCCTCCTCCTGCTGCATGGAGCTATGCACTTGGGTGGGGGCCCTGAAGAGAAGTGGGCCTTGGGCAGGCTGGACCTAGCTTTTGTGCACTTATTTCTGCAGAGTTAAATCCAACATCATGACCACCTCCCACACAGAACTGCATTTGTTGACTAAACCACCCCCTTATGTTTGGGTAATTCTGTGCTCTGGGAGGCACATGGGTTATTCCTATCTTCCTCAAATGTGCATTTTACTGTTGCCCACACTAACTGACCTTTTCAGTCTGTTCAGTAGAATCTCTGCACAGGATTTCCCCTGGGATATAATAGTTTGTTTCTGTAAATAGAAATGGGCTATCTGGAGAGGTTCCTTCATACACAGTTGGCCCTATCACTTTGGATTCTTTTCTTGGTAGCTTTCATGCTTTACCAGGTGGGCCCACAATGCCCCATTCATTTATCTTAAATTCATCTCTCTGCCAACCTCCTGAAGATCGGGATTAACAAAGATGCAAGGGGTAATTCCTAGGCTTCCCTGAGTCCTTTGACCTTAGAGAAGAAGTATTTAATAACCAGGGAATTGATCTGACAAAATCAGATAGAAGGTGTTAGTACAGTTTGGAACATCACATTCAAATAGAGGTATGTTTTAAGGAAAGAGAAAAAGTCATTGAAGTCAAAGTAACCATATCCAAGGAGGAGATGTTCACTTCCCAACTGCCTGTTTAGAAGATGGAGAAAATGTGTATCCTTATCTGTCATTCATTCATTGACTTATACATTCATATTAATAAATAATATGTTCCCCAATAGTGGTGAGGGTCTGCACGCCCAGCTCTTTCCATTGATGTGGTCAATAAAGTCCCCTTATCATCTACGATTTGTAGAACAAGACACTTTAAGTTTTTCGCTACATACACTGAAACAACATCCTTTAGTATCACAGTGCATTTTTTCTTTTTTTTACCACGCTGCATGGCATGCAGAATCTTAGTTCCCCAACTGGGGATTAAACCCATGCTCCTTGCAGTGGAAGTGTGGAGTTTTAACCACTGGACCTCCGGGGACATCTCTGTTGTTATATATTTTGCTTCTATTATTAAACAGAATTTGGAAATTTCAAGAGGAAAAGGAAAGTAGTTAATCATATTTTGGGGCTGTTCTTCCTTCCAGATGTTTCTAGATTTATTATTTTACTAAATCCTTTCTGTTTCCTCTATCCATTCTTCAGGGTGTATCTGCTGGTGAAAACTTTTTCTTAGTCTTTCTTCACTTGAGAATGCCCTTTTAATCCCCAGTAATTTCTGAAGGGTAATTAAGCTAGATACAGGATTTGAGGTTGTCAATTCCTTAATCCAGAACTTGGAAAATGTGCACTTCCTTGTGGACCACATCATTTCTGATGAGAAATTGCTGTCCTTTATACCACTTTTCTCCTATAGGTAGTATGTTGTCTTTCTTTTCTGATTTCCCTTTTGCATTTACTGTTCTGAGCTTTGACTATGATGTGTCTTTTCCTAAACTTCTTTAGATTTACTCTGCTTTGGGTCCACTCAATTTCTTAAAGATATAGATTTAGACACCTATGTAATCAACTAATTTACTTTTATAGGTTATCTATTGTTTATTTTGGTTGCACTGGGGCTTTGGTGCTGTGTGTGGGCTTTCCCTAGTTGCAGTGAGTGGGGGCTGCTCTCTAGTTGTGGTGTGCAGGCTTCTCATTGCGGTGGCTTCTCTTGTTGCAGAGCCTGGGCTCCAGGCTCACGGGCTTCAGTAGTTGCAGCTCGTGGGCTCTTGAGTGTGGCCTCAGTAGCTGTGGTGCACCGGCTTAGTTGCTCCTCGGTATGTGGGATCTTCCTCGACTGGGGATGGAAACTGTGTCCCCTGCTTGGCAGGCTGATTCTTAATCACTGGAGCACCAGCGAAGTCCCTGGTCCATTAATTTATGACAAAAGGAACCAAGAATATACACTGGGGAAAGGACAGTTTCTTCAAGAAATGGTGTTGGGAAAATTAGACCACCACATGCAAAATAATGAAACTTGACCAGTATCTTCAACCATACACAAAAATGAACTCAAAATGGGGTTAAAGACTTGAACATAAGACCTGAAATCATTAAACTCCTAGAAGAAAACAAGCAGTACACCCCTTGACATAGATCTTGGCAGTGATTTTTTAATCTGACACCAAAGCAAAAGCAACAAAAATAAATGGGACTACGTCAAACTACAAAGCTTCTGCACAGCAAAGGAAACCATCAACAGAATTAAAAGACAACCTACTGAATGGGATAAAATAATGGCAAATATCTGATAAGGGCCTATTGTCCAAAATACACAAAGAACTCATACAGCTCAATAGCAAATAATAATAATAATAATCCTATTTTAAAATCGACAGATCTGAACAGACATTTTCCCAAAGAACACATACAGATGGCCAACAGGTACATGAAAAGTTGTTAAACGTTATTAATTGTTGGGGAAGGGCAAATCAAAACCAAAATGAGATATCACCTTACACTTGTTAGAATGACTGTTATTAAAAAAAGACAGGAAATAACAAGTGTTGGCAGGGATGTGGAGAAATCTGTGCACTGTTGATGGGAATTTAAATAGGTGCAACCACCATGGAAAACAGTCTGGAGGTTCCAAAGAAAATTGAAAAAAAAACAGAACTATCATATGACCTGGCAGTTCCACTTCTGGATATTATCCAAAGAAAATAAAAACACTAATCTGAAAAGGTATATGCATCCTCATGTTCATTGCAGTATTATTTACAGTAGCGAAGATATGGAAACAACCTAAGTATCCACAGTGTGAATGGATAAAGACAATGTGGTACATGTACTTAATGGAATATTATTTGCCCACAAGAAAGAATAGAAATCTTTTCGCTTGGGAATGACATGGATGGATCTTGAGGGCATCATGCTAAGTAATTCAAACAGAGAAAGACAAATACTGTTTGATTTCTTTTATGTAGAATCTAAAACAACCGCCCCCCCACCCCCCGCATCAAGCTCATAGATACAGTGAATGGTTTGGCCATTGCCAAGAGCAAGGGCTTGGGCCATTGAATGTGGCCTGGGTAGGTTTTGGCAGTGGGGTGAATTCATATGCTAATGAGTGGGAGGATCATCCCAGCCATCGGGAATCCACCCACTCCTCTGTCTTTTGACAGGACTTCCCTGTCTACAATATGGGAGACCTGGGTTCAATCCCTGGGTCGGGAAGATCCCCTGGAGAAGGAAATGGCAATCCACTCCAGTACTATTGCCTGGAAAATCCCATGGACAGAGGAGCCTGGTAGGCTAAAGTCCACGGGTTCGCAAGCAAAGAGTCGGACACGACTGAGTGACTTTACTTTCACTTTCACTTTGCAGTAGGTGAGGGGTTAGGGGGTGATAAAAATTGAGAACCTTTTTTAGCTTAAATAAATTGACTACAGAATTTTAATTAAAAATGTAAGTTTAGATTTTTTGCCAGATTTGATGATTATTAGCCATTATTTTTCAAATCCATTTTCACCCTTGCACTTTTTCTCCTCTCCCTTCAGGACAAAATGAGAAGCATAGTATATCCTTTGTTAGATCAATGGGTCCCTGAGACTTTGTTCTTTTTTAAAATACCTTTTCTCTTTGTTGTTCTGATTGTATAATCTCTAACATACTGTCTTCAAGTTCACTGATTCTTTTCTCTATCCTGGTCTTCAGTCTATTCACTGAGCTTTTAATTTATGTTTCAGTTCTAAAATTTCTAATTGGTTTTCTCTATATCTTGTGTTTCTTTGCTGAGACTTGATTATGTTTTTATTTGTTTCAAGTATATTTGTAAGTAATTATTGAAACATTCTCATAAGGTCTACTTTAAATTCCTGGTCAGATAATTCCAACATCCATGTCATTTCTGTGTTGGTGTCTGTTGATTGCCTTTTTTCAATTTGAGATTTATCTGGTTCTTGGATATTGTATCCAGATTTTGAATAATGTGATATGACACTCTGTATCTTATTTATTTTTAATTTTTATTTATTATTTATTTGGCTGTGCCAGATCCTCATATTGAAGCCCCTTTACATTATTAGAATAAGCTCCATAATGTTGAGCTCCATAATAAGCTCCATAATTTTGAACTGTGGTGTTGGAGAAGACTCTTAAAAGTCACTTGGACTGGGAGGAGATCAAACCAGTCAATCCTAAGGAAAGCAGTCCTTCATATTCATTGGAAGGACTGATGCTGAAGCAGAAACTCCAATACTTTGGCCACCTGATGCAGAGAACTGACTCGTTGGAAAAGACCCTGATGCTGGGAAAGATAGAAGGCAGGAGGAGAAGGGGATGACAGAGGATGAGACGGTTGGATGACATCACCGACTCTATGGACATGAGTTTGAGCAAGCTCCAGGAGTTTGGTGAAGGACAGGGAAGCCTGGCATGATGCAGTCCATGGGGTCACAAAGAGTCAGACAGGACTGAGCCATTGAACTGACTGACACAGAAGTCTGGTAACGAAGGTATGTTGGTTCCACCTTGTGACAAAAGCCTGAACTGCAGCTTAAACATTTGGGAACAGGAAAGTGGGACAGGGGCAAACTCACCAGACAGAGCTTTCTAGAAGTCTGAATGGAAAGCGGGGAATTGCTTCGGTATGGCTATACTGATGGCCTCTTTCTGGCCATTTCATATAAAGAGAATCATATAATACGTGATCTTTTGCATGTTCAGGTTTTCACTTGGCATAATTTTTTCAAGGTTCCTCTAAGCTGTAGCGTGTATCAGTACTTCATTCCTTTTTATTGCCAAATAACATACCATGTTTTATTTATTCATTCACAAATTGGTGGATATTTAGGTTATTTCCACTTTGGCTATTATTAACAATGATTTCCATTCATATATTAATATTTAAATGTCTTATTCAATTGTAAGAGGTTACTTTCATTTATAGTTACTATGAAATATTGGCTACATTCCCCATGATGTACAGACATCTTTGAGTCTATCTGATACCCAGCAGTGTGTACCTCCCACGCCCACTCCTCCACCCCTTTTGTTCCTTCCCACCCACCACTGCTAGCCATGAGTTTGTTCTCTAGATCTATGAGCCTATTTCTGTTATATTTGCTAGTTTGTTTTATTTTCTACACTACACATGTGATATCATATAGTATTTGTCTGTCTCTGTCTGACATTTCACTTAGCATAATACGCTCCAAGTCAATCCATGTTCGTTGCTTGCTGCAGGCATTATTTCATTCTTTCTTATGGCTGAGTCGTATTCCATTCTCTCTCTCCCTCTCTCTCTCTATCTATATATATATATATACACACATACCACATCTTCTCTTTCTCTCTATATATATCCATCTTCTTTATCCATTCATCTGTTGATGGACACTTAAGTTGCTTCTATATCTTGGCAATTATAAATAATGCCATGAACATTAATGCACATGTATCTCTTCATGTTAGTGTTTTTGTTTTGGTTATATACCCAGAAGTGGAAATGCTGGGTCATGCAGTAGTTCTAGATTTTAGTTTTTAAGAAACCTCCATGCTGTTTTCCACAGTGGCTGCACCACTTTACACTCCCATCAACAGTGTACCAGGGTTCCTAAATCTCCACATCCTAGGCAACATTTGTTATTTGTGGGGTTTTGTTAATGATAGCCATCTGACAGGTGTGAAGTGATATCTCACTGTAGTTTTGATTTGCATTTCTCTTATCATTAGCAATGTTGAACATCTTTTCATGTACCTATTGGCCATTTGCATTTCTTCTTTGAAAAAATGTCTCTTCGGTTCTTATGCCCACTTTTTAATTGGTGTGGGATTGTTTTTTTATGTTGATTTGCACGAGCTGTTTATGTAAGCAGAATATTAATCCCTTATCAATCATATCATTTGCAAATATTTTGTCCCATTCAGTAGGTTGTTTCCATTTTGTCAATGGTTCCCTTTGCTGTGCAAAATCTTTCAAGTTTAATTAGGTCATATTTGTTTAGTTTTGTCTTTATTTCCTTTACTTTACGAGATGGATCAAAAAACAAACAAACAAAAAACACTGCTGCAATTTATATCCAAGTGTGGTCTGCCTATGATTTCCTCTAGGAGTTATATAGTATGCAGCCTTACATTTAGGTCTTTAGTCTATTTTGAATTTATTTTTCTGTATGTTAGGGAATGCTCCAATTTTATTCTTTTATTTGTAGTTGTCCAGTTTTCCCATGCACCATTTATTGAAGAGACTGTCTTTTCTCCATTGCAAGAACTCTCTGTCTAACTGCCTGAGGATCTGTCACACTGTTTTCATGACTCTGACAATCCTGAAGAGTACAGGCATATTTTGTTATTTTTCTCATGATTAGACTGTGGTTGTGGATTTAGGGAAAAAATACCACAGAGTTGAGGTGCCCTTCTCATCACATCATATCTGGGAAGACATGGTGCCCACATGACATCACTGAATCACTGGAGAGGTTGACCTTCATCACTGGGTTAAGATGCTGTTTGCTGAGTTTCTCCACTGTACAATAACAGTTTTCTGTTCACCTGCTCTATTCTTTACAAGTTAATCACTAAGTCAGCCCTGCCTTCAGGGATACAAGGGAGAAGGGTGATCTCATGGAGGGAAGGTATCTATTTGTATTATTTTGAATCATTTAATCAAGAAAATTTATTTCCTCTTTTTATTAATTCATTTATCTATATTAGTATGGATTTGTATATATTTTTATTATAAGGTTTGTGTTATTTTACTGAATGGATACATCCTAAAAATGTGATTTCTGTAATGCAGTGTAAGTATTTTGACTTAAGAGCCAGGAACCTGCCAAAGACTTATCACCACCATTACACTGGTATTTCAAAACTAGTATATTGCTTAATTGTGGTATAACAGACAATACTTTAGGTGACACATTTAACTGTGGCAAAGTGTGAGACATAATTTTAGATGATTTCATTGCATACTTGGAAATCTTTAACAAAGAAATGAAAACAGGTACATCAGAGTTTATTTAAATGACCATAAAAAATTGCTAACATGCCTTAAATTTATTTGCAAAATCCCTTTCAATGAAGCAAGAATATGGGATGTAGAAGGGAAAGTGTAGACTTCCCTGGTCGCTCAGATGGTAAAAGCATCTGCCTACAATGCAGGAGACCTGGGTTCGATTCCTGGTTTGGGAAAATCCCCTGGAGAAGGAAATGGCAACCCAATCCAGTGTTCTTGTCTGGAAAATTCCATGGACAGAGAGCCTTGTAGGCTACAGTCCATGGGGTCGCAAAGAGTCAGACACAACTGAGTGACTTCACTTCACTTGTCTAAGGCACAGCCTTCACACTGTCTGACTGATTCTATGGAAGGTATTTTACAATCTGAGCTTTTTGGTAACTCATAGCATGACAATATAATCTTTGTCTATATACAGGAAATGAATTCTGTCCTGGGGACAGACATACCTTCTGGAGAAATATCTGTTTGTCTACATTTGACTCATGATCTATAAATGTGACAAAGAGGTGAATATTGACACTGTCATGGTAAATTTAAAAGTGTGGGAGAACACAGCCCGTTAGATAAAGGATGAAGATTGAGTCAGAGGGCAGGTGTGAGTTGAGTATCAAGAATTCTTTGTAAAATTTTGGTGCAAAGGGAAGAATATACATCAAGAGGACAGTAACTAGAGATGTGGACAAAGGCTCAGAGCAGTAAATGACGTTGTAAAAATCACCATTTATAGAACACTTGAGCAGGTTGAAATCTTAATGAGAATGATCCATCTCTTCTTAGATGTAACATCTCAAGGTACCACACCAGGCTTCCCATGCCTTACTGCCTTGTTTCCATTCTGGAGACACCTAAGACTTACCCAAAGAGTGATGTAGAGTTTCTTCCTAATGCCCGTAAAATATATGAATGGAAGAATAGATGGATGTACAGTGTGTCAAAGATGTGATAAGAATTTAAGGATCTTTATCCATGAGTGTGGAACTCCTCAGGAAGATGACTGAACCTGTGTGGTGGGTGGTTGAGAGGATATAGCTCCTCAGGACTCTGCAACTGAGGCACAAGATGCTGCTGCTGCTAAGTCGCTTCAGTCGTGTCCGACTCTGTGAGACCCCATAGACGGCAGCCCACCAGGCTCCTCTGTCCACAGGATTCTCCAGGCAAGAATATTGGAGTGGAGGCTGCAAGATGGGAGCCCTCAATTTCAGAGCTCAGCAGCAGATTTAGTCAGACGGCCACACTTTACGTCCCGGAGCGGTCTATCCCTGACCTGAGCAGGTGAGTGCAGACAGGCTTGCCTTCCATCTGGGGAAAGGGACTACTGTCTGCTCAGAAGCACGTTTTGGTCTAGCTGTGTGCCATTTAGAAAGACTTGGGAATGAGCAGATCCAGCTCCTCTCTAATCCTGAACTCAACACACATCACAGAGATATTCTCAATCTCTTTCCAAGGATACACACTGTCATTGGGAGCCCCCAGAGTACACACACACACACACACACGCGCGCGCACATGCACACAGAGATGGAGCTTACAAGCAGGCAGTAGCATTAGGAGAACCTGCAGGCTTATGTGACTGTCACTTATTGTTAGGCTTCCTAAGTAACTAGACCCATTTGCAGTTTAAAAAAAAATGACAGTTATGACTGACAGAGTCTTATATAGGAGGAAAGATTTATTTTCAATAACTTTGATATGCAGTTAAAAATGATGGCAATAGATTTTCCATTCATCACATCAGAAAGTATAACAACAAACTATGGAGTATTTCCAGTGGGTGAGCATGAGGGGAAACCTACACATTCTGATACTGCTGGTGGGGCCCTCAATCAGTCAGTGTCCATTAAAGAGTCTGTGCACTTCCTATCTGTATGTATTTGGGGACTGCGTCTTCAATTACTAATCCTCAACAGGAGAATTGGCCCTCTATTAGAGAGTGCATGTTCCTTATGGCATATAGGTTGTCTGGGGACTCTGCTTTCAAAAATACCTATAATAGTTTAAACATAGTCCCTTGTTTGTTTTAGCTTTACCAAGGTATAATTGATATGCCAAAAAATTGCACATGTTTAACATATATATATATTCTTGAATTTGTACCTATGCATAAACTCATAATAATCACCAAACCAAAGTCCTAAATGTATTCATCACCTCCAAAGTTTTGCTTGTGTTCTTTTCACACTCCCCAGGTTTTACAAAGTAGGAAATTGAGGTCGAATCAGGTTTACTGACTTGCAAAAATATAGGGAGACCTGGCATCCTGGAATCAGAAATGAAGATACAGATTACAGAAGTGACACAGGTCAGCAGGAAAGCAAAATTTACTTGATTTTGGCCTGATGTGTGGCTGAGCCTCATGCAGTCTGTGTGTGGACCTGTAAGGTACTAGTCTATGCTTTTCTTAGTAGTAGGATGATCCCCAGCCAGGTTACCTAATCTCTGTACATCATCACTTCACCAGCTACAAAATGGTGTAGAAATCATATTCTCTACCTGCCCGCAAGGTTGTGCAAAATACATGAGATTAAAAATAGTACACATTCAGGAAAGCTGAGTTCTTTGTCATTTTCTGAGGTCAATCACCCTGCTTTTTGCAAATGTTAAGTTCCAATCATCCTATGACCATGCATAAGTGGTCATTCAATTATGAAAGAGGATGAGGACTTATTGAGTTCATCTGATACAGAGTGTGATAAGAGCTGAAGTTTGGAACGTAATTATTTGGAAATCACCACTTCTTCCTTCCCAACTAAGGTCTCAAAAGGAAAGGCTCTTTCCTAAATGGGATCTCATTTACCTCTATAACTATCTCACAGATCTTATCTGAAAAACAGCCAGCACAGGGGAAATGACTTACCCCAAGGTGGATGATGTACCTGGCGCCAGTATCCTATTGCAGTGTTCCTTTGCAAACCTCCTCTTTCTGGATAATGTTGCATATATTATTCTGGAGAAATTAACACAGAAGATAAAAAGTGCAAAGGGAAAGTATACGCAATAAAGTGACGTGGGGTGATGCTTTTGGTGGTTTCTTTCTCAAACCATATGGAGCTGGTCCAGTGATTGTTTCCTTCTTCCTAAACTAATTGACAAGTTACGCCAGCGAAGAGATAGGACACAGAAGTTAATACATAATGGAAACTTAAACATTTCTCTTCTGCTTAATATTTCCAATTGTCATCATAGAGTAATGCTATTTGGATTATGTCAAGGGACGCTCCTATAAAGGAAAGATGGGTATGGGGTAGGAGGGGAACTAACATCTATTGAGTGTCCTATGTACAATATCCTGTTATGACACTCAACATATTTTGTTCTTTTGCTCCTTAGAACAATTGTTTCCACTTTATAAGTTAGAAAAGGCACACTCAGATATATTATATAATATCTAAGAATTATATGTGTGCATGTATATATATATATAATATCCTACCATAACTGTAGAGATCACAGAAATGCTAATCCTGAGGTAGTGCTCTCCTCATGTAAAACACTGCATCCTTTTTACTTTGTGGTGATTCAGGGCTTAAGGATGTGTTTTGAACTGAGTATTTCTTCCTTGACAATCATGCATGTATGGATGGGTACTAATACTTTTCTTTCTCCAGGTGGACACTCTCAATAAATATAAGCATCTAGATCTCAGAAGAGAGATCTTCTAGGACGTGGATTTTCACTGGAGTGTCTGACAAATAATATTCACCCAATAAAAATGCATTGAAATCACAAGTCCATGGATCAGTGAATGCATGTAGAGCTCCTATGACAAAATACCAAAGTGGACAAAATGTGTTAATAGTTCACAGATGAAGAAATTAAAATGGCCAATAATCATAAAAATATGTTCTAATTCATTAATAATTTAAGGAATGCTAGGGAAAGCATCTAAATATCGTTTCATTATCTATCATCTGACAAATATAATTCACAAACATTTGAAAACTGGCTTGTGTGTATGGGGGGGAGGGGTTGGGGAAGCTCAACTTCAGCATAGGTCAAGGAAACAGAACACAGTCAGAAATAAATGTAAATATTATGAACAAAAGTTTAGAGGTGGGTAAGAAATGAGAATGCTCTGACACCTTGTGAGAGAATTTAAACTACTGAAATCACATCCCAGGGAAGATGGCACGGAAATTTTCACACATGTACAAAAGTAAGCTGGTAAGAGGATATTTGCTGCAGCATTGCATGAAATAGGAAAGAAAAATGGAAATTTGGGAAGCTGTCCAAATGTCCATAACTATGTAAGTAAAGGCTAACAAAACCATTTATACTTCTCTATGGGCTTCAAGGCAAAATGGAAAAAATACCCCTGAAATTTCAGAGTTAGCTACTGATCAGGAAGAAAACAAAGCTGTGTTCCTGATTAACTGAAATCCCCTAAAGTCAGTCCTGGAGGAAGGCATAGCAGCCCACTCCAGTATTCTTGTTTTTGCTTATCTGGTGGCTCAGTGATAAAGCATCCACCTGCAATGCAGGAGATGAGGGAGACGTGGGTTCCATCCCTGTCTTGGAAAGATTCCCCTGGAGGAGAGAAATGGCAACCCACTCTACTATTCTTGCATGGAGAATCCCATGGAAAGAGGAGCCTGGTGGGCTACAGTTCATAGGGTCGCAAATAATCAGACACGACTGAAGCAACTTAGCGCACACACACACAGTTAGTACTCTGTTCTGAATAATGGTCATAATAATGGGTAACTTGAATAGCTGCTAAGATTAAAGGACATGAAATATAAAGTACAATTCCTTAAAACACTTCTGCACATATCACTTGCCCTCCGTCCAGATCACCTGTCTTGAGGGCAATACCTGAGCTTCTGCCCGAGCCCCACCCCTCTCTTCAGGGATGAGCCAATGCATGTGGCCTGGGCACCGAGGTCAGCTGGCAGAAGGGGCAGGATTTCATCTTCTCTGTCCTCTTCCTCTCCCAGAGGGGTAGGTGAGTGAGTACTGTGGGACAACAGCAGGGGTGTGTGACCATTTCTCCAGCCCTGAAAGCCCATCTTCTGAAAGGGCGGCTGCTGTGTGTCCTCAGGAGGGTGAGGGATGGAACCTCATCCCATCCTGACACTTAACCTGCAGAGGTGACCCAGGCTCTGTCACCATGATCTTGGGCATCTGTGACTGGGACTCATGGTGCCTTTGTCACAGAGCTGTCTCGGTGGATGAATGAGGAAACCTGCCCAAAGGGTACAGCACATGGTCAGACTTCAGGGCCCTTTAAGTGTTGGAGAAAGAAGTAGGGGCTGTCTGAGCATTTGTCCTAAAGAAGGCACTGTGAAAAGTCATTTCTAATTTTTTTTCTATGACAATATACAAATCTTTATGAAGGAAGCAAGTATCTCTATTATACCATGAGACAAACTTCTGAGATGAGATGGCTCTTTTATATTAACTGGTAATCTTTCAAAGAACTAATCCTTTTAGAGAGAGAATAGCATTGAAACATATACATTATCCATATGTAAAATAGATAGCCAGTGGGAGTTTTATATATGATGCCATCCTGCTCCCTAATTGTGCAGTGCTGGGCCAAGTCTTTATGTCCCTGTCACTCAGCGTTTCCTCTATAAAATGGGGATGAGCACAGCAACAGTATCTACCTCATAGGGTGCTATAAGGACTGATGGAGATGATACATAAAAAGTACTTAGCACATTAGTAAGTTTTAGCCATATTTCTTCCTTCTTATATGTCTTTATTGGCAATACTATCCCCACAGGCATAAAAAATAGGATATAGGCTGATGGTTCCTTCATAACAGTCTCCTAGGGCCACCTGGGGGCTTCCCTGATGGCTCAACTGGTTAAGAATCTGCCTACAATGCAGGAGACTCAGTTTCAATCCTTGCATCAGGAAAATCCCCTGGAAGAAGGGAATGGTTATCCACTCCAGTATTCTTGCCTGGAAAATCCTATTGACAGAGGATACAGTCTATGGATTGCCAAGAGTCGGACATGACTGGGTCACCATAACAAATTATTATGAGCTTCATGGCTTAAAACGTCAGAAACTTCAGAGACAAGCTCTCATAGTTCTAGAGACCAGAAGTCTGAGATCAAGGTGTCAGCAGGGCCAGGTTCCTGCCAAAGGCTCTAGGGAAGCATCCATCCTTACAGCTGCTAGTGTCCAGTGGCTTCTGGAGCCCCTTGGTTTGTGGCAGCACAACTGCAATCTCTGCCTCTCAATATCTCTTCACATGACTTTCTTCCCTGTGTGTGAAATCTCCCCTCCTTTCTCCTATAAGAACACTAGCCTTTGTTGATTTCACCTCAGTATCCTTAACTGGGGCTTCCCTGGTGCCTCAGAGGTAACGCCTCTGCCTGCAATGCAGGAGACCTGAGTTTGATCCCTGGGTCACGAAGACCCCCTGGAGAAGGAAATGGCAACCCACTCCAGTACTCTTGCCTGGAAAATTCTGTGGGTTACAATCCATGGGGTCGCAAAGAGTCAAACACGACTGAGCCACTTCACTTTTCACTTTCAATCCTTAACTGAATCAAATCTCTCAAGACTATTTCTTATTAAGGTCACATTAACTTGTATGATGAAACATTAACTTGTATGAGAAACGCTGGACTGGAAGAAACACAAGCTGGAATCAAGATTGCCGGGATAAATATCAATAACCTCAGATATGCAGATGACACCACCCTTATGGCAGATCATGAAGAAGAACTAAAGAGCCTCTTGATGAAAATGAAAGAGGAGAGTGAAAAAGTTGGCTTAAAGCTCAACATTCTGAAAACGAAGATCATGGCATCCAGTCCCATCACTTCATGGGAAATAGATGGGGAAACAGTGGAAACAGTGTCAGACTTTATTTTTGGGGGCTCCAAAATCACTGCAGATCGTGACTGCAGCCATGAAATTAAAAGACACTTACTCCTTGGAAGGAAAGTTATGACCAACCTAGATAGCATATTCAGAAGCAGAGACATTACTTTGCCAACAAAGGTCCGTCTAGTCAAGGCTATGGTTTTTCCTGTGGTCATGTATGGATGTGAGAGTTGGACTGTGAAGAAGGCTGAGCGCCAAAGAATTGATGCTTTTGAACTGTGGTGTTGGAGAAGACTCTTGAGAGTCCCTTGGACTGCAAGGAAATCTAACCAGTCCATTCTGAAGGAGATCAGCCCTGGGATTTCTTTGGAAGGAATGATGCTGAAGCTGAAACTCCAGTACTTTGGCCACCTCATGCGAAGAGTTGACTCATTGGAAAAGACTCTGATGCTGGGAGGGATTGGGGGCAGGAGGAGAAGGGGATGCCAGAGGATGAGATGGCTGGATGGCATCACTGACTCGATGGACATGAGTCTGAGTGAACTCCAGGAGTTGGTGATGGACAGGGAGGCCTGGCGTGCTGCGATTCATGGGGTTGCAAAGAGTCGGACACGACTGAGCGACTGAACTGAACTGAACTGAACTTGTATGAGGGTGTTAAGATTGGACACATCTTTTCAGGGGACCCACTTAACCAACTTCAATGAGGTATGCAGGTTCCCAAAGTACATGTAGATGAGATCTTATCCACTGTAGATAAATATACAAATATACACATAAATGGGGGCTCCCCTGGTGGCTCAGTTGCTAAAGAATCTGCCTGCAATGAAGGAGAACTGGGTTCAACCCTGGGTCAGGAAGATCCCCTGGAGAAGGAAATGGAAACCCATTCCAGTATTCTTGCCTGGAGAATTCCATAGATGGAGGAGCCTGGTGGGCTACTGTCCATGGGATCTCAGAGTCAGACACAACTGAGCAACTAACACTAAGCACACAAATATATAAATGTCTATGGGGAATTCCCTGCTGCCCAGTGGCTAAGACTCCATGTTGCCAATACAGGGTGCCCAGATTTCACCCCTGGTCACCCCACTCCAGTACTCTTGCCTGGAAAATCCCATGGACGGAGGAGCCTGGTAGGCTGCAGTCCATGGGGTCGTTAGAGTTGGACACGACTGAGCGACTTCACTTTCACTTTTCACTTTCATGCATTGGAGAAGGAAATGGCAACCCACTCCAGTGTTCTTGCCTGGAGAATCCCAGGGACAAGGGAGCCTACTGGGCTGCCGTCTATGGGATCACACAGAGTCGGACACGACTGAATTGACTTAGCAGCAGCAGTAGCAGCAGGGAACTAGATTGCACATGCCACAACTAAGAGTTCCCATGCCAGAACTAAAGGTCCCACATGCTGCAATGAAGATCAAAGATCCTGTGTATTGCAACTAAGACCCAGTGCAGCAAATAAATAGTAATCAATTAAAATTAAATAACTATCGATTGTTAGGTTATTAAAAAGATTAATATCTGCATTAGAAAATTCTGGAGGAATATAATATAGAGGATAATACAGTTTAATTGGGTAGTATGTTTTGGGGTAATGCTTTTTTCACCTCTTTTCTATGTCATCTGTCTTTACCTAAAATGAATACCAATTGCTCTTGTACCTATATAAAAACAAAACAAAATGGAGCAGAGCAAGAGGGTTCCTAGCCCAAACATAGGAAAGCCTTTGGAATGGGAATGCCCTAGAGGCACAGGAAGGGAGATGAGATATCGGGGAACCCTTCTGGGACACATTCCACCCAATTCCATACTATAGTGGTCGCTATCACTACTTTAAATTCCTGTGTATTGAAGTGGGGAAAACAACTGTACATCAGTTTGGTTGATTATGCTTTGCAGGTCTTATCAGATGAGAAGGAGTAGTGTCCACTGGTTAGATGTGGATCTCAGCAGCCACCCAGAATCTGTTCACATCTTAGTCTTGTGACTGGCGAGCCCTGCCCTCACTCTGTCTCACTTCCTTGATGTTTAAATTCGGGCAACAGTAGCTCCTCCTCGTGGGCTGTGGTGAGGACTAAATGAGCAAGTACAGGTTTAGCACTTACAATAGCATAGGCAGAGGGGAAATCAGCAATAATATTAAGTATTCTTATCACTATTATGATATACAAATTGACTATTAATGTTACCACTGCCATTTTTATTATTATGTGTATTTGTACTGATTGGCATAGACTGACCTTCACAATATGTTTAGATTAAAAATTATTTTACAGTTTTCATTTGTATTCATTTTATTTTTTACTTGGAGGATAATTGTTCTACAATGTTGTGCTGGTTTCTGCTGTACAACAATGTGAATCAGCTATAATTATACATATATCCTCTCCCTCTTGAGCCTCCCTCCCACCCATCTCACCCTTCTAGGTCCTCACAAAGCACCAGGCTGGGCTCTCTGTGTTATATAGGAGCTTCCCACTAGTTATCTGGCTTACACCTGAGAGTATATATATATATATGTCTATGCTACTTTCTCAATTTATCCTACCCTCTTCTCTCCCATATTATTTTTAAAACTCCACGTATAATCGATATGATATAATATTTGTCTTTCTCTGAGTTACTTCACATATTGTAAATGAACTACACTTAAATTAAAAAAAAAACACCAATTGAATAACAAAATTTCTAAAAATGTATTCAAATGATAACAGTGCTTATCCACTGTAAGAGTCTCTAATTTTTTTTTCCTCTCCTATATTTCACATTTTTTATTTATAACAAAAGTGTCTTGGTTTTTTGGTAGTGAAAAAAATAGTATTTTTAGCCCTTCCCAAAGGAAACTGTTCAGCAGCAAAATGAGGAACATCCCTAAGCCAAGGGAATGAGGTAACAGCATGGTCCAAGGTAGTTCACGAATCTACCACATGACAGTCCCAACTGGGCAACTTTAGGGACAAGACAGAGGCTTAAGGGAGGGGCAAGATTGTCTCTCAAATAAGCCTTCCAGTCAGCATTCAGATGGTGTTGCCAATTCCTAGAATTTTAGTGAGGTCAAGAGATGAAAGCAAGTTTCACAACATGCTTCTTTCTGTCCCCTCCAAATAAAGCCCCCTGAACTGAAACCAGGTTCACTGGTTTAACTACACAGTTAGCCAAGTTTAACTTGCAGCTTCTCCCTCAGGAGGAAAAGGCAAGAGTGATTCACCTCTCTTCTTTTGCTCCAGAAAAATGCCTAGTAGATTCAATATCACACTTGGTTCTTCTCTACTGGATCTTGTTTCTGAGGCTCAGAGTCCATACCTTCTCTAATGTTCCACTGTAAGGAAGAGTAAGGAGATAAACACATGGAATAGAGAGGAAAATGAGAAGAAGGGAAAGCCCGTGAAAAGCAAGGGAAGGGGCTCAGGATCTGCTTGCCTGCCCCCTCTCATTTCCCTGGAAGCTGTGCAATGATGCTTTTCCTCTTCCCCAGCTCCATCACACAGCCCCCTCCACACACAGCAGTGACACTGAGGCTCTCACATCATGGACATGTGCCCTTATCCCTGCTTATGTTATATGTCCAAGTATTCTCTCCAGTAGACATGCTATTATGGAAATGAGGTATCACATTGACAGAATCAAGGAGGTAATGTTGGAATGGGAACTAACATTGCTGAAAGGTTACTAAATGCCACACCATGTTGGTTATCTTCATTTCCTCTTCATATCCTCAAAGTAATGCCTTGAAGTGGACATCATCACTTCCTTTCTGCAGACTGGCATATCCTCACGTTCAGAGAACAAAGCACATATTCAGAGAATCCTAGGAAGGCATAAAATGGACAGAGAGGCAACTTTGTAGGGCTGACAGGCCAATTTTGTGACAGTTTGATCATAAAAATAAATAATTCTGTCAGATGGTAACCCTTTGAAAAAATAAGAATCTATGAGTCATACTAATAAAAGAAATATATGAATAAATAAATGATAGGGGAGAAGGGAAAGCTCAACCCAACATCTGAATGTCAATTAACATCAATAAATCTAGAAGAAATGACAAAATTACAAAAGCAGCACTTAACAACTAAAATAGTCATGACAGATTCAGATAAGAGTCACAAATGGATTTCAGTCTGTAATAAATCCCACAGCAGTCACTGAGTCCCCATGGTAACCATGCTGACCAAGGAAATCTGTGATAAAACAAATAGCAACGATCTTGATATGTTTCCTAATATGTGCTAGGAACTGAGCAGGACTGACATAACACACAGGAATTAACCTCAAATATTCCTGACACAAATATTCCTCACACAAATATTCCTCACAACTGCACCAATACACACACACACACACACACACACACATCCCCACCTACATACATGGATACCCACATTCATAATGCTCTCTCCCACTTTTTCTTACCACCCAAGAACCCAGGAATTCATCCAGGTAGATTTGTTTGAGGATAATGAAGATAACTCTACAATTCAATCCTAACCACACAAACGTTAAAGCTATAAAACTATTTCATTTCAGTGAATGATTTTCTGGAGGTGACCTGTAGAATTATCTCTATGATATTTTTGCCCTTTGTTTTGGTACATTGCCAATGACATCTAAAAGCTGACATGAGCATCTAGGCAAATGAATATTGTGATGGTAATTTTATGTATCAACTTGCCGGGATCACAGTGCCCAGATATTTGATCAAACATTATTCTAGATGTTTCTGTGTGAGTGTTTTTGAATGAGAATCACATTTAAATAGGTAGAATTTGGGTAAAGCACTTAGCCCTCCATAATGTGGATGGGCTTCATCCAATCAGTTGAAGGCATGGATAGACCAAAAGGCTGACCTTCTCTGAACAAGAAGGAATTCTGCCAGGAGACTGCCTTTGAACTTCATCTACAACATAGGCTCTTTGTGGTTTGCTAGCAGGCTGCCTTCAGACTCCAACTGTAACTCTTTCCTGAGCCTCCAGCCTGTTGGCCTCCTGCATTAGACTTTGGACTCACCAAGCCTATTCAATTTCATTAGTCAATTCCTCAAAATACATCCTATTGTTTCTGTTTCTCTGGGAACCTAAATAATACACATATTAAGCATCAAGAATCTTTTCTATTCTATTCTGTGGTGCTTTCAACCCAAAAGATTTCCCAGCAACATCTGGTTACTGACGGTTCAGTGAAAATATATCTGGGATTTGTATTAAAAAAACAGTGCCATTCATGGAAGCAATTTAAATATCCATCAACGGATGAATGGATAAAGATGGTGTGCTACATATACACAATGGAATATTACTCAGCCATGTAAAGTAACAAAGTTGAATCATTTGTAGAGATGTAGATAGAACTACAGTTTGTCATACAGAGTCAAGTTAGAGAGGAAAAACAAATATGGTATATTAAAGTATACATGTAGAATCAAGAAAAATGGTACCAATAAACCTATTTGCAGGGCATGAACAGACATGCATAGAGGACGAAAATGTGGATATGGGGAGGGGGAAACAGGGGTGGGATGAATCATGAGATTGGGATTGACATATACACATTACCATGTGTAAAACAGATAGCTAGTACGAACCTGCTATATAGCACACTGAGCTCAGCCTGGTGATTTGTGGTGGCCCAGATGTGTGTGGGGGAGATCCAAGAGGGAGGAGATATATGGATAGCTGATATACTTCATTCTACAGCAGAAACTAACACATTGTAAAGCACTATTATTCCAATTTTTTAAAATGTCATCAATAATAGCATCAATATTCATATATAAAGTATGAATATATAGAGATAATCTATGTAGCACACCTATGTCCATAGATGTGTATGACCTGTAATCTGAATCTGCAGAACCTTGCTGAGAGAAATTAAAGAAGTCCTAATAAATAGACTGACTACAATAGTCCTGAGAGCCAAAGTGTTGGCATAAGTCCTTTTGAAAGGACATCATCATTATCCCAATTACCCCTACCACAGTTGGGCCTCAGGCCAAACTACAGGAAGGGAACACAGCCCCACCCATCAACAGAAAATTGGATTAAAGATTTACTGAGCATGGCCCCCCCACTAGAGCAAGACCCAGTTTTCCCCACAGCCAGTCCTCCCATCGGGAAGCTTCCACAATCCTCTTATCCTCATCCATCAGAGGGCAGATAGAATGAAAACCAGTCACAGAAAACTAACCAAACTAATCACAAGGATTACAGTCTTGTCTAATTCAATGAAACTATGAGCCATGCTGTGGAGGGCCATCCAAGACAGATGGGTCATGGTGGAGAGTTCTGACAAAACGTGGTCCATTGGAGAAGGGAATGGCAAACCACTTCAGTATTCTTGCCTTGAGAACCCCATGAACATTATGAAAAGGCAAAAAGATATGACACTGAAAGATGAACTCCCCATTTTCATAAGTTCCATTTTCATAATGGAAATCTTATTTGGTACAAGAAGGCAAAGTAAAAAGAGTAGAAATAAAAGACACACCAATTGTAATGTAAAAAAATGTCTTTCATCTTTGTGGATGACATTATTGTCTGTGAAGAAAATCCCAAGAAATGTATATTGCAAAAGAAGAAATAAAACCAAAAGAACTGGACATGCATAACTAAAAAAATGGACTCTAACACATACCTCAATGGTACCCCACTCCAGTACTCTTGCCTGGAAAATCCCATGGACGGAGGAGCTTGGTGGGCTGCAGTCCATGGGGTCGCTAAGAGTTCGACACGATTGAGCAACTTCACTTTCACTTTTCACTTTCATGCATTGGAGAAGGAAATGGCAACCCACCCAGTGTTCTTGCCTGGAGAGTCCCAGGAATGGGGGAGCCTGGTGGGCTGCCGTCTATGGGGTCGCACGGAGTCAGACACGACTGAAGAGACTTAGCAGCAGCAACACATACCTCACAACTTATAGAAGAAACAACTCAAAGTGTAGTGTACTTAAATATTAATTTATATTTAAACATATTTAAATATATTAAAAATAAAAGTAAAGCATGCCATAAATCATGAAATGTAGATCTAAGACCTAAGAAAATAAAGATGAACTCCCCAGGTCGGCAGGTGTCCAATATGCTACTGGAGAAGAGCAGAGAGATAGCTCCAGAAGGAAAGAAGAGCGTTAGACAAAGTGGAAATAATGCACAGTTGTGGATGTGTCTGGTTGTGAAAGTAAAGACAAGAGCTCACCCAGAAGTCTCCATATCTACACTGAAACTAAGTTCTACTGAAGAGCAAACAAGTTCCATTGCAAGATACACCACACTAATCCTCCAGCAAAATAGGAACACAATAGTGAACATTAAACAATGGGCTGCCCAAAGCTATGCCCAGCCCATAGAAACCCCAAAACTCACTCCTGGACACTTCATTGCACTCCAGAGAGAAAAGATCCAGCTCCACCCACCAGAACACAGAACACAAGTTCCTGCAATCAGGAACAAGCCACTGGTCCAACCCCACCCACAGATAGCAGTCTCCACAATTAAGAGGACCACAAACTTCCAGCCTGCAGAAAGGGCACCCCAAACACATCAATTTAAACAAAATGAAAAGGCAGAGAAATATTCATTAGGTGAAGGAACATGATAAAAAAAAAAACCACCAAACCAAACTGAAGAGGAGGAGATAGGGAGTCTACCTGAAAAAGAATTCAGGATGACAGTAAAGATGATACAAAATCTTGAAAACAAAATGAAGTTGTGGAAAAATAGACTAGAGACAAGGGTTGAGAAGATAGAAGAAATATTTAATAAGGACCTAGAAAGAAAAAAGAAGAGTCAATCAATAATAAACAATGCAATAACTGAGATTTAAAGTACTCTGGAGGAAACCAACAGTAGAATAACTGAGGCAGAAGAGAGGATAAGTGAGGTGGAAGATACAATGGTAGAAATAAGTGAAGCAGAGAGGAAAAAAGAAAAAAAAAATTAAAAGACATGAGGACAACCTCAGAGAACTCTGGGACAACATTAAATGCCCCAACATTCAAATCATAGGTGTCCCATAAGAAGAACATGAAAAGAAAGGGCATGAGAAAATATTTGAGGAGATAATAGTTGAAAACTTCCCTAAAATGGAGAAGCAAATAGCCACCCAAGTCCAAGAAATCCAGAGAGTCCCAAACAGGATAAACCCAAGGTGAAACACCCCAAGACACATATTAATCAAACTAACAAAGATCAAACACAAACAGAAAACATTAAAACCAGTAAGGGAAAAGCAACAAATAACACACAAGGGGATCCCCATAAGGATAATAGCTAATCTTTCAATAGAAACTCTTCAGGCCAGAAGGGAATGGCAGGACATACCTAAAGTGATGGAAGAGAAAAGTCTACAACCAAGATTCCTCTACCCAGCAACTATCCCATTCAAACACGAAGGAGAAATCAAAAACTTTACAGACAAGCAAAAGCTGAGAGAATTCAGCACCACCAAACCAGCTCTTCAATAAATGCTAAAAGATCTCCTGTAGACAGGAAACACAGAAAAGGTTTATAAAAATGAACTCAAAACAATAAAGTAAGTGGTAATGGGATCATACTTATCAATAATTACCTTAAATGTAAATGGGTTGAATGCCCCAACCAAAAGACAAAGACTGACCAAATGGATACAAAAACAAGACCCCTATATATGCGGCCTACAAGAGACCCACCTCAAACCTAGGGACACATACAGACTGAAAGTGAAGGGCTGGAAAAAGATACTTCATGCAAATGGAGACCAAAAGAAAGCAGAAGTAGCAATACTCATATCAGGTAAAACAGACTTTAAAATGAAGACCGTGATAAGAGACAAAGAAGGATACTACATAATGACCAAAGGATCAATTGAAGAAGATATAACAATTATAAATATATATGCAACCAACACAGGAGCACCTTAATATGTCAGTCAAATGCTCACAAGTATGAAAGGGAAAATTAATAGTAACACAATGATACTGGGGGACTTTAATACCCCACTCACACTGATGGATAGATCAACTGGCCAGAAAATTAGCAAGGTAACACAAGCTTTAAATGATACAATAGACCAGTGAGACCTAACTGATATCTACAGGGCATTTTGCCCCCAAACAATGGATTTCACGATTTTCTTAAGTGTACATGGAACATTCTCCAGGAAAGATCACACCCTGGGCCATAAATCTATCTTTGGCAAATTTTTAAAACTTGAAATCATTTCAAGCATCTTTTCTGATAACAATGAGGTAACATTAGATGTCAACTACAGGAAAAACACTATAAAAAATACAAATATATGGAGGGTAAACAACACCCTCCTGAATAACCAATAGATCACGGAAGAAACCAAACAGGAAATCAAAATATGTATTGAAACAAGTGAAAAGGAAAACACGACAACCCAAAACTTATGGGATTCAGTAAAAGCAGTGCTAAGAGGGAGGTTCATAACTATACAAGCCTACCTCAAGAAACAAGAGAAACATCAAATGAACAAGCTAAATTTACACCTAAAGCAATGAGAAAAAGAAAAGTAGAAGAACCCCAAGGTTAGTAGAAGGAAAGAAATCATAAAAATCAGAGCAGAAATGAGTGAAAAAGAAATGAAAGAGACTAGAGCAAAGATCAACAAAACTAAAAGCTGGTTCTTTGAGAAGATAAATAAAATAGACAAACCATTAGCCAGACTCATCAAGAAAAAAGGGAGAAGAAGCAAACTGAGAAAATTAGAAATCAAAATGGAGAAATCACAACAGAAAACCCAGAAAAACAAAAGATCTTAAGAGAATACTATGAGTAATTATATGCCAATAAAATGGACAACTTGGAAGAAATGGACAAATTCTTAGAAAAGAGTACCCTTTAAAAAGTGAACCAGGAAGAAATAGAAAATCTTAACAGACCCATCACAAGCACGGAAATCAAAAATCTTCCAACAAAAAAAAGCCCAGGGCCAGATGGCTTCATAGCTGAATTCTACCAAAACTTTAGAGAAGAGCTAACACCTATCCTAATCAAACTCTTCCAGAAAATTGCAGGGGAAGGTAAACTCCCAAACTCATTCTATGAGGCCATCATCACCCTAATACCACAACCAGACAAATGTGCCACAACAAAAACAAAAACAAAAACAAAAAAAACCTACTGGGCAATATCACTGATGAATACAGATGCAAAAATCCTCAACAAAATTCTAGCAAACAGAATCCAACAACATATTACAAAGATCATACATCATGACCAAGTGGGCTTTATCCCAGGGATGCAAAGATTCTTCCCTATTCACAAATCAATCAATGTGCTACACCATATTAATAAATTGAAAAATACTCTCCAGAAAGCTGGCACAGAAAGAACATACTCCAACATAATAAAAGCCATATATGACAACCCACAGCAAATATTATTCTCAATGGCAAAAAATTGAAAGCATTTTCTCTAAAATCAGGAAGAGACAAGGGTGCCAACTCTCACCACTACTATTCAACATAGTTTTGGAAGCCCTAGCCACAGCAGTCAGAGAAGAAAAAGAAATAAAAGGAGTCCAGATTGGAAAAGAAGTAAAATTCTCACTGCTTTCATATGACATGATCTTCTACACAGAAAACCCTAAAGATACCACCAGAAAATTACTAGAGCTAATCAATGAATACAGTAAATTTGAAGGATATAAAATTAATACACAGAAATCCTTTGCATTTCTATACACTAACAATGAAAAACAGAAAGAGAAATTAAGGAAACCCATTCACCATTGCAATGAAAAGAATAAAAAACTTTGGAATAAATTTACCTAAAAAAACAAAAGACCTATATGTAGAAAAATATAAAACACTGATGAAAAAAATCAAAGATGACATAAATAGATGTAAAAATATACCATATTCATGGATTGAAAAAAATCACTAAAGTTAAAATGAGTGTATTACCCAAAGCAATCTACAGATGGAATGCAATCCCTATCAAGCTACCAATGGTATTCTTCACAGAACTAGAACAAATAATTTCACAATTAGTATGGAAACATAAGAAAACTTGAATAGCCAAAGGATTCCTGAGAAAGAAGAATCGAACTAGAGTAATCAACCTTTCTGACTTCAGACAATACTACAAAGCTACAGTCATCAAGACAGTATGGTACTGGCACAAAGACAGAAATATAGATCGATGGAACACTATAGAAAGCTCAGAGATAAACCCATGCACCTATGGACACCTAAGATTTGACAAATGAGGTCCAAATATACAGTGGATAAAAGACAATCTCTTTAACAAGTGGTGCTGGGAAAACTGGTCAACCATGTGTAAAAGACTGAAATTAGACCACTATCTAACATTTCAAAAGGTTCTAAACTAGAATACTTTCTTACATACTTTCTAACACCTTTCTAAATTCAGACTTAAATTGAAATAGAGAAAACCACTAGACCATTCAGGTATGGCCTAAATCAAATCCCTTACAATTATACAGTTCAGTCAGTTCAGTCAGTCAGTCATGTCGGACTCTCTTCGACTCCACGGACTACAGCACACCAGGCCTCCCTGTCCATCAAAAACTCCCAGAGTTTACTCAAACTCATGTCCATTGAGTCGATGATGCCATCAAACCATCTCATCCTCTGTTGTCCCCTTCTCCTCCTGCCTTCAATCTTTACCAGCATTAGGGGCTTTTCAAATGAGTCAGTTCTTCACATGAGGGGGCTAAAGTATTGGAGTTTCAGCTTCAGGTTCAGTCCTTCCAATGAATATTCAGGAATGATTTCCTTTAGGATTGACTGGTTGGATCTCTTTGCTGTCCAAGGGACTCTCAAGAGTCTTCTCCAAAACCACAATTCAAAAGCATCAATTCTTCAGCACTCAGCTTTCTTTATAGTCCAACTCTCACATTCATACATGACTACTGGAAAACCATAGCTTTGACTAGATGGACCTTTGTCAGCAAAGTAATATCTCTGCTTTTTAATATGCTGTCTAGGTTGCTCATAACTTTTCTTCCAAGGAGCAAACATCTTTTAATTTCACGGCTGCAGTCACCATCTTCAGTGATTTTGGAGCCCCCAAAAATTAAATCTGGCACTGTTTCCACTGTTTCCCAATCTATTTGCCATGAAATGATGGGACCATATGCCATGATCTTAGTTTTTTGAATGTTGAGTTTTAAACCAACTTTTTCACTCTCTTTCACTTTCATCAAAAGGCTCTTTAGTTCTTGGCTTTCTGACATAAGTGTGGTGTCATCTGCATATCTGAGGTTATTGACATAACTCCTGGCAATCTTGATTCCAGCTTGTGTTTCTTCCAGCCCAGCGTTTCTCATGATGTACTCTGCACATAAGTTAATTAAGCAGGGTGACAATATATAGCCTTGACGTACTCCTGTCCTGATTTGGAACCAGTCTGTTGTTCCATGTCCAGTTCTAACTGGTGCTTCTTGACCTGCATACAGCTTTCTCAGGAGGCAGGTAAGGTGGTCTGGTATTCTCATCTCTTTAAGAATTTTCCACAGTTTGTTGTGATCCACACAAACAAAGGCTTTGGCATAGTCAATAAAGCAGTGGAAGTGAAAAATCGATTTAAGGGACTAGATCTGATAGATAGAGTGGCTGAAGAATTATGGATGGAGGTTCGTGACATTGTACAGGAGGCAGTGATCAAGACCATCCCCAAGAATAAGAAATGCAAAAAGGCAAAATCATTGTCTGAGGAGGCCTTACTAAGAGCTGAGAAAAGAAGAGAAATGAAAGGCAAAGGAGAAAAGGAAAGATATATCCATTTGAATGCAGAGTTCCAAAGAATACCAAGTAGAGATAAGAAAGCCTTCCTCAGTGATCAGTGCAAAGAAATAGAGGAAAACAATAGAATGGGAAAGACTAGAGATCTCTTCAAGAAAATTAGAGATACCAAGGGAATATTTCATGCAAAGATGGACACAATAAAGGACAGAAATGGTATGGACCTAACAGAAGCAGAAGATATTAAGAAGAGTGGCAAGAATACACAGAAGGACTGTACAAAAAAGATCTTCATGACCCAGATAATCACGATGGTGTAATCACTCACCTAGAGCCAGACATCCTGGAATGTGAAGTCAAGTGGGCCTTAGGAAGCATCACTACAAACAAAGCTAGTGGAGGTGATAGAATTTCAGTTGAGCTATTTCGTATCCTAAAAGATGATGCTGTTAAAGTGTTGCACTCAATATGCCAACAAATTGGGAAGACATAGCAGTGGCTACAGAACTGGAAAGGGTCAGTTTTCATTGCAATCCGAAAGAAAGGCAATGCCAAAGAATGTTCAAACTACCGCACAATTGCACTCATCTCACATACTAGCAAATAATGCTCAAAATTCTCCAAGCCAGGCTTCAACAGTACATGAACTGTGAACTTCCAGATGTTCAAGTTGGAATTAGAAAAGGCAGAGGAACCAGAGATCAGATTGCTAACATCCGTTGGATCATAGAAAAAGCAAGAGAGTTTCAGAAAAACATCAACTTCTGCTTTACTCACTATGCCAAAGTCTTTAACTGTGTGGATCACAACAAACTGTGGAAAATTCTGAAGGAGATGGGAATACCAGACCACCTTACCTGCCTCCTGAGAAATCTGTATGCAAGCCAGGAAGCACCGTTGTTAGAACTGGACATGGAACAACAGACTGGTTCCAAATCGGGAAAGGAGAACGTCAAGGTTGTATATTGTCACCCTGCTTATTTAACTTACATGCAGAATGCAAATTATGTGAAATGCCAGGCTGAATGAAGCACAAGCTGGAATCAAGATTGGTGGGAGAAATATTAATAACCTCAGAGATTCATATGACACCACCCTTATGGCAGAAAGTGAAGAGGAACTGAAGAGCCTCTTGATGAAAGTGAAAGAAGAGAGTGAAAAAGCTGGCTTAACACTCAAAAAATGAAGATCATGGCATCTTGTCCCATCACTTCATGGCAAATAGATGGGTAAACAATGGAAACAGTGACAGACTATTTCCTTGGGCTCCAAAATCACTGCAGATGGTAACTGCAGCCATGAAATCAAAAGACACATGCTCCTTGGAAGAAAATCTATGACCAAACTAGACAGAGACATTACTTTGCTGACAAATGTCCATGTAGTCAAAGCTATGGTTTTCCCAGTAGTCTTGTATGGATATGAGAGTTGGACTATAAAGAAAGCTGAGCACCAAAGAATTGATGATTTTGAACTGTGGTGTTGGAGAAGACTCTTGAGAGTTCCTTGGACTGCAAGGAGATCCAACCAGTCAACCCTAAAGGAAATCAGTCCTGAATATTCATTGGAAGGACTGATACTGAAGCTCCAATACCTTGGCCACCTGATGCAAAGAAGTGACTCATTTGAAAAGACTCTGATGCTGGGAAAGATTGAAGGCAGGAGGAGAAGGGGACAACAGAGGATGAGATGGTTGGATGACATCACCGACTCGATGGACATGAGTTTGAGCATGTTCCGGGAGCTGGTGATGAACATGGAAGCCTGGCGTGCTATGTAGTCCATGGGGTCGCAAAGAGTCAGATAGGACTAAATGACTGATCTGAACTGAACAAAACATTAACTCTAAAGAGGAAATAAGAAGAAAATATGAGAAAAGTCAGTGGTTACTCTGAGGTGGCATGGCCCTAGCAAATTAACTTCATACTTTTAAGAAGTGAAAAAATATTTTTTTAAATCTGTTTGTACCTCTCATCCCCATACAATCACAGGCCTTCTTTCTCTCTCTTTTCTCCTTTCTCCCCCACCCTTCAACGTCAAAGCTCCAGAAAGCATTTCTGCATTCGGTTTTTAATATGTTTCTCTTCCTACCTACCCCTTACCTTACCACACTGTAGTTTCTGTCCCCATAATTGCAATGAATGCACTCTCACCAAGGTCACAAGTCTCCTTTTTGTCTCCAGGTTCAGATATTTTATATAAATATGTTAACATCCTGAAAATTCTTTTAATAACCATATAAAATATTCATGTTTGTACACATTGCTCCTATTGCTTAATATCAAAATCTTCAACAGTTTCCCAGGCTCTGGAGCAGGAGGTGCTGGGTTCAAACCCAAGCTGACCTGCTGCCTAACTGTGAAGTCCTGGGCCAAATCCTTATTTTTCTGTCCCACAGTTTTTTAATCTATAACATGAGTCTAAGCAATTGTATCTACCTCATAGAGGTGCTGTGAGCACTGAAGAACTGATACATGAATATGATGCATGGCATATGATACATAACAAGGACTTGGCACAAATACAATTTTAGCCAATGTTGTATTTTGTTTTCTCTATCTTTATTGATACTAATATCCTGGAAGTTGTGAAAAATAGGGTTTACACTGATTTTTATTCATATTCAGTGACATTTGAGAGATGTTTTTACTGAGTGTGTTAGTTTCCTAGTACTACCATTTCTTTGTATCACTCATTCATACACTAATCAGTAAATATATACCGAGCTTGAAACCCATCCTATTCCATTAGCACTTACTCACTAACTCTGAAGTGGAAATAAGAGGAAAATATGGGGAAACTCAATGGTTAAACCTGAGATGACATGGCTCCTGCACATTAACTTTTATACTTTTCTGAACTGGCAATTAAAAAAAAAAACATGAAATTCATGGCTTAAAACAACATAACTTTTTTCCTCTCTCACTTCTGGAGACCAGAGTCCAAAAGTAGGGTGTTGACAGGGCCATACTAGAGCATCAGACTCCAGTCTTCACCTCCATCTTTCTTTACATGGCCTTCTTCCTTGTGTGTGTGAAATCACCTTGTCCTTTTTCTTATAAGGACACCAGTCATTGGTTTTAGGGACCACCCTAAATTCAGTATGAACTCATCTCAATTGCACATGCTCAGACCATACTTCTAAATATGGTTGCATTCACAGGTATGGGTAAAGGCTTGGACATATCTTGTTGGGGAATATAATTCAACCCAATACAGTGATATAAGCAGATTAAAAATCTAAAATGAGGTCTTACCTTTTGTACAGAGCATATGAATACATCTGTACATGCATGAATACACATATTTGAAAGCTTTGGGGACCATATAACCCAGATAAAAACATTTAGCAAGGATTATCTTTGAGTGCTATATTTAGGGTATTTTTATTTTATTTCCGTTTGCTGCTGCTGCTAAGTCACTTCAGTCGTGTCTGACTCTGTGCGACCCCATAGATGGCAGCCCACCAGGCTCCCCTGTCCCTGGTATTCTCCAGGCAAGAACACTGGAGTGGGTTGCCATTTCCTTCTCCATTATTTCCATTTATATGTTCTATTTTTTAACCTATAAACCTGTGTTACTCTTGTAAATACAGAAAATAATAAAATCACTGAGAAACACAAGCAATCTCTGCTCTGCCTACAAGAGAGCCATAAATTTAGAACAGGACCATCCCTGAGGCACAGGAAGGGAGAATAAGATGTTGGGGAGCCCATGCCACAGGATAACAGGACACAATTCCCCAAATTCCAAACCATACTACTTACTATCAATATTTTAAATTCCTACCTATTTAGGTGGGGAAAAAGTGTTATACCTTAGTTTGATTAGTTTTGCTGTGCCCTGATGAACAGTGAGGGTGAGGGTCTTATCAGGTGAGAAGCAGTAGTGTGTACTGGTTACATGTGGGGCTCAGAGAGCACACAGAATCCGTTCACATCTTAGTTTTGTGACTGGCTAGCCCTGCCCTCACTGTGCCTCACTTCCTGATGGTTAAAGTCCAGCAACATGGGCTTCCCTAGTGGTCCAGTGGTTAAGACTCCATATTTTGCAGGTTTCATCCCTGGTCTGGGAACTGAGGATCCCGTATGCCCCATGGTACAGCCAAAAAAAAGAAAAAACATAAAGTCAGGCAACAGTATAATTCCTCCTCCTAGGCTGTGGTGAGGAGGAAAAGACTAAGTGTAGGTTGAACATGCACAACAGTGTTAGGTAGTGAAGAGGTCAGGAATAAATATGAATGATTCTTATCATTATTATACTAAAATGGATCATTAGAAATTACAGGATCATTTTTATTATTCTGTGAGCTTATACTGATTGGCTTGAATTGACCTATGGTGTTTATCATTAAAAAGTAGCTTATAAAACCATAAGAAGAATTTTACATCATTGCTATTCTTGCTGCTGCTACTGCTGCTAAGTAGCTTCAGTCGTGTCTGACTCTGTGCGACCCCATAGACGGCAGCCCACCAGGCTCCCCGTCCCTGGGATTCTCCAGGCAAGAACACTGGAGTGGGTTGCCATTTCCTTCTCCAATGCATGAAAGTAAAAGTGAAAGTGAAGTCGCTCAGTCATGTCGGACTCCTAGCGACCTCATGGACTGCAGCCTACCAGGCTCCTCGGTCCATGGGATTTTCCAGGCAAGAGTACTAGAGTGGGGTGCCATTGCCTTCTCCTTGCTATTCCTAAAAATGCATAATTATACTGGCATAGTACAATTTCTGAAAAAAAAATGTAGTCAAATGTAGACAGTTCTTATCCATAAGAAATAGACCTTTAAGAATTGTAATGACTTTCTTTCCCTTTGTGCATTGTCTACCCAGTTTTATCTACAACAAAAGTGCTTGGTTTTGGAAGTGCAAAATATAGTGAGAATAAATATCCCTAGCCCTTCCCATAGGAAAGTGGGTCAGTGTCAAAATGGGGATTCCCTAAGCCATAGGAATTAGGTAACAGGTGATCTCAGAACTAATTTTTGAATCTACCACATGACATTCCCAGTTGGGCAATGTCAAGAGAATTAGAC
The DNA here is from genome assembly GCF_032452875.1 of Bos javanicus. Classification (NCBI taxonomy): domain Eukaryota; kingdom Metazoa; phylum Chordata; class Mammalia; order Artiodactyla; family Bovidae; genus Bos; species Bos javanicus. Next base: position 53,844,424 of record NC_083897.1, read on the forward strand.
ATGCCTAAAGGAATGGCAATCATGTCTCTCCAATAAAGCTTACATTCAGCAGTCCAATGACATCTACACTTCCCAGGATTTTAGTAAAGGTTTTGAGATGAAAGCAGCTTCACAAGATGCTTCCTTCTGTACTCTCACAGTTAAAGCCCCTTGAGCTAAGAGCAAGCCATGTTTTTAACCACCAGTTAGCCAAGGAGTGAGCTCCAAGGGAAAGGAAAACATGAGGGTCTGCATGAGATTGCCCAGCTGCACAGCAACCCGAGGGGAGGATGCTTAAACAGCAGGATTCAGGGGGAAAGTTTAGTCACAGTTTCAATCAAAGTCCCCAGGCACAATCAACATGTGAGAATGAAATAAACTTTAAAGTACCTTCCTGGGATGTCCCTGATGACCCACTGGTTAAGAATCCACCTTCCAATGCAGAAGACGTGGGTCTAATCCGTGGTCAGGAAACTAAGATCCCACATGCCATGGGGACAACTAAGCCTGCATGCCACAACTAGAGAGAAGCTGCAATGAAGAGCCCACATGTCACAATAAAGATCCCACATGCCACATCTGAGACCCAACACAGCCAAATAAATAAATAAATATTAAAAATAAAATTGCAACCTCATCACTAGAAAAAAGGAAAAGAGAAGAAAAGGAAAGGAAAAGAAAAAAGTACCTTCCTTATGCAACTAAAAATAATAAAAAAGGAAAATATACAAAAGCCCAGCACTTCAAAAAAATTCAAAATGGGATACATGCTCAAGCCAACTGAGGGATCTGAGTGTTAGTCTGAACACAGGAGGACTACCTCTAATCATGTCACCTTTTACCTAGGTTCTGGATGTACAGGCCTAGCTGAGCAACAGTGTGAATGAAAGACAGAAAACTAGGCCTGGACAAAGAGAAGAAGTTTCATATTCAGGAGGTACTGAGACACTGTTTAGAGCTAGCTGAGACCTGGCAACTCTAAGATTTTGAACATGACAGATAAAAAGTGACTAAAAATAGTATCTGCCGATTCCCTTAGTGCCTCCTGCAGCACAGAAACTGAGAAAATGGGTGTGTCCATTTCAGAAGCTATAGAAGCTCTGAAAGAGAATATACGTGGCATAACATTCACAACATAAACATTTCCTTTCTGCTCCTTCAAATCCAAATGATCTCTATGAGCTCATCTTATTCAAGTCATCTCTTTTCTTGGGGGAGAACACAGGAGAAACTATACATATATTTGTTGAACTTTTACAATATTGAAAAACTGATATCTTCTATTGGTTTGTTCATTATTCCTCACAACAGATCTGTGAGGCAGGTATCAATTTGCCATTTCCTAGATGACCCACTATATAGTCACACACATCTACTTAGAGGCATCTCTCCTCATTTTCCATGGGTTATTTTTTCCATCGAAGAGACAATTTTTAGAAATAGAAACAAAAAGTTTCCTTTAAAGAAGATTATAAAAATTAACTGTTGTATGATCCCAATGCCCTTTAAAGAATTCGTAGTGTGTATGTGAGTATGTGAGTCATAGTTGCTTAGTCATGTCTGACTCTTTGCAACCCCATGGACTATAGTCCACTGGCTCCTTTGTCCATGGAATGCTCCAGGCAAGAAAACTGGAGTGGACTGCCATTTGCTTCTCCATCATATGTGTATAAAGAGAATGAAAGGACATATAGGTAGTTTTCATTTCCTGCTTACTCCTGAATCTACATCACATTTCTTTATTAACTGTGAGTTATGGACTTCTCTGGTGGTCCAGTGGTTAAGAACCCACCTTGCAATGTGGGGAGAAATAAATATGTATATATTGTAATTGATTATATTTTTTAAAATTGAAAGTTAAAACTCAAATTCATAAAAGTGATTACCTATAAGATGACAGAGCAGCAGCTCAGGATGGAAGATGATATATATTCTCATTAAAAATACAATACATGGGTGGGATGATTTGGGAGAATGGCATTGAAACATGTATAATATCATATATGAAACGAGTCACCAGTCCAGGTTCAATGCACAATACTGGATGCTTGGGGCTGGTGCACTGGGACAACCCAGAGGGATGGTACAGGGAGGGAGGAGGGAGGAGGGTTCAGGATGGGTAACACGTGTATACCTGTGGAGGATTCATTTTGATATTTGGCAAAACCAATACAATATTGTAAAGTTAAAGAATAAAATAAAATGTTTTTAAAAAAATACAGTACATAATTACTGACTCCAGGTACTAAAAAGGACAAGAAACAATGACCAACCCATTAGTAAAGAGCAACTCTACTTGCTCAGATTGAATTAGACACTTTTCACACTAAAAGGAACTAAAAGGCTGATTCTGGGGACTAAGTGGGGATTGTAGCAGATGATTCTGAACCAAACTCTCATACTAGAACACATGTCAAGGAGACAACAGCCACCCTAAAGACTCAGAAGCAAACCAAAAGGCTCTCACAGTCCAAAAATAGAACAATTTGAACATCAAAAATGTTAATACCTGCAGTGGATTAAAACACCAAGTATATAAACATCTAGAGCATATGATGATAAACATCTAGAGCATATGATGACACTCTAAAAGAAAAAGAAACAACTCAATTTTCACCTTTGGAGGATCCCACAGAAAAAACTCACCATCTTGAAAAGTAGAAATACTGCAAAAGAATTAAGCATTAATTCCTCTCTTCTGTGTCAGATATCAGTGTAACCTCATAGTTGATGAGAGAAAGTTTGTCTTATAGAAGAATTCCAGCTAATAAATGGAAAAGAAATTATAGAATTAAAATATTACCATTTACAACCATTAATGAAATATAGATCGAGGTCATCATCTTAAGAGGCTAAGAAAACATGAGTTAAAAGACAGATGGGAAATGTCATAATAGATGGATCAGACAATGCCTGGACAGAGGAGGAAGGACAGAAATGAAGAGGCTCCTGATATAGGGCTATAGGAAGTATACCACCACATCTCAGGTACTCTTTCCACAAATCTGAATCTGAGCAAGCCTCTATATGTACAGTAATTACCAATTTAAAGGAAATAGGATGAGCCAGAAGAATAGAACCAACAGCACAATAGAGACCTAATCAGCGTAATCCAGAATGCAGACTCCACAGGAAAAGATCCAGTTTGTTAAGTAAATAAATGGAGATTTAAAAAAGGACATTTGGATGAAGAGATCAAGATTTCAGAGAAATTAAGCTTAAAACCCCCATGAGCTGCTACCACGTATCTATAAGAACAACAAAAAGGAGAAAGATGGAAAATACCAAATTGTCTAATGCATAGAAACTGTGATGAATATTATCTTCTATTTTTTACAGTCATTATCTTCACATTTTTGTTAAATAAATACACTCTGTATATGCAAAAATGCCTACCAAAGCATAGTTTTCACCTAACAACAACTAACAGGGGCTGACATAGTTCAACAAATGTCTCTTTCTTCTTCCTAAGTATAAGGGCGAGGAGTGTGGGCTCCGGAGACGGACCACGTCCAAACCATCATTCTACTACTTATAAAATGGTATGAATTTGAACACTTTTACTTCACCTCATAGTCACTCAAGTGCCTCATCTGCAAAACAGCAATTATACAGAACCGATCATAGAAGAAAGAAGTTCAAAGTAAAAAAATATTGCCTTGTGTTTTGGTTTCTACAAGGATAAATGGTGAGGAATTACATAATTTTAAAAATTCAACTGCAAAAACCTCGGGATAGCTTGCTCTGTCTGTACTATGGGGGAATGAAAGAACCTCTCTGGGCCTCAGTTTCCTCCTTTAAGAAGAACTGTCTTTACCTCATGGGTTGTTGCTTTGAGAATTAATTATTACATGCAAATACTTAGAATGGCAGGAGGCACACAATATCAGCTCAATAAATGGTAGAATTTTCATAAGGACATGCAAGTTTCGATATTTTTATGAAAAGTTTCCATTTGTCTGTAATAAAGCTTGTCATTTGGACTCAACTCTAATATTACATCCTAAGAAAGAGCTTCACTGACAACTGTGTCTACAACAATCTCTGTCCTTATAATTTTCTACTAATGGATTTTATTTTGTTGCAAGCATTTATTCCCATAAAAATTAGTCCAGATTATTGTTTCCCTGCTTATTGCCAGTTTCTCAAACTAGAGTAAAAGCTCTAGGGATACTGTCCTTTCTTATTCACTGCGTTGCATCCCCAGAAACTAGTTTCAGTGAATGTGATGGGTTGAAATGTCAACCCAAAAAGATATCTTGAAGTCTTAATTCCCAGTGCCCCTGAACATAACCTTACTTGGAACTATGGCTGCTGCAGATGTAGTTAGTTAAGATGAGGTCATACTGGAGTAGGGTGGTCCCCAAAACAATGTGAGTGGTGTCCTTATAAGATAGCCACATGAAGACAGAAGAACAGGGATAACAGCATATGATGATGCAAGCAGAGGTTGGAGTTATACAGCGCCAAGCCAAGAAATGCAAAGACTGCCACCAGAAGCTAGGAAGAAGCTCAGACAGATTCCCCAACGGGTTTCAGAGGGCTCATGGCCCTTTTAACACATTGATTTCAGGCTTCTCGCCTCCAGAACTGTGAGATGATACATTTCTATTGTTTAAGCCACCCAGCTTGTGGTACTTTGTCATGGCAGCCTTGGGAAACTACTGCAGTCCCTCCCATATAAAATGCTGAATAAGTATTACTGAAAAGAAGGAATTGTTCCCTTTTATACCTTTTTGTTGTTGTTCAGTCGCTCCGTCATGTCCGACTCTTTGTGACCCCAAGCACTGCAGCTTCCTTGTCCTTCACTATCTCCAGAGTTTGCTCAAACTCATGTCCATTGAGTCGATGATGCCATCCAACCATTTTCATCCTCTGTTTCCTCTTTCTCCTCCTGACCTCAGTCTTTCCCAGCATCAGGGTCTTTTCCAATGAATCAGCTTTTTGCATCAAGTGGCCAGAGTATTGGAGCTTCAACTTCAGCATCAGTCTTTCCAATAAATATTCAGGGTTACTTTCCTTTAGGATTGACTGGTTTGATCTCTTTGCTGTCCAAGGGACTCTCAAGAGTCTTATCCAGTACCACAGTTCGAAAGCATCAATTCTTTAGCACTCAGCCGTCTTTATAGTCCAACTCTCACATCCATACATGACTATTGGAAAAATCACAGCTTTGACTATGTGGACCTTTGTGGAACTTTTCAACCTACTAAGATCATATGCAGATATTTAAATTTGAGTTGTAGGAGGGAGAAGTTGACACCAAAATTATACATTAAAGGATTAAAAATTGTAAAACCACCTTCTTGCAAAGCCACAGCAGTGCTTTTCCAACTTGGATGATATCACAGCCAACAGGAGAAAGTATTCAACACATACACACCCTCCCAATCCACCTCCCTATTTTAGATACAGCAGACCCAAGGTGAGCCCAGAAATCGGTTGTTTCGACAGGCACCCCGGACGGTTTTGATGAAGTTGTCTATGGACCACCCTTGGAAAGATCCTGACCTACACATCTGACATTAGTGTACTATTAATTTAACATCTGCCATACAGAGGTCTCTCATAGCTGGTGTGTCTCTGTTAATGTAATTACTCAAAAATACACTGGTCCTCCCTTCCCACCTGCAACCACAGACTGCTTTCCCAACATGGGTTCACAATTAAGTTCCTTTGGATTGTTTCTTCTTCTTTTTGGCCATGCTGCCACGTGGCTTGTGAGATTTTAGTTCCCTGACCAGGGATTGAATGTAGGCCCTCAGCAGTGAAAGTGCAGAGTCCTAACCCTGGACTGCGAGGGAATTCCCTCCTTTGGACTTCATCTACAACATCAGCTCCTCATGACTCACCAGCAGACTACCTCCAGACTTCAACTAAAACTCTTTCCTGAGTTTCCTGTCGGCTTCCCCCATCAGACTCCACAAACGAATGTCTCCTTAAAATAAATCTCTCTATATATACATCCCATTGGTTCTCTTTGAGAACTCTAATATAGGTATTAAAACTCAAGTATCTTTTCCACCCTTGTGTAACCTGTGCTTTCAACCAAAAAGATTTCCCAGCAATAGTCAGCTACTGACACATTCAGTGAAAAGATAATACCTGGAAATTATAATAAAAAACATTCCCATGACAATATCATCAAAAAGTATGAACTACATAAAGATAACCTATATTGTACATCTATGTCCACAAATGTGCAAGGCCTAAACTCTGAACACTATACAACATTGCTGAGAAAATTCCAACCTAGACAGCATATTCAAAAGCAGAGACATTAGTTTGCCAACAAAGGTCCGTCTAGTCAAGGCTATGGTTTTTCCTGTGGTCACGTATGGATGTGAGAGTTGGACTGTGAAGAAGGCTGAGAGCCGAAGAATTGATGCTTTTGAACTCTGGTGTTGGAGAAGACTCTTGAGAGTCCCTTGGACTGCAAGGAGATCCAACCAGTCCATTCTGAAGGAGATCAGCCCTGGGATTTCTTTGGAAGGAGAGATGCTAAAGCTGAAACTCCAGTACTTTGGCCACCTCATGCGAAGAGTTGACTCATTGGAAAAGACTCTGAGGCTGGGAGGGATTGGGGGCAGAAGGAGAAGGGGACAACAGAGAATGAGATGGTTGGATGGCATCAATGACTCGATGGACATGGGTTTGGGTTGACTCTGGGAGTTGGTGATGGACAGGGAGGCCTGGCGTGCTGCGATTCATGGGGTCACAAAGAGTCGGACACGACTGAGCAACTGAACTGAACTGAACTGAAAATAAATCAAGGGATATGTCATCCTCCTGGGTCAGAGGACTCAGTATTGTGAAGATGTCTATTCTTCCCAAACTGATCTATAGATTCCTTGCAACCCCAATAAAAATCAAAGTGTTCATTTTTTTAAAAGAAATTGACAAGATTATTCTAAAAAGTCATTGAAATGCAAAGGGCTTAGTCTACAAAAAGCAACTTTGAAAACAAAAGGCTGGAGGAAAAGCACTATTTTATTTCAAAACTCATAAATCTATAGTCATCAAGGCACTGTGGTATTGGGATGAAGGTAGGAATGTATATCAAAGGAATAAAATTAAAATTCTAGAAATAGACCCATATATATATGGGCAACTGATTTTCAAAAAAGCTACAAAGGCAATTTAGCAGAAAAAGGAGTCTTTTCAACAAATGGTACTGGGACAAGTAGATAGCCATATGCACCATAAACTGTGATCGATGGGGCTTCCCAGGTGGCACTAGTGGTGAAGAATCCACCTGCCAATGCAGGAGATGCAAGAGATGCAGGATAGATCCCTGTGTAGGGAAGATTCCCTGAAGGAGAAATTGGTATCCCACTCCCATATTCTTGCCTGGGAAATCTCATGAACAGAGGAGCCTGGCAGGCTATGGTCCACTGGGGTCACAAAGCCATGGACATGACTCAGCATCTGAGTGTGAACTTTGATCCATATAATGCACTACATACAAAAGTTAACTCAAAAAGAATGAATGAAGTAAACATAAAAGCTAAAACTATTTTAAAACTCTAGAAAAAGTACAGTAGAAAATTCTTGTGACCTTAGGTTTTGTAAAGATTTCTTATATATGACATCAAAAGCAAGTTCAAAACCATAAATGAACAAACTGATGCACTGAATTTCCACAAAATTAAAACTTATATTCTTCTAAGAACACTGTTGAGAGAATAAAAAGACAAGCCATTGAGTGAGTGAGAGAAAATATTTATAATTCACAGATCTGCTATTCAGAATTAAAAATCTCACAGAGGTCAGTAGAAAACAGACACTTTAATAAATAAGTGGACAAAATATTTGAACAGATACTTCACCTAAGATATACACCTGTCAAACAAGCTCATGAAAAGATGCTCATCATCATTAGTCATTAAGAAAATATAAATGAAAACTATGAGAAATCACTACACCCGTCTGTGAAAGTCCAATCCAAGATTAAAAAGAATGACCATACCAAATACTGGCAAGGTTGTGGAGGGTGGAACTCTCATATCTCTGCTCTGACTACTCAGGAAAAAAGTTTAGCAGTTTCTTACATAGTTAATTTTACAACCATATGACCCAGCCATTGCTCTTATAAGTATTTACATAGAAAGAGAAAATATATGTCCTGGGAAAGAATTATATACAAATGTTCATAGAAGGTTTATTTCCAAGAGCCCCAAATTGGAAACAACCCAAATATTCATTAACAGGTGAATGGACAGAACAAATTGTTATATATCCAAATAATGGGATAGTTCCACATTATAGGAAAGGAAAGCTAATCTATAGTGACAAAAGTCAGTGGAAGCCTATGAATGAGGTAGGTTGAAGTAGAGATAGAGGCAGAGGAGAGCTTGGTGGGCCAGTTACCTAAGAGCACAAGGAAGCTTTTTGAGATGATAGATATGTTTATTATCTTGACTGTAGTATTAGATTCACAGGTGCATACATATATCAAAACTTAGACCATATACTTTAAATATGCACAGTATATTGCATGTTGACCATACCTTAATAAAATATTTGAAATATATTTATATATTCATAATTCTGATGCAATTAAATAAATCAGGTGAAAAATTCTTACAATTAGGCTCTTGTAGTATTAACAGATCCACATTATATCTTATCAAATTGGTCATGCTCCATATAACCAAAATAATCATGTGCAATAAAATATACCCAACATATTAGGGTAAACTAAATGTTCATTTCTTTCTGAAGTACAGAAATAAAAATATTACATCCCAGGGAAATCATAATTATATTTAACAGGAATTGGTTATTTCAGGGAATGTGGCTGAGTATTATTATGTTAGGACAAACTCTAAAGTAAAAGTGCTTGTTTTTAAGTAATAAATTCTATGGCTGACATTTTAAACTAGCACTTGGAAATTGTCTGTTTTTTTAAAAAACGTCATTATAAAAGGGAAAAAAAACTATTTGCAGCAGAGAACAATCTACATTATAATGTCAAATTATTAGAAAGTCCTAACTACTGCATATTTGCATACCGATATGAGAGACACAAGGGAATCACTGATTATTATTTTTTATAAGGTATATTTATTTATTTAACTCTATTTACTACAAATGAATGTTAAAGACCAACTGCCTTCCCAGTTGGACAAACAATTGCTTTAAAGCACAAAAAAGGAAAAAAGGCTTCTCTCAGATGGGCCTCAAGGGTGACTGAAAAGCATGTAGCAGCTGATGGAATGTATTCCCACTTTCCAACTCTTTCCCATGAGATCAAAGTAGCTACTTTTAGGCTAGTTTGTGAACCTTACAGAGATATCCCACAACATACTTTTATTATACATATGAACTCATTTGAATCAGGCGTCATATCCAACTGAAGATGTGTAGTGTTGGGGTCTCCTGAGGACCACTGCCCTTAAACCTGCAGTAGTTTCATCAGCCACTAGGAAACTGATCTTCAGAAGCTGTCTCCTTCAGACACCTGATATGAGCAAGGCGATCAGCATGAGGGCTGCACAGGGAGAGACACATCCAACAATCACCATGGTTTACGGGTGTAACTGTGTGCTCCGCACCGTGCTAGGCACTGGGTTATGACAATGACATTGAAACCATTGGGTAGTGATCATAAAAACCAGATGTTACAACGAGTTTCCCACCACGGACTTTTTCTTCTCCTTTTCTCATCTATCCCTTTACAACTAAGTGAAAACGGAATAAAAAGTGGCCAGAATTCATAAAGACATCCATGATCCCACAATAACCAGAGGGCCATCGGCTTACTCATGTGCTATCACTGAACGTTCTCAGCGGTCCTGTGGGGAAAACATTCTTATCCCCATGTTACAGAGGGGAAAGCTGAGGCTCAGAGAGAGTCGCTACCTGTCTCACCTCCCGCGCTCCTGCATTTAGGAGGAAAATGGCTCCAGGACACCCCTGGAGCACTCACTGGGGCCGGGCGGGACCCCAGTGCTTTACCTACGAGACAGCAGGGCACCGAGACCCAAAATGGGAAAGCGGCCACTTGAGTGTGGATCCCTTTGTTTCCCCATACCCCGGGGCGGTCCAGCGCCCACCACAGGAACTCACTCTCCCAACTCTCTTCCAAACAACTGCAGGCGAAACCTGCTCTCCTCGGCAGGCGCTTCTGTCTCCATTAAAAAGTCGTCAAGGTCGCCTTGTGACGTCACGTTTCTATGGTAACCGCCAGGCCCAGGCAGCTCCTCCACCACCTTAAATACCAATACCCTCCTACTCTCCTGCACCCCCTTATCTTTAGCTTAAAGTAAAACACCTCAGCTCTTCAGGCTGCAACCGAGAAAATATACTCATTAGAGCCACTAGACTAGGACCCCGGCAACTAGCAAAAATCTGTCCAGTTTGGAGGGACAAAATATGTGCTTGTGGTTAGAAATTGCGTTTGCTTTAAAGAGACTGTTGCGGTTGTCCGTCTATTTATGGTTTTTTTCAGTAGTCATGTATGGATGTGAGAGTTGGACTATAAAGAAAGCTGAGCGCCGAAGAATTGATGCTTTTGAGCTGTGGTGTTGGAGAAGACTCTTGAGAGTCCCTTGGACTGCAAGGAGATCCAACCAGTCAATCCTAAAGGAAATCATTCCTGAATATTCATTGGAAGGACTGATGCTGAAGCTGAAACTCCAATTCTTTGGCCACCTGATGCGAAGAACTGACTCATTTGAAAAGACTCTGATGCTGGGAAAGATTGAAGGCAGGAGGAGAAGGCGACGACAGAGGATGAGATGGTTGATGGCATCACCGACTCGATGGACATGAGTTTGAGCAAGTTCCGGGAGATGGTGCTGGACAGGGAGGCCTGGCGTGCTGCGGTCCATGGGATCACAAAGAGTCGGATAAGACTGAGCGACTTAACTGAACTGAACTAAAGAGGCGGTAGGGGATTCCCTGGTGGCTCAGACGGTAAAGAGTCGGCCCGCAATGCGAGAGACCTGGGTTCGATCGCTAGGTTGGGAAGATCTCCCGGAGAAGGAAATGGCAACCCACTCCAGTATTCTTGCCTGGGAAATCCCATGGACAGAGGAACCTGGCAGGCTACAGTCCATGGGGTCAACCCACTCCAGTATTCTTGCCTGGGAAATCCCATGGACAGAGGAACCTGGCAGGCTACAGTCCATGGGGTCGCAAAGAATCAGAAAAGACTGAGCTCGATTTCACACCGTACAGGGCGGTACAAGAATCTGCCTGCAATCCTCCATTCCTGATATTTTCTTTCACCATAGAGGAACAGGCCAGACCAAACCCATGTGACCTCTCTATACATTCACTCCTCTACCTAGAGAATCATTTCCCTGATTAGTGAGGTTGGATGAACAAACAAGTTGCACAGCGGAGGCCCTCTCCTATCAAAGCTCTTGAAGCAAGCTGCCCTTATAGAGCACATGTTTGCTCTGCCCTCAGGAGTGAATCTACAAACAGATCCACAGCTCTTCTCCTCTTTTCTGACTCACTGACTCCCAAACTACTCCTACGATTTTGCTCCAAAATGGTTGAGTTTTTAAGAGGCCCTGGAAATACACTCTTTCACATCTTGACTCTAAACCAATTAGGAAATATGAAAAATAAGAAAAAACATCAACTTTGTTCCTTATAAAGCTGATAGTGTAGAATGTGCCTTAGATTTCACACAAGGCAAGTGGGCTTCATATTCATGAACCCCAGAAGTGCACAGATTTATCTACCCTGCAGTGATGTACCAGGACAGTCCTAAAGGACCAGGACTGCAATGCATATCTCTCTGCATTCTAGTGAAGGCATCCTTTGCATACTCAAGAAGAGTGGCTTCCTTGCAAGTCTATCCTTGTAGCAGGAGAAAGTGTTTCAGGATACCTTCTTTGAGAAACTCTCCTCAAAATGGGTAAACACTGCTTGTTCTGACTGTGTACTCACAAAGCCATCTTCTGAGGATATGGCTTTCTATGCATCTCAGGGAGCAGTTTGCAGCAATACCCTCTTCTTCCCTTCACAAACATGACTTGCAGCAAAGCCTTGTCTGGGCAAGGGGATTGGAAAAAATTTCTGAAATTCCAAGAGTATGATGAAAATCATACATCATAAAAATTTATCCTGGGAATCCAAAAAGGAATTGAGGAAATGTTCAAAACCTATCCCCACATATAAACCCACACAGACTATAGCCAAAATTATAAAATCCTACCAAACCTTCAAAGATCAGCAACTCCCTGTCTTATCCAATGGTTACAAACCGTAGAAATAGAGAAATCACCAAAACCATATGGTTCAGATATCCATTTCTGTTTGACAAACACCACCAAAACAATAGCCATATTTTAATCTCTCAGGATACTGTGGGTGGTTTTCTGCTCCATGTGGAGTCTCACCTGCGGCTGTTGTTAGCTGGAGGCTCCACTAGGCTAGTACATCCAAGAAAGCTCATTCACATGGATGAGCATTGGTTCTGCTGGGGACTCAGCTGGTGCTGTTGACAAGAGCATCTTGGTTCTCCTTCTGATCACTCCATTTGTAGGATTACTGGATTATACTTAAACCATTTAAATTTGAATTTAAAATAACAAATATTTTTAGTGTAGATTTTTTGCAAGAAATATTTCTTTGTTCATCTGAAGTTCAAGTACAACTGGGCATCCTGTGTGTTTAGTTGCTAAATCTGGCAACCCTAGCAAAGAAGCATGTGAATCTATAATTATGTTTAAGGACACACCTTCTGAGGTGACTCTTCCACTGGGACTTGTCTGGGGAAAATGAAGAGATCCTATATGGGAGTAAAGACAAAAGCTGCTAATGACTGATGCTGGTAGAATGAAGGGGAAATGGACAATGCCATACACTATTGATGCCAAAGGGGCATATGTATTTCTTAAGGCCCATGTCATTATGCCTGAATAAGTTGAATGGCTTTTGATACAGAAGCCCTATTTCCACCAACAAGGGAAATTAATATGAGGGTTTAGAAAAAGATCCCCAAGGTGATTCTGACCTGCAATCTGGGTAAGGGACCCCGACTGAAGGGGCAGGTCAGGACCACATAAGTTCTCTAATCAACAAAGGAAAGAGCTACTACTATTTATGAGGCAGATTGTTTAGAGGAGCCCAGATCTAGGTTCTTCATGTTACTGACTGGATTTCATATCCCAACATCCCCACTAGTGAGGTGTCATTATCATCTCTTTGTGGATGTGTGTGACTCCAAAGCATGTGCTCCTGAGGACAGAGAAAAATGGACAAGAAGTTGCTCCCCATGCCAATTGCCAGAGCCAGGATTGGGACCTGGCAGCCTGGGCACCTTTGGTTGCTGGTGGCAGAGCTTTAGCAAAGGTATCAGGACATGTACTTCCAAGGTGGTTAATCTTTGTTCTCCTTTGTGCTTACCTCACTGCAGCAGGGAGCCAGGCCTTGGGCTCCTGCCCCTGCTGCGTGGGAGATTTATAACAGAGCGGGAAGCAGAAGTTGTTTGAAGCCAGTGTTTCTTCTGTCCTTTGTGAAAACTTATGGAAATGACTGGGCTTCCCTGGTGGCTCAGCCAGTAATGAATCCACCTGCAATACAAGAGACACAGGAGATGCAGGTTTGATCCCTGGGTCAGGAAGATCCCCTGGAGGAGGCCATGGCAACCCACTCCAGTATTCTTGCTTGGATAATCCCTTCAATAGAGGAGCCTGGCAGGCTACCTGGTTGGGAGAACGGACATCTCAGGTAATAGAGAAGGAAGTGAGATTTCGCCCAGAGAGAGATGAGGTTGGAGGTCTACAGGTCCCTCCAAGTGTAGGGACTTGAGCATGGCTCCATATCAATGCTTGGAGTGGTTCCATGGATGGTCCATCGAGGCCTGGCATCTGATCATGACATTTTTGAATGTGGATCGTGGGATAGATGTAGGAGGAATGGGATTCCAGCTTTTGCCCTAATCACAATATACCATGCATTCTCAACAGATGACACCATGCCCAAGGGATCAAAGATGGGTTCTTGAGGGTCAGAGTTCCTAGATATTGCAATGGCTTGTGAGGGAATTCCTTGGAAGTCCGACAGTGGTTAGGACTTCGCACTCTTACTGCTGAGGGCCTGGGTTCCATCCCTGGTCAGGGAACTAAAATCCCACAAACTGTGTGGTGCAGACCAAAAAACAAAACAAAACCCACAATGGTCTGTGAACCTCCAAAGGACCACAGCCACAGTACACAAACAGATCAACTACATCTGGATATTAAAAATTTCACATTCTGCTGGGGAGTCAGGTTAGAGGTGATTAGGCAAAAAAATGTCTGAAAAGGCTCCTGAAAAATAAAATTGACAAACACTGCATATACACAGTGACCTCTTATGTAGGTGATAGGCTACCAGGAATTAAGGACAGGTCATTTTTTTTTTCACTTTATTTATTATTATTATTTTTTGGAGGCTTATTACTGTACAACTTGTATTGGTTTTGTCATACACTGACATGAATCCACCACAGGTGTACATGTGTTCCCCATCCTGAACCCCCCTCCCACTTCCCACCCCATCCCATCCCTCTGGGTCATCGCAGTGCACCAGCCCCAAGCACCCTGTATCATACATCAAACCTGGACTGGCAATCCGTTTCACATATAATATACATGTTTCAATGCCATTCTCCCAAACCATCCCACTCTCTCCCTCTCCCACAGAGTCCAAAGGACTGTTCTATACATCTGTGTCTCTTTTGCTATCTCGCATACAGGGTTATCGAAGGGACAGGTCATTTAAAATTCCCCATAGGACAACTGCTCTTGGTGATGGTGATGATGATGGTAATGATGATTGATGATGATGAAAGCAATAAAATCCTACCCCTAGGGTCAAGAGAATTGAGTATGGGGATTATGTGAATTAACAACAGATGTTTCCCCTATGAAACATGATGTAGAAGGTAAAGAAAATTAATATTTATAAAATTAATGTAGACAAGTGGTACTCTAAATTGTATTTCCTTTCAACTTAACACTTATTCAGTTACCTGTTTAATCCTATACTTTAGATAAGGGTAAGAAGTTAGGAGAGGTGAAGTAAACCAGGGAAACTGCTTTCAGTGCCTGCACAGTACTTAAGCTTGAAATAACCCTAAAACTTTCCCCATTATATCCTGAAGCTACCAGGGCTCTAAATGCTCTAAACTCGCTGAACACTGGCATTCAGTGCTGCCCAAATTATTGCTTGATTGGACATGAGTTTGAGTGAACTCCAGGAGTTGGTGATGGACAGGGAGGCCTGGTGTGCTGTGATTCATGGTGTCACAAAGAGTTGGACACGACTGAGCGACTGAATTGATATTGCTTTTTAATTGAAGTATAGTTGATTTACAATGTGTTAGTTTCTAGTATAGAGCAAAGTGATTCAGTTATGCATATATATACATATATCCTTTTTAATATTCTTTTTCATTATGATTTACTATAAGATATTGAATATAGTTCCCTGTGTTATACAGTAGGACTTTGTTGTAGAGATGTTAGTGTGTATCTGCTAATTCCCAACTCCTAATTTATCCTTCCCTGCTCCCCTTTCCCCCATTGGTAACCGTAAGAGTGTTTTCTATGTCTGTGAGTCTGTATCTGTTTTGTAAATAAGTTCACTTATATATTTTAGATTCCAAATATAAGTGATATCATATGATATTTGCCTTTCTCTTTCTGACTTACTTTGCTTAGTATGATAATCTCTAGGTTCATCTATGCTGCTGCAAATGGCATTAATTTTATTCTTTTTTATGGCCAAATAATATTCTTATCTATATATAGGAATATTATATATATCCTCTTTATCCATTCATATGCTGATGGATGTTTAGGCTGCTTCCAAGTCTTGGCTACTGTAAAAAGTGCTGCTATGAATATTGGGGTGCATGTATCTTTTCAAATTACAGTTTTTTTCAGATATATGCCCAGGAGTGGAGTTGCTGAATAATATGGCAACTCTATTATTAGTTTTTTTAAAGAGATTCCAGTATATCAGCAAATTTGGAAAACTCCTTAGAAGGAAAGTTATGGCAAATCTAGACAGCATATTAAAAAGCACAGACATCACTTTGCCGACAAAGGTCCATATAGTCAGATCTATGTTAGACTACATCAGTAGTCATGTACAGATGTGAAAGTTGGACCATAAAGAAGGCTGAACACCAAAGAACTGATGCTTTCAAATTGTGGTGCTGGGGAAGACTCTTGAGAGTCCCTTGGACTGCAAGGAGATCAAACCAGTAAACCTTAAAGGAAACCAACCCTGAATATTCATTGGAAAGACTGTTGCTGAAGCTGAAGCTCCAATACTTTGGCCACCTGATATGGAGAGTTGACTCATTAGAAAAGATCCTGATGCTGGCAAAGATTGAAAGCAAAAGGAGAAGGGGGTGACAGAGGATAAGATGGTTGAATGGCATCACCAACGCAATGGACATGAGTTTGAGCAAACTCCAGGAAACAGTGGAAGACAGAGGAACCTGGCATGCTGCAGTCCATGGGGTCACAAAGAGTGGGAAATGACTTAGTGACTGAACAAATAGCTTTTCTTTTAAATTATTTCCTGTCAAGCAGATTAATGCAGAGAAACAGTTTCTATAAGCTCCTGATAGGTCCAAACACTCATACCATGTCTGATAGACCAGACACTAGAGTGAGATTTGGAAGATCACCTGGGTCCTGGTGTCGGTTCTTACCCAGTAGCTATGTGACCTTGGGTAATGCCCTTTACCTCTCTGTGAAGATCCCATCTGGGAAAAGACATTGTGTTTCTAAATGGGATAGAATTCACTATGCCAGTTGAATTATTTTAGCGAGAGCAATAACTATGAGTCTTATGATTTCTTACAACAAAATTCCCAGTGGTGTATGACAAAATATCTAGTCAAACATCATGTCTTTCCAAAGTTATATGGTCCCCACCTAACTCCAATTCCCAAGAGCTGACATTTTTCACACTTACCTCTGTGTAAGGAACATTTTTAAGGAAGACTTAGTTACATCATAGACAGGTTTCCAGATTTCAGAAGAATTCTAGGGCACCAGCAGAGGTGGTGAGCAGCAGGACTCTCCATATCAGGTGGCCAAAGTATTGGAGCTTCAGCTTCAGCAACAGTCCTTCCAATGAATATTCAGGGTTGGTTTCCTTTAAGGTTTACTGGTTTGATCTCCTTGCAGTCCAAGGGACTCTCAAGAGTCTTCTCCAGCACCACAATTTGAAAGCATCAGTTCTTTGGTGTTCAGCCTTCTTTATGGTCCAACTTTCACATCTGTACATGACTACTGATGTAGTCTAACATAGATCTGACTATATGGACCTTTGTCGGCAAAGTGATGTCTGTGCTTTTTAATATGCTGTCTAGATTTGCCATAACTTTCCTTCTAAGGAGCAGGCATCTTTTAATTTCATGGCTGCAGTCACAATCTGCAGTGATTTTGGAGCCCAAGAAAATAAAATCTGCCACTGTTTCCACTTTTCCCCCATCTACTTGCCATGAAGTGATAGGCCTGGATGCCATGATCTTAGCTTTTTGAATGTTGAGTTTTGAGCAAGCTGGTCACTCTCCTCTTTAGCCTTCATCAAGAGGCTCTTTAGTTCTTCTTCACTTTCTGCCATTAGAGTGGTATCATCTGCATATCTGAGGTTATTGGTATTTCTCCTGGCAATCTTGATTCCAGCTTGTGCTTAATCCAGCCTGGCATTTCATGTGATGTTCTCTGCATAGAATTTAAATAAGCAGGGTGACAATACACAGCCTTGTTGTACTCCTTTCCCAATTTGGAATCAGCCCGTTCTTCCAAGTCCAGTTCTGACTTGCTTCTTGACCCAAATACAGGTTTCTCAGGAGACAGGTATGTGGTCTGGTATTCCCATCTCTTTAAGAATTTTCCACAGTTTGTTGTGATCCACACAGTCAAAGGCTTTAGGGTAGTCAAAAAAAACAGAAGTAGATGTTTTTCTGGAACTCCCTTGCTTACTCCATGATTCAACAAATAATAAATAAAATAATAAAAATAAATAAAAGCTAATACAGTGTTAATTTCTTTGACCCATCTCAGCTTCCACTTGGGGAATTAATCCAAATTAAAATACATAAGCATAAAATGCATAATGTTTTTCCCTTAATAAACTCCAACAGCTGGGAATGTCACACATCAGATTGAGTTCCAGGGTCTGCTTCTGCTTTTCCCTCTCCCTAAATTCTTTCTTGTGACCACAAATCTGCCCCCATTTGTAACTCCACTGCTAAGTGTTTTTGTAGGCAGGAGACAGAGAAGGATTTACAATGGAAGTATCAGTGTTATATTTGTGATGTTTACCCCATGTTGTTTGTGTTTGTAGTTTGCTTATTTTCATGTCTGTATTATAACGTATTATAGGATTATAACACTCTTTTTTTGCTTGATGGACATTTGCATTGCTATAAGTTTTAAGCTTACTAATCAGTCTTCTTCATATCTTTTGGTGGACACAAGGACATATTTCTGTGGAAATATACCAAGACTGCAACTGCTGAGTCAAAATGTACATGACTGTTTAGCCTTAGTAGACGTTGTTTTCCAAAGTGGCTATATCAATTTATACTTCCACCTAGAGTACATATGTGGGTTCCAGTTACTCTCTGTCCTTGCCAACGCTTGACTGTCAGTCTTTTTTTTTTTTTTAGAAATGGATTCTTTTTTAAAAATAATTTATCTATTTTTGGCTCTGCCGGGTCTCTTTTGCTACGAGCGGGCTTTCTCCAGTTGTGACGAGCAGGGAGCACTCTCTAGTTGCAGTATGAGGGCTTCTCACTGCAGTGGCCCCCAATTTCTGTGGAAAGGGCATGCAGGCTCAGTAGCTGTGGCCCACAGGCTTAGTTGTTCCAAGGTATATGGGATCTTCCCAGACCAGGGATCAAACCTGCATCCTCTGCACTGGCAGGTGGATTCTTAACAACTAGACCACCAGGGAAGTCCACTGCCAGTCTTTTGACTGCTATCCATTCTTCCATTTGACAGATGGATGGGCAAACCAACTGGGCCTAAAAGAAGTTAAATATTTTTTTTTTAAGTTACAGGTCTGAATTCTAGGCTCTTCCTACTAGGCCATCAACTTTTACTGCATGGGTTTTCAATACTCAAGAATTAGTTGTTTCAAAAATACGTGGAATGATTTTTTGTAAGATTAAAATTGTATTAAAGTTACCCTCTTAAATGAATGAAATATTACCTGAAATTTACCCTGAAATGCATGAATATTAGTACTTAATCAACATCATATCTTAATAGTATGGTTGTGGTGGTGGTGGAGGTTTAGTTGTTCCCTTTGGTCTAGGACCTGGGTTGACAAAATTTCTTGGTAAAGGACCAGATAGTAAATATTTTAGACTTTGTGCACTATCTATTATCAAACCTGGTATTTTCATATCCTTTATATTGTTCTGGTTACTATTGGTGCATAACAAATTACTCCAAAAATTAAAAGATTAAAATAATCATTTATATTCAGAAAGTATTCAGCTGCTAGGTTCCTTATTATTGTTATTCCACTAATTATTTTCTTCCAGTTTTGCTGAGATATAATTGACATATGATACTGTATAAGTTTCAGATGGTAAAGAATCTTCCTATAACATAAGAGACTTGGGTTTGATCCCTGGGTCAGAAGGGAAGATTCTCTGTTGAAGGAAATGGCAATCCACTCCAGTATTCTTGCCTGGAGAATCCTGTGGACAGAGGAGCCTGGTGGGCTGATGTCCATGGGGTCGCAGAGTCAGACACGACTGAAGTGACTTAGCATAGCATGCATCATCTTAAGTAGATACAAAATCAAAGAAATAGAAAAAAATTTTTGTGATGAGAATTCAAGATTTACTCTCTTATTATTCATGTATAACATATGGCAGTGTTAAATATATTATTTTGTACATTACATCCCTACTACTTATTTATCTTGGGCTTCCCTGGTGGCTCAATGATAAAGAATTCACCTGCCAATGCAGGAGACAAGAAACACAGGTTGGATCCCTGGGTTGGGAAGATCCCCTGGAGAAGGAAATGGCAACCCACTCCAGTATTCTTGCCTGGGAAATCCCATGGACAGAGGAGCCTGGTGGGTTACAGTCTGTGGGGTCAAAAAAAAAAGTCAGACATGACTTAGAGACTAAACAACAACAGCTTACGTATCTTCTCATTGGAAGTTGTACCTTTTGTCTGCCTTCATCCAATTCTCTTTCACCCTTCCCCACTCTGATAACCACAAATCTGATCTCTTTTTCTTTATTTGTTTTTGAAGTTTAATTGACCTACAACACTAAGTTAGTTCCTGTTACACAACATAATGCTTTGGAATTTCTAAACATTTCAAAATGACCACTGCAATAAGTCAAGTCACAATATGTCACCATACCAATATATTACATAGTTGTTGATTATATTCCACACTGCATATTTCATACTGGTGACATTTATTTTGCAACATGAAGTTTGTACTTCTTTCTCTCTCTCACTTCTTTCTTTCCTCCCCCAACTCCCCTCTCCTTTGGCAACCACCTGTTTGTCCTCTGTATATGTAACTGTTTCTGTTTTGTTATGTTTATTCATTTGTTTTGGTTTTTAGATTCCACATATAAGTGAAATCATACAGCATTTGTCTTTGATTTATTTAATTCAGCATAATACCACCTAGATCAAATCAGGTTGCTATAAATGGTAAGAATTCATTCTTTTTATGGCTGAGTAATATTCCATTATATATCACATCTTCTTTATCCGTTCATCCATTGATGGGCACTTTGGTTGCTTCCCTATCTTGCCTGTTGTAAAGAATGCTGCAATGAACATATGGGTGCATATATTTTTTCTAATTGATGTTTTTGTTTTCTTCAGATAAATACCCAGAAGTGGAACTGCTGGATCATATGGCAGTTCTATTTTTAATTTTTTGAGGAATCTCTATAGTGTTTTCCATAGCGGATGCATGCTCAGTTGTGTCTGACTCTTTGGGACCTCAGGGACTGTAGCCCACCAGGCTCCTCTGTCCATGGGATTTCCCAGGCAAGAATACTGGAGTGAGTTGCCATTTCCTCCTTCACGGGATCTTCCTGACCCAGAGACTGAATGCACATCTCCTGCATCTCTTGCATTGGCAGGCAAATTATTTACCACTGAGCCACCTGGGAAGCCCTTTTCATAGTGGCTGCACCAATTTACATCCCCACCAACAGTGCATGAGGGCTCCCTTTTCTTCACATCCTCGCCAACACTTGTTATTTGTTGTCTTTTTTAATAATAGCCATTCTGACAGGTGAGATGATACCTCATTGTTGTTATGATTTGTAATTCTCTGATGATTAGTGAGATTAAGTATTTTTTTCATGTGCCTGTTAGCATGTATCAGCTCTTTATTCCATTTTTACTGAAAAATAGTATTCCATTATTATACCACATTTTTTTTTATCCATTCATCAGATCATGAACATTAGGGATATTTCCACTTTTTAATTATTATGAGTAATGCTGCCAAGGACATTTGCATATAGGTTTTTGTGTGATATTTTTCCATTTATCTTGGATCTAGAAGTGGAATTGTCAAATCATATGATAACATAATGTTTAACATTTTGAGAAACTGCTGGACAGCCTGTTTTCTACAGTGGTACATCATTTCCCATTCCCACCATCATTGCATGATGGTTCTAATTTCTCCACTATTTGCAAATGCTTGTTATTATCTGCCTTTTTATTATATCACTACTAGTGGATATGAAGTGGTATCTCATTGCGGTTTTGATTTGCATTACTCTGGCAGCTAATAATGTTGAACATCATGCTTATTGGTTTTCTATACATTTTCTTTGCTGAAATATCTATTCAGATCTTTCACCATTTTGATTCATTTATTTATTCATTGCACCATGAGGCTTGTGGGATCTAAGTTCCAACCAGGGACTGAACCCATGGCTTTGGCAGTGAAAGTGTACACAGTACTAACTACTGGACAACCAGGGAATTCCCTATTTTTAATTGAATTGTAAGTTCTCTTTGTATATTCTAGATGTAAATCCCTTATCAGGCATATTACTTTCAAAAAGTTTCTCTTCTGTGGGTTGTATTTTCACTTTATTAATTGTGTTGTTTAAATTTAAAAGTTTTCCATTTTGGTGATGCCCGTTTTTCTATATTTCTTTTATTGCTTGAACTTTTAGTGTCATATCGAAGAAATCATTGCTTAATCCAAGATCATGAAGAATTACACCTTTATTTTTTCCTAAGAGTTCAATAGTTTTAGCTTTTATATTTAGGACTTCATTTAAGTTCTATATATGGTGTGGTGTGGGAGTTCAAATTCATTTTTTGCATGTGGCTATCTAGTGGTCTCACCATCATTTGTTAAAAAGACTCTTCTTTAAGCACTAAATTTTCTTGGCATTCTAGTTGAAAACCAATTGATTGTAAATCTGAGGCTTTGTTTCTGTATTCTCAGCTCTGTTGGCCTGTATGCCCTTCTGCCAGTGCCACATTGTCTTGATTCCTGTAGATCTATGGTCAGTTTTGAAATCTGCAAGTGTGAGACCTCAAACTTTATCCTTCTCTTTCAAGATTATTTTTGTCTATTCTGAGTTCATTGTATTTCTGTATGAATTTTGGGATCAGCTTGTCAAAATCTGCAGAGAAACCATCTGAGATTTTGATAGAAGTTGTGTTGAGTCTGCAGATCAATTTAGGAAATATTGCCCATGTTGATGATACGAAGTCTACCAGTCTATGAAACACAGGATATCTTCCATTTATTTATGTATTTTTAAATTTTGTTTAACAGTGTTTTATAGTTTTCAGTATACAATTCTTGGACTTTCAAATTTTATTTCTAAGTATTTTATTCTTTTGGATGATATTTTAAATGGAAATGCTACTTTTCTTTCCTCTTTGAATTATTCATTGCTAGCATATAGAAACACTCAATTTTCATTTATTGATCTTGTATTTCTGCCACATTGCTGAACTCTTTCATTTTCATAGTTCTTTAGTGAATTCCTTGGGATTTTCCATATGTGTGATCATATAATTTGTAAATAGAGATAGTTTTTACTTCTTCCCTTCCAATCTAGAAACTTCTCATTTTATTTTTCTTGCCTACTCTGAAAAGAATTTGAGTGTTTGTCATAAAATAAGGCTCTTCATTTTCTTTAACTATTTAAATAATCATACAAATTTACTTTCCATAATAACCTATACCTTACTACTGAATAGAAATGCTTCTTTATCATATACTAAAAACTTTTATACTTGGAGATGTTTTATTCCTCTTACTATCTTTATTTCGGTACTACAGTGAGTTAAGCTTGTAGCTTTATAAATCATTCTGCTTCACTGAAGTATGAGTTTTTCCATCAAGTATAAATGAAATCCACACCAGATAACATAAGGTAACAAGCACAGTGCCTGGCCCATAGGTGGTATTCTCTAGAGCAAGGGTCCCCAACCCCCAGGCCATGGACCAGTACAGGTCTGTGGCCTGTTAGGAATGGGCCGAACAGCAGGGGGTGAATAGCAGGCGAGTGAGGGAATCTTCATTTGTACAGCTGCTCCCCATAGCTCACATTACGGCCTGAGCTCCACCTCCAGTTAGGTCAGTGGGGGCAGTAGATTCTCACAGGAGTGCAAACCCTACTGTGAACTGTGCATGAGAGGGATCTAGGTTGTGCCCTCCTTATGAGATTCATCCCCAAACCATCCCCAGTCAGGGTCCATGGAAAAATTATCTTCCACAAAACCAGTCCCTGTTGCCAAAAAGGCTGGGGATGGCTGCTCCACAGGTCAATACCACATCCTGTGGTTATCCTTTGGGTCACACCATCCACAGTAATTTTGGGTTATGGATAGTTAATAATTATTTTTACTGCATTTTGAGCACCCAACATAAAAGGATTATTTTTCTAACCAAATGTCCAAAGATAACCAGGGTAAACAAATATACTAAGAAGATTATGTAACCCTGGTTTGATTCCTGGGTGGGGAAGATCTCCTTGAGAAGGGATAGGCAACTATATCTGTACTGATGGACAACTGTGATGTTCCCTTTTTTCCCATTGTAAACAAAGCCTACAGAATCACTACTGTAGCCCCAATTCCAGCAAAGGATAAATGCATAATAAATAATTGGTATGGGAATTTAAAAACATATTAAAACACAAGATTCTGTTTTAGCATTTTATTAATTATCTCCATGGGTAAATATTTGAGTTGGAATTGCTGAACCAAAATATCAAATATTTTTATTTTTAAACAATTTACAAAATTGCCCTGCAGAAAATTTTTACCAGTACACTCTACAAGAGCAGGGAGGGGTCGTGGGTGGGAGGGAGGTGGGAGAGGATAGCAGCAGGAGTTTGGAGTTAGTAGATGCAAACTGATATATAGAATGGATAAACAAGGTGCTACTGTATAGTACAGGGAACTATATTCAGTACCCTGTGATACACCATAATGGAAAAGAATATGAAGAAGAATGTATATGTATACATGACTGAGTCACTGGAGTACAGCAACAATTAACACAACGTTTAATGCAACTATACTTCAATAAAAAAATAAATTAAAAAAAAGAGCAGGGAGAAATGCATGTGTCCCCAGTCTCTTAACGTTTTCATGTAATCAAATCCATCAGTTCTGTTCTTAATCGTTCAACTTTCAGTTATTGTGTTTTTAAAGACCTTCTACACGAAAAGCTTATGTAGAAGCAGAAGCTAGTTATTCAGAGCTTGTTATAACAAGGGAGTTAGCCACCCTAACTTGTGTTTGGCAGAGACTTAAAGACAGGCAGGGCAATGGGAAAACTTTAGAGTGAAAAAAAGGAAGACCATCTTTTCTCTGATTGGAAGTTGTTGGCAGTGAAATGCTGGTGAGCCAGAGGTATTTTATGTGATTGGTTTGGTGAGCATATTTAGATTTCTCTAGTTGGTGGCAGGGCAAAAATAGGAAGGCTGGTAGTCATTGATCAAGTCCACAAGACTGCTGTAGAGGCTGTGGTTTGGCTTGTGCAGCTGCTTGCTACAGAGGTTGTGCATTACAATTCTATTGTCATCTGGTCATCGTCCGTTGTGTATTCATTCTCTCACTTAAAAATAAAAATCATTCTTTCTTTCATTTTGTTTCAAATATAAAATCATTTTCAGATCTAAATATTTAACTCATTAGAAAACTTGTGTTTTGCTAGCAGGAAAAAGGGACAATTTCACTTTGACGGTAACATTTTTTTCCTAAAAGTGCAATATTCTACTCTTTGTACAATATTAAAGTTCACAGTTATAGGATTTCATTTATACGTCTACGTTCTTTCAATGGAATTTAAGAGCAAAGTTAGACTCCTCCCCCAGACTGCCCAACCCATTAAAAAAAAAAAAAAAAAGCCTCTGAGGTTTTGTTTTGTTTTGTTTTGGTGGCGCCAGGCAGCATGTGGGATCTTAGTTCTCCCACCGCGGAAAGAACTCGTACCCGCTGCAGTGGAAGCGCGGAGTGCTAACCACTGGACTGCCAGGTAAGTCCCCACCTCTGTGGTTTTTACTAAAATTATTTCTTTGACCAACTTCTCAAGAAGAGGAAAAGGACAAAAGGGCCCAGAGAGGTTAATAGGCACCTGCCCGAGGGAGGCGGTGGGCGGTTAGCAGACGCCGGCTGGTGGGCGGGGTGCGGGGGCGGAGCTCGGGTGACGCGACGCTCACGTGACCGTTGGGCCCAGAAGTGGGCACTGGTCCGGGTACTGGCCCTCCTTCGGTGTTGTCGGACCCGGAGCCGTCTGCGAGCCCCTAGTTGTTGCTCCTGGTTCTTTCAGGTCAGTGTGAGGGTTCTCGTCGCTGCCTGTGGGACACCGGAATGGGGGAGGAGGAACGGACGCGGAAAGGAGAAAGGTTGGGGATGGGGTTCTGGTCGAGGGGAGCTGGCCAGACTGTAGCTAGAGATGGCGGTGGGAAAACGGCTAAGGGGGAGCAAGCGGCCATTGGGCGGAGGGAGGGGAAGGCGGACACCCCAAGTACCCATTCCCCTTTCTCTACACATCCTCTTCTCTGCCCTCCGTCCATTTTGGAGCCGGAGATTGTGAGCTAGGGGGCGCCCCAGCAGTCAGGCAGTGGAAATAAATCCCCTCCGCCACTCTGCGTAGAGTAGAAAGTTGACCTCAAGGGTGGAGAGGCGAGTTGCCTTTGGGAGAGAAGGACGCAGAGATCCAAAATTAGTTTGGAAAACATCCTGGTCTGGCGCCCGAGGCGTGAAAAGAAATGGCGGCTGGGGTGCAGGGGGCGGAGTAGGGGGTGGGGGAGGGAAACGGTGGGTGAGGAGGGCAGGGATTCTGGAAAGGGACCCGATTCCCTGTGCATCCACCGATGCCCATCCCCGGTCTCCTGTCTGTCTGCAGGTCTACGTGTCTGTTGTTCCCAGCGCTCTACTGGGCTATAGAAAGAGGAGGAACCTGTCCAGAATCCCCGCAGGTCAGTGAAGGAAGAGGACACTGGACAGGGACCCAAGGGGTGGGGAGTGTGGAGGGACCGCCCGCGAAGAATTGGGGGCCTCACTGCTCACTTCCCAACACATTTACACACTGCCGCGCTGAGCAAGCATAAGGAAAAATGGCAGGGCCTGCCAAGGAAGCGTTGTCTCACGTGTGCACGAGGAATGGTGAGGTACAGGGTGGGCAAAAGGCACTCTCGGAGGGCCAGGCCAGGTCAGGAGATCCCTAACAAACGGCAAGAAATGACTACTACTATCCGGCCTGCATTTCACCCCCAAAACCTCAGTCTCTCTTGTCTCCTCTTTGTCTTCTCTTCCCCCGCCCCACTCCCAGGACAGGAAAAGGAGGGGATACTCACCATGGAAAAACTCTGCAGTGAAAATGAAGCAAAGCCTGAGAACCAAGGCAAGATGGAAAACAAAGAACAGCCACTGGATGCAGGAAAACCAGGAGCAGCTTGTACTAAGGAAGACAAGGAACCGTTAGAAAACAAGGGAAGAACAGATCACAAGGGAAAGACAGATGAGGAAGTATTAAAGGTTAAGGAAAGGCCAGAGAATGAGACAAAGCCAAAAGAAGAAAACCCAGAGAGCCAAGGAAAGCCAGTGAGTGAGGAAAAAGCAAAAGAAAGTAAAGCAGAGAGTGAGGAGAAGCCAGAGAGCGAGGGAAAGCCAGTGAGTGAGGGAAAACCAAAAGAAGACAAGCCAGCCAGGGATCCAAGGGAACCCAGGGCTGGCGGGAAGCGCCCAGCTGGGGAGGATGTACCAAGGAAGGCCAAAAGAAAAACCAACAAGGGGCTGGCTCAGTGTCTCAAGGAATACAAGGAGGCCATACATGATATGCATTTGAGCAATGAGGAGATGATAAGAGAATTTGATGAGATGGCCAGGGTAGAGGATGAGGTGAAGAAAACCAGACAGAAATTGGGGGGGTTTATGTGGATGCAAAAAAGTTTACAGGACCCCTTCCACCCAAGGGGTCCAAGGGAACTCAGGGGTGGCTGCAGGGCCCCACAGAGGGGCTTTGAAGACATTCCTTTTGTGTAGTGCATTGGCAGGCATTTACCAGGCCTTGTGCTTTATTTAACCTTATGCTAATCCTATACTTGAGGTGTCGCTCTGATTATTCAACTGCAGCCCTCTGTTTCAGTAGCAGATTTTCATCCATTGCATGGAAAAATGTTTATGGTGCATTGTAAAATTAAAAACAAAAATAGTTTTCAGAACCATATATATGGCATCAGTCCATTTTTGTAAAACTACAAAGATACTTTACTAGTGATCCATGTACAGGAAAAACTGAAAACTGTCTACTAAAAAATCAACAGCGGTTATCTGTGGGTGATTTTTTTTCTGTTTTTTGTTCATCTGTTTATATTCTCTTAAAAAAAACACAGATTACTTTTTATCATAGCAATATTGAAAGATAAAAAATAGGAAAGCAATATCAAGCAATTAAGTACTATTCGGTGAAGTGCCTTCTGAAGGCAGTGGAGCAACATAAAATTTGTGTTGCCAGGATGTGAACTGAGTAAGTGTCACATTACCTCTGGGACTCAAAGGTGCAAGAATCAACTTGGCAGTTATTACAGATCCATTTTTGTAAGGGAGACTCTTGGCATCTGTGAATTAGGGATAAAACTTGACTTCTAGGGCTGTGGAGAATATTCAATAAGATGCTGAGTATGTGAGCTGGTTCCCACCCTCTCCCCTGCACTAACAGGGCCAGAGCCCCAGCAGATGTTTTGGAGAGGGCTGAGGAGGTTTCAAGTGTGTGCAGGAATAAGTCCGGACAGCTGTGAGGTGGGTGGCCCTCTCCAGCTGGGGTAATGTCATGACTCTTGGCTGGTATGCCTCTGCTTGTGGGTACTGTACCCTCCTAAGGCTCCCACCACTGCGGATGGGCTGGAGACCGTGATGGTCTAAAGCAACACCGTGTCACAACTGAAAGGTGGAGAATTCTCTACAGTAGAGTTACCCTAACTCACCTGGGTAGCACCCGGTTGTCACTTGGGTCTTGCTATTTATAAAGTTCTGATAAAACATACCTTTCCAAGTATTTTGTTGGTTTGTGTGTGTTTCTGTGTACAGCCATCTGCACTGGATTTAGATACTGGAGATTGAACCAGGAGAAAAATCTGTGACCAGATGCTGTGCTATTCTCACCTGTTAATCTCATGTCTGCTGACGCTTTTTTCTTAGAAGTTGTCTCCTAGGAAATTCCTGTTAAACCCTGGCTTATCATTTCAGCAGACCCATCTACCTATGTGATTTTTTTCCCCTCTGTCTCTTCATTAGCCTTTTATTTGCTTATAGTGTTTCTTTAAATAAACGTTTAGGCCAGTTGTAGATTTACAGAATTATTACAATGATGCAGTTTCCATATACCCCATACCTGTTCTTAACATCTTTTTAGCTTGAAGCGTTCGTCACAATGAACCAATGTTGATAAATTATCATTAACCAAGATACATACTTTATTCAGAGTACCTCAGTTTTTCCCTAATGTCTTTTTTCTGTCCCAGGATCCCATCCAGGTCTTCATCTTACAATTAGTCATCATGTCTCCTTAGGCTCCTCTTGGCTGTGACAATTTCTCACACTTTCCCTCTTTCTTATGCCTTGACACTTGAGAAGCACTGGTCTGGTACTTTGATTAGTGTACCGCAGTTTCAGTTTGCTTGATTTTTCTCTTATGGTTAGACAGGTGTTAAGTGCTTTTTTGGGAAGAGGATCACACAGGCAAAATGGAATCATATAAAGGGTACATACTATCAATATTATCACTGTTTATGTTAATGTTGGTCACCTGGCTGAAGTAGTGTTCTCAGGATTCTACATGGTAAAGTTACTCTTTTATTTCTCCCTTTCTAGACTATACTCGTTGCAAGAAAATCACTCTGCACAGTCTACACTTAAAAGACTGCAGTGTTATGTTCAATCTTGTTGAAGATGGAGTATCTCCAACATTTATTTGGAATTCTGCATATTTGATTTCTCCCCATTTATTTAATACACTTTGGACTATAATACTACTACATATATTTTCATTGCTCAAATTTTTCCACTTTTGGCCATTGGAAGTTCTTTCAGTTGGCTCTTCCATCTATTTAACATACCCCCATCATTGTGTACATGTATGTGTGTGTTTATAAAACTTTGGTGCTATAAAATGGTCTAGTCATATTTTGCATATTTCCCGCCCAAATCCTAGAATCAACCATTTCTCCAAGGGACCCTGGTACCTTTGGTTGGTACTAAAAACCAAGATTTAGGTGTTAAGTGTACACCCTACCATTTGGATATCATCGCTTCTAGGCCCTTTCAGTTGATAAAGAAGATATATATGCATCTCTTTCTGTCTCTCTTCATATATATATGTGTGTGTGTGTGTGTGTGTGTACATATATATACATCTTTATATGTTTTAAAATATATAGAGAGAAAATTTTGTCTTTAATCTTAACAGACTCTACTCATTTCCAAAGTTACCTGTATCAGTGCCTTATTGCATCCCTTTCAGTGAAGTTGTTTCATGCATTTGTGATATACTTAGAGTCTTTTGTCATATTCTGCATTGTGGGAATGTTGTTATAAATGCACTTTTAAATATCAAATTCCAGTTGTTCATTGCTGTTATATAGGAAAGCAATTAAATTTATATATTAACTTATATCCTGTGATCTTGTGACCAGGAGTTTGTCAATGCTTTGGCATTTTCTACATAGACCATCATGTCATCTGCAAATAGAGATAAATTTATTTCCTCAGTTCTAATCTGCACACTTTTTATTTCCTTTTTTGTCTTAATGCACTAGCCAGGACTTCCAGTATGATATTCAGTAAGAGCAATGAGAAAGGACCTCCTTGCCCTGTTCCTGACACTCCAGGTGAAGTGTCTCCTTTTTCATCACTGAGTATAATGTTAGTTTCTTGTAGTCTTTGTTGTTCAGTCACCATGTAGATATTCTTTATCAAGTGGAAGAAGTTCCCCTCTACTCCCAGGTTGAAAACATTTATCATGAATGGTTGTTGGAGTCTGTCAAATACTTTTTCTGTATCAGATAATATCATTTAATTTTTTTTTTTTAGTCTGTTAACATGTAGTGGATTATATCAATTGATTTTCAAATGTTGAATCAACCTTGAACACCTGGAATAAATTTCAGTTGTTTGGCACATAACTTTTTATACATTATTAGATTCAGTTTTATAATACTTTGTTGAGGATTTGTGTCTGTATCCATTAGAGATATTGGTCTGTAGTTTTCCTTTCTCGTAGTATCTTTTATCTGGTTTTGGAATTGGGGTAATATTGGTCTCACAGAATGAGTCAGGTGTTCTCGACTTCAGTTTTATGGAAGAGATTGTGGAGAATTGGTATTATTTCTAACTTAAATGTTTGGGAGAATTCACTAGTGATTTCTAAATGTTTACTGGTGATCCTTAAATGTTTGGTAGAATTTGGTCCTAGTGATTTCTATCTTTGGAAGGTTATTAATTACTGATTCAATTTCTTTAATAGATACAGAACTATTCAGGCTATCTTTTTCCTCTTGTGTGAGTTTTAGGAGTTTGTATCTTTTGAGTAATTAGTCCATTTCATCTTAAGTTACCTAATTTGTAGGCATAGAGTTTCTCATAGTATTACTTCATTACCTCCTTAATGTCTATGGGATCAGGAATGATAACCCCACTTTCATTTCTGATATTGTTAATTTGAGTCTTTCTTGTTTTCTTGGTTACCCTCATAAGAGATTTAATAATTTTATCTTTTCAAAGAACCAACTTTTGGTTTTGTTGATCTCCTCTGTTGTTTTCCTGTTTTCACTTTCCTTTGATTTTGTCTCTAGTTATTTCTTTTTTCCTATTTGCTCTAGGGTTCGATCCCTGGGTTGGGAAGATACCCTGGAGAAGGGAAAGGCTACCCCCTCCAGTATTCTGGCCTGGAGAATTCCATGGACTATACAGTCCATGGGGTCACAAAGAGTCGGACATGACTGAGCAACTTTCACTTTCACTAGGCTGCCTACAGTGAGGGAGACCCGGGTTCGATCCCTGGGTCGGGAAGATCCCCTGGAGAAGAAAATGGCAACCCACTCCAGTACTCTTGCCTGGAAAATTCCATGGACAGAGGAGCCTGGTAGGCTGCAGTCTATGGGATCCCAAAGCGTTGGACACGACTGAGCGACTTCACAGGCTTAAATGACTCTTCTTTCTTTAGTTTCCTAAGAAGAAAGCATAGGTTATTGATGGGAGAACCTTCTTTTCCATATATGCGTTTAAGCTAGAAATTTCCCTTTAAGCATTGCTGTTGCTTTACCCCAGAAATTTTGATATGTTGTATTTTCATTTAGTTCAAAGCATTTTAAAATTTCTGTTGAGAATTCTTCTTTGACTCGTGTTATTTAGAAATGTGTTGCTTAATTTCCAAATAGTTGGGTTCGCCATCTATCCTATTATTGATTTCTAGTTTAATTCTACTGAGAGCATACTTTTATGATTTCTATTCTTTTAAATTTGTTAAGGTGGGTTTTATGGACTCTCTTGAGCTCATGTTCTATATGAGCTTGAATGTTGAATGGAATGTTCTATAAAGGCAAATTAAATCACGTTGATTAATAATGCTGTTCAGGTCGACTATGTATTAGGTGCTCAGTTAGGTGTCTGACTTTTTGTGATCCCATAGACTGTAGCCCATCAGGCTCCTCTTTTCGTGAAATTTTCCAGGCGAGAATACTGGAGAAGGTTGCCATTTCCTTCTCTGACTATATCCTTATTGATATTCTGCCTGCTTAATCTGTCAGTTACTGATTGAGGGCATTAAAGTTTGTAACTATAATAATAGATTTGTCTGTTTCTCCTTTCAGTTCTATCAGTTTTTGCTTCATATATTTTGACACTTTGTCATGTACATGTTTAGGATTATTATATGTTTTGCTCACAATTGATCCCTTTGTCATTATGTAGTGCCTCTTTCGGAGAAGGCAGTGGCACCCCACTCCAGTACTCCTGCCTAGAAAATCCCATGGACAGAGGAGCCTGGTAGGCTGCAGTCCATGGGGTCGCAAAGAGTCGGACATGACTGAGCAACTTCACTTTCACTTTTCACTTTCATGTATTGGAGAAGGAAATGGCAACCCACTCCAGTGTTCTTGCCTGGAGAATCCCAGGGACAGCGGAGCCTGGTGGGCTGCTTTCTATGGGATCGTGCAGAGTCAGACACGACTGAAGTGACTTAGCAGCAGCAGTGCCTCTTTTGATCTCTCATAATTTTCCTTGTTCTGCTTTGTCTGAAATTATGTAACTACTCCAGCTTTCTTTTTTTGTCCAGGTTTTTTTTTTTTTTTTATTAGTACAGATCTTTCTTGTTGCTTTACTTTTAACCTCTCACTCTTTATCAGGGCTTCCCTAATAGCTCAGTTGGTAAAGAATTCACCTGCAATGCAGGAGACCCCAGTTCAATTCCTGGGTTAGGAAGATCCCCTGTAGAAGGGATAGGCTACCCACTCCAGTATTCTTGGGCTTCCCTTGTGGCCCAGGTGGTAAAGAATCCACCTGTAATGCGGGTAAACCTAGGTTCGATCCCTGGGTTGGGAAGATCCCCGGAGAAGGGAAAGGCTACCCACTCCAGTATTCTGGCCTGGAAAATCCCATGGACTACAGTCCATGGGGTCTCAAAAGAGTTGGACATGACTGAGCAACTTTCACTTTCACTCACTCACTATATTTAAAGTGGGCTTCTTGTACACAGCATATAGTTGGTTTTTTTTAATTCACTCTGATAGTTTCAATCTTTAGTTGATGTATTTAGACCATTCATATTTAAAATGACTCAATATATTTGGATTTAGTATCAACCATGTTTATAACTGTTTTCTATTTGTTGCCAGAGGCTTCTTTTTCTGCCTTCTCTAGTTTATTTTTGCCTGTACCAGGTCTTAGTTAAGACATATGGGATCTTTCAGTTTAGTTGCAACATGTAGGATTTAGATCCCTGATCAAGGATCGAACCTATGTCCCCTGCATTGGGAGTGTGGAGTCTTAGCCACTGGACCACCAAGGAAGTCTGCCTTCTCTAGTTTTAATTATTTTACATGATTCCACTTGTCTTCTCTTAATGTATCGATTATATTTCTTTAAAAATTTTCAATGACTTTCCTCGAGTTTACATTTTTAAATAAGAACATTTTCAAATAACACTGTTCTGCTTCACTTATATGTAGTACAGTTACCTTAAGTGTTCATTATTCATTTCACTCATCCATTTCCTGCAATCACTTAATACACTGTTATTTTATTACTTTAGATAGAGAGTTGTCTTTTACATCAATTAAGAATAAGACAAAAGATTTCATTATACTTTCATTTATTGCATTTCCAATGCTCTTCCTTTATGTAGATCTGAGCTGCAGGCCTGCACCATTTTTCTGCTGCCTGAAGAAAATCTTTTAACATTTCCTGAAGGAAAGGTTTGCTGATGCTGAATTCCATCAGTTTTTGTTTGTCTGAGAAAGTCTTTATTTCTCCTCCACATTTGAAGGATTATTATACTGGACATAGAATTTTAGGTTAGTTTTTTTTTCTTTCAACATTTTAAATATTTACAGTTATAGAGACAGGAGTGTTAACACTGAAATGGAAGGTATTTTTTTAATTTCTTCTTGTAGTTCTGTCAGATTTATTTATTTTGAGGTCTGTTTAATAAATGCATACAAATTTTAAATATCATTAAGTGATGCTTATGTCTTGTAATGCTTTTTGCTTTAAAGTCTATTTTGTTATTAATTTAACTATAATGGCTTTCTTTTGGTTAGTGTTTTCATGTTATTTTTCCCCTATGCTTTTACTTTCAGTCTTTATGTATCTTTATATTTCAGATATGTCTTTTGTAAATAGTATATAGTTGGGTTTTTCCAGTCCAAAAATCTTTGTTTTTTAATTGCTTCATGTAAACCATTTACATTAATGTACTTACTGCTATTAATACTGGATATAACCATTGCACCACATTCCTTCTCTTATACCCCATCTGGTTTATGTTAGTTTTTTCTTCCTGAGGATTGGTTATTTTCTTATTTTTGCCCCTCTATTAGCTTAGAAGTTTTACTTTCTTACTCTTCCTTAATAGTTATCCAGTAATTATAGCATATAGTCTTGACTTACTAAAGGCTAACATTAATTTATACTTATACATACTCTTTAGATAATGCCAGAACTTTAAATGCTTTTACTCTAGTCCTCTTGACTCCTGTGTTGTCAATATGAATTAACAAGATAATATTATTTTATATAGTATTGATTTAAATTTATAGATAGATATTTAGCCTTGTAATTGCTTTCTTTTCCTTCCTTCATCCCCAGTCTTCCATCTGAGATCATTTTCCTGTTATCTGAAAAATGCCCCATAGAATTGAGTATTTCCTTTGGCTTCTGACTGCTGCTAGAAACTCTTTGTTTTGGTTTATTTATAAAGCTTTTATTTTGCCTTCATTTTTGAAGGGTATTTTTGCTGGTTATTTTCTTGGTTGGTATTTACTTTCTTTCAAGATACTAAAGATGTCACTTCACCATCTTCATGCTTTCATCATTGCTGTTGCAAAGCCAGTAATTAGCCTAAGTTTTGTTCTTTTTGAGGCATATTCTATCTTTTTAGCTATTTTTATGATTTTCTCTTTGTCTTGAATTCTCTGTAAATTCACTATTATGTATTCTATGCACAGGCTTCTTTTTATTTATCCTGCTTGGGATTTGTTAGACTTCTTGGATCTATGGATCAATATCTTTCATCAGTTTTGAAAAATCCTCAGCCATTAAATCTTCAAAGATTGCCTCTGAACAGTTCCATTTCTCTTTTCCTTTTGGAATTCCAATTGAACATGTATTAGACCTTATCCTACTGTCTTGTCTGTATTTTCCATATTTTTGACCACCTGTGCAGCCTTACAGATAATTTCATCTGAATATAATTTCTAGTTATTTAATTCTCTTGAGTTGCATCTAATCTGCTGTTAAAAGCCATCCACTGAGTTTCTAATTTCAGCTTTGTTATTTTTCAGTTTTGGAGTTTTCTTTTTTCCCTACTTTTTTTTGGTTTTATGGTTCCATGTTGAAATTTTCAAGATTGGATTTTATTTATCTGAATACACTGAGCATTGTGGTTTTGTTGTTCAGTCACTCAGTCATGTCTGACTCTTTGAAACCCTATGGACTGCAGCATGCCAGGCTTTCCTGCCCTTTACTATCTCCCAGAGTTTGCTCAAACTCATGTCCATTGAGTTCATGATGCCAGGCACTGTGGTTTAGTAGTCTGTATCTGATAATTTGAATAATTCAAAGCTAATGTATCTGCTTCTGTTGTCTCTTGTCTATAGTGCTTCTTATCTATGATGTCTCTTTTCTTTGTTTTTCTGGTTATCTTTGTGTATGGGCATTGTACTTAAATAGCTGTTTGTTGGAATAATTTGAGGCTGAGGATGATGGAATCTTTCTCCAAAGAAGATTTTGTTTGCACTGGTTAGGCCCATAAGGATACTTCTGTCTAAAACCACCATAATCTATATTCAAAAATTAAACTTTACTAGTCCACCTAGACGGAGAAGGCAATGCACCCCACTCCAGTACTCTTGCCTGGAAAATCCTATGGATGGAGGAGCCTGGTAGGCTGCAGTCCATGGGGTTGCCAAGAGTTGGATACGACTGAGCGACTTCACATTCACTTTTCACTTTCATGCATTGGAGAAGGAAATGGCACCATACTCCAGTGTTCTTGCCTGGAGAATCCCAGAGACGGGGGAGCCTGGTGGGCTGCTGTCTATGGGGTCACACAGAGTCGGACACGACTGAAGTGACTTAGCAGTAGCAGTCCACCTAGATGTTGCAAAGCCAAGCTAAAAGACTTTGTGAGGGCTAGTTTATTTCCAGTTTATAATTACCCTTAAAGTGAAACATCTGGAGTTCCTAGGAAACTCCTTCCCTTTTAATAAAACTTGGACTTTGAGTTTTGTTATTCTAGTGCTTTGAGTCTTCTAAAGCTTCAGTTCATTTAACACTGGTTTATTCCTTAACCTTTACTCCTTAACCATAGATGCCCTTAAGAAAAATACAGTTAACCTTAGAGTACTAAAAGAAAATGGGGAATTCCTCTTTGACCTCATGTAGGAAAAGAGTTTTTAACTATGAGTCAAAAATCTAGATGCAATAAAAGACAAATCTGATAAATATGACTATTTTTTAATGCATGGCAGAAATACATCATAAAAAAATAAAGCAACTAACAAGTTGGAAGTAAATATTTGCAACTTTTATAATAAAGGCCTAATATAATGTATAAAGAACACTTGAAAAG
This sequence comes from Bos javanicus, assembly GCF_032452875.1. Lineage (NCBI taxonomy): Eukaryota > Metazoa > Chordata > Mammalia > Artiodactyla > Bovidae > Bos > Bos javanicus. The sequence continues at coordinate 53,881,213 of NC_083897.1, forward strand.
TGTGAAGGAGCAATAACCCAATAGAAGAATGTGGAAAAGGGACTTCCCTGGAGGTTCAGTGGCTAAGACTCCGCACTCCGAATGCAGGGGGCCCAGGTGTGATCCCTGGTCAGGGAACTAGATCCCACATGCCACAACTAAATATCCCACATGCTGCAACTAAGACATGGTGTGGCCAAATGAATAAAAAATAAATATTTTTTTTAAAAAAAGAAAAATATGTGGAAAAGACATGAACAGACAATTCACAATGATATTTAATTTGCTATTAAACAGAAATGCAAAATAAAATGCCATGGATATACTACTACTCACTTATCAGTGAAAATTAAAAAGTATGTCATATTATGTTGAAAACTGGGGAAATAAGCACTTACCTTTATTTTTGGTGGGAAAGCAAAAATGAGTCTGAGATTCAGGGGAGGGAATAACCTGGATATGTAGATCTGGGAATCTGTGTTTACGGAAAACGGACAGAGTCAGGGAGAGAGAACACATGGACTGAGAAGAGCTGAGGCTCAGGACACAGCTACACAAGGTGGCAGCGCAGCTCCCTGGTGGGACCAGCACCAGGGCTCTAGAGTCAGGAGGAGCTAGTCTTGAAAGCGGGCTGTGGGGCTATGTGGTGCTCTAGGCAAAGTCTGGTACCTTCCTTGTGATCAGCTGCTGCAAGTGGGGCTAATGGGCATCTCAGAGGGATGCTGAGCGAGGACCCGAGATGCTCCAGGTAAAGCACGTGCAGTCAGGAAGCCTCTCCACTCCTGCTTTATCGGTAATGCCTCCTTCTCCAACCACCACCCTCTGCCGGCCTCCACCTTCCGGAGCTGTCGGGTCCCTCTGGGCTGGGGGCAAGGGAGTGGGGTGGGGGACCTGGTTCAGGTGATGCGATGCTCACATGACCGGCTGGGCGCTGACGTGGACAGCAGCCCCCATGCCCGCCCTGCCCACGCAGAACCAGTTCCCAGAGCTGCCCCGGCGAGGGGCGAGAGGGCTTAGGCGAGCCCGAGGAGGTGCAGACCTGGTCTGGGCGCCACAGGTCAGTATCAAGGTGGCCACTGCGGCGTCCTGGGCAGGGGTGGAAGCTGATGGGACTAAGATTCAGGAGCAGCGGGGAGAAACGGGGAGAAAGGAGGGGGTCCCGAGATGAATGTGGAGAACGGTGAGGCGCGACGTGGGCAGGTGGCCCCGTATCCTCCTCGACGGCCCTCCTCTGTGCCCTCCCCCCATTTTTGAGCCTGAAATTGCAGGGGTGGGGGGGTGTGTGCCCCTGCAGTGCAATGGTGAAACGTAGACAAATTCTGAAAATAATTCCCTTTCACACCTGAGCCCAGGAGGAAATAACTGACCTCACATAAAGGGGTGGGGATGCGGCGGGTTGCTTGCACGGGAGGAAGACACAGAGACCCAAAATAGTTTGGAAAGCATCCTGGTCTGGTGCCTGCAGCCTGAAAAGTAATGGTAGCTGGGATGCAGGAGAGGTAGGGGGAAAATTGTAGGATGAGGAGGGCCCGGATTCAGGAAAGGGACCTCAGCCCATAGACCGTGCAGTCCCTCTCTGTCTTCTGTCTGCAGGTCTGCATGTCTGTTCCCAACACTCTGCAAGGCTAGAAAAGGAGGAGAAACCTGGCCAGAATCCCTGCAAGTCAGTGAAAAATGGGAGGGCACTGGATAGGCATGGGGCTGGGGGGCACAGCTTGGGCAGCATTTGAGGGCCCCACTTCCCATCCCCCTACCAGATATAATATACACCCTCCCTGCCACGTTAAAGGATGGTACAAGGTGGCAGGGCCTGCCACGGAATGGTTGGCTGTCAGTGCAGGAGGAATGGTGGGGTAAAGGGTAGGCAGAAGGTACATTAGGCTCGGCCAGGTCAGAGGACCACTGACGCGGGTGAGATGCCAGTGCTGTCCAGACCTGCCTTCCACACAAGCCCTCAGTCTCCCTTGTCTCCTCTTTGTCTCTTCCACCCTCATCCCCCAGGACAGGAAAAGGAGGGGACATCTCAACATGGAAAAGCTGCAATGAAAATGAAGGAAAGTTGGAAAGTGAGGGAAAGCCAGAAGATGAAGTAGAGCCTGAAAATGAAGGAAAGTCAGATGAGAAAGAAAAGCCGGAAGTGGAGGGGAAGTCAGAATAGGAATGAGAGCTCCAGAATGAGGGACAGCCAGATGATGAGAGACAACCCGCACATGAGGGACAACCAGCAGATGAGGGGAAGAAAGAAAAGCAGGGCAAGTTCGAAGCTGAGGGAAACCCACTCAAGAAGGGCAAGCCAGAGTCCCAGGCAAAGTCAGAGAGCCAGTCGCGTGCTGCTGAAGAGCGCCCTGCTGAAGATTATGTGCCCCAGAAGGCAAAAAGAAAAACGGACAGGATTCCCCCAAGGACTATCAGGACAACTTACAGGAAAGGCATCTGGGAGGTGAGGAGATAATCAGAGAATGTGAAGATCTGTCAACGGCTCAGCTTCAAGAGCTAAGGAAAAGACAGAAAATGGGTGGATTTCATTGGATACAAAAGAAATGTACAGGATCCATTCACCCCAAGGGGCAATGGGGTGTCAAGGAATGAAGGGAGGAGCCAAAGGGGCATACATGATATCCCATATCTTTAATGCCTTGGCATTTGATTCTGGTTTCTTTGATGAGAATATCACTGACCCTGCTTTCCCTGGCAGTCACTTGTCAGGCTCTGTGTTTTATCCTCAAGCTGATACTTTGCTTTAGGTGTCACTGTCCTTACCAGCAGCCATTTGATCCAACTACAGTGCTCTGTGTTTCAGTAGGGGGTTTTCACTCACGTTCATGGAAGAGATGTTCATGGTACACTGTAAAAAGAGCAATAAAAAAACACTTTTCAGAACCAAATGCATAGTATCAAACCAGTTTTGTAAAAGGGCTTCCCTGGTGGCTCAGACTGTAAAGAATTTGCCTGCAATGCGAGAGACCTGAGTTTGATCCCTAGGTCTGGAAGATCCCCCTAAGGAGGAAATGGCTACCCACTCCAGTATTCTTGCCTGGCAAATCCCATGGACAGAGAAACCTGGTGGGCTACAGCCCATGGGATCGCAAAGAGTCAGACATGACTGAGCGACTAACACTTTTCACTTTGTAAAAGTAGTAAATGTTTGCGTAATGCATTTGTGCACAGAGAAAACCATGAAAACTAAAAACTAGGTGATAGTTTTTTCCTGCATTGTAGCCAGAAAATAGGTCTTGCCTGTACTCAAAGATGAGTCCAATCATCAGATGGTACCTCCGTGCCATTCCTCCACAAGTATGTCCATCCCATGTTTTCCCCTAGTTGTAACCACGTCAGTGGGCACTGGCAGCCCTTCTCCTGGGTCCTCTACCATCCTATGGCTCCTCCCAACATGTGTGATTCTTTTTCCTGTCTTTGCTCACTCATCTCTACTTTTTCTTAAATGATGTTTGTCATAATAAAAAAATTCCTAGAAATCAATACATGATAAAAAAAAATTGAAATGTTCAGTGAGCTTATGAGGGCAATGAAGATTCCTGTTGTCAGACTGTAAAATGATAAGTAAAACATTACATCTAGGACTCATAGCTAGAGGAATCAACCTGACAGCTACAACAGATCCACGTGCTCTAAAGGTCAGTCTTGTCATCTGTGAAATGGGAATAAAACTTGCCTCACAATCTGCTGAGTGGACCAGATGAGGTACTGGATATGTTAGCTCTGTTGGGAGAGCTCCTTTGTAGCAGTAGGACTCTGAACCTTGTCAGACACTCAGGAGAGAGCTGAGAGTAGGTCTCACCAATGCCTAGCAACAAGTCTAAGCAGCTGAGAAGAGACTGCCACTCTTCTCTGGATACTACCATATCTGCTGGGCATGCCTGCTCTGCCGGGCCCTGTACCCTCTGCTGACAGGTATTGATATGATGGAGTCCTTATGGTGACAAAGCTCCTCTGGTTCCCTTTAGTCCCCAAAGGGTCAAAGCCCCTATCTGACTTCTATAGGAATGTGGGTAAATTCCCTCTCCCAACTTCAGAGTTGTATCTACCCTCGTGGCATTGCCCCAGGGCAGTTTGGGCTCCATTATATTACATAGTTCTTAGCAAAGTAGTCATTAACAATTTAGTTCATTTTATATTTGCTTATAGTAGTTTCTTATCTCTTACAGGACTCATATATTTTGGGTCCCCTGGGGACTGTATCCTGAGACACATCTATGGATGAAACAGTGGATAATTATTTGAACTACACACCACAGTACCTCAGGGAAGCCATATCTAAATTTATATACCATTCTTAGTGTGAATTTTCTCTCTAAAAAGTCTCCTGGTTGGTTTCCTACACAAATTCAAAGGACTTGTCCACACATAATCAGAGAGGGTTACACAAGTGAGTTTCAAACTGAAAATATCCCTTCCCATTCCAGACCAATTCCAACTAAAAATTGTAACAGTGCTCTTAAAAATATTAAGAACTCTCAATGTTAGGGATTTTAATTTAACCCACTAGTATGTCGCTTTTTCCAAATGAGGACTTTCTTATTCACATATGTTTAATAAATTATATGATATATATACTTAATTATGATTGAATCAGAAGCCCCGAGTTAAAAAAAGATACCCTGTTCATGGATTAGAAGCCTTGATAGTGTTAATATGGTAATTCTCTCCAAAAGTTATCTATAAATTCAATGTTATATGGAAAAGCAAAGGACACAGGATAGCCAAAATATTTTGAAAATGAAGAACACAGTTGAAGGACTCATTGCCTGATTTCAGGGCTAACTAAAACTACAGTAATCAAGACTCTGTAGTATGGCATAAGGATAGACATAGACTGATGGAATAAGACAGAGTCCAAAAGTAGACCCACATGTATATCGTCAATTCATGTTTTAAAAAGGACCCACAGGAATTCAGTGGAGAAAGACTTTTCAACAAATGATACTGGAACAACTATGTCGTCTTGGTCAGTTTGGACTGCTATAACAAAAATACCACAGACAGGAATTTTTCATAGTTCTGGAGTGTGGGAAACCCATGATCAGATGCTGGCAGATTTGGTATCTAGTAGGGGTCAGATTCCTTGTTCATAACCAGATGTCTTCACATGACAGAAGGGGCAAGGGAGCTTTTTGGGGTCATTTTTATAATGAAGCTAATTCCTCATGAGGGCTCCACTTGCATGGCTTAATTGCCAAAGGCCCTGCTTCCAAATACCATCCAACGATGAATTTCACAGTTACACAAACAATTCAGTCTATAGCAGACATCAATATACAAAAAAAGTACCCTTGCCTCACACCATATACAAAACATGAATTAAAAATGGCTCACAGAACAAAATATAAAACCCCAAATTATAAAAACTTTATTTAGAGAATTCCTGGGTGATCCCAGTGGTTAGGATTCTTAGCTCTCACTGCCAAGGGCCTGGCTTCAATCCCTGGTCAGGGAACTAAAATCCCATAAAGCCACGTGATGTGGCCAAAAAAAAAACAAAATAAAAATAAAAATTTCATTTAAAGATAGGAACAATATGGTATAGTTTGTTGTTTCAGAGTAAACTATTAATGTTTATTAATTCTGAAGTAGTTGAAAGATTTTTTATTGTAATTTTTTATTTTAAGCTGCATTGGGTCTTCATTGCTGCTTGGGCTTTTCTCTAGTTGCGGTGAGTGAAGGCTACTCTTTGTTGCAGTGCACAGGCTTCTCATTGTGGTGGCTTCTCTTGTTGCTGAGCACAGGGTCTAGGGCACTAGGGCTTCAGTAGTTGCGGCGTGTGGGCTCTAGAGCACAGGCTTAATAGTTGAGGTGCACAGGTTTAGTTGCTCCACAGCATGTGGGATCTTCCCGAACCAGGGATTGAACTTGTGTCTCCTGCATTGGCAGGAGGATTCTTTACCACTGAGCCACCAGGGAAGCCCAGTTCAGAGATTTTTGAAATGAATTTTCTGTCACTATCTACTTTATAAGTTCCAGAGGTTTCTTCTATTAAGAAATGGGAAAAGGCAAATGCTAATTATAAAATATTACATGTGGACAATAAAATTTCAGATATCATTAGAAAAATAGGGAAAAGGGTAATCCTGGATTAGCATATGACATGAATTTGTGCCATATGACAATTTAAGATAATAACTGGACAATGAGGGTATTGACAAATTTCTGTGAAGTTCAAACAAGTCTAGAATATCTATATTAGTAACATATATCCATACATATATAACCTAAGAAAGCATAATATTTCTTATTTGACAATGTTTTCCATGTATTTTAACATACCAAAAAAAAAACCCTAATTGTTTTAACATCTCTTTTATAAAGTTAGAGACAGTTTTTTTGAGATTTTCTAAGGACCCTCTGGAGAAGGCAATGGCACCCCACTCCAGTACTCTTGCCTGGAAAATCCCATGGACGGAGGAGCCTGGGAGGCTGCAGACCATGGGGTCGCGAAGAGTCGGACACGACTGAGCGACTTCACTTTCACTTTTCCCTTTCATGCACTGGAGAAGGAAATGGCAGCCCACTCCAGTGTTCTTGCCTGGAGAATCCCAGGGATGGGGGAGCCTGGTGGGCCGCCGTTTATGGGGTCGCACAGAGTCGGACACGACTGAAGCAACTTAGCAGCAGCAGCAGCAGCAAGGACCCTCTGGGAAATCTCAAAACTAGTTTGAGGTCAAAAAGACTCCATTTAGATTTTGATTTTGGGAAGCTGCCAAAAATGTCAAAAAGTTTGAACATTTGATTAAACAGGATCACAAGTCAATATGAAACAATAGTTACTTATCTATTTAACCAAAGGGACAATCAAAAAAATTTTAAGGTAAATACAGGTTACAAAACTGTGAATGAAAATATAGCTCTTTTCACATTGAGAAGACTCAATTCTCCCACATAATCAAAGACCTGATAAAGACAACATGAAACACAAAAAATTCTTTTGGTAAGACAAAATCTTTGCTTTCCAGGCAGATTACCCAAAAGGTAAAGAAAAACATTTCACAATCTCTTATCAAGAGAAGATCAATAGTCCAAAATACATTTTCTTTTTAACGGAGAGAAAACCAAACTAATTTTTCACCATTGTACTCCTCCCTCCCTCCCTTTCTCCCTGCCTCCCTCCCTCTCTTCCTTCCTTCCCTTTCTTTTTTTCTTGCCATACCTCTAAGCAAGCTAGATCTCACTTCCGCAACCTAGGATCGAATCCTTTCCCCCTACAGCGGAAGCATGGAGTCTTAACCACTGGACTGCCAGGAAAGTCCTTGTACCACTGTACTTTTGAGGTTAAAGCTCATTCTTTTAAAAACTTATAAATAAATCCATTCTAATCTTAGCCGGCTTGACCACACATAAAATTCCTTTCCCAAGATTCTGTTTACTGAAACTTTCTACCCACTCAGCCACTCAGGTTTTTTTTTTCCAGTATTTTCCTCTTCCTCATTCTAGAATACCAGTCATTTGACTTTAGAACAAAATTACTCTCTTTCCCTTAACAAAAACATGTCTTTCATACTTCTTATCCAAAACACACATCCTACTTTTTTTTAACCTACTTTTCATACATAGTTGTTTCCTTTTACCCTTATTGTTTCTAGTATTTTTAATTACATATATAGATTAGCATTCTTAACCCTTAGAAACCTTAATTTCTAGTGAAACTAAAAAGTAAACAGTTGAGGACTGCCTGTTACGTAAGCATTCTATGATTGGCAAATTTATAAATATATTTCATAATTTCTAAAAGCATATTCTTCCTGACAATGAATTTTCCAATATGGCACAACACATGTTTATACATCCAAATATCTTCAGTTCCTTTATAAGAAGATGCCAAAGTAGATAAACCTATGTTTAGTAGCTTGTTTCAGTATTTTATCTGAAAATGATCTAGATATTCAATGCATATCCATCATTAGTTAATATAACTTTTAAGTTTTCAAGTTATCAAAAAGATTTTTGAAACTGTTTTTAAGTAGACATACCATGAAACATAATTACTGTGGAAAAGTTCATATATAAAGTTTTATCTTAATTACATCTACATAATTAACCTTTTAGATTACGAAAACTTCTTGAAGCATTAAATAGCTAACCATCATCTCAAATTATTTTTCTTTCTAACAAATCCTGTAACAGAGATAATATGACTTTTAGTAAACCTGGGTAGGAAAAAAAGCTGTATGTTTGCATCATACTTAATGGTGATAACTCTGAAGATATGCCTGTTTTAATTAAACCAACGAAGTTAGACTAACTTTTATTTATGAAAGCTTATCCTAGACCACATGAACTTGAAAAACATTTGGGCTAATTTCTGTATTTCTGAGAGAATACTTTGTAAAAAAAAAATTTACTGGATCAACAGTCCAACTTTCAATTATCCAAATTCCTATTAAATTAAGATTCAGGGGATTCTGAATTGCATGATCTAAATAAGTGTAAATTTTCTCCACAGGAAGTTTACATCATCCTAATCCTACAGTTATTTTGGTAAATAGTCTGTCTACATAGTAAAAAGTAGCCAGGTACAAAATGAGTGCAGACATGAAAAAAAAAAAGTTCAGCAGAAACAACACGCAGCAAATACAGATCTATAGGAGTTCCAGATATTGGAATTATAAGATTCAATTTAAAAATAACTTTTCTGGGAATTCCCTGGCAGTCCAGTGGTTAAGACTGCACTTCCACTGCCACTACAGGGGCTGTGTTTGATCCTTGGTTGGGAAACTAACATCCCATCTGCTGTCCAATGCAGCTAATAATAATAATTTTTCATACTAAATAGGAGATAAAAGACTGCCTCATGGAAATTTCAGCCAGTAACTGGAAAGTATAAAAAAAAAGAAATAGGCCATTCTATAACTAAAATTTTTAAATTTATTTTTCATTATACTTGAATTACAATGTTGTCTTAATTACTGCTGTACAGTGAAGTAACTTAGTTATTTATATATATATATATATATATATATATATATATTCTTTTCATATTCTTTTCCATTATGGTTTTTCACAGGATATTGAGTATAATTCCCTGTGCTATAAGTAGGCCAATTTGCATCTGCTAATACCAAACTCCCAATTCAACCCTCTCCCACCACCATCCCCCTTGGCAACCACCAGCCTATTCTCTATGTCCCCAGTTCTGTTTCTGTTCCACAGATAGGGTCATTTGTGTCATATTTTAGATTCCACATATAAGTGATATAATATGGTGTTTGTCTTTATCTTTCTGACTTACTTCACTTGGTATGATAATCTCTAGTTGCATCCATGTTGCTGCAAATGGCATTATTTCATTCTTTTTTATGGCTGAGTAGTATTCCACTGTATATATGTACGACATCTTCTTTACCCATTCATCTGTCAATGGACATTTAGGTTGTTTCCGTGTCTTGGCTGTTGTAAATAATGCTGCAGTGAACATTGGAGTGCATGTGTCTTTTTGAATTATAGTTTTGTTTTTACTATCCTGATCATTTACAATATCTATAAGCATTTTTGAGACAAATAGAGCAAATTTAGGAGTTGGTAAAAATGATAGATAGGCTTTAATTGCTTCTAGAGCCACAAATTGAGTTCTCTAAAAGACTCAATTTGTAAGACAAGTACAATTATTTTTAATTCTTAAAAGAATTGGGTTGAAACCTGAATGATATCAAGAGGCTAACCCACCTATCCAACTATCTTCAATTTGCTTCTTTATATCAGGGAGAAGATATCCAGCTAAGACAGAAATTAAAAGAATCGTATGTTCTAGATTTAGAGCTGTATCATTGGACTTTATTTTCTTGGGCTCCAAAATCACTGCAGATGGTGGCTACAGCCATGAAATTAAAAGATGCTTGCTCCTTGGAAGAAAAGCTATAATCAACCTCAACAGTATGTTAAAAAGCAGAGACGTTACTTTGCTGACAAAGGTCCATCTAGTCAAAGCTATGTTTTTTCCAGTCATCATGTATGAATGTGAGAGTTGGACTATAAAGAAAGCTGAGAGCCAAAGAATTGATGCTTTTGAACTGTGGTGTTGGAGAAGACTCTTGAGAGTCCCTTGGACTGCAAGGAGATCCAACCAGTCGATCCTAAAGGAAATCAGTCCTGAATATACACTGGAAGGACTGATGCTGAAGCTGAAACTCCAATACTTTGGCCACTTGATGCGAAGAACTACTCATTAGAAAAGACCCTGATGCTGGGAAAGATTGAAGGTGGGAGAAGGGGACGACAGAGGATGAGATGGTTGGATGGCATCATTGACCCGATGGACATGAGTTTGAGCAAGCTCTGGGAGTTGGTGATAGACAGGGAAGCCTGGTGTGCTGCAGTCCATGGGGTTGCAAAGAGTCGGACATGACTGAGCAACTGAAATGAATTGATCTTTGGAATGTTTTAGTAAATCTTTCCACAAAGACTTCAGAAGGTCTCATTTTGTTTTTTGTGCTCTGGGTACATAGTTTCATTTTAGCTTAGGGGTGGTGATGGTGGTTTAGTTGCTAAGTCGCATCCAACTCTTGTTATCCCACAGACTGTAGCCTGCTAGGCTCCTCTGTCCATGGGATTTTTCAGGCAACAATACTGGAGTGGTTTGTCATTTCTTTCTCCAGGGGATCTTCCCAACCCAGGGACTGAACCCGGGTCTCCTGCATTGCAGGCAGATTCTTTACTGACTGAGCTATCAGAGAAGTCCTTGCTTAGGGGAAAGGCCTAAAAATGCTCCTTTCAGGCTGTGAATATCAGCTTCCAATTTGCCAAACTTCTGACCAGAGCTTCCTTTAAAGAAAAATTTTCTCAAATATCTTATAAGGTTTTCAGAAACAGTAAATATTCCTGGCAGTATTGAACTCTTTAATATTTTTCCCTTTACCTTTAAGTCAAGTATATACCTATCAAGTTATTTCCAACCAAAATCAATAAGCCTTTTATGGATTAACCATGGACACTTCAAGCATCCCCAAAGATGGTAAAAAGATGTAGTTTTCCCATGATCCAGGACCACTTGCAAAGGCAACCAAAGGAAAGAAAGACTTGGACAATTCCCCTGAGAGCTAGCAACAATCAGTAAGACACTAACTGCAAATGGAGTGCAAGTCACATTTCTGTCTGGTCATATTCTTGGGGGTCCAAACCTGACAGTTGAGCTGCCTGTACATGTAAGCAGTGACAACTTGTGCTCCCCAGCAGGAAGAAACCCAAGCTAGTTCCTCAGTACACAAAATGAGAGACAGGCAGGAAAGTAATAGTTGTCCTTGGGGTGGAAAGGATTAATAACAAATGGGTATCCCCAAACCAAATTCACAGAAGTCTGAATTTAGAAAAGAAGGAACACCATAAAATTTTACTTAATATTCTCTCTACCCTTCTGAGTATTTGGCTGATAACTGTTTTCTCTAGGGCATCTCATAAATAGATGAGTTCATCTAGGCTAAAAGTTTCTTACTGTGGCCACTGTAATTAAAAGATTATCTTTGGTAAAATTAAACCATTTGTTCAGAAAAACATAGGTTTGGGGATCTTAATTTTTTACTCTTGCCTGGAAAATCCCATGGATGGGGGAGCCTGGTGGGCTGCAGTCCATGGGGTCACACAGAGTCGGACATGACTGAAGCGACTTAGCAGCATACTTAATATGCATAATATACATATTTATATTTATTTTTTATATATACATATAATCTCAGTTAACTGGAATCCCAGATGGAGGAATCTCTTCGGACTTGAACAAACCCATTTTTTTCTTTTTCTTAAAGAAACAAAATTTATTTACTTGAAGCCTCACACTGGCCCAGTCCAGTTTAAGTCAGACCAGTCCAACTTCAGACCCAGTCTAGAAAAAGAAATGCTCAAGTGAAGTCAGCTCACTCATTATGCAAAAACAGTAGAGCTTGGATATCCAAGAGGGACTTATTCATGACCCCCAGACAGAGCAAGAAGGCAATGAGCACAATGGGATCAGCAGGTATCTGCTCTTGCTGATTGCTCCTTAGGACAATTGGTGATCTCCTTTGGATACCACCAGGACAATTAAAGGGCTTCCCATGTGACATTAGTGGTAAAGAACCCACCTGCCAATGAAGGAGACATAAGAGACGTGGGTACAATCCCAGAGTCAGGAAGATCCACTGGAGAAGGAAATAGCAACCCACTCCAGTATTCCTGCCTGGAGAATCCCATGAACAAAGGAACCTGGAGGGGCTACAGTCCATAGGGTAGCAAAGAATCAGACGTGACTGAGTGACTAAGCACACAGGACAATTAAAAAGTATACTGAAGCATATTAAACATTTTAGAGTTTATCTGGGGCTTCCCAAGTGGCTCAGTGGTAAAGAATTCACCTGCCAATGAAGGAGACAAGGGTCTGATGCCTGATTCGGTAAGATCCTGCATGTCGCAAGGCAGCTGAGCCTGTGCACTACAGCTGCTGAGCCTGTACTCTAGAACCCAGAAGCCACAACAGTTGAGCCTATATGCTGCAACTACTGAAGCCCGCACACCTTAGAGCATGTGCTCTGCAACAAGAGAAGGCACCACAGTATGAGAAACCCTCACACCACAACCAGAGCAGTAGCCCCACTCACTGCAATTAGAGAAAAGTCCATGCACAGCAACAAAGACCCAGCACAGCCCAAAAAAATTTAATTAAAAAATTTTTAAAGTTTATCTGAGCAAACATTGATGCAAACTCGGCTGTACAAAACCAGAAGTGGTTAGAAGCACTCCACCAACAGGACCTAGTGGGAAGGATTTTTAGAGAAGACACAGAAGCAAAGCAAAAAGAAAATTATTTGATCGGTTATAGCTTAAGTGGTTGCATTATTTGGGAAAGTCTAGCTGGCTGCTTGTAATTAGTTGTTCTTCTTAACCTTGAGAAACTTATAGGAATTGACTCTGGCTTAGGTTTTGGTTTGCTTACATGGACTACCAAGTCATTAGAGCCACCTCAGTTCAGTAGTCTCCTTGTTTGATTACTGTAAGAGTATAGAAGAGGAACACTTCCCAATTGACTCTATGAAAGCAGTATCACTCTGATATCATAACAAGACTAGGTACAACAAGAAAAGTACAGACCAATATTTTTTATGAATACAGAGGCAAAATCCTTAACAAATTACCAGCAAGTTGAATCTAACAATATATAAAAGATTATACACAATGGCCAAGTGGAATTTATTCCAGGAATGCAAATTTGGTATAACACAGAAAAATCAGAAAATATAAACTACTGAATTAACATAATGAAGGCGCCGAACCACATGATCATCTCAAAAGATACAGGGAAAAAAAACCATAAATCCAGTAATTTCTCATGATAAAAATATTCAACAAACTAGGAATAAAAGGTGACTTCCTCAACTTGATGGAGGAAATCTACAAAAAGATGCAACTGACATCACACATAAGGATGAAACACTAAAAAATTTCCTTCTAGGAACGGAAACAAGACAAGGATGACTTCTATTGCCACTTCTAGAGGTTGTACTAGAGGTTCTGGCCAAGATAATTAGGCAAAAATAAATAAATAGGCATCCAGTTAGGAAAGGAAGAAGTAAAAACATCTCTATTTAAAGATAACAGTCTTGTACATAGCATAACCTAAGGAATCCATGGGAAAAAAAATATGAGAACTAATACATGAGTGGAACATGGTGGCAGGATACAATATCAACATACAAAAATCAATTGTATTTCCTTATAATAGAAATTAGCAATCTGAAAATGAACTGAAGAAAATGATTCTACTTATGATGACATCAAAAAGAAAAATATTTTAGGGATACATTTAACAAAAGAAATTTCAGGCTTATATTGAAAATACAGAATGTTGAAAAAATTAAATAAGACCTAAATAAATGGAAATAAATCCATGTTTGTGGATTAAAAGACAATATTTTTCTATTGGTCATATTACCTAATTGATCTACAGATTCAATTCAATCCCTATCAAAATCCTATATGGCTTTTATGTAGAAAATATCAAGGTGATTTAAAAAAATCAAAGGATACAGAATAGATAAAACTTAGCTTAGAAAGAATAACATTGGCTATCTTATACTTCTTAATTTCAAAACCTACTAACAAATGACAGTAATCAAGACAGGGTGGTACAGCAACTAGAGATTATCACACTAAGTGAAGTTAGTCAGAAAGAGAAAGACAAATACCATGTGATCTCACTTATATGTGGAATCTAAAGTATGACACAAATGAACCTATCCATGAAACAGAAACAAAACCAGGGACATAGAGACAGACTGGTGGTTGCCAAGGGGGAAGCGGGTGGGAGAGGGTAGGAGCGGGAGTTTGGCTAGCAGATGCAACTGATATTATATAATGGATAAGCAGCAAGGTCCTACTGTATAGCACAGGGAACCATATTCAATATACTGTGATAAACCATAATGGAAAAGAATAGGAAAAAGAATAAATATATATGTATTTTATGTATTAAATGTCTCAGTATATATATACTGAGACATTTAATTGTACAGTAGTGATTAACACATTGGTATTCAACTATACTTCAATAAAAATTAATTTAAAAAAAGACAGAATGGTACTGCCATAAAGACATATAGATCAATGGAAAAGAATTTAGTCCAAAAGTAAACTATCACATATAGGGTCAATGGATTTTTGACAAATGTAATGAGACAATTCAAAGGGGGAAAGAATCATTTTAAAACTAATAGTGACAGAACAATTGGATATCCAGATGCCAAAGATTGAATATAGATCACTACATTATAACATACACCAAAATTAGCACAACAAGGGTGATAAATATTAATGCAAGAGCTAAAATTATAAAAACTCTTAGAAGAAAACATAGGAGTAAACCTTCATGTCCTTAGGTTTCACGGTGTTTTCTTAGATATGACAACGAAAGCACATGTGACAAAAGATAAGATTGGAAGTCATCAAAATAAAAAAAATTATGCATCAAATGATACCACTAAGAAAGTGAAAAGACAACCCACAGAGTGGGAAAAAATACTTGTGAATCATTTATTCAATAAGGAACTAATTTCCAGAAAATATAAAGAACTCTATAAATTCAACTATAAAAAGACAAGTAACCCAATTAAAAATGGGCAAATGATTTGAATAGATATTTATGAAAGTCATATAGATAACCAATAACCAATAAGCACATGTAAAGAAGCTCAATACCATTAGTTGTTGGGGAATGTAAATCAGAATCAAAAGGAGAGAACACTTCATATAAATTATGATGGTTAAAATGAAAATGATGGAAAATAACATATTTTATTGAGGATGATGATAAACTGGAGCTCTCAGATTACATCTGAGTTTATACTAATGAGGTAACTCATGGTGAGTCTCCAGATAGCTTCAGGTTAGGGGCTGGCCACCACAAGGACCAAATACATTATTAGAGGGATATGTGGACAAAAAAATGTTACCTGCCATCCAGGTAGACAAGATGTTGCCTACTATCAAGCCATCAGCCACTGCAACCACCTACAACGGTTCACCCAGAGGGGAATTCAGGATGAAGAAAAACAGGACACTGGCCCTAGGTAGTTAAGATTCATACCAAAGGAAAAATTTCAGTGAGCCCAGACTCTTGTATTTTACCACACATAGAAAAGCACTAAAATTATGAACTTGAGAGGTCTGTTTTTGTGATTAACAATAACTTTTGATGTTCAAGTACACATGCTTGTTTTTGGTTTTGTTTTTCAATAAAAACTCCTATATATCGTGGCTCCTGCCTTATCTCTTTGGAACAGTTCCTCAGAGCTATCTGACAGGCTGTATCCTGGGCTATAGTCTTCAGCAAGGCCACTGAATAAAACACAATTCTCAGCTTTTAGGTTGTGCATTGTTTTTCAATCCAAGGCTGAAACTTTCAGTCTTAACATCCCACCCCTCTTCCCTGACCTCTGGAGAGAGAAGGAATGAAGATTTCCTGCCAAAAATTTTGGTTCCCTGTCCACCAATGCCAAATAGAAATACGGAGACAGTATGGAGGAAATAGAAAAGAGTGGTTTTATTTTTGCCTGACAAAAGGGAAACACAACAGGCTAATGCTAAGAATTGTGTACTCCTTCTTGGGGTACTGAAGATCTTATAGGTGGAACTCATAGTCCAGGGTGAGTGAAGGTTTTGTATTCTTCTTCTTGCATTATTATAAAATAGTCACTGCTGGCATCAGGCTGCCCAGTATATGGGTCCATTCATTTCTGTGTTATTGGCCTGTGACCTTCTTTCTGCAATGTAAACAGCTATAAGGGGTAATCTGCTACAAGAGAGTGCAGGGAGGGTAAATACCAGGTGCAGGACATAATTTACACAGTATTAGGGGGTGATAAGTTAGCTTTCTGAAGAACAGATCTAGTACAGACACTACAGATTAATAATAGTGAGGGAAGTCAGTCATGTCTGACTCTTTGTGACCCCATGGACTGTAGCCTACCAGGCTCTTCTGTCTATGGGATTTTCCAGGCAAGCATACTGGAATGGGTTGCCATTTCCTTCTACAGAGGATCTTCCCGACCCAGGGATTGAACCCCGGTCTCCTGCACTGTAGGCAGATGCTTTACCATCTGAGCCACCAGGGAAATCCAGATTAGTAATAGTTAAAACTAAAATTAGCTAGCTCTTTCAGGCCAGTTTATGTTTCTTCTCTAGCCTGTTCACTGTTCTCTTTATTTTCCTTGTTTTTCAGGAGAGGGAAAAAAACCTCACTTCTACTTTTTTTTTTTTTTTTGCAGCAGATTGAGTTCAATCACCATTGGTTGATGATTTAAGCAATCATTCCTATGTAATAAAACATCCATAAAGCACCCTAAATGACAGGGTTTGGGAAGCTTCCAGGTTGGAGAACACATGAATGTGCTGGGAAAGTGGTGTGTCTAAAGACAGCAAGGAAACCCTGCCTTTCTACTCCCCCCCAATACCTTGCCCTATGCCTCTCTTCCATTCAGCTATGCCTGAGTTGTATCATTTAAAATCAATATTAAAAACTAAAGCATTTTTCCGAGTGTTGTGAGTTGTTCTAGTAAATTATTGAAATTGAGGAGATGGTCATGGGCATCCCCAAATTTGTAGTTGGCTGGGCAGAAGTGTAGGCAACCAGGGCACCCCATTTGTGGCTGCTGTCTGAAGTGGAGATATTCTTGTAGGACTCAATCTTTAACCAGTGATGTTAGTCTCAGAATTGAATTGACTTGCAGGACACCCAGTTGGGGTTGAAGAATCAGAGAACTGGTTGGTGTTGAAAAACATGCTGCCTCTGTTGTCAAAAGTGGTGTCAGATAATACCATACATGGTGAAAAGCAGCTGAGAGGACATTGATAGATTCATTGCAAATAGAAACTAAACTGCATGTCAGCTCATTTAGCAGAGAAAACCTGGGAAAGAGAGAGCTGGGAGGAGACCTGGGAGTAGAACTAATTTCAGTCTGCAGAACAATTTATGCCTCAGAACACTGTTGAAAACAATAGAGCAATCAGCAGGCCAGTTGGCTCTGGAGAATCAGAAAATTGGCTGCTGCTGAAAAATGCACTGCCTTCGATATCAGAAATGATGTCACAAAACACCACACATGGTAAAAAGCAATTGAGAGGACATGGATAGATCATTGGCAATATAAACTAAACTGTAGGTCAACTCATTTACCAGAGAAAACCTGGAAAGAGAGAGCTAGGAGGCCTGAGAGCAGAACTAATCTGTCTTCAGAATAATTTATGCCTCAGGGTATTGTTGAAAACAGTAATGCAATCAGCAGGCAATTAGTGGCGTTTTAGTGGCAATTAGTGGTTGCATTTGGTCGGGGACAAAGAGAGTCCTGCCAAAAGGCACTGTCATTCCAGGGTGACTGTGGGCATACCTAAAGCTGTGCACACTGAGGAGCAACAAAAGAGGTTTCACACATCTTATATGTGTGGGCACAGGCATTACTTATCTAGCTGAATTACCAAAAATAATCTAAATTATCTAAAATTACCTAGCTAGTCACTAAACAAATAACCTTGAAAAAAACAATAACAAGCTTCACATGGGGAAGAGGAGTTGCTGTATTATCTAATATGTTGTTTTCAACAAAAATTTATGAGACATGCAAAGCAAGAGGAAAGTATGACCTATATATCAGGGGTAAAAAAAACAGGCAACAGAAACTGCCTGTGGGAAAAAAAACTGCCTTGAGAATGAACATATTTCAGATTTAACAAAGACTTCAAAGTAGCTGCTATACATGTAATCACAGAACTCCATTAAAGTAGCTGCTATACATGTAATCACAGAACTAAAAAAAAAACATGATTAAAGAATTAAAGGATGGAAAAGGAAATGGCAACCCACTCCAATATTCTTGCCTGGAGAATCTCAGGGACAGAGTAACCTAGTGGGCTTCTGTCTATGGGGTTGCACAGAGTCGGACACGACTGAAGCGACATAGCAGCAGCAGCAGTGTCCATCTTACCCATTGACTAGGGCTCATCCCCATTCAGGGCAGGGACTGTCTTGCACACATTTGTTCACTGTACTAGTCTCATATCTGGTCTCTTTGTATACTGGCTCTTAGTAGACCCTTGGTAAATATCTAGAAGTCACACATTCAACAGCCATTTATTGAAGGCTACCAGTAGGTTCGAGGGATACAAAGGAAAAAAAAACCAACAACTGCATTTAAAGAATTCCTCCTAGTGCAGGAGATAGACAAAGAAGCATAGTTACAGGGGGAGACAGGGAGGGAAAGGGATGACTGGGAGTTTGGGGATGGTAGATGCCAACTATTACACTTCAACACATTTAGGATGGATAAACAACAAGGTCCTATTGTATAGCACACAGAACTATATCTAACCTGGGATAAATCATAATGAAAAAGAATATTAAAAAAAAGAATGTGTATAACTGAATCACTTTGATGTACAGCAACTAGACTTCAATAAAATGGGGAAAAAGCATTAAAAAAAAAGAATTAAAGGAGGATGTGATGACAATGTGAAATCAATAAAGAGAATTAAAAAGAAAACAAATACAAATTCAGGTACGAATTCAAAGTTACAATAACTGAAAAGAAAAATTCAACAGTGGATTTAAACAGGCAGACAAATTAGTTAACTTGAAGATAAACTGATAGATATTAATCAATCTGAACAATGGAAAGAAAGAAAGCTGACAAAACATGTTCAGAGCCTCAGAGAAATGTGAGACATTATTAAGCTCTATATTGGTTAAAGAAATGATTCCCAATTGATAGATTATGGTGATAGATTATGGATTCTTGATCTCCAAGGAACAAGATTTAGCTTTGGGACCAGAGACCAGGCTTGATCACTCAAGATCTTTTGTGTACCAGAGTTTTATTAAAGTGAAAAAGGGACAGAAGAAGCTTCTGACAGAGACATCAGAAGAGGGGCAGAGAGTGTCCCCCTTCGCTAGTGTTAGCAAGGGAGTTATATATGTTTTTAATTAGTTATTACAATAAATCAAAACAATGTCTTGAGGTTGTAAAGATCTTACTAGACCCACTCCCATAATTTCCATTTTAAGATAACAGGATTAGCCAGAAGGTTTTCAGGAAGGAGAAACTGTCCTCAAGCAGGATATGTTGTTGTTATATAATCCTCAGTACAGAGTTTAAACTGAGTTTTTTGTTATGTAATCATCAGTTCAGGACTTAAAGAAAAAAAAGTTTTATGTGACTAAGACTAAAGAATGTAGAGAAAAAAAAGATGTTTGTCTTTTCCTCCTCCTTGAAAATTTCAGACCCCTATCTCCTCTGACAGAATGTGGTCCACTGGAGAAGGGAATGGCAAACCACTTCAGTATTCTTACCTTGAGAACCCCACGAACAGTATGAAAAGGCAAAAAAATAGGACACTGAAAGATGAACTCCCCAGGTCAGTAGGTGCCCAATATGCTACTGGAGATCAGTGGAAAAATAACTCCCAAAAGAATCAAAAGACGGAGCCAAAGCAAAAACAACGCCCAGTTGTGGACGTCACTTGTGATGGAAGTAAACTCTAATGCTGTGAAGAGCAATGTTGCATAGGAACCTTGAATGTTAGGTCCATGAATCAAGATAAATTGGAAGTGGTCAAACAGGAGATGGCAAGAATGCACATCGACATTTCAGGAATCAGCAAACTAAAATAGACTGGAATGGGTGAATTTAACTCAGATGACCATTATATCTACTACTGTGGGGAGGAATCCCTTAGAAGAAATGGAGTAGCCATCATAGTCAACAAAAGAGTCCAAAATGCAGTACTTGGATGTAATCTCAAAACGACAGAATGATCTCTGTTCATTTCCAAGGCAAACCATTCAATATCATGGTAATCCAAGTCTATGCCCCAACCAGTAATGCTGAAGAAGCTGAAGTTGAACGGTTCTATGAAGACCTACAAGACCTTCTAGAACTAACACCAAAAAAGATGTCCTTTTCATTATAGGGGACTGGAATGCAAAAGTAGGAAGTCAAGAAACACCTGGAGTAACAGGCAAGTTTGGCCTTGGAATACAGAATGAAGCAGGCCAAGAGCTAATAGAGTTCTGTCAAGAGAATGCACTGGTCATAGCAAACACCCTCTTCCAACAACACAAGAGAAGACTCTACACATGGACATCACCAGATGGTGGACACTGAAATCAGACTGATTATATTCTTTGCAGCCAAAGATGGAGAAGCTCTATACAGTCAGCAAAAACAAGACCGGGAGCTGACTGTGGCTCAGATCATGAGCTCCTTATTGCCAAATTCAGACTTAAATTGAAGAAAGTGGGGAAAACCACTAGACCATTCAGGTAAGACCTAAATCAAATCCCTTATGATTATACAGTGGAAGGAGAAATAGATTTAAGGGACTAGATCTGATACACAGAGTGCCTGATGAACTATGGAATGAGGTTCGTGACATTGTACAGGAGACAGGGATCAAGACCATCCCCAAGAAAAAGAAATGCAAAAGGGCAAAATGGCTGTCTGAGGAGGCCTTACAAATAGCTGTGAAGAGAAGTGAAAAGCAAAGGAGAAAAGGAAAGATATAAGCATATGAATGCAGAGTTCCAAAGAAAAGCAAGGAGAGATAAGAAAGCCTTCCTCAGAGATCAATGCAAAGAAATAGAGGAAAACAATAGAACTGGAAAGACTAGAGATCTCTTCAAGAAAATTAGAGATACCAAGAGAACATTTCATGCAAAGATGGGCTCAATAAAGGACAGAAATGGTATGGACCTAACAGAAGCAGAAGATATTAAGAAGAGGTGGCAAGAATACACAGAAGAACTGTACAAAAAAGATGTTCATGACCCAGATAATCACTCACTCACCTAGAGCCAGACATCCTGGAGTGTGAAGTCAAGTGGGCTTTAGGAAGCATCACTACGAACAAAGCTAGTGGAGGTGATGGAATTCCAGTTGAGCTATTTCAAATCCTAAAAGATGATGCTGTCAAAGTGCTGTACTCAGTATGTCAGCAAATTTGGAAAACTCAGCAGTGGCCTCAGAACTGAAAAAGGTCAGTCTCCATTCCAATCCCGAAGAAAGGCAGTGCCAAAGAATGCTCAAACTACCACACAATTGCACTCATCTCACACGCTAGCAAAGTAATGCTCAAAATTCTACAAGCCAGGCTTCAGTAATTCGTGAATCGTGAACTTCCAGATGTTCAAGCTGGTTTTAGAAAAGGGAGAGGAACCAGAGATCAAATTGCCAACATCTGCTGGATCATCGAAAAAGCAAAAGAGTTCCAGAGAAACATCTATTTCTGCTTTATTGACTATGCCAAAGCCTTTGACTGTGTGGATCACAATAAACTGGAAAATTCTGAAAGAGATGGGAATACCAGACCACCTGATCTGCGTTTTGAGAAACCTGTATGCAGGTGAGGAAGCAACAGTTAGAACTAGACATGGAACAACAGACTGGTTCCAAATAGGAAAAGGAGTACGTCAAGGCTGTATATTGTCACCCTGCTTATTTAACTTCTATGAAGAGTATATCATGCAAAGCACTAGGCTGGATGAAGCACAAGCTGGAATCAAGATTTCCAGGAGAAATATCAATAACCTCACATATGCAGCAGAGAAGGCAATGGCACCCCACTCCAGTACTCTTGCCTGGAAAATCCCATGGGCAGAGGAGCCTGGTAGGCTGCAGTCCATGGGGTCGCTCAGAGTGGGACACGACTGAGCAACTTCACTTTCACCTCTCACTTTCATGCATTGGAGAAGGAAATGGCAACCCACTCCAGTGTTCTTGCCTGGAGAATCCCAGGGATGGGGGAGCCTGGTGGGTTTCCGTCTATGGGGTCGCACAGAGTCGGACACCACTGAAGCGACTTCGCAGCAGCAGCAGCAGCAGCAGCAGCAGATATGCAGATGACACCACCCTTATGACAGAAAGTGAAGAACTAAAGAGCCTCTTGATGAAAGTGAAAGAGGAGAGTGAAAAAGTTGTCTTAAAGCTCAACATTCAGAAAACTAAGATCATGGCATCCAGTCCCATCACTTCATGGCAAATAGATGGGGAAACAGTGAAAACAGTGGCTGACTTTATTTTTGGGGGGCTCCAAAATCACTGCAGATAGTGATTGCAGCCTTGAAATTAAAAGATGCTTACTTCTTGGAAGGAAAGTTAAGACCAACCTAGACAGCATATTAAAAAGCAGGGACATTACTTTGTCAACAAAGGTTCGTCTAGTCAAGGCTATGGTTTTTCCAGTAGTCATGTATGGATGTGAGAGTTGGAATATAAAGAAAGCTGAGCACCGAAGAATTGATGCTTTTGAACTGTGGTGTTGGAGAAGACTCTTGAGAGTCCCTTGGACTGCAAGGAGATCCAACCAGTCCATCCTAAAGGAGATCAGTCCTGGGTGTTCATTGGAAGGATTGATGTTCAAGCTGAAACTCCAGTACTTTGTTTGCCCACCTGATGCGAAGAGCTGACTCATTGGAAAAGACCCTGACACTGGGAACAATTGAGGGCAGGAGGAGAAGGGGACGACAGAGTATGAGATGGTTGGATGGCATCACCGACTCAGTGGACATGAGTTTGGGTGAACTCTGGGAGTTGGTGATGGACAGGGAGGCCTGGCATGCTGCAGTTCATGGGGTCGCAAAGAGTTGGACACAACTGAGCGACTGAACTGAACTGATCTCCCCTTTGACAGCCCCAGGCCTCTTTCTCCTCCTCGGGGACCCCAGACTTCTTACCAACCTGCCTAGGAATTGACTCTCTCACAATGGTAACTCGAATCCAGAGAAGCCAAGTGAAGAGACCCAGAAATGATGCATAAGAAGGTTTATATAACAAAAGCTATGAATATATACTAGCTTTCCTTCCTTCTCTCCTAAATTATATAAAGTAATAATTATAACAATATATTGTTGGGTTTGAAGAGATATAGGTGTCATATATATAGATATCTCATGGTCATGCTTAGTTGCTCTTTGTACCTGACTCTTACATATATATATGTATATACATATATATATTTATATATCATTTATATATATAAATTTATATATATTTATATATAAAATTTATATATATTTATATATCATTTATATATAAATATATATATTTATACATATATATATAAAACAATAAAGTCTTAGGGGTAAAGCGAATAGTTACACAGGAATAATTTTTCTGTATCTCACTAGAATTAAATTAGTTACCAATCTGCAGCTCATTCTGGTAAATTAATATCTATATAGTAAATAACTAAAAAATATAGCCAAAAAGTTAATGAAATTAGAATGCAACATTAGAAAGTATTCACTTAATGCAAAAGAGGAATAGAGGAACAAAAAAAAAAATTATGAGCCATAGAAAACAAAAAGTAAAGTGGTAAGTAGAAGTAAATTCAACTACATCAGTATTAATAGAAAGTGTGGTTGGATTAGACTATGCAAAAAAGATAGAGTTGTCAGACTGGATCTGAAAAAAAGGCTAGGGACTTTTCTGGTGGTCCAGAGCCTAAGACTCTGCACTCCCAATGCAGGGGGCCCAGGAACTAGATCCCACATGCTGCACCTAAGAGTTTCATGTGCTGCAGCTAAAGATTCCAGATGCCACAATGAAGATCGAAGATCCTGCATGCCACAACTAAGACCAGCACAGCCAAATAAATAAAATAAATATTAAAAAATAATAAAGTCTAGTTATACGCTATCTGCAAGAGACACACTTCAAATTCAAAGATGCAAATAGATTTAAAGTAAAAGGATAAAAATGATATACAAGCAGCAACCATAAGAAAGTTGACGTGACTATAATAATATCAGACAAAATAGACTTTAACACAAAATGTTAGTAAAGACAGAGACATTTTATAATGATACAAGGGTCAATCTATCAGAAAGATGTAACAGTTATAAACATATATGCACCTAATAAGAGAACATTAGCATACATGAAGAAGAATTTATAAAAATAAATGGAAAGTAGACAGTTCAACAATAGCTGGAGATTTTCAATATTTAATAATGTATAGAACACCAAAGCAGCAGACCAACAAAAAATAGAAACTTGAACAACATTATAAACCAACTAGAACTAATAGACATCTATAGAACTCTCCACCCAACAATAATAGGATTCTTCTCAAGTACACATGGAATATACTCCAGAATAGACCACATGCTAGTTGACATGTGATAGTTGACCACATGATATATTTATCATCAACCATGATAAACTTGAAAGATTAGAAATACTATTAAGTGTGCTTTCTGCTAACATGGAAAGTAGAAAACAGAAACAGAAAGAAATTTGGGAAATCACAAATTCATGGAGATCAAACAGCATGCTCCTAAATAACCAATAGATCAAAGAAGAAATAAAAAAAGGAAATTAAGTTATATTGAAATGAATGAAAATGAAGATACAATATACCAAAACTTATGGGATGCAGCTAAAGCAAGGCTTAGAAGTACATGTGTTGCAATAAATGCCTATATTAAAAAAAGAAGAAGGATCTCAAATCAATAACCTAACCTTTTACCGTAAGACCTCAGAAAACAGAGCAAACTAAACCTAAAGCAAACAGAAGCAAGGAAGTAAAAGACCAGACAGAAACTACTGAAACAGAGAATAGAAAAATAGCAGAGAAAATCAATAAAACTAAAAGCTGGTTCTCTGTAAATATCAACAAAATTGACAAACCTATAGACTGAAAATAAAGAAAACTCAAACTACTAGAGTCAGAAATGAAAGACAGGACATTACTACTGACTTTACAGAAATAGAAGGATTATGAAGGAATACTAAGAATAACTGTATGCCAATGCATTAGATAACTTAGATGAAATGAACAAATTCCTAAAAAGACACAAACTACCAAAACTGACAAAATGGGAAATATGAACATACCTATAAAAAGTAAAGAGAATTAATTAGTAAACAAAAAGCTAGACTTTTCCAAAAGGAAAAATCTAGGCCCAGATTGCTGCACTGGTGAATTATGCCAAACATATAAAGAAGAATTACTACTACTCTTTCACAAATTTTTCTTAAAAATACAAGAGGAGAGAATACTTCCTCACTCATTCTGTGAGGTCAGTATTATCCTGTTATCAAAACCATACAAAGACACCACATGAAAAGAAAACTACAGATTAATATCTTGTATAAATATGGATTCAAAAATCCACCACAAAAATACCAAAAAGTGAATTCAGCAACATATAAAAAGAATTATACATGGTGAGCCAGTGGGATCTATTCCAGGAGTGTGAAAAGTGAAAGTCCCTCAGTCGTGTCCAACTATTTGTGACCCCATGGACTATACAGTCCATGGAATTCTCCAGGCCAGAATACTAGAGTCAGTAGCCTTTCCCTTTTCCAGGGGATCTTCCCAACCCAGGGATCAAACCCAGGTCTCCTGCATTGCAGGCGGGTTCTTTACCATCTGAGCCACAAGGGAAACCCAGGAGTGTGAGGTTGGCTTAACATCCAAAATTTAACCAATGTAAAATGCCATAGCAATAGAATAAAACACAGGGACTTCCCTGATGGTCCAGTGGTTAAAAGTCCACCTGTCAATGCAGGGGACACGGGTTCAATCCCTGGTCCAGAAACTAAGATCCCACATGCTGTGGGGCAACTAAGCTCACGAGCTGAGACTGCTGAGCCTCAGTGCTGCAACTACTGAAGCCTGCACACCTCACAAGTCACCATAATGAGCAGCCCACACACCGCAACAAAGAGTAGCCCCCGCCTTGTTGCAACTAGAGAAAGCCTATGTCCTGCAAAGAAGACGCAGTGCAGCCAAAAATAAAACGAATAAACAAACAAAAGACCCCACAAAAACCACATGATAATCTGAAAAGGTGCAAAAAAGGTATTTTAAAAAATCAAACATCTTTGGTGATAAAACACACAACACACTAGAAATAGCAGACAATTTCCTCAACCCGGCAAATGCCATATACAAAAAATGCATAGCTAACATACTTAATGGTGAAAGACTGGATGTTTTCCCCTTAAGATTAGGAACAATACAAGGATGTCTGCTCTTTCCACCTCAATTCATCATTGTGCTAGAGGTTCTAGTTATGACAGGCAAGAAAAAGAAAGAAAAGGCATCCAGATTGGAAAGGCTAGAAGTAAAACTATTTTTATTCACAGATGACATGATTTTATATAGAAAATCCTGAAGGATCCACTAAAAAACTGCTGCTGCTGCTGCTAAGTTGCATCAGTCATGTCCGACTCTGTGCGACCGCATAGACGGCAGCCCACCAGGCTCCTCCGTCCCTGGGATTCTCCATGCAAGAATACTGGAGTGGGTTGCCATTTCCTTCTCCACTAAAAAACTATTAAAACTAATAAATGTGTTCAACAAGGTGGCAGAATACAATTTCAATATATAAAAATCAACTGTATTTCTATATACTTGCAATGAACAATCCCAAAAAAGTGACAATAAGAAAGCAACTCCATTTACAGTAGCATCAAAAAATAAAATACCTGGTGATAAATTTAACAAAAGTGTAAGAACTATACATTAAAAAGATTAAGAACAGGACTTCCCTGGTGGTATAGTGGAAAATAATCCACCTGCCAATGCAGGGGACAGAGGTTCAGTCCCTGATCTGGCAACATTCCACATGCCATGGAGTAACTAAGACTGTGCGCCATAACTACTGAGCCTGTGTGCTAAAACTCCTAAAGTCTGTATGCCTAGAGCCTGTTCTCTGCAATAAGAGAAGCCACCATAAGAAGCCTGTGCACAACAGTAAAGAGTATCCCATGCTCCCTGCAACTAGAAAAAGCCCATGAGCTAACCAAGATCCAGTGCAACCAAAAGGAAAAAAAAAAAAAAAAGAATTTAAGAACATGGTTGAAAGAAATTAAAGCTCTAAACATGGAAAAACATCTCATCTCCATGGATCAGAAGACTTAATGTTGTTAAAATGACAATAATCCCCACTTGATTTACAGATTAAATGCACTCCTTATCAGAATCCCTATGAACATCTCTGTAGACACTGACAGTTCAGTTCAGTTTAGTTGCTCAGTCGTGTCTGACTCTTTGTGACCCCATGGACTGCAGCAAGATGACTCTAAATACACAACACAGAGCTACCATATGATGCAGTAATTCCATGCCTAGTTATACACCCAAGAGAAACAAAAACATATATGTCCACACAAAAATTTGTATATGAATGTTTAAAGCAACATTATTCATAATAGCTAAAAGGCAAAAACAATCCAAATGTCCATTAATTGATGGATGGATTTTAAAGTATGGTATATCCAGATGATGAATATTATTTGGCTATAAAAAACAATAAAGTACTGATACATGCTACATTTATGGACCTTGAAAACATTCTGCTAAGTGAAAGAAGTCAGTCACAAAAGACACATATTATGTGACTCCATTCATACGAAAGGTCTAGAATAGGTATATCCATATAAACATGAAGTAGAAGAGTGGTTTCCTAGGTTTGGGGAGAATGAGGGGGCTGATGGGTGATAGCTAAAGTGTATGGACTTTTGTTCTGAGATGATGAAAATGTTCTAATATTGACTGTGGTGATGGTTGCACATATTTGCAAATATACTAAGAACCACTGAAATGTACACTTTCAATTGTATGATATGTGAATAATACCTCAATAAAACTGTTTTTAAAAAAGAATGTGGAATGTAAATTGATACAGCCACTATGGAAGAGGGTATGGAGATTCCTTTAAAAACTAGGAATAAAACCACCATATGACTCAGCAATCCCACTCCTAGGCATATACCCCAAGGATACCAAAATTGCAAAAGACATGTGTACCCCATTTTTCATTGCAGCACTGTTTACAATAGCTAGAACATGGAAGCAACCTAGACGTCCATCAACAGATGAATGGATAAAGAAGTCTGATTCAGAGACACAATGGAATACTACTTAGCCATAAAAAGGAACAGATTTGAGTCAGTTTTAATGAGGTGGATGAACCTAGAACCTATACAGAGTGAAGTAAGTCAGAAAGAGAAAGATAAATATCGTATTCTAACACATATATACAGAATCCATAAAAATGGTACTGAAGAATTTATTTACAGGGCAGCAATGGAGAAACAGACATAGAGAATAGACTTATGGACATGAGGAGAGGAGAGGAGAGGGTGAAATGTATGGAAAGAGTAACATGGAAACTTATATTACCATGTGTAAAATAGATAGCCAATTGGAATTTGCCGTATGGCTCAGAAAACTCAAACAGGGGCTCTGTATCAACCTAGAGGGGTGGGATGGGGAGGGAAATGAGAGGGAGGTTCAAAAGGGAGGGGATATATGTATACCTATGGCTGATTCATGTCGAGGTTTGACAGAAAACAACAAAATTCTGTAAAGCAATTATCCTTCAATAAAAAAATAATAATAAATTAAAAAAAAAAAAGAATGAAAGAGGCCATCATTACAGATATTCCAGACATTTTAAGGATAGTAAGGGGAATATTATGAGTAACAATTATATCAATAAACTCAATGACATACATAAAATTGTCAAATTCCCAGAAAGATACAAATTGCCAAAGTCACTCAAAAAGAAACTGAAGGGGCTTCCCTGGCGGTTTAGTGGTTGAGAATCTGCCTGCCAGTGCACGGGTCATGGGTTCGATCCCTGGTCTGGGAGGTTCCCACATGTCATGGAGCAACTAAGCCCAATGTGCCACAACTACTGAGCCAGTGCTCTAGAGCCTGTGAGCCACAATTACTGAGCCCCTGTGCTGCAACTACTGAAGCCCGCTTGCACCTTCAGCCCGTGCTGTGCAACAAGAGAAGCTACCTCAATGAGAAGCCACCAAGAATAGCACCCACTTGCGGCAAATTAAAGAAAGCCCGAGAGCAGCAACAAAGACCCAGCACAACCAAAAATAAATAAATAAAAATTTTAAAACATTGAAGACCTGAAGAGAAGAATGGATTTTAACCATCAGGTCTCTAGAAGAAAATAAAGTCCTTAATTTATAAGCATATCTAGCTTCTATGGTGTAAACCATGGCCAATTTCAAGCTATCAATGTGACATCACTGAATGAAGATTTAAGAGATGAAAGCAATCAGTTTTCAATTAGCTAGTACAAGCCAGCTACAGCATGCCACTCCCTGTATCTATTAAAAAAAATAATTTGTTATTAAAAACTTACAGGAAAACTCCAGGCCCAGATGTCTTCACTAGTGAATTCTATCAAACATTCAAGGATGAAATAATACGAATTTTACAGACTCCTTCAAAAATTAGAGAAAGAGGTCTCTTCTTACATAATGAGGCTAGAATTACTCTGATACTAAACAAAAACATTACACAAAATCTAAGACCAATATACTTCATGAACATAAATGCAAAAATTCTTTAAAAAATGTTGGCAAATTGAACTCAGCTATATATAAGAAGTATAATAAATGAGCTTTATCATGAGCTTGGTCATGACAATATAATTCAACATACTAACAGGATACAGGAGAAAAATTATTACATTTAAACAGATATAAAAAAGGCATTTGATCCAAGACAGTACCCAGTTACGATAAAATTTCTTAGGAAATTCTGACTAGAAAGGAATTTCCTCAGCCTGAAATAAGTCATCTATGAAAAAACTACAGCTGACATTATACTTAATAGTGAAAGACTGAACACCTTCCTCCTATTAAAGGAACAATGCAAGGATGCCTGTTTTCACCACTGCTATTCAACAATGTGGGGCTTCCCTGGTAGTTCAGTGGTAAAGAATACCCTTGCCAAGCAAGAGTTGCAGGTTCGATCCCTGGGTCAGGAAGATTCCCTGGAGAAGGAAATGGCAATCCACTCCAACATTCTTGTCTGAGAAATCCCACGGACAGAAGAGCCTGGTGGGCTCCAGTCCATGGGGCCCCAAAGAGTTGGACATGAGTTAGCAACTAAATAACAGCAAGAACAATTCAACAATGTACTGGAAATCTTAATTAGTTCAATTAAGGCCAGGGGAAAAAGTGTGTAGATGGGGAAGGAAGTAAAACTGTCTTTATTTGCAGGAATATTATGAGTATGTATATAGAATGCCCTAAGAATCTATATTGGACTTCCCTTGTAACTCAGTTGGTAAAAAATCTGCCTGCAATGCAGGAGACCTGGGTTCGATTCCTGGGTCAGGAAGATCCCCTGGAGAAGGAAATGACAATCCACTCTAGTATTCTTGCCTGGGAAATCCCATGGACAGAGGAGCCTGGCAGGCTACAGTCCATGGGGTCACAAGAGTTGGACACAACTTAGCAACTAAATCACCAAGCCAAGAATCTATATAAAGTTATTAGAACTAATAAGTGAATTTAGCATGGTCTTGTTGCAGCAAGAACAGAAATGAGTGAACAGTCCTCAGCACATACTAGCCAAACAGGCCTGCAAGAGTTAAACAATCTTGGTTATTCCTTAGCTATTACTACTAACAAACATTTGCAGCTAGACTTGTCCTTCACAAAGCTAACTACTCTCTGAGTCCATATAGATTATACTCTACACATGGCATTCTCCTCCTCCAACACCCTGTTGTGCATTCTGCATTTCAGAAAGAAGGTCCCAGGTCAATAACTTCAGGGACACCAGATCAAACAGTAAATTTTTGGTTTTTACTGTAACAGTAAAATTTCAGTTTATTTTACCAAACTGTAAAACAAAAACACTTGCTGAGTTGCCTGGTACCAGCTGTCGCTGTTTTGAAACTTTGCAAAGAAAAAAAAAAAAAAAAAAAGCAAGACTTTCATTGGAATATAAAAATCTCTCCAGTTCCCTAGAGAGAGGGGACATAGTTCTTGAGGCACTAGCCTGCTGTGTATTCCCCTTTGCCAGGCAAAGATAAAGCCATTTTTCTATTTCCTCCAAACTGTCTCTGCATTTTGGCAACCATCTCAGGATAAAAGGTAGCTATATATGAATCAAGTATATATCTTAAATACTGGAAACAGTCAATTAGAAGATGAAAAACTTAAATACCATTTGCGATAGTATATCAAAAAGAGTGGTCAGTAGGGATAAATTTTAGGAAATACATGAAGACTTATACACTGAAAACTACAATATACTGCTGAGAGTAATCACAGAAGACCTAACAAATGACAAAGTATACCATGTTCATGTTTCAGAGAACTCAATACTGTCAAAGTGGCAATTCTCCCCAGATCTGTATACTCAGTATAATTCCAATTAAGTTCCCAGCTGGCTTTTGTGTATGTGTGAAAATTGACAGGCTGATCCTAAAATCTGTAAGCAAATGCACAGAATCTGTAGCAGTCAAAGCAACCTTGAAAAAGAATATCAGAAGACTGGCAATAACTGACTTTGAGCTTTCCTATAAAGCTGTAGTAACCAAGACAGCATAGTATTGGCAAAAGGATAGGAGAGGAAATACACAATATGTGTGTCTGTCATTCTTGCTGTTCAGTTTGCATGTTGCATTCCCCGCGCCCCATGAGCACCAAATTCCAATGGAGCCTTGAATGGGAGCTTAGCCAGACTCAAAGCAAGAAGCTGGTAATCTGGTTACTTTTATGACTGCTGAGAGCCTGGAGAGGCCACCCTCTTGATTCCACCCAGAACTTACTTTTAACACATAGTCCCATTCCAAGAAACACAAATGACCAAGAAATCCAACCATATCCTTTCTGACATACATTGTGCGTCTGTGCTTAGTGCTCAGTCGTGTCTGACTCTTTGCCACCCTTTGGACTGTAGCCTCCAGGCTCCTCTGTCTATGGGATTCTCCAGGCAAGAATACTGGAGTGGGTTGCCATTTCCCCCACCAGGGGATCTTCCTGACCCAGGGACTGAACGCGCATCTCCTGTGGCTCCTGCATTGCAGGCAGATTCCTAACCCACTGAGCCATCAAGGACATATGTTACCTCCTTGTATTTGCCAACCATTTACTGTTAAAAATGATGACAAAGAAAAGATAGACCAGCAGTTGCAATTCCATTTTACATGTGTAGAATGTGCACATGTGCGTGTACCAAAAAGTAACATAAAAACAGTTGAGTGAGTTTTGTGCAACATTTCCACTGTTCTGTTAAGAAGTAAATAAATATGCATGTATGAGCTACAAAATGTGAATTATGCAATTTTGGTGATTTTGAATATGAGTCAAGCACTCATGTATTTGCATTTAACAATGATATTGTAGAATACAGACTATAAAATTTATGGTAATAGTTAAAATTTTCAACTTTACTTGGAATAACATTAAATAATAAATAAAAAACACAATGTCAAGGTCAACATCAATGATCATGATATCAATAGCATGTAGCTATGATATGATGTGATGAAATGGCACTTTATCCTGTGATCTTCCTCTCCACACCCATAATCCCAGTTTAACCAAGAGAAATACATGAGACAAATCTCAAATGTCTCGTTCTACAAATACCTGGCTCATACTTATAAAAATCATCAAAGTCAGTAAAAGTCTGAGAAACTGTCACAGCTAAGAGGAGCCTAAGAACATGACAACTCAAAGTATTCTGGATAGGATCCAGGAGTAAAAAGGGGCATTATCTAAAAAAAAAAAAAAAAAAAGTAACTAACTTTGAATAAAGTATGCTGCTGCTAAGTCGCTTCAGTCGTGTCCGACTTGGTGCGACCCCATAGACGGCAGCCCACCAGGCCCCACCATCCCTGGGATTCTCCAGGCAAGACTTTAGTTAATGACAATGTATCAATGCTGGTTCATTAATTACAACAAATGTATTATATTAATGTACAAAGTGGCTTCCCTGGTGGCTCAGTCGGTAAAGAATCCTCCTGCAATGTGGGAGACCTGGGTCCAATCCCTGGGTCGGGAAGATCCCCTGGAGAAGGAAATGGCCACCCACTCCAGTATTCTTGCCTGGAGAATCCCATGGACAGAGGAGACTGGTGGGCTACATTCCATGGGTCAGAAAGAGTCAGACACCACTGAGTAACTAAGCACAAGATGCTCCTTGGTACAGAGTATTTGGGAATTCTCTATAGTATCTTCTTAATTTCTCTGTAAATCAAAAACTTCTAAAAAAACGAAGTCTATTTAAAAAACGTCAAAAGAGGGACCACAGGGGAAAAGCTTTATATTTTAATACTTTTAATAGCACTTTCTTCCTTACTTTTTGAACAAATGGACTTGTATTGTCATTTTACACTGGGCGCCACAAATTACATAGCCTACCATGCCTCTGTCCCTACCTCTATCACCCAGACCTCAAAAAACTAGGGTTGATTTGGACCCTCTTGAGAGTTCAAGACGCCAAGAGTGAGTAAGGCTGTGAGAATGCTGGGGCTCAGGAGGGAAGAGTTCTGTGCTCTAAGTTCATCTGGATTCTGGGAAAGGCAGCAGTCTTTCCTAGACTCAGGGTCTGGAAAGGCCCCCCAGTCAGGCGAAATGGTGTTCCTAAGAAAGACCCCTTCTCACTCCACTCTGGTGGACAGTGTGGACTCAGAGCATCCTGATCTGGAAGGGACCGTGTTCACTGTTCTACCACAGCCCCTGAGCCCACGTTCCAGGGAGAAGGAGGAGGACACAGAGGCATGGAGAAGGGTAGAAGGCAGCCAGCCTCCACAACCCTTCAGCCAGTGACAGCCCAAGCCCTGCCCAGCCAAGAGCCCACTACTGCGTCCTTCAGTCCAGGTCTGCACCTGCCTTCCCTCCCCATGAGTGTCTCCCAGAAAACTGAGGTGCCACCCCACCTTTCTTCAGAGTCCCTTCCTTCTTTCTCTGGGCATCTGCAAGGGTGTGTGTGTGTGTGTGTGTGTGTCCCTTCCTCATTTCTCTGGACATCTGCAGTGTGTGTGTGGGCGTGTGTGTGTATGTGTGTCCTGGTTCAGTTAGGATGAGGCCAGAAGCAGAAGAGAGGGGGCTCCTGTCACTGCACTTCCCACCTGGCTATTCCCCCTGGGGCGGGAGTAGGGGAGGCAGGCCTGGGAGCCCCAGGCTGGATGGGGCCTGCTACAGTCCCAGGAAGCAAGTCTGGAGATCCAAGTACTGACACGGGTGTCATTAGGAAGGAATGCAGAGGCGGTAGCAGCAGGGGGAACCTCTGGGCTGGAGAGAGCAGAATTCCTCAAGACCATCTCCAGACAGATGGGCCCTGCAAAGGCAAACCAGACCTCCATGGAGTCTGTGCTGGAGAGGGGCTCTGCAGGCAAGGGTGAGGGGGACTCTGTATCTGCCACACAAGTGCAGTCTCACCAGGGAGCAGGAATCCCTGAACCAGAGACCTACCCTGGGCTTCCTCAGAGCTCCCAGAGAAAGGCCACGCCCCTGGAGACTGTTGTCATGGCAGCAGCTGGCAGGGGCTGACAGTCTTCCCCATTGGCCTGCATGGCTGCTCTGCCTGCCTTCTGGGACCTTCGGCTCCTGCTCCCTGAAAAGGCCTCTACTGTCCACCTTGACTGAGAGTAAAAATGGCTACAGCCCACTGCTCAGTAGCAGTTTTACAAAGTTGTTAAAGGTTCAGTGTCTCATGTCACATTACCAGGGTTTAAATCCCATCTCTGCCACTCACTGGGCTTTCTTGGTGGCTCAATGGTAAAGAATTCACCTGAAATGCAGGAGACGGGTCCCTGGGTCAGAAAGATCTCCTGGAGAAGAAAATGGCAATCCACTCCAGTATTCTTGCCTGAAGAATCCCATGCACAGAGGAGCCTGGAGGACTACAGGCCATGTGGTCACAAAAGAGTCAAACACGAAATGATTGAGTGACTGAACCACTGCTACTCACTATTATCTGTTTCCATGGGAACAATTTGTAACCTCCCAGAACCTGAGGCATCTCACTTTCAAAACGGAGTTCCTTAGACTAAACTCTTACGGGACCCTAAATCAGCAGTATCAAATCAAATCCATGGGAAGAATTATTTCATCATCATCACCTTCCCTCCCCCCATATACGCCAAGTAGCAGACCACATTCCTTTGTACCAAATGGTTGTCACCATGGCAGAACCCTCTTCATCTTATCCTCTCAAAGGAACCCCAAATTATCTACTGTCAGGAAGAGACTTAGAGCCAATACAAAGACACTGTCTTCATTCCTTCTTTCTGGTTCTAATTCCTCATACCTCCCTGTCTGCGCTCCATGTTTACCAAGTTCTCATTAAGGGTTAATTTACATTGGTTTGGGAGATTTCAGAGGCAACCATTAGCTTCTATCAGCTCTCCAGGCAAGACTAGAGTGGGTTGCCATTCCCTTCTCCAGGGGATCTTCCTGACCCAGGGATTGAACCCAGGTCTCCCACATTGCAGGTGGATTCTTTATTGTCTGAGTCACAGCAGCAGAAGGTAAATCCACCCTAAGAAAGGAAAGGAGGGGGGTTGGTCTGGCAGGGCATACTCCTGGCTGCCACACCCAAAGGGAAAAGGAATTTATTTTTTTTCATTAGAAGTCAGAGCTCTTTGCTGAGGATCTCCCTTAGATCTTTCCTGTGCTTGCTGAAGTTATCATCCCATTTTGTACTAATAGTGTGCTATAAACTAAT
This sequence comes from Bos javanicus, assembly GCF_032452875.1. Taxonomy (NCBI): domain Eukaryota; kingdom Metazoa; phylum Chordata; class Mammalia; order Artiodactyla; family Bovidae; genus Bos; species Bos javanicus. The sequence goes on from NC_083897.1 coordinate 53,917,162, forward strand.
ATTTTGTAGCTAATGTACTGAATCTGGATTCAAAGAATGAGGAAGTGAGTCTTACAGACATTTAACCCAGAAAAATACAAGCTTCTGCACTTGGGTTAAACTAAACTTATAGACTGGTGGCACAGTGGATAAAGAATCTGCCTTCCAATGCAGGGAACATGGGTTTGATGCCTGGTCCGGGAAGATTCCACATGCCACAGAGCAACTAAGCCTGTGCACCACAACTACTGAAGCCCACATGCCGAGGGCTTCCACTCGACAACAGGAGAAGCCACCACAATGAGAAGCCTGCACACTGCAGCAAAGAATGGCCCGAAATCACTGCAATTAGAAAAAGCCGACATGCAACAATGAAGACCCTGGTCAGTTAAAACTAAGTAAATAAATAATCTCTTTAAAAGAAAATCTAAACTGATTTACAGAAGTGCATTAATAGGGGTTGGGGGGTTTTCAGCTGATTGTAACTTAAAATGGATTCAACTGTGTGATATGGCATCCACGAAATCTAGTACGATCTTAGGATGCATCTGTAGATATAACTCAGCTATTCTAGAATGAAGGATGTGGCCAAATCCTTCCATGCTACACAAGGAAGGAAATTCAGTATTTTCAGACATTTATAAATTCAGGAGCATGTAGGATGGTGAGTGACTTTGAACAAATATATCACATTAGAATGAGCCAAAATACCTTGGGAAATTAAACTGAACCAAAAAACAATGAGAACATAATTGTTTAAAGATTAAATGAGATAGCATATGTGACAGTGCTTAGTGCAATGCCTGGCACACATGTTCAATTAATGTTAATAAAAAAGGATGATAATTAGTAGTATTATTAGTATTATCATACTATCATTAGTTACTATTATTACAGTTAATACTTATAGAACGCTTTCTATCTGCTGGGCACTACTCCAGGTCCTTTACATATACTGACTCATTGATTCCTCTTACCAGTCCTATGAGGTAGGTACTAATTGTCTCCAATTTTGCAGATGAGGAAGTAGAGTCACAGAAAACTCAAGAATATCGCACAGTGTCTCACAGGGGCAGGGGAAAGAAGCAGAATGTTAACTTTGCCAGAGTTAGGCTGTCAAGGGTAAATGGCACGTTTGTTATTTTATACGTTTTTGCGGACTTCTCAGGTGGCGCTAGTGGTAAAGAACCCACCTGCAAGTACAGGAGATGTAAGAGACTCAGGTTAGATTCCTGGGTGGGGAAGACCCCCTGGAGGAGGGCATGGCAACCCACTCCAGTATTCTTGCCTGGGAAATCCTGTGGACAGAGAAGCCTTGTAGGCTACAGTCCATGGGGTTGCAAAGAGTTGGACATGACTGAAACAACTTAGCACACATGCACACACTTCTTTTGTAACACTCCAGAAGAGAGAACCAGGACCAATGTGTGTAAATTACAGGAAGGCACATTTCAGCTCAAAGAGGGGGGAATAGGGGGTACACTGAATGATTAGAACTGTCTGAAATTTCAGTGGGGTGTCTTTTAAGGTAGTGAGTTCGCCATCACAGGATGTAAGGGAAAAAAAGATAAAAGAATAAATGAATGGGGTTCCCCTTGGAAAGAAACCATACAAATGATGAAGTCAAATCTTGGTGAAATGGATCAAGGGACTTCTCTGGTGGTTCAGTGGTTAAAAATCTAGGCTTCCACTGTAAGGAGAAGATCCCTAGTCTGTGGGTTGGATCCCTGGTCCAGGAACTAAGATCCTGAAAGCTGTGTGACCTGGCAAAAAAAGAATAAAGAAGGTATATTGAAACTTGGTTTAAAAGACATATATTGGGACTTCCCTGGTGGTCCAGTGGTTAAGAATTTGCCTGCCAATGCACAGGACACAGGTTCAATCCCTAGTCTGGGAAGATTCCACATGCCATGGAGTGACTAAGCCCATGTGCTTTAGAACCCATGTTCTGCAGCAAGAGAAGTCACCGCAATGAGAAGCCCTCATACCGCAACTAGACAGTAGCCCCCGCTTGAAATAACGAAGACCCAGTGCAGTCAAAAATACTAGAAAAATAAATACATTTTTAAAAATTAAAAAAAGAATCAGTTGGGTTGCCATTTTTTTTAAGACATAAAAAAATAGAAAAGTAAAACAGTTATGGAAAGGATATAAAGGTAAATTAATATTTAGCTGTTTTGATGCTTCTCAACACAAAGTAAATTAGATGTTCAAGAAAAGTGACTAAAAGCTCTTAAAATGGGGAATTCCACATATGAACTTCTGTTTGGAAACTTACTAGACCACCTAGGATCCTCACAGGTGTAATGGTAACCTACCCTGAAAGTGTAAAATACATCGAGGAGAGGTATAGTCTGCTCTCTGGAAGAAAGGGCATCTGCATGATAAAGTGGCATCTAGGTTGGTGTGAGACGCAGGTATGAAGTTGAATATCATAAAACATCATTAGATCCAAAAACATATGCTTGTAATAACTGTGTTAGCATGATTTTAATCCTGCTACTGTGTGCAGTCCACAGAATTATTGCATAGTTTAATATGAATGTCCTCTGTGCTGAATCTTTTGAGTTCCAGCAAATTCTTACTTCTATTATAATTACTGAATTGTATATATATGTAGAGTACATATATACAATATGCAAATACATACATATATATATATATAGTAATGCCATAGTGTTAAGTCGTTCAGTCGTGCCCGACTCTTTGGAACCCCATGGACTGCAGCCCACCAGGCTCCTCTGTCCATAAGATTTTCCAGGCAAGGATACTGGAGTGGGTTGCCATTTCCTTCGCCAGGGGATCTTCCCAACCCAGGGATTGAACCCATATCTCCGCACTGCAGGCAGATTCTTTACCGACTAAGCTACAAGGGAAGCCCATTAATAATGCCATGTTCTCTATCAAAAATGCTCCCATTTCAGATAATCAATGTTTTCAAACTATTTGTACTTAGATGCATGAATGTGCATTCTGACTTATGAAAATCAAAGTACTCAGTCTTTTTAGATTCACGTTTTTTACAAACTTTACTTTATTCTAGAGTTCTAGAACTGAATGATTACTAATTTAGACTGGCGCTTCTGTTTGTGATTTAGGTCTAGAGACTCAAAAAATCCTGAAGTCACGGAAAAGTGAAAGCTTATTGTCCACGAAAATGACAAGACATGAGAGTCATTTTGATAGCACCTAAACGGACATGATTGAGTTATGGATGTGGATTAAAACTGGAAGAGGTGGCATATGATAGTGACTCATTAAAGAGAAACAGTCCAGTTTCAGTGCAGGATCTGAACTGTTAGGGAAATAATGGGCCTTGGTAGCTGATGACAGAAGAATGAGGGAGAGAGGTGTTATCAAGGGAAGAGACAGAGAGGAAGAGGCAATAACCCTCAAGACTGGATGCTGACCGTCTCTGGTAACCAACAAAAGGCACACATAAACAAAAGAGAGGTGAGTGACGATGTCTAGTGTGTCGGGGATCAAGAAATACCGGCTGGTTGCGGCAGCGCGGCCGCCGGTCAGAGTGGTAACCGGGGATCTGAGCTCGGCGGTGACGCGCGGCCCTCACGTGACCAGAGCCCGTGTCTGCCCAAGTCCTTCTCGTCCTGGTCCTTTTTGCCTGTCCAGACACCATATGCCTATCGCCCTTTGGACGAGGGGAAAAGCAGAAGAAAGTAAGTCCCCTTCGCCCTCTTAAATCGGTGTGAGTGTTGGTGCTGCCCAGTAACCTTTGGGGTTGGGATGGCACTGAGTCCAGGCGTTCTCCCTGCAAAACCCCGCCCCCGCGCCCCCATTTCGGTACAAAAAATGGTGGTCTAGGGAGTGGGCTGGGGAGGTGAGTGGATCCCCCAGTCCGGGAAGACAACACGGGCGTTGAGAAATAGTTTCTAAGCAGACCTTCGCTTTCACTTCCCGCCTGAATAGAAATGACGAGCGTTACTGGGTAGGGGCGGGGTGGGGGTGGGGGGGAGGACGAAGCTTTCAGATGGAGCAGGGTGGGGGCAGGGGAATACGGGGGGGCGGCGACCGTTGCCCAGAAAAGGGGCGTGTGTCAGTTTTTCCCTCCTCCCCGCCCCCTACCCTGTCTCGGCGACAGTCTGCAGCTCCGCAGGTCACAGCGGGGCACCTGGAGGAGAGGCCGCCTCGGAACCAGCCGCCGGGAGAGGTCCAGATAGGGGAAGGGGTGGGCAGCGGGCCGGGATGGGGTGCGAGGGAGGTTGCTGGAGGGAGCCGGGTCCACGGCACCGCCGGCCCGCTCCGCCCCGGTCCCTGCGGGAGAGGCCTGTGTGGCAAGGCCTGCCGGGAAAATGGTGGGCTTTCGGAAGGAGGGGGCGACAAGGTGGCGGGGGTGAGAGGGGAGCCAGACGCGGCGGGCTCCCGGGGGCCGGAGAGCCCCTCCGTCAGCGTAGGTTGACGGACCCGGGCCCAGACTGGGGAAGAGGCAGGTATTGGAACTCGTGGGCGGGGTCTTAGTCCAGGCAGCGCGTATTCTGACTCGCCTCTTTCTTGTCTCCTCTGTATCACCGTGCTTTAAAAAAAAGACCATCCTGAACATGGAAAAAGCCTGCAAAGAGCCCGAGGAGCAGCCACAGAGCTCGCCCAAGGCGGATGAAGAGCGGCCTTCTGTGGAGCCGTCTCCCGAAAAGTCGTCTCCGGAGGAGCAGTCTTCGGAGGAGGTGTCCTCGGAGGAGGAGTTCTTTCCCGACGAACTCCTTCCTGAGCTTCTTCCCGAGATGCTAGAGTCCGAGGAGCGCCCTCCTCAGGAGCGCCTGTCGAGGAAGGACCTTTTTGAGGCGCGCCCTCCCATGGAGCAGCCTCCCTGCGGAGTGGGCAAACACAAGCTAGAAGAGGGAAGCTTTAAGGAAAGGCTGGCCCGCTCCCGCCCGCAATTTAGAGGGGACATACACGGCAGAAATTTAAGCAACGAGGAGATGATAAAGGTAGCAGAGGAGATGGAAGAGATGAAGCGAGTACGAAACAAACTGATGGTCATGCATTGGAAGGCCAGGCGGAACCGTCCTTATCCTATTTAATGTGTTCGGCTTTGAATTTTGTTTTGCCTGATGTATTATTACTTGAACGTTGCTTTTTCTTACATACCTTACAACGTCTTCCTAATCTGAACTTTTTGTGTGGCTTTGAGATATTTCTCTTGTAACTGGCATAAAATTGCGTCTCACCCCCATCTGCAAGACATCCTCTTTCTATCATGTCTTCTCCATTTGCATGGGAAGATGCACAGTATATATTGTGGAGTGGAAAAAAGCAATTTTCAAAAAGTATATGTAGTATCCCATTTTTGTAAAAAGTGTATATTTATATATTAATATGCAAAGAAAAAACTCAAAGTATATACTAAAGAGGTTTAACAGTGACTATCTGTGTGGTAGGATAACAGGTGGTTTGTTTTTTCATTTTTGCTTCATCTGAATTTCTCATTTTCTCAAGATGAACACATTTTACATGTGTTACCAAAAAAAGACAATACAATGGGAAAAATTGTAAAGCAATGAAATAATTTGTCAATCAGCTTATAAACATAATGTGGCACTTAATAAATACTTTTCAGAACTTTAAAAAAGAAAAGTAAATCCCCTGTTTTTTTCCTGAATCTCTTAGACAGAAATGTAAACCAGGTACTGTACTCACATTTGTTTAAGGGTATTGTTTTCCTACTTAAATAGGAATAAGATGATTTATTATTTATGGTTTATTTATTATGGGGCCTCGGTGGAACCAAGTGAGGTGAAGGTCATGTGAGCTATATTTTTTCCCCTACTGGCACAGGCTGGACCCATCCCCTATAGATTGCCTTCACATACTGGGGATGGTACCCAAAGGTCTTGTTTGCACTCACAAATCCTGTGTGATGCCAGATAAGTGCTACATACTCCTCCTGTCCTGCTGTTCTCTTTCCTGGATACTGCCATGTCTGCTAGCTATAGCTGCCCCTTCTCCTGGATCCTGCTCCTTCCGTGGCCCCCGTCACAGCTGAGGTACCAGAGTTCTCCAGGTGCATAGCTTTACTGATCGCTCTGGAGTCCCTTCAGGACCAAAGCTGAATGAACCGTCTCTTAAGATATATGAAGGATGCCCTTTCTCTAGCTTTAATATTACACCTATCCAGGTGGATACTATTCCAGTGCTGCTTAAAACCTCTTAAGTCATAGAATTCTTAGCAAAATAGCCCTTTTCTCCCGAAAGCCTCCCTTTTCTCCATTGGACGCAAACATGAGTTCACCTGGGCTTGGAGAAAAATTTGTGAGCCAGACACAATGCTATGTGCCTAGAATTGGAACCCCCCTCTTTCAAATGATTTCCAAGGATAACTATGGTTGTAATTCTCCAATACTTGTCTTAGGGTGAGTTCTCTCCCAGAGGCTTCTGGCAGGCTTGCCTTACCAATTCCTCTAACTTGCTCAGTATGTATAAGAGGAAATTATGACTTAAGCTCAAGCTAGGATATTACCCATCTGCCCCACCCTACACCAACAAGAAACACGCAGAAATACTTTGTAAGTCATTAAATTACTATATGTCTGTATCAGATATGATTTCTGTGTTAAACTTGTTTGTAAAAACCTAAAATTTTGTTTTATTGACTGTATTCACTCTAGAAACACAGACAGTGGTTAATAATTTCTCAGAATTATAACCCAATCATGAACCCAGTCTGTCTGATGAACTACATAAGCTTCAGTGTGTTCACATCTCTAGAAAGTATAACTTGCAATTCCAAAGGGTCTGGGAGAGGTACTGTTTCCCCAAATTCAACGGTAAAATTTAAATATTTCAGGTGTCAGTGTTTCTCCTATAAAATAAGCAGAGACCTGGGCTCTAACCCAGACCCACTAAATCTGCTTTTCTGTTTATAAGCACATAAGCTAGAAAGTGACTGCTAGATATATACAATATATTCCTAGTTTTAGTAAGGATAAATTATGACATAAATAGAAGTACAGATGATTATAAGAAAACTAAAGAGGTAAAAGCCTTGTCCAACCATATTTTTAAATAAGGAATTAAAAATTCCTTATTTTTTTTAAGGAAAAATCAATTTTACTACATAAAATTTAATTTGGGGGGGAGGCTTCCCTGGTGGCCCAATAATTAAGCCTCCATGCTTCCAATGCAGGGGGCATGGATTTGATCCCTGGTTGGAGAACCAAGATCCCACATGTGGCATGGCACAGACAAAAATAAACAAAAAGTTTAGATTTTTTTGCAGCAAAGCAAGACCATATACAAAATAAATATGGTATAAATAAATAAAAACCTAAGAGAGTTGACAAAACAGCAAGATGTATTTTCTATGACTGACATTTTGTAATGCCTTGCACTACTTCCTCACAATATGAGTAAAGTACATCAAAAATAAGTTCAAAGTTCTTTGGTAATCAGATCTCAAAGTGGTAAGCCAGTCCTGTGCCCTTGATTTTGCTTTTAATTTTTTCACTGTGTGATGCCATTTGGAGGATCTTCATGTCTTCAGATCATTCCTCAAGATTATGGTAGCCTGATGATGCTGATTGGGCTGGATTCTGGCTGGAGTGAGATGAGAGTCCAGCAATTCACCAGTTCTATATGACAGGATGAATCTAGCTCCCTGGACAGGATGTGGAAGGGCTCCCCCAAGGCACACCACTCTCCAGGGTGGTCTGACATTGGTTTCTCTGCTCCAGCCTGCAGCAGGCACCACTCTTCTAGGCTGAGGCCCAGACTGTCCTAGACATGCATACCTGGAAGACAACGACTGTCCCCATTGCAGGTCAGAGCACTTTGCCTCTCCTTCCTTCTCCCTCCCTCTTTAGAGGAACCTTCTATAGCGGAGGAGATAAGCCCAAGGATTCCCAACTGGAAACACTGGTTTCTGGCCTGGGCCTAACCAGGTAACTTAGGGCTGAAGCAGAAGGGCCTGCCCCTTCTGTCAGAGTCCAGTGAAGTACCCGCCCCCCATCCCGAAATGGAATTAGACCTCAGACAAGACCTCACCCATCCCTCTCCCACTCACCTTGCTCAGATTCCCGGAAGGGCCTCAGATGTGCCCTGGCCTGTTTGGGTGGTTCTATGGTGACCTTAGGTCTGTGTGTGCTGGTGCGGCGCTTCTGATGTTTGCGTCAGCCCAGGCCCAGAGGTACAGGTGCCCCCAGGTAAAGGGAGCTTCAAAGGCCTGTGGTCTGACAGCTCAGGAGAAAAGAGGTGTCACTCCTGTGTGAACACCCCTATGTACTGCAGTACCAGGGGTCAGGGCAGTCAGGCTGTGGGTTGGTGTGAAAACATTTTGGAGGTGTCGATGGTGGAGGGTCAGCAGCATCCAGAGCCTGGTTGTCTGGGCCTCTCACCACTTCCCTGCTCACACAGAGGGCTCACATCCCTGTCACATGTCCAAGAAGCTACCAGCCGCCAACTCCAGAGCACAAACCATTGAGGGTCCAGGACCCTGGAGAGAGCTGTGTGCTAAGCAGGATGCCCACAATGCCTGGGAGTGGGAGCCCCTCTGGTGAGGAAGCATAGAGGGATCAGGTTCAGGGTTCTTGCAAAATGCCCAGAGACTGCTCCCTTTCCCATTCAGAAATACAATTATTTTTACAAATGAGGAAGATTATACAGATAAATAAGAGGTAGACTGTGTGTTCTCAGATTTATCTGAATCAAATTCTGTATTCTCCCCAGTCTGCCTCCAATTTAGATTGCAGCTTTCTGGGGCTTAGGGAATAATTTATTTGGATTTGCTAAGTATGCTATCCTTGTTGGTTTGTGCATTTGGGTGAGTTTCCACACTATTATCTTTTTCCAGGTGGAAATGTCCAATTGGCAGTTAGATATGGAAATAGGGATTTTGGCTTGTGGTATGCACTGCATCCCAGAAACTCAGCGGTTAAAGAATCTGCCTGCAATGCAGGAGACACAGGTTTGATCTCTGGGTGGGGAAGATCCCCTGGAGGAGGGCATGGAAACCCACTCCAGTATTCTTGCCTGGAGAATCCCATGGACAGAGGAGCCTGGTGGGCTACAGTCCGTGGGGTCACACAGAGCAGGACAGGACTGAAGTGACTGAGCACACACACACTCAGTGCATAGTAAGCAAGAATCTGATTGAATATCCTTCTATCCTTTACTATAAATATACATGTTTCAGAGTGAGATTCTACTGAATTCACTGATTCATGGTCTATGTGTAAAAAATGAACTTTTTCTTTACACCTCTTTGCCAAGATAATACTTTTTTTGTTTAGAAACTAGAGGTAAGCTCGCCATCTCGTGGCCTTAGCCAGAACTGCGAGTAGAAAACAGCTACTCAGTAGTGTCTGGCAGGATTGAGGTCTTCTCCCCCCATCACCCAATAGTTTCTCCTTCCCTCTCCTTGAGTGAGTGAGTGTGTTAGTGGCTCAGTCAAATCCAAATCCGACTCTTTGCGACCTCAAGGATTGGGGCCCGCCAGGCTCCTCTGTCCATGAAATTCTCCAGGCAAGAATACCGGAGTGGGTTGCCACTCCCTTCTCCAGGGGATCTTCCCTACCCAGGAATGGAAGCCACATCTGCATTGCAGGCAGACTCTTTACCATCTGAGTCACTATGCTGTGACAGTGCTGCGATCCCAGTTCGATCCCTGGGTCGGGAAGATCCTTTGGAGAAGGGATTAACAACCCACTCCAGTATTCTTGCTTGAGAAGTTCCATGGACAGAGGAGCCTGGTGGGCTACAGTTCATGGGGTTGCAAAGAGTCGGACACGACTGAGCGACTAACACACTCATTCATTCAAGAAGAGGGAAGGAGAAACTATCGGGTGATGGGGGAGGAAGACCTCAATCCTGACTGATACTGGGCCGACACAGTTATCAGCTTCTTCCTGGGGAGGCAGGGGTAGTGAGATGGCACAAGAAGCAACCTGTTGTTAGGTGGTTTTTCCCTGTCTCAGGTCAAGATAAGTGTGTGTCTGTAGGGGAGCAGGGGGTTTAAATAGTATAATAGTATAAGAGTGATCTTATACTATTGTCACTTTTTCTCTGAATGGGAAGTTACATATTTCTAATAGAAAAATATATGCAAATATAGAAAAGTATAAAAGAAGATATAAATTAGTTTCTTTATGTAGAGAAAATAATATTAATATGCATTACTTATATTGCGTGTGTAAATATATATATCTCCTTTTATATACTCATAACTTACTTTTTATATAGTATATATGTGTATTGGAAAAGGAAATGGCAACCCACTCAAGTATTCTTGCCTGGAGAATCCCCATGGACAGAGGAGCCTGGCAGGCTATAGTCCATGGGGTTCCAAAGAGTTGGATATGACTGAGGGACTAACACATATATGTATTACTTTATATAATTATATGATATATATCTGAATACCTTTATGTATTCATATGTGTATTTGTATTTATATCTTATATAGCATATATTTTGTTTATTCCTTTTTCTTTACATGTGCCATGATATTTATATAGGTATTCATTCCATCAACCACACTGCTTGACAAGGAAAAGCATCTCACCATGTGTAGTCAGGCTGGCTAAAACTGATATTGATTCAGTCCAGTTCAGTCACTCAGTTGTGTCCGACTCTTTGCGACCCCATGAACCGCAGCACGCCAGGCCTCCCTATCCATCACCAACTGCCGGAGTCTACCCAAAGCCACGTCCATTGAGTCGGTGACGCCATCCAACTATCTCATCCTCTGTCGTCCCCTTCTCCTCCTGCCCTCAATCTTTCCCAGCATCAGGGTCTTTTCAAATGAGTCAGCTCTTCGCATCAGGTGGCCAAAGTATTGGAGTTTCAGTTTCAACATCAGTCCTTCCAGTGAGCACCCAGGACTGATCTCCTTTAGGATGGACTAGTTGGATCTCCGTGCAGTCCAAGGGACTCTCAAGAGTCTTCTCCAACACCACAGTTCAAAAACATCAATTTTTCAGCGCTCAGCTTTCTTTATATTCCAACTCTCACATCCATACATGACTAGTGGAAAAACCATAGCCTTGACTAGATGGACCTTTGTTGGCAAAGTAATGTCTCTGCTTTTTAACATGCTGTCTAGGTTGGTCATACCTTTCCTTCCAAGGAGTAAGTGTCTTTTAATTTCAAGGCTGCAATCACCATCTGCAGTGATTTTGGAGCCCCAGAAAATAAAGTCAGCCACTGTTTCCACTGTTTCCCCATCTATTTGCCATGAAGTGATGGGACTGGATGCCATGATCTTAGTTTTCTGAATGTTGAGCTTTAAGCCAACTTTTTCACTCTCTTCTTTCACGTTCATCAAGAGGCTCTTTAGTTGTTCTTCAATTTCTGCCATAAGGGTGATGTCATCTGCATATCTGAGGTTATTGATATTTCTCCCGGCAATCCTGATTCCAGCTTGTGCTTCCTTCCAGCCCAGCTTTTTCATGATATAACCTGCATATAAGTTAAATAAGCAGGGTGACAATATACAGACTTGACGTACTCCTTTTCCTATTTGGAACCAGTCTGTTGTTCCATGTCCACTTCTAACTGTTGCTTCCTCACCTGCATACAGGTTTCTCAACAGGCAGCAGGTTTCTCAACAGGCAGGTCAGGTGGTCTGGTATTCCCATCTCCTTCAGAATTTTCCAAAGTTTATTGTGATCCACACAGTCAAAGGCTTTGGCATAGTCAATAAAGCAGAAATAGATGTTCTTCTGAAACTCTCTTGCTTTTTTGATGATCCAGCGGATGTTGGCAATTTGATCTCTGTTTCCTCTGCCTTTTCTAAAACCAGATTGAACATCCGGAAGTTCACGGTTCATGTATTGCTGAAGCCTGGCTTGGAGAATTTTGAGCATTACTTAACTAATGTGTGAGATATGCAATCACCTCCACTAGCTTTGTTCATAGTGATGCTTCCTAAGGCCCACATTACTTCACATTCCATGATGTCTGGCTCTAGGTGAGTGTGAGTGATCACACCTTCGTGATTATCTGGGTCATGAAGATCTTTTTTGTACAGTTCTTCTATGTATTCTTGCCACCTCTTCTTAATATCTTCTGCTTCTGTTAGGTCCCTACCCTTTCTGTCCTTTATTGAGTCCATCTTAGCATGAAATGTTCCCTTGGTATCTCTAATTTTCTTGAAGAGATCTCTAGTCTTTCCCATTCTATTGTTTTCCTCTATTTCTTTGCATTGATTGCTGAGGAAGGCTTTCTTATCTCTCCTTGCTTTTCTTTGGAAATCTGCATTCAGATGCTTGTATCTTTCCTTTTCTCCTTTGCTTTTCACTTCTCTTCTTTTCACAGCTATTTGTAAGGCCTCCTCAGACAGCCATTTTGTCTGTTTGCATTTCTTTTTCTTGGGGATGGTCTTGATCCCTGTCTCCTGTACAATGGCCCGAACCTCCATCCATAGTTAATTAGGCACTCTGTGTATCAGATCTAGTCCCTTAAATCTATTTCTCACTTCCACTGTATAGTCACAAGGGATTTGATTTAGGTCGTACCTCAGTGGTCTAGTGGTTTTCCCCAGTTTCTTCAATTTAAGTCTGAATTTGGCAATAAGGAGTTCATGATCTGAGCCACAGTCAGCTCCCGGTCTTGTTTTTGCTGACTATATAGAGCTTCTCCATCTTTGGCTGCAAAGAATATAATCAAATTGATATTATAAGGGTCTTTAAAAATAAGCTTTAATATCAATAGTGTGGGGCTTCCCAGGTGGTGCTAGTGGTAAAGAATCTGCCTGCCAATGCATGAGATGTGGGTTTGATTCCTGGATGGGGAAGATCCCCTGAGATAGGGATTGGCAAGCCACTCCAGTATTCTTGCCTGGAAAATTCCATGGACAGAGGAGCCTGGCAAGCTACAGTCCATGGTGTACCTATATAAAACTAAAACTTAATTCTCTTTTTCTCTGGTATAAGGAAAAAGTTTCATAGACTATCAGTCTGCTCTTGACAAGAGATTGTGAAAGGTTTTTCTTTACCTTTTAATCTGCCTAGAAAAAATAAAGATTTTGTGTCTTACCGAAGTAATTTCCTATGCTTCATATTCATCATCAGGTCTCCAGTTACTTAAAACCAAGTCTTATGAGTATTTGCCTTTAAAATCTTTTTTCACTTTGGTTAGATGGATAATTAAGTAGCTTCATAATGATCTGTGATCCTTCTTAGTCAAGCATCCACCTTTTTTTATTTTTTATTAACTTCCCCAAATCAAATTATAAACGAAGTCTTTTTGACCTCGAACTAATTCTGGAATTTCCCAAAGGTGCTCTGGAAAATTTCAAAAGATTTATTCTCTCTCCTTTAAAAAAAATGAGCTATTAAACTAATTAGGCTTATTTGATATTTTAAACGTTCTTTGGGTTATATTCGTATATGTTAAATATAAGTGTTCCAGAAATTGTATGAAAATTTCTAGATTTCTGATATGTCCTAGTATAATATTATCAGTCATAATTCTAATTATCTTAAAATACTGTCACAGAAATAGCCAAATTTCCTTATCAATTGCACTACAATGTACTCTCATCATATCTTTAATGATAGCCATTTTTAAGCCTTTTTTCCTTTATAGAAAGGAGATCAAACCAGTCAATCCTAAAGGAAATCAGTCATGAATATTCACTGGAAGGACTGATGTTGAAACTGAAACTCCAATACTTTGGCCACCTGATGCAAAAAACTGACTCCCTGGAAAAGACCCTGATGCTGGGAAAGATTGAAGGCAGGAGGAGAAGGGGACAACAGAGGATGAGATGGTTGGATGGCATCACTGACTCAATGGACATGAGATGAGTTTGAGCAAGTTCCTGGAGCTGGTGATGGACAGGGAAGCCTGGCCTGCTGCAGTCCATGGGGTTGCAAAGAGTCAGACTTGACTGAGCAACTGAACTGAACTGATTTTTTTATTCTGATGATTTTGCAAAAGTGCTTCATCTTCCAGATTCATGGGTAGGACTATGAGAACTACAATTTCTGAAATCTTTCACATCATACCACTGGACTGGATAAGAATGTACAGAACTCTAATGAAAAAATTGTATTCATAAAACTGCTAACAAAAGAACAAGATCAACAAGAGTTAATTTATGTGGGGCTGAATCAACTAATGAGGACGACTGGAATTTTTTATGACTTGTTTGAAACATCTTGATTCAATGTTTTGTTTTCCACATTTAAGGAAACCTATTTTTCTTTTCTCTTAAGCTATCTATGGGCAACGGCACCCCACTCCAGTACTCTTGCCTGGAAAACCCCACGGGCAGAGGAGCCTGGTAGGCTGCAGTCCATGGGGTTGCTAAGAGTCGGACACGACTGAGCGACTTCACTTTCACTTTTCACTTTCATGCATTGGAGACGGAAATGGCAACCCACTCCAGTGTTCTTGCCTGGAGAATCCCAGGGACGGGGGAGCCTGGTGGGCTGCTGTCTATGGGGTCGCACAGAGTCAGACACGACTGAAGTGACTTAGCAGTAGCAGTAAGCTATCTATGACTTATATCTAGTTGTCCAAGTATACTCTTGGAACTTCCCTGGTGGCTCAGATGGTAAAGAGTCTACCTGCAATGCAGGAAATGCGGGTTTGATCACTGGGTCGGGAAGATACCCTGGAGAAGGGAATGGCTACCCACTCCAGTATTCTTGCCTGGAGAATTCCATGGACAGAGGAGCTTAACAGACTGGGGTTGCAGAGTCAGACACAACTGAGTGACTAACACACACACAAAGTATACCCTTATGAACAAAGGTGAAACAATTGATTTTCCTCCCTCTCTGATCCCTCCAGAATTTGGAACCTTACTGGGTAGTTTTCATGGCAATTAGCAATTAACAGGACACAATTAGAAACACTGGTTATATTAACAAGGCTTTAACTGTGTAGGAGAAGAAATATAATTTTCTCTCTACCCTTCCAATGTTGTGGCTGAGATCTGCTGTAATAAAAGACAGACTAACAGGAGAAAAACAAGCATAAGTTTAATATCATGTATACCTCCTGTTCAGTTCGTGGGGTCATAAAGAGTCAACACGACTAAAATGACTTAGCATGCATGCACGGATACCTCCTGTGAGGAGGTACCCAGCAAAACTGAGTAACTCCCCCAAATGGCCCAAGCCATCACCTTAAATACTATCTTCTGCTAAAGACAAAAGATGTTGGTGGGGGTGGGAGCAGTCACAGGTGGTTACTGTTACTGAACTGGCTTTATTTGCTTGATGTTCAGCAAGCCAAATGATGAGATGCTGAGGTTTTATAGCAGAGGACAAGTTTATTCACAAGGCAGTCATATGAGGAGACAGGAGAACAAGTCTCAAGTCTGCCTCCCCAATGTTGAGAGGCTTGAGATATTTATGGGATAAAGAAGCAGGGTGGCCATAGGCCTGGGGAAAGGTGATTGGAGGTGGTAGGGAAAAGGTTAGGTAATTAGTGTTTTGTGCAGGCGTATCTGAGTTACCTGCTTCTTCATGGGATGTATGTTATGAACAAATGGAGGTGCTTATAATCTAAGGGTGGAGTTTTTGGCCCTCTGATGTTAAAAGGTCCTTCACTGGACACCTGTGCAGGCTTGATTTTAGGATTGGTGGTCCCAACCAGTTTTAGCCAGCTTGAACTGGACAGGAGCTAACTCCAAGTTCCTAGAAAACAACTTAAGCCCCGTTACTATAGTGACACCTACGTCAGAGACGGTAGGGGTGGTTAAGAAGTCTTATGATATATTACCTAAGCTTGGAGGATATGCAACTGAAGAAGGAAAAAAAAATAGAAAAAAAAATTGAAAGCATGCTTAATCAGTAAAGACAGATTACAAACAGAGGGTTTTTTTTTTTTTTTTTTTTTAAACAAGCTGTTCCCTTATCTGCTGTTCTGTAAGATACACTCAAGGATTTCGGTTAAGGTGCCAGCTTCTGTTAACCCTATGGGGCATGGTTTTGTAGTCAAAGCACAGTAAACAAGAGTGTTGTTATTTAAGTTTGCTCCTTCTCTATGAGTTTATAATTTCTGTCATCCTCCTCTTCCTGGTACCAAGAGGAAGACACCCTTACAAAGGAGACTTCCCTTACTAGACTCATTTTGCAAACTAACTAGTCTTCCTTTGATTATCTCTGATAGAAATGGGGGTAAGTGTAGAGAATAAAATAATGTTTTCAGTGGAAACTGTAACATACCTGTGTGGATTTCAGATTCTAGTCCTGTTAAATGTGTTTGATGTTTTGTATTTTGTTTGATAGCATCTCATAACTGCCCCTCCCTCCAAAGATCTTTCTTTTGTCTTTAGCTGAAGATGCTATTTAAGGTGGTCGTTTGGGCTATTTCAGGGAGTTACTCAGTTTTCCTGGATTATCGCCTATGTATACAGGAGGTATATATGGTATCAAATTCCTGTTTGTTTTTCTAAGGTTGAAGTGAAGTGAAGTGAAGTCGCTCAGTCGTGTCCAACTCTTTGCGACCCCATGGACAATAGCCTACCAGATTCCTCTGTCCATGGGATTTTCCAGGCAAGAGTACTGGAGTGGGTTGCCATTTCCTTCTTAATCTATCTTTTATTACACAGGGGGGTCTCAGCCAAGGCCCCAGAAGGATAGAGGGAAAATTATTTTTCCTCCCATACAACATCCATGTACTTATGTTGTGTGTATACATATATCTCCTTTTACACAGTTTGTTCCCTGGTGGCTCAGATAGTAAGGTATCTGCCTGCAATGTAGGAGACCCGGGTTCGATCCCTAGGTTGAGATTATCCCCTGGAAAAGGAAACAGCAACCTACTTCAGTACTCTTGCCTAGAAAAATTCCATGGACAGAGGAACCTGGCAGGCTACAGTCCATGGGTTCACAAAGAGTCAGACACGACTGAGCGACTTCACATACAGTTTGTTAATTTACTTTTTTATATAGTATATATGTATGTTACCTTACATATTGATATAATATTGTCAACTAAGAAGATGTGCATATGTATTCATTTACATATTTATTGTCGTCATACCTTATATAGCATATATTTTATTTATTCCTTTTTTTTTTTGCACATGTACCATGGCATTCATCCACATGGACATTCCATCAACCACAGTCCTTGACAGTAGTGTCTATAGTGAAAATAAAATTGTTCTCATTGATTTCAGAGGCCTCTGTCTGAAGGCCACATGAATGGACAGGTCCCCCAAAAAAGCATAAGGTAGAGCAAAGAGCACTAGCTTTGTTTGGAACTGAGCAAAGAAATTAAAAATGAGCTAGAACCTACTTTAGGCCAGATATTTAATCTCTGAGATCTTCTTAAATCCTTACAACACTTTGAGGAAGGCATTCATCCTTATTATAGATGAGGAGACTGAAACTCAAAAAGGTTTGGTGACTTATACAGTATCACACAACCTGTAGGAGGAGGTTGGATTTGAACTTACATTTGTCTGACTTAACCATTATGCCTTGCTTGCTCCTAAAATTTCACACTGAGTCTAGTGGCACTCACTTTTTGGAACTCAGAAAAGGTGTGAACACTACCCCACTCTCATGCCCCACTCTTATTAAGTTTGAAATCTCTTTTTTACAAGAATGCGTTTGCAATCAGAAAATTTAATAGAATGATCTCTTTCAAAATCTTTGAAGTTAAAAAAATCTCAAAGAATATCAACTGGCACATGAGAAACAGATGAAATATTTAAAACATATATTACAGATCTTGAGATAAACATCTATTACAGATTTTGAGATATCTTTGAAAAATTTATATAAAAATATAAATCTCCACTCACCAATAGAAAATAAGCAAAGTATATGGAGAAGTTCACATGAGAAACAATTCACACACATGGAAACACACATATTCATAGAATTTGAATGATATTACATAAATGACATTATACCCTACTTTTCATTCAACAAAATGTTCTTTTTTCCATTCCAGCATGTCTTAGAAATCTATCCAGGTTGTTACCTACTATGGTATAATAAGAAATGTATTTGATTTTTGTCTCCAGTTACTTGTGCATTGCTCTTCAAAGCTTTGGAATTGCCTGAGTGATGGGAGTCTGTTGTTATTCATAGGGAGACCCTTTTGAGCTTATGCTTAAGGGGGTGGGGCCACTAGATAGCTTCAAGATGGGGCTGGTCACCAGAAACTGGAACTTTCAGCTCCAAGGACAACTGGGAAGGGGAACAAGATTGGATGAGCTTCCAGTTGGCTTCCCCAGTGGCTCAGTGGGTAAAGAGTGAAGTGAAAGTCACTCAGTTGTGTCCGACTTTTTGAGACCCCATGGACTATACAGTCCATGGAATTCTTCAGGCCAGAATACTAGGGTAGGTAGCCTTTCCCTTCTGCAGGGGATCTTCCCAACCCAGGAATCAAACCCAGGTCTCCCGCATTGCAGGATTCTTTACCAGCTGAGCCACAAGGGGAGCCCAGTGGGTAAAGAATCCACCTGCAATGAAGGAGACACACGGATGTTTGTTTTCATTCCTTGGTCAGGAACATCCCCTGGAGGCTAGTATTCTTGCCTGAAAAATCACATGGAAAGAGGAACCTGGCACAAAGAGTTGGACACAGCTAAGCATGCAAGCACAGGCTGGTGAATGCATCCACATGCTCAGAGGGTGGGACACCCCACTTTCTTGGGAACAGAAGTCCATGCATTCAGGTCCCTTCAGGACCTTGCCCCTACCTCCTCATCTGACTGTTCATCTGATTTCTTTAAAATAAACTGGAAAACATAAGTAAACCTCTCCCTGAGTTCTGTGAGCCAATCTAGCAAGTGTATCAAACTGAGGTTCATGGGAACCTCTGGTCTATAAGTGGTCTGTCAGAAGCACAGGTTGACATCTGGAGTGTGAGAAGGCACAGTCTTGCGGAAATAAGCCCTTAACATGTGGGATCTGACACTCCCTCAGTGTCAGAGTTGTTAATTGCTTGGTGGGTTAAAAAAAACTGGCCTCTGTAATGGACATCTGTCATCTGAATTCCTGCTGGACTTTGGTCTGGTTCAGTCAGATCTCTGAGGCCAAACCTCCATGGCTTTGCCTCAAGCTTTCTCCTGCTGTCCCCCTTCTGTCTCGACTGCCCTCTGCTTCTCTGTTAAGCAAAATCCTACTTAATCACTAAAACTCAACTAAAGTATCTTCTTCACAGTCATCAGAGTTGTGTGTCTTTTCCTGGTGTTTCTAAATTACCAATTGACTAGACTTTATTATCAAGCTAAAACTATGTTTAGACCTCTCTCTCCCATATAAAGGCTCCCCAGGTGGTTCAGTGGTAAAGAACCCACCTGCCAATGCAGGGGACATAAGAGACGCAGATTCAATTCCTGGGTTGGGAAGATCCCCTGGAAGAGGGCATGGCAACCCACTCTGATATTCTTGCCTGGAGAATCCCATGGACAGAGGAGCCTGGTGGGCTACAGTCCATGGAGTTGTAAAGAGTCGGACACAAATGAAGTGACCTAGCACACACACATGCTCTCATGTAAATCAGTGATCCCCAGGAACATTTGTGTCTTATTTGATATCCTATATAGGACAGAGGATAAAACATTTATTAAATATAAGTTTGGTGAACCAAATATTCAAGATTGTAACTGTCTCCTCTGTTTCAACCTCTATCACCCAGACCTCAAAAAACTAGGGTTGATTTGGACCCTCTTGAGAATCCAAGAGGCCAAGAGTGAGTAAGGCTGTGAGAATGCTGGGGCTCAGGAGGGAAGAGTTCTGTGCTCTAAGTTCATCTGGATTCTGGGAAAGGCAGCAGTCTTTCCTAGACTCAGGGTCTGGAAAGGCCCCCCAGTCAGGCGAAATGGTGTTCCTAAGAAAGACCCCTTCTCACTCCACTCTGGTGGACAGTGTGGACTCAGAGCATCCTGATCTGGAAGGGACTGTGTTCACTGTTCTACCACAGCCCCTGAGACCACGTTTCAGGGAGAAGGAGGAGGATACAAAGGCATGGAGAAGGGTAGAAGGCAGCCAGCCTCCACAGCCCTTCAGCCAGTGACAGCCCAAGCCCTGCCCAGCCAAGAGCCCACTACTGCGTCCTTCAGTCCAGGTCTGCACCTGCCTTCCCTCCCCATGAGTGTCTCCCAGAAAACTGAGGTGCCACCCCACCTTTCTTCAGAGTCCCTTCCTTCTTTCTCTGGGCATCTGCAAGGGTGTGTGTGTGTGTGTGTCCCTTCCTCATTTCTCTGGACATCTGCAGTGTGTGTGTGGGCGTGTGTGTGTATGTGTGTCCTGGTTCAGTTAGGACGAGGTCAGAAGCAGAAGAGAGGGGGCTCCTGTCACTGTACTTCCCACCTGGCTATTCCCCCTGGGACGGGAGTAGGGGAGGCAGGCCTGGGAGCCCTAGGCTGGATGGGGCCTGCTACAGTCCCAGGCAGCAAGTCTTGAGATCCAAGTACTGACATGGGTGTCATTAGGAAAGAACAGAGGCGGTAGCAGCAGGGGAAGCCTCTGGGCTGGAGAGAGCAGAATTCCTCAAGACCATCTCCAGACAGATGGGCCCTGCAAAGGCAAACCAGACCTCCATGGAGTCTGTGCTGGAGAGGGGCTCTGCAGGCAAGGGTGGGGGGTACTCTGTATCTGCCACACAAGTGCAGTCTCACCAGGGAGCAGGAATCCCTGAACCAGAGACCTACCCTGGGCTTCCTCAGAGCTCCCAGAGAAAGGCCACGCCCCTGGAGACTGTTGTCATGGCAGCAGCTGGCAGGAGCTAACAGTCTTCCCCATTGGCCTGCATGGCTGCTCTGCCTGCCTTCTGGGACCTTCAGCTCCTGCTCCCTGAAAAGGCCTCTGCTGTCCACTCTGACTGCGTGTAAACATGGCTGGAGCCCACGTCTCTGTGAGCAGTTTTCACCAAGGAAATATCCCTGTAGCATATTCTGAACATCTCTAGATGGTGAGATGTTGGGAGCAAGTCCCTCCTGAATCATACAAGCCATCAAGAAACCTAGTGAGGATAACCGGAAGTCCACAGATGTATGTCCCAGGGCCGGTCTCTTTCCTGGCTTGCTAGATGAACTTAGCAATGTATTTAACCTTTTTCTCTCCTTCCTGGCTTGCCAGATGAACTTAGCAATATATTTAATCTTTTTCCAGGTCTATTTTCTCATCTGTAAATAAGATCAAAAGCAGATTTATAAAATTGTGTCTGTATAGCATGTATAATGGAGAAGGCAATGGCACCCCACTCCAGTACTCTTGCCTGGAAAATCCCATGGATGGAGGAGCCTGGTAGGCTGCAGTCCACGGGGTCGCTAGGAGTCGGACACGGTTGAGCGACTTCACTTTCACTTTTCACTTTCATGCATTGGAGAAGGAAATGGCAACCCACTCCAGTGTTCTTGCCTGGAGAATCCCAGGGATAGGGGAGCCTGTGGGCTGCCGTCTCTGGGGTCACACAGAGTTGGACATGACTGAAGCGACTTAGCAGCAGCAGCATGTATAAATAAATTTTCAATCTGGTCTCAATTCAGACATGCGCAATAATGACATTTTGGACTAGGTTCAAAGTGGTGTTAGTTTGGTTACAACTAAAGTAGCAAATATGCAAAGCAAAGGACACAGAAGAGATGACAGTGCAGGTGACTGAAGGAAACAATCCCTTCTCTGTCTTATAGGTCACTCTAGTGTGGCCAAAGCCCAGTGGTCTTGGCAGCCCATGTGACATGAGATGCTCACCAAGTCACAGGAGCACAGAACTGTGGGTTCACCACTGTTTAACATGTTATTGACCAGGGATTTTTGTTGAAATTCACAACTGTGGCATTAATAAATCTCTTGTCAATAATGTGTTAAGCTCCCAGTGCTGTCAGCTTGCAGAAAGAATTATAGACTAACCTACAAGGTGCTTCCCTTTTGGCTCACCTGGTAAAGAATCCGCCCGCAAAGCGGGAGACCTGGGTTTGATCCCTGAGTTGGGAAGATCCCCTGGAGAAGGGAAAGGATACCCACTCCAGTATTCTGGCCTGGAGAATTCCATGAACTGTATAGTCCATGGGGTCACAAAGAGTTGAACTCGACTGAGCGACTTTCACTTTTACTTTCACAAGGCGCTGTATCGGCTCTGTGTGAGGCACTTCACCAAGACCTAATGCCAGGTTCTGGGCCTTGACATTCTGTGACAGCACTGAGAAATGCCTCTCTTCTGTATCTGTTCTTCAGGTAAGGTGTTTTCAGTGCATGTCAACTTAGGGGCATTTTTGTGGACAGGGCTAGACATGATCTACTTCATTGGGAGGAGAATATGTCCACCTCTGCTCAATTTGGCAGAAGAAAAGTCCTAGAATATTTATCCAAAGACTGTGTGGAAAAAAAGTAAGGAACATATATTAACAGCATAAAGGGAGACATGAGAAAGGATAAAAGAAGAGATCAAAGGTGTTCAAAGTGAAGATCTTCACTATCTGCCATGATAAGTGATGAAATCAGATGTTGACTAGCATCCAAGCCATGAGTCCACAGTGCTCTGAAAAAATCCCTTTTCTTCTAGCCTGAGCTAAAGTACCTGGTTCTCTCCAAAAGCAATGGTGGTGTGAGGCCTTTGAGGTCATATGTTCATATGGCTCTCTGTACCTGTGATCTATTTTTATGCTCCTGAAACATCCCAAGGAGCATTTCCTTTATGAGATGTGCCTTCCTTTATATTACCTGTTCATATTCCTTTATAGTACCAGGACTGGGGAATTATTCATTCTAGAAGAATGGCACAGCAGGAGCAGAGTGGGTAATGCATGTTAGGGTCACACTGATTGGGGGGGTCTCTTTTGGCTGGTACAGAGGAAAAACTGTTAATAAAGCTTAGACTATGTGACTCAGACTAGATCCTGAAGAGTGATGAAGGTCAGGATAGGGAATCTTCCAGAGCATTTGAGCAGAATGGCAAGATAAAATCAGGAAATAAGGTAGATTAATTCCAGTTTGCACCGGACATTATCTTCTCCAAATTTCTACTGACCTGCTAATAATCCCCACCTCACATGAGAGGTGAGAGGGCACGAGGAATTGTGCACTGGCCTATATAAAGCAACTGTCCCCATGCAGGACACATAGCAGGTACAGTAGTGATGAAGTTCCCAGAGACCTCTAAAGGATAATCATTTCCTAGTGATTTGGCCTTTGTGTCTCCCCCAATTTATTCACCCTCAATGTAACATATACACTGATGGTTATACAAAACAATCATAACTGCCTTTCATCGCATGTCCAAGATGGAAGGCTTCAGCACCCCCAATTTAAGTAAATGGTAAAATTCTTAGCAGCCAAAACAATGTTGGTTAATACAGCTTATAAATTCTGTTAAAACTGTAAGCAGTAACTAATTCATGATATGTATATGTGAGGTTTGAGGGGCTCATTAGCCGAATACAGCTGCATAGATGAAATGGAAAACTCCGAATGCATAGATGTAATGCAGAGGTTAATTCATCCTGAAAAGGGCCCCTTGATTTGTATGGGCACTATCTAAGAAGGGTTATGGCAGGCAAAATTTTAAGATGGTCCCAAAGACCTTCAAGCTTATTCCCTCCTATTTATTGTAGATGGGACCTATGAATATGAAGAGCTACCGCTCCCATGATTATGTCACATTATATGGCAAAATGGATTTTGCAGATAGAATCCATGTCCCAAATCATTGCGTTAATCAAAAGGGCAATCACTTAGTGGGTGTGACCAAACTGAACAAGTCCTTAAAGAGATGGCCATTCCTTAAGTCAGAAAGATTTGAAGTGTGAAAAGGATTCGATGTGAGGGAGATTTTCCACTTTTGGCTTTCAAGATAGAGGGGCCATGTGGGAAGGAATGTGGGTGATGTCTGAGCCAAGTGTGGCCCCCAGCTGATGGTCAGGAGGAAAGCAGGATCTCAATCCTACAACCACAAGGAACTTAATTCTGCCACAACCATGTAAGCCTGGAAAAGGACTCTAAGTTGCAGATGAGTGTAGCCTGGCTGACATCTTGATTTCAGCCTTATGAGATCCTGAACAGAGAACTCAATACACGCCTGACTTCTGACTTACTGAACTGGTAGCCAAAGAAATGGATGTTATTTCAAGCAGCTAAATTTGGTATTTTGTTACATGACAACAGAAAACTAATACAGGGGTCATACAATGTCTCAGATATTTTTGTAAAATTACCAAAGCAAAAATACTGACAATTAAAAAATACTGTCTTTTTCTACTCTGACTCCCCTCATGTTCGTAGTGGTGAGATGGAGGTGGGCATGTTTGGGATCAAATTTAAGGGGAAGTTGATTTGGAATCACATTTAGTTTGGGTTTACTTGTATAATTTATTCATGCTTTTCTCAGTCACTTCCGCATATAATTAATTACCAGTAAGATTTCACAGTGTACTAAGTAGAAGCTCTAAGATTCAAACTAGAGTTATCTGACTCTAATGCTAATGAACTAATGCTATACTCTATTGCTGTTCATACGTTTAGTGAATCTTGAATAAATTTTACAGCTCAAATGAATACCATGGTGGTTTAACACCAGCCACTTGCTAGCATGTGATGCTATTTCCCACTTCATTATCTGATTTCAAGATACTTTTTCAGTCTTGGCTCCCATTGCTTCCCTATAAATATGTAAAATATGATTTCTCAAAGATAAACTTCTGATCTTTTGCTACACCAGCTACATGTATGGCTTTGCCCAATCACATCCACACAGATTCATATTAATTTCTTGGTGATATGGTATCAAATACTGACATTGACTAAGAAGATATCTTAAAATTCAAAATTTCTACTACTCTGAAGACTGTGGGAGAGGACAAATAATTTTCCCTCTACCCTTCTAGGTTCTTTACTGAGACCCTACTGTAATAAAGAACAGATTAGTAAGAGAAAAACAAACACATTTAATAACATGTATACATCCCAGATGGCGCTAGTGGTAAAGAGTCTGCCTGCCAATGCAGAAGACACAAGAAAGGTGGGTTTGATCCTTGGATAGGGAAGATACCCTGGAGGAAGAAAGGGCAATCCACGCCAGCATTCTTACCTGGAACATTCCATTGACAGAGAAGCCTGGCGGGCAACAGTCCATGTAGTTGGAAACAGTTGCAAAGAGTTGGTCACGGCTGTGTGAGCACACATGCACGCGTAGGTCCTGTATATAAAGGAGACCCAGCAAAACTGAGTAACTCCCAGAAATAGCCCAAGGTACCGCCTTAAATACCATCTCTAGCTAAAGACAAAGGATGTTGCTGGTGGGGGTGGGAATGGGGGAGACCAGTCAATAGAGGCGACCAGGAAAAGTGAAGTAAACAAGAATAAGGTTGTTATGCAAATTCAACTTGTAGCTTTCTCCATTGATAAAAGTTTCTAGAGATTTAGTTATCCTTCTCTTCCAGGTACTGAGAGGCAGACACCCTTACAAGTGGAAATTTCCCTTATAAATGTAAATATCTCTTAGGAAAGGGTAAATTACCGGTTTTCTGAGCTTCTGCTAGGTCTGGATTTCTTAAAAAATCATCAGCCTAAAATAATCTTGTGCCCAAAGGCATATTTTGGAGTGGCAAATTCTGCTCCTCTTCAGGACACGGACATCAAACTGGTTTGTAAGCATCATTATTAAGAGTATTTAAGATAAAAATATTCACAAGAAAACTTAAATGTTAAGCTCATAAAAGAAAGAAATTTGACAGAGGTAGACAGCAGTTCTACCTCTAAAATTTTACCTGTCACCAATAATGAATTGTAAAACTAAATTTTTTATCAACAGTAATAATAGTAACAAATGTATTAACCATGCAAAGGAAAGATAGAATTATATTTACATTTTTCTCCAAGAAAAATTATATTACACAGACATATGAAGAGAGGAGCAAAAGAGTTTGTAATAAAAAAAATTGTAGGGAAAAAATCATAGAAGTGGGCCAGGCAGTAATTAATAAAAATGCTGTGTGTATGGAAATTGAGATGTTCTGTATATACCAGCTGTTCAAATTTCATAATTTCCTGTGATTTATTATAAATTAATATTAACTTTGGCACCTAGTTGCCTGCATTGCTCATATATTTTTGACATCCTTTTTCATAAAGCACGTCCCCTGAATTGTAAGTTTCAGGCCTCATAACTTAGATCAGTCCCTGAGATGGTATGATGTAGTATGAAATTTTGGTTGTAATTGTGATAATATGGATGTGGCCATGGTAGGGAACTAGGAAATAGAGGAATTGTGGAGGTTAATCATAATCTTGAAGACTTGAACATGTGACCGACCAGCTTTTAAAATCTGAAGTTCCAATTTGGTATTATGAAATTATGTGACCTCAGAGGCTGACTTCATGGACCCTCCCCCCACCTCCGCCACCACATACACAGGGGCCCTTCACAAGGGGAGCCTCAGCTGTTCTGTCCATTTCAAACTTCCAAAAAACGTGGCTGCCTGAAGGATCCATATTAGTATTATCACTGAGAAGGGAAAACAGGTGGCTGGGTTGTTTACTTATTCCCACACATGCTTGAATCTACCTCCTGCTTCCCAAATGACAGCAGAGAGCTCTTTTCTGTTTTTTAATGGCAAACAGGATGTAGGCTGATAGTAATAACAGTAATGATAATAATAACTATAAGGAATAGAACTGGCAAATATTAAAAAGAACTAGTAAAAGTCTCTCTCACTTGGACCCTCACTTCCTCAACCCTATTTCAAGTGCCTGGACAGGACTGCAAGGGAAATGCTCGACCTCCGGTGGTGGGGAGGTGGAAAGTCGAGGAAGCAGGCGGAGGAACAAAAAGGAGACTCCGGGGATTAACCCTCAAGGGCTGATTCTCTCTGATAATCTGAGAAAGCCACATAGACATTCCAAGGAGATGATACACTTGACAGAAGATTTTCAGGTGGGGGCGGGGGGGACAACTCGGCTCCAGCTGTGCTGTTGAGTTAATCGAGGACCTGAACTTACTGTTAACATGGCCTCGCTGGACAAAGGGCTGACGTGAACTTCAGTCACTGTGTAGTCTGAGTCCTGTTTCCCGCCTAGGCACCATCTCCCTCTTACCTTGGAGTAGGCGTAGGCGGGCGCGCTTCTAGACCAGAGGAACAGAGTAGCGTCTGCCCACGATTTGATCAGAGGCTATCCAAAGGCGAGGGCGAACACCAATGCGGGTCCACAACTGCATTGCCTATGCTCCTTTCCTGCCCCTGCTACTGTCGACTTTGGGGCAAAAAAATGGTGGGCTTGTGGGGCGGCGGTCAGGCTTGGGTACCAGCTCCCTACTGCATTGAAAGCAGGTTGGCCTCCGGCCCAGGAAAAGAGGAGGAGGAGGCAAATTCCTGGGTTCCCTGCAAGTGCAGGTAGAAGCCACCTGCAAACCACCGGAAAGGAAAGTGGGGAGGGGGGACCCGGGAGCAGGTCCAGTACTGCAGTTTTCACCCCACAGCCTCGTCTTCTATCCATTTTGATTCAGAAAATGGTGGGCAACGGGAATGCTGGGGAGGTGGGCGGGAACCCTGCGTGGGTGCAAGCTTCCTATTGCGGAAGACGTGGGCGGGTGGGTGGAGGGAAAGATGGAGAGAGGTAAGCTCACCGGATTCCTGCCGGTGGGGTGCTTGTAGACCCTAGGGATGGGGGCGGGCAGACATGGAAGCAAATCCTTTCAGGGACTGCATTCCCCACACTTTCGCCCTGTCGCCCTGGGGGGTTGATGGAGCTCTGAAAAGGAGTGTAAGGAAAACATGGTCTTTTTTCACAAGAAAATTCCTGACATGCCACACTAGAAGGTTAACAGTATAGTTC
Organism: Bos javanicus; assembly: GCF_032452875.1. NCBI lineage: Eukaryota > Metazoa > Chordata > Mammalia > Artiodactyla > Bovidae > Bos > Bos javanicus. The sequence goes on from NC_083897.1 coordinate 53,944,839, forward strand.
TGGATTTTTTTTTTTTTTAATTTTTTCTCTTTTGTTCGAGTCTTCTGTTTTTCCATGTACTTGGGTAACAAATAAAGTTAAAAAAATTAAAAAGTATAAAATTCAAAAGGGTTTGTCAAATCATCTGATAATTGTTTTAACATCACTAATCCATAAGTCTGTCCCCCAATATATTTTTGTTACACAATATGTATTTTAACATTTCACAGGTGACTCTATTGCATCCTAAACTTTGAGAGCCATCTCTTGTTTGTCAGGTTAGGCTAAGCTTATGCTGGGGTAACAATCCCCAAACTTCAGTGGCTTAACATGGAAAAGGTTTAGTTTCCAGCACACAAGGAATTCCCAGCATCCCTTGGTGAAGGTCAGGGGTGAGGGGGCTCTGATTCCTATAGTTTGTCATGGACCCCAGCTGACAGAGGCTCCACAACCTGGAACCTTGCTGGTTACTGTGGCAAGGGGAGAGTGTCATAGAAATCTCTCACCTACTCCCTCTATAAATTCACTGTAGTCTAGAAGTAACAGAAGTCACTGCCATGCACAGCTGATTAGCCAAAACTAGTCACGTAGCCTCACCGAATGACAAGGGGCTGAGGGTGCTATGGGATTAGAAGTATAGTTTTCTGTGTGCAGAGAGGCAGTATAAACAGAAAATATTCATAAAAATGCCAGGGGGAGTGCCTTTGTAAAGCACTAGAAAAAATTGAAAATTGTAAAGAAAAAGTGACAAGTTTCTATGGAACAAAGCAAGAATGAATGTACCCTTGGCTTTTTCTTTTCCCTCTATGGTGTTATTTTGGGGGAATCTTCAGACTACTCTTTAAGCTTGATGGATGCTGGTCCAGCTGGATTCTGGCTGGAGTGAGATGAGAGTCCAGCAATTCACCAGTTCTATATGACAGGATGAATCTAGCTCCCTGGACAGGATGTGGAAGGGCTCCCCCAAGGCACACCACTCTCCAGGGTGGTCTGACATTGGTTTCTCTGCTCCAGCCTGCAGCAGGCACCACTCTTCTAGGCTGAGGCCCAGACTGTCCTAGACATGCATACCTGGAAGACAACGACTGTCCCCATTGCAGGTCAGAGCACTTTGCCTCTCCTTCCTTCTCCCTCCCTCTTTAGAGGAACCTTCTATAGCGGAGGAGATAAGCCCAAGGATTCCCAACTGGAAACACTGGTTTCTGGCCTGGGCCTAACCAGGTAACTTAGGGCTGAAGCAGAAGGGCCTGCCCCTTCTGTCAGAGTCCAGTGAAGTACCCGCCCCCCATCCCGAAATGGAATTAGACCTCAGACAAGACCTCACCCATCCCTCTCCCACTCACCTTGCTCAGATTCCCGGAAGGGCCTCAGATGTGCCCTGGCCTGTTTGGGTGGTTCTATGGTGACTTTAGGTCTGTGTGTGCTGGTGCGGTGCTTCTGATGTTTGCGTCAGCCCAGGCCCAGAGGTACAGGTGCCCCCAGGTAAAGGGAGCTTTAAAGGCCTGTGGTCTGACAGCTCAGGAGAAAAGAGGTGTCACTCCTGTGTGAACACCTCTATGCACTGCAGTACCAGGGGTCAGGGCAGTCAGGCTGTGGGTTGGTGTGAAAACATTTTGGAGGTGTTGATGGTGGAGGGTCAGCAGCATCCAGAGCCTGGTTGTCTGAGCCTCTCACCACTTCCCTGCTCACACAGAAGGCTGGTATCCCTGTCACATGTCCAAGAAGCTGCCAGCCTGCCAACTCCAGAGCACAAAGCATTGAGGGTCCAGGACCCTGGAGAGAGCTGTGTGCTAAGCAGGATGCCCACAATGCCTGGGAGTGGGAGCCCCTCTGGTGAGGAAGCATAGAGGGATCAGGTTCAGGGTTCTTACAAAACACTCAGGCGCCAGAAGGTATGTGGATGACTGCCAGGAAAAAGTCACCGGGTCTTTGGTGGCCAGGGAGTCACATAGCTCAAATATTTCCTCAAAAGAACCTTTAGATCTCCCTGACATTTATGCTAAGGCCACATTTGCTCCAGATTGTTCCCATACTCTGAGCACATTTGGGCAGCCAGAGCCAGGCAGTTTCTGCTCGTTGAAGGACTCCTTTGCTTGTCCTCACTGGCCTGGCACAGACTCTCTTATTATTGCACCACAGTCTGAGACTCTTCCTGCCTAATCTGCCTTCCTTCCCGCTCTTCTTTCCATAGATGTGAGCTGTGCATCACAGTCTGAAGACTTTTCCCAGGTCATCTGCCTCCTTCCTCTTCTATTTTTCATAGGTGTTCCCCCAGTAAATCTCTAATCTTGTCTAATCCTATCTTGGCACTTGCTTCCAGGAGGGCCTGCATCGATACATAGGCTCAGGGTATTTTCACAGATGAAAGCTCATGTTTCACATTTCTCAAAAACTGTACTGTTTTTCAGAGAGGCAGGGTAGTACAGTAAAAAGCCTGACTTCACTGGGTTCAAGTCCCAGGTCTGTTACTTTTAGCTGTGTGTTCTTGGCCTCTGTGCCCCTTTTCTAAAACCAGGACAATCACATTACTTCCTTAGGATTGTTGTGAGGTTATATGAATGATTTTTATACAGAGCACTTAGTCTCTCACATATTAAATAATATCAGGTATTTTACCATCTTTGGTAGATGAAGGTAGAAGAGGGGAAGGATCTTATCAAGTCTTGTAGCTACAGATGAGCTTCGCTCTGAAACTCTCAAGGTTCTAGAACTCTAAGTATATATGCTTTAGTGACTTTTACCTAGAAGCTAAAATTAAGGTACAAGCAAACACATGAACCAGTGAAACGGCATGATGATTCCCCTAACTTTATATTATTTAACAAAATCCAAAGTATCTCCAACATCTGTTCTTCCTTATACAGACTTTCACATTTTGAAATGTCTTTCTATCTATATAAACTGTTAACCATTATTATTACAATAGTTCACAGTTCATGATATATTTTAAAATCTCATTTGATTCTAGAAAAAGCTCAGCTAGGTGTTACCTCATAATGAATTATGAAAAAAATAAGAGGAAACAAATAAGGGTTCCTCAATTCTTAATGGTATCTTTAAAAACCCTTAGGAGTCTGAGGACCTCAGGTTGAGAACCACAGATCTTAAAAATATATTATCACCCTTTTCTTTTGGGAAGGGAAACAGGTGAGAGAATTGTCATTTTTGAACATTTATTCTGTACTAGAGAATTTTCTTAGGCAAGACATGGCTTATATTTAATGGCTACCTTCTTTACTTTCTAAGTGTTTAACTGGTGTCATGAGGTTATTTCACAACCTGCTTCCATTGTGAAATCCACATACATTATCCTGAATGGAAAACGTATTTTTGTTGTTAATCATATTGATGAAAATTACAAATGACAATTATAACAACATTTATTATGGAACCACCATGTTAGCTAGGCATTGAATCTGATGGGGTAAATACATTCTTAAAACCACCCTTCAGTTTCAGAAGGGAAGCCATTTAGTCATCTAGATGCAACTATATCACCTGTGTAGTTTAAGATGAGAAACTTGCTAAATCAACAGATTTGCATAATTTGGGTATACTTATTGTAATTGACTATTTTTTTCGTCAATAGGATAGCCTGGTTTACGTCCTAATAAAGTACTTTAGGCCTCTCCTGAATATTCCTATTCTTTTTTAAAAATGAAGAAATCAGCTAACCACCTATTAAATGGGAAATACTGAATTATGTCATTGAGATATTAACATGTGTATTGTGTTCTTATATTTTTCTCTCCTCATTTTCTGCAGAGATCCAACAGAGTGAGGTTTGTGGCAGAGCTGGAGATATAATCCTTTGAAAAGGATTATATCCTGACAAAATCAAGCTAGGTTTCACTAGGTGGGAATGGAGGCCATGTGAAGGCAGCAAGAGAAAAGAGGTCAGGATTTGTAGGTCCTTCCAGTAGCAGAGACATGAGTATTTTCCCGTATCAGGCCCCAAGGAAGACTCTGGTGGGCTCAGGGAAGCTGGGAACCTTACCAAAGATCTTACCAAAGATCCCCCTACCCAAAGGGTTGATGGAACCAGCAGGGACAAAGGATCTGAAGACACTGGGCCAATTTGGTAAAAGTGCACCTCATCCCCAACTAGTGTGAAGAGTCATCTGATGTCGGTAGGGATCTCCTCAGGCTTTGGTGCTAGATAAGACCATAGGATATTTGTACAACCAATGGAGATGGGGAATCCTCAATAATAACTTTCGTAGATATCCCACCAACATGCTATGGTTGGATCTCAGGGTCATATTTATGTTCATTTAGAGGCAATGTGATATTTCTAACATGGTCAGGCATGTGAGCTAAGGAAATGGCTACCCACCCCAGTATGCTTGCCTGGAAAATCACATGGACAGAGGAGCCTGGTGGGCTATAGTCCATGGGTTCAGAGTAGGACACGACTGAGCAACTGAACACTATTATAAATAATAAACTAAGCAACTATTCTTATACTACAGAGATGATGTGTTTACTTGTATACTAGGCTTCCTGTTAAATGGATAAAAGTCCTTGTTAAGAACTCCTCTAGTTGGCTAAGGCCCTAGGTCCCAAAGAGAACATAATTTTAATATATGGCATAGTATGAATGATGGTTAGTTTTAGGTATGTGTGTGCTAGAAATCTCATCTGCCTTCCCCCACCAATCTATTTTTCTTCCCTGCTGTATCCCCCAAGCTTACCAATACAGATATATCAAATGTCATCTTTGCCCTTTGATTTCCAATGTGGCCAAAGGGAAATATCCAGCAGTAGATAAAACGGAGGGAAGAATGAGGTCAGGTACTTCACCCCAGTCCTTCCTGGATTCGGTCTTCCTCAAGGTTTCTGTGAGCTAACTGCATCTTGAATATTCCACTCCATTCCAGTAATTCCTCCTTCCCCTCCCCCTGCTCCTTCTTCTCACCCCAACTCTCACTCCTCCCCAGCTCCTATTCCAGTCTTCCTCACTCCCTCCTCCCTCTCCTCACCCTGTTCTCTCCTCTCCTACTCTTGTCTAGAGGTAGTAACACCATGTTACAGACTGAATTGAGTTACCTCCAAACTCATGTTAAATTCCTACCATCACTTCAGACCCAACCCCCACACAGTTATCTCATAATGTGGCTGTTTGGAGACATAGTCTTTATAGAGGTTAACTAAGTTAAAATGAGATTAAGGTGAGCCCTAGTATACTACTACTGGCCTCCTTTTAAGAGATTAGAATTTTTAAGTTACCCAGTCTGTGGGTGACTCCTCGACTGACAACTTGGGGAAAATTCTCTATTAAACTCCTCAAATCATCCATTTTGGGTCCCATTTATTTCCTCTTCAGACCCAGACAGACCCAGGATTATATGTGATTCTTATTCTGTTTGTTCTTAGTGTATTTTCTAAAGTTTCTGTGGTAACCATAAAATACTTTTTTCACTAAAGAAGTAACAGTGTTGTGAAGCTAAACTTCGTTTGACTAGGGGATTTTCACAGAAGATGGATTTATCATCATAGGTGTCCAACACAGTCCGTCTTCTCCATAGACTTACTAACTCTAGGATTCCCAATCTTATGTCCAAGGGATTATTAAAGCATTGGGAACATGGCATCAATGCTGGAGCTGGAAAAGCTGCCATCCTTGGTCCCAAATCTACAAGTATGTCTAATACTGGAGGTGGCTGCCCATGCTTCCTCTGGTGGGAAACAGCAAAACTCTCCCTAATTTTAAAGGAGTGTTGCAGTACCCATTAAATATCCTATTATACTAGCCCAACTCAGAGACAAGGGGCCTCAGGAACAAAAGTGGCTCTTAGAAGCATCAGTAGAAAGCAATCCCACCCTGAGCAGCCACACAGAGGGGAGAGAAGGGGAGCTGACTTGGCAGGGTGCACTCCCAAGCTGCTACACCCAACAATAAAAGGAATTCTTTCATTAGGAGTCGGAACTCTCTCCTTTAGTACCACCTAGATCTTTCCTGAGCCTGCTGACTTCTCAGGCTTAATAACATTAAAGACACACTGCAAATTGCTTGCTTTGAAATTTAGAAACAAATTTTATTTAAGATCTGAAATACGATTCCTAAAATATCAACTTCTCCGGAAAACCATGGCTACACAATAATGCATTGCCTCTATCATGTTAGAACGTGCATTAGACTCAAATACAAAAACCATGAAACAAACCACCATCCTTCAACAACTTGAGCAAAGATAGAATGAATGCCTAAGGAACAACATAGATGGACTTGCAGAGGATGGGCTGTTTTACTTCAAGCACCATAAAAAAAAAAAAAGCACAATTGCATGGGTTTTCGGGTATATACATTAAGTTGAACCTTTGGCACTAGGAATCAGGGCATTTTTCACGTAGCATTAACACATATTAGAAAATTGTGTAGTGTCAAAGGGATAGAACCACCAGCATTCAAGCAATGTTGTCAACTAGGCAATAAAATGTTCTACTGAATGTTTCTTCTTTGTCTAATTACTGCATACACTGGTAGCAACTTTGAAATGAGAAAAGGAGCTTACACTCCTTTTATTTTCTGTTTAGGAGAAAACAGAAAACTGAAACATAAGCCCTGTTATACATTAACAATTTTAAAGAGTATCAATTATACAAGAAAAAAGACTAAGAACAAAAAGAGCGTTTACAGATACCAGACATAACAGCGAGTGGTCAGTAGACCCTCACAGGGCTTTGCGGTGGTACTCAGCAGAAGCCACTTTATAATCGCTGGCAGTGAACAGGGACGCAGCATTTTTTGCCAGGTATTTCAGGAAATCATGCAAATAGCCCAACAATAATGCAAGGCTCTTCTCATCAAGGGGCGTGTATGCCAACATTGCCCCAATTCTTACAAATAATCTCAGGAGGTGTGGTGCCCCATAAACCTGGGACATCGGCGCATCAGGGTGAGCCAAGAGAATTTCAGCATACTGGGGCCTCTCAAATTTGTAGAGCAGCTGGGTGCCCAACATCACGTTGAAATACTCTTTTATCCCTCCCACCACCTCATTAACTGCATACTCCTTGTTGTCAACATTGCCTTGCGATCTTTTGCAGTTGGCGTATTCTTCCAAAATAGTATCCACGTTTTTCTTGGCTGGGAGTTGGAAAAGTTGCTTCTGCCTGGTGACTAAGTCCCAGTCCTCAACAAGCCATGGTTTTAATTCTTCAGGAATCTTCACCTTAACTTCCATTCTATTCTTGAAAGCATCCTCACTTTCAACTGTGGGGTCTGCCCGGGCCCTTTTCTTCCGAGGTGGCTGGGGTGCTTCGCTGGTGCTGCCACCATCTCCATTCCCAGGGGTCTTCTGTTTGTTCCTTCTGGTCTTCCTCACCGACCCTGATGGGGGGTTCTCAGCAGAGCGACCCCCCCATCTCCCTGGGAGTGCTGCTTCCAGATTCTTCTGCTGGGGACCAGCTGTCTTCTTTCCAGAGGACCCTCTCATTTTACTTCTTTGCATATTGCTTCTAGTTGGTTTTTTGAAATTGTCTTCTTCGGCAGATTGGTGTCCACGGGTTTGAGAACCCTGCTTTCTGGAACTCATTCAACCCTGTTTTTATTCCAACCACTGTAATATATAAAACATTTTATTTGATTGTTTTCTATGGAGACCTTGAACACAGTGTGCTTCCTAAAGGCCTATTAAAGCACAACACACACTACTCTCTTGGAATCTGGATTTCAAATCCTGTTTCAGGGCCAACCAATTAATTGTTAGTGACCTCTTTGCTTGCTCTTTGATCCTCACTACCCCTCACCCACTACTCTCAGCCTACCCAATCACTCATCAGACCTGCCCATAAATTAGTTTTTTGATTTCACTCAAAAGACAGGAATATAATTTCAGAGAAAGAATGAATTAAACTACAAAAGGCAGTGGAGGTGAAATTCAGGATTTCTGAACAGTAAAAATGACAAGACAAAAGAAACAAGAAAGATTAATTTAGCTGCCTGGAAGCAAAATGCATACCAGCAAAGGTTTTTGTGTAAGTCCAGGTAGGCCTGAACTAGGCTGATGACAGAGTCAAGAGAAAGTGAATAGAGAACTTGGTAAATGAAGGAGAGAGAGGAGTCAAAGGAGACCCTACAATTTTAGGTCTGGGTAATTAATGAATTAGTAAAAGCACTAATTTTTAATGGTTAGTTTGGAATTAGTAATAAAATAGGAAACAAGTTCATTCATTCATTCAAGTTACTCTTCATATATTACTACTTATGTACTTTGGAACAGGTATTATGCCAGGTACTAGGGATTCGAATATCTAAAGTGACAATTATGAAACAACAAGGTTAGTATAGTGATAGTTATATAAACACAGGATATTTTTGGAGCAAACAAGAAATGGTACCTAATGCTACTTTCAGTGATAGCTTGTTGGAGGTGATAAATTGGTGAGGGATGAAGTCAGTGATGACTGCCAGGGTTTTGAGAATGGGTGATTAGGTCATAGTATTATCACCAAATAAGACTGCATCTAGAAGAGGAGGAAACAGACTGGAGAGGAAAGAAGTTTGGTATAGACCTAGGAAGTGTGAGGTATGCAGTTAAACATGTGACTTTAATGCTTAGGTGAGAGGTCAGAAGCAGAAATGGAGACCTGAGTGTAATCATCATATAGATAGGAATAGAAATAGTTCATGGAGGATAGAGGAAGAACTGAACAGGTCTAGAATTCTGGACAAACCTAAGAAAGAATTATATTTAAGGGATGAGTGGAGAGAAAGACTACAAAAAAAAAAAAACAAACCAAGAGCAAAAATGGTCCAAGCAGCCATAGGAGAATTAGGACAATGTTATTTTGGAATCCAAAAAAGTTGAGAATTTCAAGAACGAAAAAGATGATTTACACTGTAAAGTGCAGCAGAGAGGGTTAGTGAGATAAAGATGAAAACAACAGTTTTCTGGGATTCTTACGGAATGACAGATTAAACAAGTCCTTTAACTTACGCAATCCTTTTCTTTCCCTGCCAAGAACTCCTAGTGTTTTCCCAGATGGAATTTTATAGATCTTCTGGGATGGTCGTGGAGATGAGGTGAGACACACAACCTAGAAAGGGAAAGCAGGCATCAACAATGACCTTTTGTGAAATCCAGGAAAAAGAAAAAATAATCTAACTTTAAAACATGTGGTTTACAATTGTGATATCAGAGAAAACACATGGGTTTTGCTGTTAGACATACTTCTACTTCAGTTAGGCTGTCATTTACGGGTTGTGAGGCTCTGGGCAAGGTATGTTAAGCTTTCTTGGCCTCTTTCATCTATGGAGTGTGGCAAATTACCCCTAGGTAAGAATTTCATAAATACGATGTGGCTGAACAGCCAACACAGTACCTTGCAAGAGTATCCGCATATGTGAATAAGGACACAAGGATGTTCACTGCAGTGGTGTTTGAAATACTGAAGAACCGGAAATACCTAAATATTCTTCAATAAGGAAATGGCAATAGAAAGTATGATGTATGCACACCACGGAAGAACATTCAAATGAAATAAGCAGATTCATGTACTGATGTGGGATGATGTTCAATTATACACTATTAGATAAATAGGCAAGTTGCATAATGTATAATGTGTACAACAGGATCCCAGAGATAGCCTAAGTGGAGAAATAAGCACGTTTTAGAGAGTTCTTATGAACAGTGAGGTCCAACTTCCGTGTTTTAAACTGATGCGTATACATCAGAAAATATCTAGATGAATAAATACCAGACTATTAAAACCAGGGTACCCTCTGGGAAAGAACGAGACATGATGGTGGACAAGCCTGAAACCAGGTTTCTCTGGTAATCACAATTTTAACCCACAGAAAAAGCCCTTTTGCCAATTGCTAGGCCCCCTGAGATTATGTGAGCAGGTTTAAGGGAATCCCTGAAGGGGAAATGAGATAAGTAGTACTAGAAAACTAGAGCCCTGCATCAGGGGAGTCAGTTATTGGCAAGAGGCCTGGGTGCTATCACTAAGCATATGATTTCCTCTGACAGGACACAAAGCTCTCAGCAGAAATCCGAGCAAAGGTGCTCCTCAGCATCAAAATTTGTGAATACAGACACTGACCCTGTAGGAATCAGAACCTTCTGGCTGAGAGGGATATATAGACACATCCTGTTAAGGATCAGACGTGGTTAGTGTTTCATGGTATTACATCGTAAGCTACTAAGCTTACAAAATGTTTCTTACAAAAATTTTACTGTAACTGGGACAGAGGGAACACAGTACGTGAGGATATCAGAGTTTAGTTAAGTAATAGAGGTGATATCCAGAAAACCTACCTGAGGAATAATAGGCAGAGCTTCCACAAACAAGGGGACAGTTAAAATACCAACTAAAAAAACGAAGATGGCCCAGTGCCAAGCAGACTGTAAAACACAGAAGTGGAGCAAGCCTGCAGAGAAGTCTTTTGGACGTCACACTGGTCATCAGCAATTCCTTACTGAGGAACCTAAGAATGACTGCTGAACCTCCTGTATATTCTTGGCATTGATTACATTTATTTATGCAAAGAAAACCATAAGGATTTCTACATGGTTTTCATTAAGTGGGTTAATTTCATCATTCTTTACAAATTCTATTATTCATATCAAGTCCAAAGTTGAATGAAACGTCTGACATTGGACAGGAAAATACCCAGGTTTGTGCTCAGACTGAATAAAGCTAAGGAAGCAGCCTTTCTTAGAATGGTCTCAGTACCTTTATTTTCATCTGAGTATCCCACAGATCAAGCAACTATTACTACCTGGAGTCAGAAGCCAGATATCAAAGGGAGGAAAAACCATCCTTTTGATGTCTGTCTCCTACTTGTAACACACTTATTATTAGGGTCACTGCACTTTGCACCTCCCTTGCTAGAAGTTTACATCACTCAATCACTTGGTGACATACGTGCTGTGGATATTCCTCATTAAAAACGTTAGCACTACACATTTCTTTGAGCTGTTTTAAACTGAATCTGCCAGTTTCTGAGTTTAATTTTGTTTACTGGCTTGGTGTACCTACTTGTTACTTGCATCATGCTTCCTCCCCCTTCATCTACCTCATCTAACTACCAGGAAAAGTCCCATTAAATTTCCTAACTACTCTAGCCCCATCTCTGATACCATATGAGCTATCAGTACTCCACAACTTAGTATTTACTTGTTTCACCTGTCCTGCTTATGCAACTAAACCACTTATCTCCACCTGCCATAAGCTTTGTGTAATATGTTTATCTCTCAACTTTCTGCAGCAGCACTTAGGTCCCTTCTGGATATACATTAGTGAATCAGTGAGAAGGTGATTCAACACATGGGGAAAATGGAAGCACAAATTAAGAATGAAGGTCATCAAATATTTTCCCACTTGTTCCCTACATGTCACTTCTAGGGTATGCCAGAGAAAACACATTCATATGTTTGCCTTAGTTTTCCATCTTCCATTTCTGTGTAAATACTTGAAGGTAACCTCATCTTGGTATCAAATCTTAGATATTTAAAACCTTACTATTTTGATGGATCATTTCCCCATGTTAGTAAGGTTGGAATATGCATACATCTTGAGAACTGTATGAGATGAAACCAAACGGGCATACTTTACTTAACCACCCTTTCTGGAAAGTGATCGTCCCACTCAATTTATCCTGTAATTAAAAGATTTTTTTGCCCCCAGATGTGGATTTAGTAGGTTAAAATGTAATATGCTGCCAAATTACTTCCCTCACAAGTTGTACCAATTTTCAAACTCACAACTCTGGTCTGCACTGTAACCCGATAAGGAAAATAGGTGCTTGTATTTCTTTTATTAGTTGTCTCGGTATTTTAAAAAAATGTTGTTTCCTGGCCAGTTATATTTCACATGTCCTCTATTCATTTTGAGTTGGTTCTTAAAAGAGTTTTTTATAGCTGCTTATCAATTGTCATATCTGGGCAAATATTTCCCCCAGTTTATAGTGTCTGATGAAATTTTAAAAGATGTATATGATGAAATATGTGGTTTTGCCATTAAGCTTAAAAATTGATGACATTTTAATGGACTTTTTAATATATTAATTCCTCAACCCACCCAAAAACTATTTAAGTTGTGAACTGAAAATCTATATTTCCAAGTAATTCTGTGGTAGCATTTGAGTAATAGTTCCTTTACATAATCATAAAACTATTACATAATTATAAACACCAAAATATATAGATATAGGCATCCTCTTACCACCTCCCCTCCCCGATCTCAGAATATGTCTTCAAATCTTTTTATGTACACATTCACACAGAAACCTACTTTTAAAACTAAATGTGTCTGTTATGTATTTATTGTGATTATGTATCATGGATTTACTTTGTCTTGACAAAGGTGAAACACATATTGCCCCTCACGTTTTCTCACTTTATCACAGGCATCTATGGCCACATACTTAGCTCATTCTTTTTAACATCCACATCATTCTACAATCTCCACATAGTATAATTTAACCAGTCCTATATAAATGAACATTTAAGCTGTTTCCAACACTTCATTATTACAGAAATGTTGTTAACAGATATCAGTGTACAGATGTATTAGGCAAGTATTCAGAAAGGCATTCTAAACTGCTCAAAGGATTTGCTTATTTACAGCTTTGACGACTTAAGAGGTAAATTTAATTTGTGAAGCAATGTTTTAATTTGTACTCCCAGCAAAAATGTTAAGCTCATTCACCCACAACTTCAGCAACACTAGATAAACATCTTTTGGGGGAAAAAAAGAGGGGGGAAATCTAATATGTAGGAAGATATTTTTATTTGAATGTGTGATATTGAGCATATGTTCAGATATTTGTACGTATCCATCTCTTATATATGTTGTTCCCATTTCTACTATGTTGTTTTGCCTTTTATTGACTTCTAATAATTAAACACTAGGTTCTTTTGTGTGTTACAAACATTTTTTCCAAACTGTCTTTATTCTTCTAAGTGGGTCACTGTGTGTGTATAAAAACACAAATATGTCAACTTTTCCCTTTGTGAACTTTGGCATGTCATGCCTGGGGAAAATGCTCCCAAATCAATATTCTAAATGACTTCCTGTATTCTCTCTCAGTATTTTATAGTTTCTTCCAAATATTATGCCTAATTTTTTCTAATAGAGCCTATCCTTTCCCCACTGATTTGATTTATAACATTCTAAATTATATGGATCTTTAAAGGTACTTAGTTTACAATGATTTTTGATTATTCCATTTTTAAAGGTATCACTGTTTCTAGGTCATCTAGTCTGTCATAATGATGTCTCTTCTCCCACCAGTATCAACACTGGTTTAATCATCATAATTTAAAGACATAAATATTGCCCTGGAATTAACACTTGTAAAGGGGATCGAAGGATGTTTGGTGCAGTATAAATGAAACAGAAAACCACTGGAGTCAACCTGGAGGACTATCAATAGTGATTTGGCAAAACAAAACATGGCTTACCCTTTATATAGACTATCATACTAGTTAAAGGATTGCCACTATGAATGGAATCAAACAACTCTATAATGGACATGAAGACATCCAAGGCAGGTTGTAAAACAATATCTATGATAGCATATTTATGTAAAAGAAAACACCAAAGAATAGTGTATATATATATATATCCATATACATTTTCAACAGGTACATAATTTAGAGATCTAGAAGGAAATAGAACTGATAATATACTGGTTAACTCTGGGGAGAGTAAGAGAAATGGGGGCGTGAGGAAAGGAAACCTGGGCCTACTCTGTAATATTTTAGCTTTTTATATTATGAGACTGATTCACATATCAATTAAGTGACTAAAGATTTACACTAAAATATGCATATTTAAAATCCTTATTAATTTTCTGATCTATTCTTATTCATGGTTCTAACTTACAGCTGGACTTAAGCACTGTATATTATATACTTTGTATGCATATGATTTGAACTGGTTTCCTTCTCCCCTTATGGATTCTGTCCATCCTCAGAGACCCAGGTCAAGGTCCTTTTCCTCCTTGAGGCTCCTTCACGTTACCTTGACCCTTGCCTTCTCTGGGCTGCTACTGGCCTAACAGTCCACCTCTCTTTCACCTTTAATCATTCTCCAAATAGCCTCCCATAAAGGGGTTCTGTGCCCTCCCCCTTCCAATCTATTGCATCTTTCCCGCTAGGGCAGTGTGCCCTCCTCTGGAACTTAGCTTTCAGAAGGGAAAAAAAAAAGTAGAAAGGAAAATATAGTGACTCCATGGGAAAATAAAGCTGTCAAGAGACTGAAAAACCTTCTTTCATCTCCTTACGCAAATGATGAGCTATTCAGGAATACAGACTCCATTTACTGACATTTTTGTGTATGACTGTGTCAGAAATGAATGTGAACAAATCCAATGGTTTGTTGGAATATATCTTTAAATGCATATACACCGTATCAGTTACATTTATATCAATTCTGATATTGGAACATTTATGTTTAACATTTTATTTTTTGAGTCTGAGACAAAGAGGAATATAAAACCTGTTAGCAGACTGAATATGGTTTTGATTTGCTAGTTAAAAATTACAGTTCCTAGAAATTCCCTTATAAATAAATATGATCAACATACTCAATACCTTTCTAGAGTGTTAGGATAAGTCAGAAGTTATAATTTCAGAATTCAGTTCTAGTAGTAACCGCTGCTTCTGGAAAATCAGGAGAGAAACCAACAGTATTATTATTATTATTAACAACTCCAAAAAGGTATCTATTGCTTTGATTAGTACGTGTGTGCATGTGTGCATATGCACAAGTGTGTAAAACAGCATGTACCAGAGGAACTAATAGTCACAATGATTAATTAAATCAACTACTTATATGTGCCAATTTACATGTAATTTCCTCAATAATCCAATGAAATAGGAACCATTATTATCTTTATTTTACAGATGAGGAACTTTAGAGACAAAGTGAATAAGTATTCTGCCCAGGATCCTACAGTAAGTGGCAGAACCAGGATTTAAATTCAGGAAGTCAGTATTTGCTCTTGACCACTAAATTATGCTGCATATGGAATGCCACAAACTTAAAAAAATATATAGATGCATGGCTCTAACTATAGGGGATCAATTAGAGAGTATCCTTCACCAAGGAATGTAAGATTACAGGGCCCACTGATGTTTAGGCACTTTCTATACTGAAAGCACAGATGGACTTAGCTCCATCCTTCCATTCTTAGAATGTAGAGTGCTTTCCTCGACAGGCCCTTATTAATCCTCAAAATATTCCTAGACAGTTATGAAGGTTATGTGGAATTATCTTGTTTGAGAACTAAGGCCAGGAGAAGGGAGGCACTTACCCAAGATTCTGTAACGAGGGCTGTTCTGCAATCAGGATCAGATCTGATCCTCACTACACAGCAAACTTAGTTTTTCTGATGGTAGTCTAGAAGGTCAAACAAGGGGACAGCAAAGGACGTAAGATAAAGATATGAGATGAACGTTTTGTTTTCCATCAATGCATTTTAACATACACAAAGGACACCAAAGCTGATAAAAAACGTACAAGTTTTTTTCCCCTTTCTTGTGGCTACATTTTCAAATTTACCTTATTGTACATTTATCATGATTTCTGATAATTTGTTTTTGCTTTTTTCTAAGTTTTATTAAGGATAATTTCAAATGGATAAAAATGTAGGGGAATAATATAAACCTTTGCGAATCTATCATCTAGCTTCAACAATTACCAACTGAAGGCCATCTTGTTTTATCTGTAACCCCACCCACTGCTCGCCGCCCCCCCCACTCTTGTTTTTCTCAAGAGCACAGAATAGCTGACTTTCTGTATTTTATTATGGAAAAATTCAAACATATACCAAGAAGACAGAACAATACAAGGAATCCCATAAGCTCATCACTCAGCTTAAACGATTTAGTGCCAATTTTGTTTTATCTATGCCCCTCGCCACTTCCCCTTACCGGTGAGCTAATTCTGAAGCAAATCCTAGACATCAAAGTATTTTGAAGCCAGTCTGAATGCTTTTATTGTTTAATTCGTATTTTCGTATATTTCTATAAGCTACAGGCAATTTGAAAACATAACCACAATATCATTATAACGTCTAAAACGTCGTCATTAATTCCTTAAGAAAAATCAAATATCGAATCCGTCTTTAAAATCTCCTGATGCATCTTTTAAGTATTTTTTTTTATAGTTGGTTCCCCGAATCAGGATTCAAACAAGGCCTACTCATCTCATGTGGTTCATCTCCAGCTAGCTCTCATTCCTCGTTCTCCGTTTCTCCCCACCCCCGCTTTTTTTTTTTTTTTTTAACTTTTCAATACGGAAAATTCCAATCCCCGCTATTTTGAGGTAACTGCCAAATAAATTATTTCACTGGTAAAGACTGATACGTCTCTTTTGTATCTCGAATTTCTTTTACGGAAGGAGGTGATAGGAAAAGCACTGTAAGGAACGACTTTACAAAATTTTACGTTTTTTCTCACTCTATTACGCGGGTTTTTCTCTCCACAGTAATAGCTAACATCTTCCGGAGCCACGCTGCGTATTAAGTTATTATACGTATTACATTACCTAGCAGTCGTATATTATACGCTCTAATATACAGCATACGCCTCTAAGGCACAAGTCTCTGAGGCAGATACTATTATTATCACCATTTTACAAACATGGAAACCGAGACACAGAAAGAACAGCCAGCCCAAGCTGGGCGTTGGCGATTAGGAATTCGAATCTAGTTCTGCCCGATTGTAAAGCCATTAATTAATCTTGTCTGTATACACGACGATAAGAGGAAATCGTCAACCCTTTCTTCCCACCCCCACCCCGAAACCTGAAACGAGGATCCAGTTCTTTCCGACAGACGACGACGTGTGTTCACTGCCGACTCTCCAACCGCCATAGTAAAGCCAGGTTTCTCTGGCAACTGATATCCATAGGCAGACACGTCACCCTGGAGGCGGGCTTATGCCCTACAGCCAATCACAATCGTCTCATCTAAGTTTTAGAATGTTCTATAACCAAATGATTGGATGAAGCTCACCACGTCAGCAATGACACTCCGCCGCAGTAAAGGCGGGTGCTAGCAACCTGCTTCTTCACCGTTAAGGCTTGAAGGAAACCAATCACCTTTGTCCTTTAGTGAGGGCTCTGACCAATGACGTTCGCCCTCTTAGGTTTTTAGCCCGCCCTCCAAAAGCGCGACAGCGGTTGGGTCATAAGTCTATAGGGCAGAGTGTTCACGTGGCCCACTTTCACGACCCAGAGTTCCCCTGCCCAGAGGTTTCTTTCTTTTTTTTTTTTCCTGCAGGGAGGCATTGTGGGTTCCCCCCCCCAAACTGGGAAAGGAAGTGTCTACGTGGCCTACGGAAACAGGATGGGCGGAAATGAGCTAAGGTCCCCGCGAGTGGGGAAGCGCTAGGTCAAATCTGCGGCCACGCCCCCGAACCCCTTGCGCAACTCCTGGAGGAAAAAAAAAATAAAGGTTGACTGGGGGTTTTGATGTGTGTGCGAGCTGGGGGTGGCGGGTACTGCAGGCGCGCGGTGTCAGGGCTCCTGTGCGCAAGCGAGCCCGCGTGGCCTTGGCGTTGGCGTGTGCGCGAACGCCAGGCCTCGTGGCGCTGGAGGTGGCTGGTGTGCGCAGGCGTGCGCCCCTAGCGTCGGGGCTGGTGTTCTAGGGCGGGTGCGTGCGCGTGTGTGCGTGCGTGCGCGTGTGTGCGCGCGTGCGCGCGCGCGCGTTCTCTACGGATCTTTTTTCTACTTTCTTTATGTTTGAAAATTATTCTTACGAAAAGGAAAATTAAGCAATTAAGTCCTGGCGACCATCACTGAGATAAAGGGTTTTCGCTAGAAATACTTCGGTCTCCCCTATCGATTTGATTTTAAACCTTAAAAATACACTTTCTTCCCATGTCTATCTCCGAATCAAAAATCCCGTTCTAAGCCGTAGCCCAGCAGCGGTTAACAACCAAATCCCCCACTGGCTTATTAGCAGTTCCAAAAAGCAGCTTTGCTGGTCTCTAATAGCCGTCTTCCCCCAACCCCTGCTCCTTCCCCCGTCCCTCCTCCACCCCCAAGTTGCGTCCAATTCTGGCACAAACAATTTTTTGCTGAGAATATCTGTACACGACAGACTTCCCCTCCACTAGGGACTCCGAATTTCTGTGGGGGCTGAGGCTCTCTTACCTGCTTGTTCTGATTTCCAGGCAGAGTGCTCTTAACGCAAGTATGCACTTACTTTAATTTTCCAGAAAGTTCTCCGTGTGAGGTTTATACCTTTTGAGTTCGCCACTAGATGCCGCCAAATTCCAGCAAAGGATTGGCTGTTTGGTCCCTGGAATTATGGGATTCCCCCATCCTTTTTTTTTTTTTTTTTCCCCTGAATTGCTGAGCTTTCCAATCTATAAAGATCATATATATCTTTCATTTCTCGAAAAAAAATCAAATTAACTTCTTAATAGCCCTACCAGGTAGGGCTCTATTCAAATGTTTACCTCCTTTCTTCTTTCCTCCTTAAAAAAAATTCCCCCCTCCCATCTCTTTCTTCTTGCCTTTTTTTGGGGTGAGACAGTTAGAATTGATGAATGACCCCAAGCACTGATGCCGATGAAGATACGAAGATTCTAACCCTTTCTGTGGGGTTAGGATCTTTTCAAATGCTGCCACCTGCCCTGCTTTACCACCTTACCACGACCCCTGCCCTGCTGCAGGGGAAACACATGTGGTTGTCTAGTCAGTACAGACATTTGTCTTTACTGGACTTGGACCCTGGAATTGAAAACTGATCTTCTTTTACTTTTGAAAGTATGATTAGATATGTGTGTTTTCACCCTGTCTTCTGTAGTAGTACTGTTAAACTTTATTATGTTTTTGGAGTTTAGAGGCCTAATTAGAGGCCTAATTTTAAGCCCGATTCCACCACTTACTAGTTCTGAGAACCTGGGATTTATGTTCTGTGATCCTCAGTTTTTTTGCATGCTTTCTATATTTTAGATGTTGTGTCATGTATCACATGATATTCTTTAATTCTTCACAAAAAGCTTGTTAGAGGCATACTAATAAACAACACAAGTTATACTTATTTCAGTTATAGATTCCACACGTTTGTGCGTGTGTGCATATGTGTGTTTCTGGGCACACATGTGCACACATTGGGGAGGGGCGGGATTTAGAGCAGAGGTTCTCAAAGTGTTTTCCCGACACACCAATAGCATCACCTGTTGGGGAATTGTCAGAAATTTAGATTCTCACCTCCAAACTAATTAATCAGAAATTCTAGTAGTTGTTAGAGTGTGGGTGTCTGTGTTACAACAAACTGTTCTGGTGATTCCAATGCACACTTAGAAGTGTGCTTTGGAGGGCAGAAATATAATGCTTAGTTTTGTACACTCCACTAGAGGGTGCTACAGAATGTAAAGCAAAATAATAAACGTATATGTTTTTTATTGAGACACCCTGCATGTTATCTGTCCTGTTTCACAGATGAAAGACTGTTGTGAAGTGGTGTCTATTATTTTGTGCATACAAAATTTGGGAACCAGGATTGAA
This sequence comes from Bos javanicus, assembly GCF_032452875.1. Taxonomy (NCBI): domain Eukaryota; kingdom Metazoa; phylum Chordata; class Mammalia; order Artiodactyla; family Bovidae; genus Bos; species Bos javanicus. Next base: position 53,964,297 of record NC_083897.1, read on the forward strand.
CTTTCCCTGCCCTTTGAGCCCATGCCCTTGACAGTACTGTGTTGTTCAGCTGCATTATCTTGTCTTTCTGGGCCTCAAAATACATTATATATACCTTGTTCCCTGCCTTAGCTAACAATGACGGGAGTATCAAGAATAGGGGAAGGAAGCAAACCAAATAAGTGGAAGTAGTTTGATGATTTCATATCTTCCCTCAACTCCATTCTATGAAAGATAACATATGAAAGCTCGTGTTTCCTTTCTTGCTTTTATTTTTCCTAAATGCCCCCTCTACCTTATAGTTATCTTTTTTAGTTTATGTCTAAACCTCTTCTGTGTGGGGCTGAGGTAAAAGGGTAGTGAGGAAACACAGTTGCTGAAAGCCACACTCTATATAGCTCTAACCTATTAATCTCAACAATAAGCCTACAAATTAGGTGATGATTATCCCTATTTTATAGATGATGAAAGTGAGTTCTAGAGACTATAATTATTTCTCTTTGGTTATATAACTTGTGAGTAGTGGAGCCTAGGTAATTCCTGGTGTATCTGACAGTACTAAGCTGCTAAACTTTCTACAGCTTGGTTTTGAATCTGGTTTATTTACTATTTATGTTACTTTCAGCAAATTCTTAAATTTTTCTAAGCTCCAGTTTCAACATACAGTAAATGGGAACAAATATTCCTGCTTCATTATCTTAGAGCTGCAGTATCTAATACAGTAACCACTGTCTAAATACATGGGCATTTAAATTTGAATTAGTTAAATTTAAATAAAAAATTTAGTTCCTCAGTTGCACTATGCACGTTTCAAGGGCTCAGTAGATACTTATGGCTAGTGTTAGTACCAAATTAGACGTTGTCAGATACAGAACATTCCCAACATCAGAAAGTTTTATGGGACAGTGCTGATTTAGCATATGTATATAAGGTATGCGAAAGGGCCTAACTTGGTGTGTATATCATGGCAGGTGCTCAAGAAAAGTAATTTCCTCTGCTCTTGCCTTTCAGCATCAGAGCTAGACGTGTTCTCTTGTTTTATTGATGGGATCAGGAGAGGGGAGTAACTTAATGTACATCAAGGGATGTGTTTGGCATTGGGACCGATGTCTCCTAACTCTCACTTCAATATTCTGTCTTGTAGACCCATTCTTGGGGGCTTCCCAGGTGGCTCAGTGGTAAAGAATCTGCCTGATATTGCAGGAGATGTTGGTTTGATCCCTGAGTCTGGAAGATACCTTGGCAAAGGAAATGGCAACCCACTCCATGTATTCTTGCCTGGGAAATCCCATGGCTGGAAGAGCCTGGTGGACTACAGCCCCCGGGGTCACAAAGAGTCAGACACGATTGAGCAGAGCAGCACAGCACAGACTCGTCCTTATGCTCTATTGAATGAGGTCCTAAAGGCCAATGGTGTGAATAATGTGAATTAACTTTGGAGTCAGGGTGGTAGCAGAAAAAGACATAGGAGCTGAATGCCTTATATGTGCCAGGCAGCACTATGCTCAGCTCTTTACATCTATTATCTTTGTGACTCCTCACTGGAGCCCAGAGAAGTTAAATATTCACTTCAAGTTGCCAACTAGTAAACAGCAGGGCAAAGATTCAGAGTTCTCTCTTGTGACTCCAAAACCCATGATTTTTCCTATTATGTCATGGTACCCACTCAAAGGTGAATTATCTCCTGCCCCTTCCACTTACTAGTGGGATGAAGCTTGAGCAGATTCCTGACTCTTAATAGATTTTCAGATTTTCAGCAAATGCGAGTTACTCTTCTTCCTTTTCATTTCACAGCTGAATTACTGTCTTCACAATCTACGTTAACAGGAAGGGAAAGATAGCTTCAGTCAATGTTTGGTTTCAAGGCCCAAGGCCAGACAAAGGTTATTTATGGTTGCAGCCTTCACAACACCTGATGGCTCTAAGATCTCTAAGTTAATTTTTAAGGCTACTATTTGCTCATGTGATGCCTTTGTGCTAATTAGAAACATGCGCCACCTGGGGGCAGACAAATTGCAGAGAAGTAGCCACACTAGAGGAACAATTAGAAAAATGTTTTTCTTTCTCAGGGATGTTGGAGGCCACTAGGGCAGTTGAAGAATGAATTTCAGCCTCCATTTGCTCCCTCTAAGTTGGGTACCCTTGTGCAGGGTGGGACCTGCTCTGCCCAAAGGTATCTGTTGGCCTTGCTCGTCTTACCCTTTGGCTAATCTCTTAGCCTAGGTCTGGAAGGTAGTGGTCAGTCTCTTCTGGAATATAAAGAGGAACACCAGTATCTTCCCATGGCTTCTGGTTAGTAGATGAAATTGCTCCCTTCTAAGGTTAATTTGCTATTTTTTCATTTGGTTCTGACTAGCTTACTGGGTTCTGGTGGCTCAGACAGTAAAGAATTCACCTGCAATGTGGAAGACCTGGGTTCAAGCCCTGGGTTGTGAAGATCCTTTGGAGGAGGGCATGGCAACCAACTCCACTATGCTTCCCTGGAGGATTCCCATGGACAGAGAAGCCTGGTGGGCTACAGTCCATGGGGTTGCAAGAGGCTGGACACAATTGAGCAGCTAAGCACATGGGGCTTACTGGGTGTTGTTTTTTTTTGTTTGTTTGTTTTAAGAATGATTGGAGAAAAAAAAAGAATGATTGGTTAATATAAAAGTTAAAAAAAACACTAATATTTCAAGGCTAAGCAAAATGATATTTCTTTAATAACAATGTTTTTTCTATCTATTTATACCTACCTTGTTCCATAGGGATTTCATAAAACCAGTTCTGCACATTAGTCTGGATCAGTCTAGTTTGCTAGCCCATGACATACAGGGCCAATGATGGAGCTAGTCATGGGAAAGTTTTATCCTTTTGGGGGTTATCTATTCTCTTCTAATACCTCTCCTCTCCTATAATCAAACCCCCTCTGCTTCAACTAACCCATCAATGTGGCACAAAGAGGTTACTATAAATGACTGAGAACTTGCATCTAATCAATGTAGTCCTTCAGTGACCTTCGGATGCCAGACTTGCACCATAATCTCTTGGTTTCCCCATCCTGAGTCAACAGTTTAGCATGTGATTCACCAAAATGTGTGCTTTTGTGAACCACACACTTCACTTGGAACAATCGTGTCAACCCATCTGTGGTACACACCAACCAACAGAGATGAGGACTGATTTCCACCAATGTACGCTGAGTCCTATGGTCCAAGCATTGCCTCAAGAGGATGCTTTGAGTCCTTTTTCAAATATAACTATGTTCATGCTTAAACCTGCACCCACAGTCCTCATTTTAGTGGGAATGATAAAATCTATACCTTTTGAAAATTTCAGCTGTCATTTTAAAGACTACTTTTGGGTGTTTTTTGGGAAGGTTTCTACAATAAAACAGTTTAAAAGAAAAAGAAAAAATTAAAAAGTGCTGTCAGCCCTGGGAAGGAGAATACACGTGGGATTCTTTTCTGTTAATCAAGGGCTTGGATAATAGGCTTCTCCAACGGTGCAGTGGTAAAGAATCTGCCTGCAATGCAGGAGATGTTGATTCAATCCCTGGGTCAGGAGGATCCCTTGGAAAAGGGAATGGCAACCCACTCCAGTATTCTTGCCTGGGAAATCCCATGGACAGAGGAGCCTTGGTGGGCTATAGTTCACGGGGTTGCAAAGAGTCAGACACGACTAAGGTAATAATTAGATGACAACCTTTAGTAGGAAGACATCATGTAAAAAATGGGGAGGGGGTTATTTTAGATTGAAAAGACCTCTCTGCTGGAAATCCTCAGAAGGTTTCCTAGAAGGGGAGTCTCCTCTGGCCTGAAGTCCCTCTCTGCCAGATCCCTGAAGACATGTTGCTATAATGAGCCACTGCAAGCGAGAGGAGTGAGTCATCTCCTGTGGACCTTTGGAAATGGGGAGAGGGTGAAAACCAGGAAACGGGCCTCAGCTAATTGGTCAAAACTGTTAGCCAGTAGGCATAGAAACACAGGCAAAGGGAACCTGGGGTCAAGAGATAGGGCTTCATTCTCACCCCAGGTGAGTGCTGGAGAGGGCAAAGGTGCTAGGGAAGGAGGAGGCCAAGAAACAGAATTTGGTGCAAAGAGGACCTTACTTAAGCTTTCAAAGGATATTCTGTAAAGGTTCCAGGCCCTATCTGATTTGCAGGTTTTAAAACAAGCAGGAAAGCTGTCTGCAGGCAAAGATCACACACGCATGCGGATTTCCAAGGGCCTGGAACCTTGTCTACTCAACTTGGAAACTTGGCAGACTCCATAAAAGTACACACTGAAAACTGGGTGGTTTGGTTCTTTTTGCTGTCGTGTTTCAACTTCGACTGAGCCAATGAGGGTGTTGGTACACTGGTGGGAGTCAGAGTATTTGGTTGGAGAGGTGGGACATTGTTTGGAGTGTGGGGGCCTGGGAGTACATATTCTTTCAAGGCCCTGAAGTTGAGGTAATATGATTAGAGGCTGGGGCCAGAGAAGAGAGCCAAGGGCAGTGCCTAAAAGGTACAAAGCCGAGATTCACCCAGCTGCTCCCAGGCCAGAGTGGTGGGTGGGATGTCAGTGAGACCCAGGCGGGTGCAGCCAGTTTTCAATAGAGCTGGTCTGTGAAACTTGGCTAAGAGGACAGAGGAAGATTGATGTTTGCTCCAGCGTGGGGCTGTCAGCTGTGCTCACCACCTCGCCATGGTCCCAGCTGTAAACAAAAGTCCTGGCCCTTCATGGCACCACAGAGCAGTTCAGGCTGGCGTAAGTCTCTGAGGACAGCTAGGCCATTTTCTCATCCTGGCTGACAACCAGAAGACAGAAGAAACAATAGAAGGTGGTGGTGGTGGGAGAGGGGGCAGGATTGGAAGGGGAGTGAGAAGCAGTGACCAGTGGGAAGGAGCTGTCGATCTCGAGTCTTAGGTCTTTGGAGGCAAGTAGCAGAAATCTTGTAGGGAAAGAAGACCTTTTCCTTATCAGCTTCACAGATAATAGGGAATTACTAAAGGAGCCCTGAAGGGGATCTAGTGCCTCATTCATTCATTCATTCATTGAGTGCCTTATGTGCTCATCACTGTGCTAGGTACCCTGGGTGATGCCAAAGTCATAGAAGACTATTCATAAGTTTCAGGAGCTTACAAGGAGTTTGCAGATGTGTGTAAAGTTAAGTAACAATACTAAATAGTGGATCTTTAAACGCCAAGTGACAAACATGGCATAGGGGTTTAGAAGCAAGAGAAGCCATATCTGGGTGTGAGCAGAGAAGGTGGGATTTGAGAGGGCCTGGAAAGATATACAGGATTTGACTAGAAGGAACTGGCACTCGGCATTCCAGGTTGAGACCAAGGCGTTAGCAATCACGAGAACTGCTTTGGCTAAAGCAGAAGCTTACAGTGCCGGAGACTCTCTTCAACACCTCAACCCCTCCAGCACCTCATGCCTAACCCAGCCTTCAAGTCTCACTTGAAATGTCACTTAAAATCTAGGACCAGGTGAAGTGAGATTTTTTTTAATGCTCTCCTAGCCTGGTGGGCTGCCGTCTATGGGGTCGCACAGGGTCAGACACGACTGAAGCGACTTAGCAGCAGCAGCAGCAGGACCTACTACTTCCCCCTTTATAAGTCGCCACCATCTTCAGGTAGTGTCCTACTTCTCCTCCCTGCAATTTGTTCCCCACACTGCGGCTCAGAATGTTCTTTGCAAAGTGCCAATCTGTTACATTGCTTCCCTTTTAAAAACTCCCTTTGTTCTCTCTGGCCTCCCTTTAGGTCCTTCTTGCTTCCCTCCCTCTCACTTTCCCCTTAGGTCATATCTTAATGTCTCCATCTCAGGGAAGCATTCCATGACACCCCTTCCCCTTGCTTCTACCACAATCAGGTCAGTTCTGCCTCTTATGTATTTCCATAATACTTCTACACTTTCTCCATTTTATTCTTCTCCACTAACTTAGTTCATGTTTGTGTCCTCCACCAGAATATAAGCCCTCTGAGGGCAGGGGCCATGTTTCTTCTTCACTGTGTTTGCCCGTGTAGTTAGTACAGTGCCTGGCATATTGTAGTGGGTGCTCCACAGAAGTTGATGAATGAATCCAAGGGGAGTGCGGCAATATTGGTAGGTGAAAGCCAACTGAAGAGATTATTTCATATCTATGGAATGTTTTTGATTATAGGATGAAGAAATCATTAGATAACACTGAATTTTTTTAAGGCCACATCCTGTGGCATGCAGGATCTGACCAGATATTGCGTCTGTGCCCTCTACTTTGGGAGCTCAGAGTCTTAACCACTGGACCACCAGGGAAGTCCAACACTGACTTTTTTTTTTTTCCTTTGTCATTCACCACTTGCCTTTTTTTTTTTTTTCATTGTCATTCGCCACTCGCTTTTTTTTAATTTTTGTTGCAACACTGACTTTTGAAAAACAAAAAACAGTTCAAACAAACAATACACAGAGAACTCCACCCCTAGCTTACCCTGAACTCCAGACTCCTAATTATCTTGTGGACTCATATTCCCTCCTTACCTGCTTCCCCATACCACTCTCTCCTCCAAAACACAAGAAAACTTACTGGTCCTTCCAAGAGAGAGTTGGCAGTAGGGCCAAATGCACTTCTGTTCACATGTGCACTTGTTCATTGGGCTGACATTTATTGCCCATCTCCATTGTTGCAAACTCTGTGTTCTTAGCTACAGATGAAGAACGTATTCCTACCCTAATGAGGTTCCAGTTGAGTGAATCCTTCATACTGATTACTTAGTTGATAACTTCAAATTTCTAGTGAAGAACTTTGCCTTACTTGAGGTCAATTTGGGAGATTTTTTTTAGGGCACTAAGAGCCTACAGAGGATCTGAATCTCAGGGGTTGGTCCTCTGTAAAACTGGGGACTCGGTGAGACACAAAGAATGGATGTCAATCCACACTAGATTTTCATTCTTAAAGGAAGAGGTTAAGTAGCAGAGTGAAGAATGTCTGGAAGGGCATTCGGGCAGTAGCCATTCTTGAACTTTATGAGGCTGAGCGTCATAAGGCAAACGGGCCTCCAAGGTACACCTCTTGGGTGAAACAGAGTGGAATCACAGGAAAGGCAATTAGTTTTCCCAATAAAAATTAAGCTGGCCTGCCCCCTGAAGGGGGTTGAAACAAACATGTGGTCCCCAGAAACCTTCCAAGACCATCATAAAGCCCCCACTTTCATCCAGGAGTAGATGTTAATGCCAGGGGATGTCTTTTATCTTAGATTTGGTTCTCGGTGGTTAGGAAGATAGCAGATGGGGATATCAGAGAGACAGTGCACCTCTGTCCCTGGCCCCACTCCAAGGGAGAGTAAAGGGAAGCAAAGCTACTGTTTTGTATATACAGTCCTAACTAGTTTTCTCTCGGTTGAAGGATAACATCAAACATGGTACCAGTGAAGCCTGAAAGATATAGTCATTAGTTTTTACTCTTTCTCTCTCCCTTGAATCCTTTACTCTGAAAATGAATCTACCACTGGGATATTAGGGAGAGAGAAATACTTAAGTAGCAGACAGACATGAATGAGATTAATATCCATAGCTCATGGCTTTACTCTGTTAGGTGGCCTTGTGTGAAGAGGGTTCATACACCTGGAATTTGAAATTCTAAGAGATGGGGCAAGAAAGGTTAACTGCAAATCAATGGAGTATATTTCAAAGAAGGATAATGATGTATTAGTGAGAAATCACATTATGTCCCTCCTTAAAGGACCAACCTGAAGCTTACGCTAATCAAGTGGTGATAACAGGTTATGTTTCCATTAGGGAAAGGGTAGGAGAAGTATAAGATTAAGGGCTTCACAGAAAAGTTCACAAAAAGAAGGACACCCTGAGTTTGTAGAATTTGGATCGTGGCAGCACCATTTACACCTGTACTATCCTAACTGTTGGCAAGATTTGTGCTATGCTCTTTCTGTTGGGACTTTGGACATCTAAACATGGCAGAGGTTGGGGACTGAATGGTCTCACAGGGAGTTTCCTCAGCTACAGATACTCTTTGGCCTTGAATTTCCTGTAGTCAACTTGTCAGAGCAGTTTCAGAAGTGAGTCTCTGAAGCTAATAAATTATGACACACATTGGACCCTCCCTTTCTATTCCATTCTTTTCCTTAATAGCTTCAAACTAATTTCAAAAGAAAGCAGGGGAGGAGTTACACTTACAGCCTGGACTTCACCCTATTAGACCTTCAGTGTAGTCTGATGTTGTCTGGTGAGCAGACGAAGACAAAATGGTCCAGGAAGGCCCTGCTAGCTCTCTTATGCCAGGATCTAGAATTCTAAGACATTGTGATCCGTTGACCCAGTTGCCTTATGGGAAATCCCATGAGAGATTAGTTCTCTAAAAGAGCCAATTGTTTCTTTCTCTGTGTGGGAATAGCAGTAAATGTAGTCAAGATAGCAAATGTGTCGCTGTGACCAAAAGTCCCAAGCATTCTTGCCCTCTTGATAGTCAAGGCTGTCTTTGTAACAGTGTTTCTCACTGCCTGAAGTAGTTAAGGATTAGTGTTAAATTGAGGACTGATAAAACAGATCAGTCAACAAGGCATTGTTAGAAAGTGTAAGGGGATGGAGGGAGATAAGAACTCATGACTTCTGTAGGTTGATAATTTGAAGAGGAGCTTAAAGTCAGAAAGACGGTCAATTGTCAGTTTCCTTTGTCATGACTGCCCTTCATTTTGGCTTATTTTTTAAAACACAAGGTCTTTCTATACTAGTGTCCAAATAACACAGTTGTAACATTCATTGACCTGTTAAATAAATTACCTCTGAAATTTGTAGAAAATGCAGGGTTTTTTTCAAAAATTCAAAAGAAACAATAAACTCTCCTCCCCACCAACCACTCCTATCCCAAATGAGTATTATGGTATAATAAATGTTTCAGCTGAAAGTAAAGTTACTCTGACTGAAATGTGCATATTGTGTGTATGTGAGGGGATTGGGGAAGGTGACTGCCTGTTCTAGGACTCCTTGAAGCTGACTTTAAAAATTCCTTGCCCAGTAAATAAGACATTAAACTGAGAAACAGGAAAACTGAGAAATAGGGTTTTGGTTTTGGCCCTGTTACTAACTCATTAACAGACTTGGGCAAGTCACTTGGCCTCTCTGAGCTTCATTGCCTCATCTCTTGCATGAATGCATAATTATTTTCCCTAGAAGCTTTGCTGTAAGGATGACATGCCACTAAGTGCTTTGCAAAGGAAAAGATTGCAAGGATGCTTTTTACCTTAATCGTATAGTCCCTCTTGACACAACCCCTGCAAAGTAAGTATAGTTGGTGGAAACTAATGTTGCAATTGAGTGATTGAAAATTTTAAACATTTTTAAAAATTTAAAAAATTTAAGTGCTCACTGCTTTAAAAATTATCTAGGAAACACTTTCGTTTCATGCTGTGAGCTTGGTGTAAGGAATTGAAAAATACATTGTAACCCTTGACTTCAAACTCATATAATTGTGAGGGAAACAGACCAAAAAAAAAAAAAAACAACAAAACCATTATGTAATCTTCCAAGTACACATAGAGCTATATACAATGCATTATTGGAGAACCCAAATCTGTCTGGGTGTTGGGATAACATGGGTTTGAGAAGGTTTCACAGAAAATATGATATCTGGTTAGAGTCTTGGCAGATGAGTAGAGATACTTCAGATGGAAGAGGTCAGAGGAGGGCATTTAAAGGCTAGGGAACAGCATATACAAAGGCACAGAGCATTAGATAGGATGAGTTAGTGGGTTCAGGGATCTGTGGGTAAATCAGCTTGTTCAAATGCAGCATGAATTTAGAGGAGCAAGGAGAGTAATGTGGAAAAGGCTGAAGGCACTGGCATGGGCCACAGCAGAAAATCTCTTGGAGGTCAATTTAAGGAATGTGACCTTTTTTTGTGAAGATAATAGGGAGCTATTGAAGAATGAAGAGCAAGAAAGTGTTTCTCAAATATTTCTGGTTTAGAAAGGTCAAATGGACACTAGTGTGAAAAGGATAGGAAATCATAATGGAATCAAAAACTGAGCCAAAATGAGACCAGGGAGGTTGGAGAAAGAGGGACAGATTTCAGAAATATTTGAAAGGTGGACTCAGCAGTACTTGATTGATTGATTTGATCTGAGGGTTGTGGAAGAAGTTGTCAAGGCTCCTTCCCAAGTTTCTGGCTTAGGTGACTGGGTAGATAAGTGCCACTCACAAAGATTGGGAAGAATGGAGGAGGAAATTTGAAGGAGACTGTGAATTGCTTGGCTCTTGACTTACTGAGTTTGAGGTCCTTATGGGCACCTGGCTCAGAATGTTCAACAGAAAATTGGAAAATAGGACTAAAGCTGTGGAGATTCGGAAAAGACGGTAGAAATTTGAGAATCATCAGCATATACGTTATCACAGCCTGGAAATAGTTGAGAACAGCTAAGCGGTAGGTGTGCAATGAGGAGGGGGTGAAAGCCAAAGATGAAATACTGGAGAATGAGAACAGCAAGAAGTAATTACTAGAGGCCCAAGAGAATAAACAGGAAAATGAAAGCCAAGGGAGAAGAGAATTTCAAAGAAGGTGTGACAGCTCTGGTAGATGTTACAAGAAGTTATGAAAGATTAGGATAGAGAAGTGTTGACTTGAGACGGCAAATAGGGAGGGGGTGTGAGGAACCTGAGGTAGAGTGAGGGTGGAGAAGGCAGAGACTAGATTGCAGTGTGTTGAGGAGTAATGGTAGTGTGATGTGTGCAAACATCTAATAACGACATCCCTTTAGTAAACTTGATGATGAATGGAAGGAGGGCAATAAATTAATAGCTAGAGACAACTTCAGGGTCAAATGGAGGGTAGTTTTTACTTTTATTTTTAATTTTGAATGAGAGAGACATTCCCTCTCTGCCCTCTTCCTCTCTCCCTTCCATCTTCCTCCTCCTCCCCTTCTCCTTCTCTCTCTGAAACCTAAGGTTCAGAGAGATCCAGCCATTTGCCATGGTTACATGTTTTATAAGCATTGTATATGCCAGCAGGAAGAACCCATGACAGTGGAGAGACTGAAAATATAAGAGAGATTATTTTCAGTTGACCTTTTTGTGAGTGTGGACTCAACAAAATGAGATATGCAAAAATGGCAATCTGAAGTTCCAACCAGGTCCCTGTACTGAAAATGTGATAAACTATGATATGACCAGACTATGATATGACCAGACTATGACTGGTCAGGTCATATAATAGCTAATCTTCATTGAGCAGTTACTATGTGCAAAGTACTAAGTTAAGCGCACTTTACCTACATTAATACATTTAATTGCCACAACAACCCTATGAGGTAGGTACTGCTATCACTTTTGTTGAACAGATGTGAATATCTGAATCAGAGAAAGATTCAATGATTTTCTCAAAGCCACATAGTTGTTGTGTGCTGGCTCTTTCAGAGCTTTCAAATGACTCCTTAGAGGAGGAAACTGATTCCTAGGGTGGTGGTTTAGTCACTAAGTCATGTCTGACTCTTGCGACCCCATGGACGGTAGCCTGCCAGGCTCCTCTGTCCTTGGGATTCTCCAGGCAGGAATGCTGGAATGGGTTGCCATTTCCTTCTCCAGGGGATCTTTGCGACCCAGGGACTGAACCCGGGTCTCCTGCATTGCAGGCAGATGCTTTACAGAGCTGCGAGGGATGCCAAGGGAGATGAAGTCATTTGTCCCAAGAACTCATATCTAGTGAGTTGTAATTCAAGCCCCGGCTCTGTCTGGTACCAAAACCATGCTCTTAATCACTACACTGTCATGAATGGAAGCTATGAAAATAGAGACTATGTGTACATTTTTCTAGATCCAGCTCTGTAAGGCAAAATGTTCCCTGAACTTAATAGTAAAAATTGCCCTCATTCCAGGGAGCTGATGGCGAGAGCACGTACTTCCTTGGTAATGCACCACACAGTATGATGTAGCCAGGGCATATGCAGAAAGCCTCATGGTGAAAGGAGAGACTGAGAAAGGCAGAACTACTCAGGTGGGACAGCAATAGCTGAGTTCTCAAGTGACTTTTTCAGGTGACTTCTTGATAGGAGCTGTACTTTGTTCTTCCATGAAGAGAATGCTCTGTGAGCAAGAAAGCCTCTGGTTCAGATGGCCTTCCTTCTCCTGGCCTAAGATTTGATAACGAGATGTTCTGATGCCACCAGTCCAAATTTGTAGATTGCAAACTCTATCCTAGATGCACATCTATCCTAGATGTATAATGAAGTGAGTGTGAAGCTGGGAAGAAGAGGCTAATTGCTATCCTTTCAAGGATGACTGGCTCTCTGGTAGAAACAGCATATTGAATGGGGTGAGGCAGATGGTTGTACTGCCAGAATCCCTGCTCCTATACTCGCTAATCACTGCCTGAGTTTTCATTTGGTGTTTGGTTTTTGAAACATAGCTTGATACTAGTTTTCTTATTTGGCATGTTAGTAATGTTTAATCAGATCATTATCATTCTTTATTCAGTAATGCCATTTACCAAATTTTGATGTCTTCTGTACTTAGGTTCTGTTATACCAAAGGACCAGTTTGAGTATGTGTGTGTGCATGCACGTGTGTGTGTGTAAACTTTATCTGATTTTATAAGTTCCCTTCCAAGTGTATTTTTCTGTAATCAATAGGTTAATGGAAAGCAAATCAATAGAAATGTGGTATATAATAGACCACATGAGAAGTCATGCTTTCATTCTACATATACATACCGAGTCTTCCTATGTACCAGAGTCTGTGTGGGTTAAATAGTTGTATAACATGTCCTCACAGAGCTTAATCTACATCTCTTCCATTGAGCAAGGGATAATACTATCTGGGTTCCAAATCCTTTGTTGGTTTCTATGTTTGCCTGATTATTCACCAACAAAGCAACCTAGGAAGATCTTTAATCCCAACACAGTGAAATGACAAGATATTAATAATAATTACAGCATTGATAATAGTGAACTGAGAATGGAGAGAGGCAAGTGGGGACACATATAAAGATTCCCGGGAGGCAATATGTTCTGGTCAAAGTTGGGATATTTGCATGGCTCTATAAACTTGGCTCAGTGAAAAGGGAAAATAACGTTAAGAGTCAACATTTCATCTAGAAGTGTGTCAATTCTTTGGTGACAGGTGGGGGGAAAGGCTTATGAGAAAAAGTGAAAGGAATACATTTTATTCACTACCTTTCTTCCTGGGCTTCCCAGGTGGCTCAGTGGTTAAAAAAAAAAAAAATCCACCTGCCAAGCAGGAGATACAAATTCAATCCCTGGGTCAGGAAGATCCCCCTGGAGAAGGAAATGGCAACCCACTTCAATATTCTTGTCTGGGAAATCCCATGGACAGAGGAGCATGGCGGGCTACAGTCTATGGGGTTGCAAAGAGTTGGACACTACTTAGCAACTGAAACAACAACAGCAACCTTTCTTCCACATAGAAAATTTTAAAAATATATATGACTGTGAAATTTGGAATAGCAAGAGGTCCTGCTTGCTAGTGGATTGAGGGGAAAGAGGAAAACAGACCACTGGCTTTTCAAAGAGCAGACCAAACTGAAGAGAAGATGAAAGTGCTGATAGCCTTAATAACAACAGGAAAAATAAAGCCCTTTTCTGGAAAAATATACGTATAAAATATTTAACTGACATTAAATATTAACAACGAATTAATGAAAACACAAAACACTTTATTTATGTAGGAAGTTTGTTCCCCTTTAGAAAATATGCTGTTTTAAAACTAAAAATTATTTCATACATGATCCAGGCAGAAAGTAGTGTGGATCTCTAGCAGTGAGTATTCTAAGAATGAGGGTAGATAGAAGTGATCTCCAAATGAGTCTCATTATTGTCTCCTGCCAATTCACTGTATGAAGGGTCAAAGTTCAAGAATTCTATGATTGAATGGATTGCTAAGTGTCAGACCCAGTGAGACCCAGCACCCCCCCTTGCCCCTATATTTGTGTGGGAAGGGTGAGGAAAATGAAAGCCATTTGCACCTGATTCTGACACCCTGTGTCTCCCTTCTCCACTTGCCAGCTCCGATGGGGAGGGACAGTACCTTCCACCTGGCATTGCCTCTGAGCAGCTTTGTGAACTCCTTTGGGCCATTATGTTGGTTGGTACTTTGGCTTCTTTGGCTCCCAGCACCAGCTGATGCCCTGAGCTGAGTCCCAGTTGGGCAGGCTCTATTGCTCAGTGCTGTAGCTGTCTCCAGGGCATTGTTCTTGAGACTTCCAACAGGGCAGATTTGTGCAGTTGGCCCATCTGGACAAGATCTATAACAAGTAGAGCTCTGTGCAATAGGCTCATCTCCATAGTCCACCCCCCACTACCCCCGCCTTCGGGCTGCAGTAGCCTGACACCCCAGCCTGACCATGGAGAGTATCAAAGAGATACTCTCTGCTCCTTTCAAAGGGGTATTGCTTGTGGCCTCTCATTGATTGGCACTACCTGGGCAGAAATGGGAAAACAGGGATTCTCTGCCCCCTCCTTTTTTAAGCCAGTCCTTTAGTTTGGAATCGCCTTGGCCACCATAATTAATATTTTCAATAAGATTAATTTCTGGTCCAGCTATCCTGGTCAGCCCAGAATGCTCGCCACAAAGCCAAGAGACAAGAGGAGTATCTCCACAAAGAGCAAAGGTCAGACAAGCTCCATAGGGAAAAGGGGGAAAGAAAGCTGAGCTCTTGGTTTGTCTGTAGGATCTACTTTGGTCATTGGATTTATTGACTTTCAGAAAATTTTGAACACCTGTTTTTAAGGAAAGGAGAAAAGGAGGAAGCGAAAGGGAGGGAGGAAGATATGGGGCAGGGGGGAGAGAGAGAGAGAGACTGAATTTACATAGTTAATTATTCTAGATTCGGAGAAAAAGACAAGATGTTTAAGAGATTGTTTGATCACTTCTGTCTTCCAGCTGTTTAGCCCTGCACTTTAATCTTCCTTTTTACAGTTCTTCCTAGTTGGATCATTTCAAAGGACTCAGAGTACCAGGCCCATGCTTCCCCGTGTCCCAGTGTCAGGCCTGAGATGAGCGCTTCTACACTCTTTCTGTTCTGATATTTTTGGGTAGCTTCAACTGACTGCTCCACTTCCTCACTGTGGACAGAGAAGGGAAATGAGAAGGATTAAGAAATATGTCCAAATTATGGTTTTCTAGCTTTGACAACTCCATCCTGAGCTTGGCCAAGTCAATGTTTGTTCAGGATAGGGATCCTCTATATACCTAGTTCCTTCCCAGGAGCCTGGTAGGCTGCTTTATCCTGGGCATGGTTGCATGGCATTATTATTTGCTCACTGAAAGGAGGTGAAGGAGCAAGTTGGAAATGAGAGGTCCTGGGAAATAAAGAGACTTTAGAGAAAAGAAGAAACAAAAGTGCAGGCAACAGAAGACTCTCTGAGGATAGTTTCTTATTCTAAGCCTCCTAGGCCCTACAGCCTTAAGCTCACTTTTCTTGAAAGCTTTATAGCACCATCAAGTAACTTTCTAAAAGTCTAAGCATCTTTCTCTTTTTACACTCCACAGCAGTCAAACACACCCTGCCATGATGCTAGCTAGTTAGGGAATACAACAAATATTTCTGAGATCAGGAAATTTGGGTAGATTGGGAAAGGTGGTCTTTCTGAGAGTCCAAGATTCCTGACCCCATTTTAACAGTGTTGAGGTTCCAAGAAAACTTGAAGACCTCTCTGTTGGGTTGTATAGCAACACCCTACCCCAGTGTAGCCGATGACTGTTCCAAGCTTAGTAGTGGGGAATCTGTCCCCTTGCCTTCCTCCCAGGGTCAAGGAAACCTGACTAAGTCACACAGGGCAGCATTTGGGGATGGGAAAGATTCCTGTTTGACCCGTGGTAGGAGGGACAGAGGGCATAGTAAAGGTCAGACTCTGGGTAGGAGGTGGCAGGGCAAAGATTGGTACAGGTTAAGATGACAAATGCCAGAATCGAGTAGCAGTGTTCTGAATATCCTCTACCAGAGAACTTAAAAACAGAGAAGCTCCAGTCAGGGTTATCCTGGCTACAAGAACATAGCCAAACCTTACTTTCATGAGAAATGGGATAGTATGGAGAAAATCTGGATGAAGATAGGTGAGCCATCTTTCTAAGTACAGCCACCATTGGCACCATGCATTGTAGCTCCACATAGCTTTGGGATTGGCTGTTGAAGTTCTGAGTAGGAGATCAGGAAGGAGCTGTCCAAGCCCTTGATGGAATCTACTGGAGAGGGAAAGCCCACAAGGGGAAAGCAGGAAGCCAACAACTGGACTCTTAAGCTCCTATTCACAGTGCCTGGTGGATATCTTCTGACCGTAGCACTTTATAGACAACCCAGTAGAAGATGTTGAAGATGAGAAAAGTGAAAGGGAAGACAGCACGGGAAATGGTGTCAATCCTCTTGGCCTGGTCCACGTAGAGTTTTCGCATGGTTTCTCCTTCCCTTAGAAGTGGGGCTGGAGGTTGGGGGCTATAAATGCCAGAACCTTCCATTGGACCTCCATCCCTTGCCTGCAGGCAGTGGCCCAGGCCATAGCCACGGAAATAAAAGCGACTTTCACGGATGATATCTTCTTCCTGGAATTACATGGAAGAAAAGGCAGAATTTGAGGTCACAGTTCTAATGTAGAAGAATAGAGACCACACCACACAAGTATCTCGGGTGATGCTATGCAGACAGGGTAGGTGGATACACAGGCTCATTGCATGCTTTTTTATGGTCACAAAACTACTCACGAGATAGATGTACGCTAAGCAGCTACACGTGGTACGTATGGTATAAGTTTATGATTCCATTTGCAGATAAGCCTTGAGCTGCCTTTTTAAAATGCGTAACATCATTTAGAGCCATCTAAAACCCAGGAAAGTGCCAACTCACTGTGAGAGGCACATCTCAATGTCAAGTTATCTCTGACTGGTAATAAACAGAATAAAGAGAACAATGAAACCTTTAGAAAGCACAGCTGAGATAGTTAGACTTGGAAACTTGACTTTAATGACTTCCAAAAGCTGAAGAATTATGTCTCCTTGTACATAGTATCTTTAAAAAAATGTTTATCTCTGAAAATTCCAAAAGTTTTAAATAACCTAGTGGGTTATCCGAATCAGGGTAAAGCTGATTATGCTCTTGCAGATGTGTGTACTTCTAGGGTAACATTTATTACCCAACACACATTCCATTCATGTGCAGTACATGAATTCTGATGAACACATTAACATTGAAGAGGTAAATTTTATCTAAGCATTATGTAATGTAGCAGATTACACAAAGTTCATTTGTCCAATAAAAATGACAACTGACAACCTTAAATAGCTACAACACAGCTGGGAGTCAGGAGGTAAGGCCAGAAAGATAGGTGGATAGAGACCTAGAGAGAGATGGAGAGGGAGAAAGAGAGGAAAAAGAAGAGAGAGAGAGAACCAAAGCTCCCGAGTGATCAATAGAACCTTAGGTTAGATGCACAATACTGGATGCTTGGGGCTGGTGCACTGGGACGACCCAGAGGGATGGTACGGGGAGGGAGTAGGGAGGAGGGTTCAGGATGGGGAACACGTGTATACCTGTGACGGATTCATGTTGATATATGGCAAAACCAATACAATATTGTAAAGTTAAAAATTAAAAAAAAATTAAAAAAAAAAGTCTTTCAGGGCCTAACTCAGAGCCTATTTATTGTTGGTTTCTACAATGGCAACCCACTCCAGTATTCTTGCCTGGAGAATCCCTGGGACGGGGGAGCCTGGTGGGCTGCCGTCTAGGGGGTCACACAGAGTCGGACACGACTGAAGTGACTTAGCAGTAGCACACAACCTCAACCCCATTTTATCTCCTTCTAAAGGACACACTGCCATCACAAGTGGTGGTTCACAACCTGGAAATTAGACCTAGGACAGGTAAGTATATACTACAACCTAGGAATACTTCATTCAAAGATGGTTATAATTTTTTAAAGTATCAATGTTTATAGCAGTAAAAGCTTCAGCTATGTAAGAAATAACCTCTTCTGGGATGGTACCAACTATCTTCTCAGTTTGCCCAGAATTGCGGTCTTCCTGATACGTAGGACTTTCAGTACTAAACAGAATAAGGCACATGTATATATTGAATGGACATGACAGATATACATAAAACGTAGATAAAGTAGATTTTACACATGCTATGCAGTTAGAAGGACATCATAGGGTCTTTATCCTGGGACCTCTATAATTATAGTAACCCATTTAAAAGTGGCTTCATCAATGAGATGTTAGTGTGGCTGGTCCCATTAATCCTTGATTATGATAACACTAGAAGGCCTAGCCTGTCACTGGGCATCAGAGGTAGACAAGCTCAGGTCAGAGATTTGTCAACAGATCCTATCTCTTTCTCTGCCTGCTGCAGGCTCATACATGGGAAAGGACATCAGTCTGGCTCACCGCTGTGTCCCCAGTGCCTAGCACAGTGCTGGCATCTGATAGGCACCCAGTAGATATTAGTTGAATGAATGAATGGACTGATGAGCCACATGCGGAATACAGGACAGGGAATGGCTTTGTTCTCATGAAGCCAGCATCCTCTCAGGATCTCAAACTGAAGAGTCTACTCAGAAGAGAATCTTAGCTACAGAGTGCCTGGCAGAAAAAACAATTGCTTCTTGCCCTACCTCTGCACAATGGCCTGAGGCCCCTTAAAAAGAATGGCATAGTTGGCATAGGGAAAGGTCTCTCTAAGTCTGCCCACCAGACAGCCTTGCTACCCAATCCTTGATTTTGCCAGCCTCTGTGAAGAGAGTTGTACATGTGTGCATGCATGCTAAGTCAGTTCTGTTATTCCTGACTCTTTGCAACCCTATGGACTGTAGCCCACCAGGCTCCTCTGTCCCTGGGATTCTCTAGGCAAGAATACTGGAGTGGGTAGCCGTTCCCTTCTCCAGGGGATCTTTTCCACCCAGGGCTTGAACCTGTGTCTCCTGTGACTGATGCATAGCAGATGGATTCTTTACCCCTGAGCCATCAGGGAAGCCCTGTACATGTGTAGGCCAGAGGCAATTCACCCTTGTGGTGGTGCTTTGACCCTGAGTTGTCGTGATGGGGAGACCTCAGCTCTTTCGTTTAAGTTCTGTATACAACCTATCACCATAGGCCTTGGCTCACTTCACCTGTATTCTGTAGTTCATTTTCACACTGTTTCTTCATGACAGGTTGTGCTGGATCCATTTTATGGATGAAGAACCAAAGGTAAACAAAATTTCTCCCAAGTAAGTGAAAAATGTCCCTTGGACTGCAAGGAGATCAAACCAGTCAATCCTAAAGGAAATCAGTCCTGAATGTTCACTGGAAGGACTGATGCTGAAGCTGAAACTCCAATACTTTGGCCACCTGATGCAATGAACTGACTCCTTGGAAAAGACCCTGATGCTGGGAAAGACTGAAGGCAGGAGGAGAAGGGGACAACAGAGGATGAGATGGTTGGATGGCATCACCAACTCGATGGACATGAGTTTGAGTAAGCTCCAGGAGTTGGTGATGGACAGGGAAGCCTGGTGTGCTGCAGTCCATGGGATCGCAGAGAGTCAGACATGACTGAGTAACTGAACTGAAGTGAAAAATGAGGGAGTAAATAAAATGAAGTTTTCTTTTGCTTTCCAGTTCAGAGTCCCTCAGACTCCCTGTTCCCCATTGCTCATCCTAATCCCTGTAGATCTCGAGCTAGAGGATAAAAGCATGAAATGTATTTGTTTGCAAAAAGCTCTGAAAGAGAAAGTTAAATCCAACTTTTGCTATTTCTGTTTCTATAGATCTAATTATTTTCCCTTTTCTCCAATCACAGTAAACCTAAAGAGAATTTTTTGGAACTATTTTTCAAGCTGGAAAAAGCTGTTTCCCACAGGAGAGGTAAAAAATGGCCAATAGTATAAGTCACCCTGGGCTCTTTAAAAAAACTTTTTTTTTTTTAACATATTGTACTTGTAGTTGGGGTAGCAAAGATGAGTGGACTAAAATTCAAGGGTGAGGGTCCTGAATTTGGGTATTGCTTATTTAGGCCACATTCAGAGGTGTGTGCGTGTTTGTGCGTGTGTTGGGGAGGGACAGTGGAGGGTTAAACTCCACTTTGTGGCTTTCATGCTTCCCAGGTGGCGCTAGTGGTAAAGAATCTGCCTCCCAGGGCAGGAGACACGAGAGACACGGTTGGATCCCTGGGTCAGAAAGATCCTCCTGGAGAAGGAAATGGCAACCCACTCCAGTATTCTTGCCTGGGAAATCCCACGGACAGAAGAGCCTGGCAGGCGACAGTCCATAGGGTCGCAAAGAGTCGACATGACGGAGCACACTAAACATACTTGTGGCTTCCATGGCTGTTGAAATGGAGCATTTTTGTGGCAGATATCTATAGGGGAGGAGGGCTGGGGAACTAGAGGAAAGATATTCCAAAATCAAGCGGGGATGGGAATGCACAGTGTGGGAGATGAGTTGTGAAGATGGGAAGGATGGATCGATATTGAGTGATGTATATTGAAGTGAGGAGAGGAGATTGGAGAATGGGGAAGGGTCCTGGGAGATGGAAAGAGGCAAGCAGGGTTCTGGGACCAAGTTCCTGAGAGGATTGGGCAGTATTTTAAATTTCTTCCATTTCTCAAGTTATTCTGTTGATAATGGTAAAGCTTTTTCCTCTGTCCATCTTGAAAGAGAGCCCTTGCCAATAAGTCTGCAAAGATTGGCGGACTGGATTCTGTGGCTGCTGTGTCCAGAACCTAGTGCCAGGGCCTGTTGAGGTTATAAAAAATGAGAAACAGACCCTTCTGTGTGAGGCTTCTAGACTAGCTAAGAAGACAAAGCAGAAATGTCTAGGAAAAAAATAAGCTATCTTAGACTGTGACATGGAAGGAGACCACTACAAAGTGCAAATGGATGGTTGAGATTTGGGATTTGAGAAGAACAAGATGAAGTCTGGAGCTTGATGAACAGCTGGCTGACTTCTGGAATACTCCTAACTTGCTCTTGGCTAAGGGATCCTTGAAAATCCTGTGGAGTCTCTCTCTCCCTTAAGAGGGCTCCTCTCAGACTGAAAATCGCTTCTCTAGCTGGAATAGCAGGGTCCAGAGAGAGGTTCTAGAAATGAATCAACCCTGTATCAACTTTTTCAGCCCACTCACTGACCTCCAGGATTTGGCTACATTTCTTCTGGGATAGCAATGACTGTAGGAAACTCAAAAAGGGACAGAACTAATGATACAGGTAATGGTTTTCAGGTTTTATCTACATTAATCAAAAGCCTGGGCCACTTTGAGGCAGGATCCAGGTGCCTAAGCAGGGCCCAGGCTACTGTTTTAACTATGTAATAATTGAGCACTGATTATGACAGGCTTCATTGTGAGGTCAGGATCACCCTGTATATGACCAGGAGGGGATAGGCTGTGGGCAGTTGGAGGTTGGAGAGGTGCAGGGAAGGAGGTGGGACAAGTGTCACCCTGGAGTAGTTCTACAGCGACTACAGCAGTCTTCTGTTACCAGGACACCAGTAGAGGCAATTTAGCTGGGAAAAGAAGTCTGGAACGGGTTGGCAGACTGTTCTTTTCTAAGGTAAGCATGGAGAAGGCACCAAGATTAAAACCCCTATAAAGATAAGATTTGGGTACCTGTGGGCAGGTTTGACACAACTAAGGAGGTGGGATCAGTTAACTTACAAAAGGGTGCATCTACTTTTCTTGCCCTTCTGCCAAATCCATATGTTTTTCCCCTGAGCCTCTGCCTAGGATGCTGCTGCTGGATAGGAAAGGCTTTTAGGACTCTTGATCGGTCCTAGTCAAGGAGGTGCAGTTGTGGATCACTCCACTAGAGGGCGTGCTTCCCAGGCCGCAACTCAAGGACTGAAGCCGGGGAAAAAATTGATGAATACCGACGAACCACTAGATGAGACAAGAACACTGCCCTCAGCAGAAAGGGACCTTAGCAAGGAACATGAAATCCCGGAGGTAGCTTTTGAGATATTTTTAGTGCAGACATATGGTAAGGGTACTCCAGGAGCAGCTGAAATGGGAGGTGGGGCTGTTAGGAAGAGAGAAGAACCTTAGAGTTAGAGTGGCCCCAACAAGCTAGAGCCAGTTTGCTTAGATAGATCATTGTTTTCTTTCCCCACCCAGAGATCATATGTGCTTTAGTGCCTCCAGATTAGGCAGTAAACAGGGAGTTGGAGCTCAGGATAGGCCAGAACTCAGTGTGTCTGATGATTAAGTGAACCTTATGTAGCTCAGCAAAGGCGTTTAGTTTTGCTCATAACTGGGCACTTCCTTCTGTGACAGTGGCCCAGGCACTTCTGTTGTCATGACAGTGTACCTAGCACCTATTGTCTGGGCAATGGGGTGGGGGGGAGGATGCGCTGCCTCTGTTGTCATGAGGACAAGATCCCTACCTACTCTGCTTCCCCAGGTGATCACAAACAAGAATGAGAGAAAATAACAACTCATGCCTAACGAATCTGATGCACCCAATGGAGACCAAGGCGAAGAAATGAAAGAGCCAGAAGATGCAAGTGGTAGTGTTTCAATTCCAGCTTAGTTATGGTGGGGACCCTTTATAATGCTCCCCTAGAAAGGCACAATGCCTGACTTGAATTCTTAACCACCAATCAGTATACGACAACCTGGGATACCTTCCTCCTGGGTGGGAGGAGAGTCAGGAGCAACCACTACTAATTCTCAAAGCAATCTCGTGGTAAGTCAGTCGATAAGGTTCTAATATTGGCTAATATATTGGCAGTGCTTACTATGCAGGGGAATCTGTCCATGCCCTTAATTTACTCTGCTAGACTGCCCTACAGGAATGAACGTCCCATTGGACAGATAAAGAAATGGAATCAAAAAGGTTAAAGTACTTAGCTTATTTGTGACCAGCCTGGGACTAGAATCCAGGGTTCCTGACTGCCTGTCTAGTCCTTGCGGTCTAGACTGAGTCTTGGTTTTGGGGAGGAGTAGCAGGAAGGAAGGAGTCCAAAGGAGAAAGGAAGTGGGCTCCTCCCTAGTTATGCTCACCATGCGGTGGCGCCTCTGCCTTCTTCGAAGTCGAATGAATTCCTTATGCTGACGAGAGACAAAATTGACAGCAGCGTACTCCAGCAGGGCAGCAAACACAAAGAGCAGGCACACGGCCATCCAGATGTCGATTGCCTTCACATAGGACACCTGCAACATCCATCAATGGAAGAGTCAACCTTCCTCGAGTTCTTTCACGGCCTCTTTAGTGGATTACCAGCCTGCATCAACTGCCTGCTATTCTGCAGCTTTATCCTGAATTTCTTCTCGTGTTTAAAGAAGCTTTCCTTGATATGTCCCATTATCTGAAGGACTATGTCAAAAAGATCAGACCACCCATCATGCTTCACCCCTCTGCCCTCTTCACCCTCCACTTCCAGCTACTTTTTCTGCCTATACTTCTTTTCCTTCCTTTCTTTCTCCTTTTTGAACTTCTGCTTCTGCTTCTTATTGTCCTTTTCATTCTTATCCTCTTCTGATTCTTTTCTTTGAATAAAAAGCAATGAACATGAATGCTGGATTTCTTTGCCTTCTGTTCTGTCCTAGGATAACACAGCTGTGGTGGTAATTGGGCAGGGTGTGTTATTCATAAGTGAGACATATGAGGACATTCGAGGCCTAGAAGGGAAAAGTCTTAGCCAAGATTACCCAGTGAGAAGATGGCACTAGGGCTTAAGGATTCTGGGCATCAATTCAGTGATGCTGTGAATTACCTAGGTTGAAGTCTCAATACCAGACTATGAGTTCCTTTCTTTCCTTCCTCCATGTCTATTCTTCCTTTGATCCTATGATTTTTCCCTGCCATTCTTTGCAAGAGACCCTGGTGAGGATTTGAAATGAGTGGAGAGCAGGGGCCTCATCTCTCACAATGAAAAGCAGAACAGGGTAGGGATCCCAATGGGGTGCACCATCCACCCCCTGCTATGGATGTTTCTGTCATTTCAAGAATGCTGGCTTCTGCCTATCCAGTCCCTAGTGGTCTCCTTTACTACCTGCCTTGGTAGCTTTCAGCCCTCTGTATCCATGGGTTCTGCATTTGAGGATACAGAGGGCCAAATGTAAGGGACTTGAGCATCTGCTGATTTGGGTATCTGCAAGGAATCCCAGAAGCAATCCCCCAAGGGCACTTGAGAGATAACTGTACTTTTCTCTCCCATTTCCTTTGTGAAGATTAAATGCTCACTTCTCTTGAAACAGGGTTGTGGCTGGGTGGGACCAGAGGGGAGGGCAGAACTCAGGTTTATGAAGTCCTTCCACTTCCTCAATCAGATCACCTCCTTACAAAGTTTTGAGTGGCTAAGCTCACCTTATGCGGTTCCCCAGCAGGAGTAGGATTCATGACAGGCAACTTCTTTCACCAGCCTCTGCTATGTTGGACATTGAGGATGTTGCACACTCCAGGTAAGGAGCAGGTCTCACAAAATCTTCCACCTCAGTAGCTCTTAATCAGGGCTGACTCCCACACCCATCTCCCCGCCCCACCCCCGACCAGGGGCATTTTGAAATGTCTGGAGACATTTTTGGTCACACAATTTTAGGGTGGTGCCAGCAACTGGCTTCTAGAGGCCAGGGATGCTGCTAATATCCTACAGTGCACAGGACACCACCCTTCCACCAACTCACACAGCAAAGAAAAATGATCTCAACCAAAATGATGATAGTGCTAAGTTGGAGAAACTCTGCTCTATTTCTTTAAGGGCAATTCTATTGAGATGATAGTGGTGGGTTGCTAGGCAACCCTGATTAAGCATCCCTTGGTGTTTCTACTTTGCCACCTACAAAGAGGGCCTCCTATTTCATTTACCATCTCCCAGTCCCACTGTGCCCCCAGGGATGTTAAGTAAGTGCTATGAAAATCCACAATGAGGTAATGACAGGGGAGGTCCATGAAGGACTTTGGATCATCAAAAGAAAAGGACACCTTAAGAAGCAGGAAGAAAGTCTTGTTAACAATAAGTGTCAACAATGCACCTTAAATATCTCTGGAAATCATCCACTCACTATCCTGGCTCATCTGAAGAATTGCAACAGCTTCCTAAACAATCTCCCTGCATCTCTGCTGGCCACTTACAATCTATTCTTCAAACAACAGCCAGAATTTTGTTTTCAAAATGTAAGTTTGATCATATCACTCCTCTGCTTACAACCCTTCAGTGGTTCTCCACTATCCTTCTGATATAGGCAGTGCTCCCCTCGGCATGACACCTAGCTCCTGCCTACTTTTTCAGCTTTACCTTGTCCCTTGCAATCTATGACCCTGCCATGCTGATCAATTTCAGTTGTCTCCCAAGGGGATCATCTCTTTCTGTGTGTCTCTCCTTCACCTTGATGATTTTTACTTAAATGTCCACTTTAGATACCATATCCTCTGAGAAGTCTTCCCTAATCATGCGGGTATGGGTTGATTGCCCCTACTGGATGTGCTCAGGTTACCTGCACCTGAGCATCCATCAAATATACCTGGCTCTTTCCTTCACTAGATTGTAAGCTCTTCAGTGGCAAGGACTATTTCTATCATGTTCGCTGTTCTATCTCCAGTGCCTAGCTAAGAGCTTGGCACATAGTAAGTATCTTTTGAATTAATGAATAGGTGGATGGTGTATTTGTCTCTGCTAGTTCTGTTTGCCCTCTTAGCCTTCTTTGTTTCTACCTGCCCCAAGAGCTGTGAGCCATTTAGATGACAGGATTTTGAAAGAATTGGGTTCCTCTTCCCTGTTTCAACTTTAGGTCTAATCTGTCAGTCTCTAGTAGAAACTTCCATTAAGCCCTTCCATTATACACTGAACCAACTGGAAGTTGTATAGATCAAGAGCCTGGCAAAGAGACAATGATGGGTGCCTTTTGGAGCCCTAGCCCTCATAAAGGCAAAGATGGAATGGCTTCCAGTAGCATGGGAAACGGCCATCCCAGTTGAGTTCCCTTACAAAGTGACCCTTGGCTGCTCTTATCCTGGACACTAGAATAGTATTGGGGGTGAGATTGCTGTTGCTTTCAAAAGCCCCTGATCTGGCCCCACATTTTCCCTTGGGGCTCCCATGAAATCTAATGTTGCACAAACTCAAGAGTGAGCAGAAGCTCTCTGACTTAGTCCCTTGCTCTGTGGGGCTGGCCAATGAAACTTTTTAGTTTAGGGTCTATGCCTGCGTACTTTGCCATTGGCCAATGAGGACAAGAAAAGGTCATCAACATAGAGAACAGACTTATGGTTGCCAAAAGGGAGGTGGTGGGGTAGGGAAGGACTGGGAGTTTGGGATTAGTGGATACAAACGGGTATATATAGCATGGATAAACAACAAGATCCTACTGTATAGCACAGGGAACCCTATTTAGTATCCTGTGATAAACCATAATGGAAAAGAATATAAAGAAGAATGTCTATATATGTATAACCTAGTCACTTTGCTGTATAGCAGAGGTTGGCACAACATTGTAAATCAACTATACTTCAATTTTATATATATATATATATATATTTATATATTTATATATATATATATATGTATAGAAAAGGTCATCAAAATCTGATGAGAAGGTACCAAATACCACCCCCTCCCAAACCAAACAAAACCAAACAATCCTCCAATAAAGTACATTCTTTCTATATGAGAAAACAGAATGATTCCTGGGAGCAGATGGATGGTGTTTGCTCACAGGAGGGGACTGGAGAAAGGAGTTCTCTCAGCAAGAATAAGGCATAAACTGAAGCAACTCCCTGAGTTAGAGGAGAATCTCCTTATATGGCAGCGGCAATAAACTAAGGCAGGGTTCTTAGGTCTGAACTACTTTTCTTCCTCTGGTCTTCATGCAAGGCCACTACCACAGCCTCACCTGGCCCTGTAGGCTTCAACTAAGCCCAGTCTGCCTCTCACAGCCTCTTCAATATCCTTGACATTTAGAAAACACACTTACAGGCCTACCTCAGAGATGTTGTGGGTTTAATTCCAGATCACTACAATAAAGCAAATAGCACAAATCTTTTGGTTTCCCAGTGCATGTAAAAGTTACGTTTATAATACACTGTAGTCTAGTAAGTGTGCAATAGCATTATGTCTAAAAAGACTATATGTATACTTTAATTTAAAAATACTTTATTGCTAAAAAGATGGTAACCATCATTTAACAACTCAGGGTTGCCACAAACCTTCAATTTGTGGGGGGAAAAAAAGCAGATCTGCAAAGCACAATAAAATGAAGTGCCATAAAATGAGATATGCTTGTATAGGAAATTATCTCTGACAATTTTCCCTGTGACACGATCCTAATCTCAGCTTTGTCACTGTCTGTCCCTAGAAAAACTTAGGATCATCTCAAAGGTTTCCTGGTGATTCAAAAATAATTGAGAGCACTACCAGCTGCTTTAGGCCTAGGTCCACTACCCAGTCCTTTCCACCTCGACTCCTGATAATTATAACAATAGCTAACATTTATTGAGTGATTATTATGTGCCAAACACCATTCTCTCTGTTAATACATTATCGTATATATTTCTTGCAATAACCCTATGGAAGAGGTAATATTCCCACGTTACAGGTGAGGAGACTGAGAAGGAATTTACCTGAGATCACCATTAGCAAATGATGAGGCTGGGACTTCAATAAAAATCTACCTGTCTTAAAAAAAAACGACCTGTCTCTAATCTCCTATTCTTAACAACTATTGCCCCACCACCCCAGTATATAGGAAATTTGTAAATTTAGTCTGAGTGTCCAGATCACCCCCTGTTTAAGTCCCCAGTAAAAGTCTTCTTAGGAATAAACACTGGGAGATATAAGATCACAGGGCCTGGTTTCCAACAAAACAGAGCAAGAGGGAATATATTCACTATAACAGCCATAAAAACTGTGTTGTTTTGCTTTCCATTATTTCTCCATGACATAGTACAGTGCCTGGTACACAGTATGTGCTCAATAAATATTTACTGAATGAATGAATTTGCTTGCTCCCTGATCATCTCAGAGCCTTGCTGACTTTAAGGACATTGAGGTGATGACCTCTAAATTCTGTTCATGAAGACATGAGGCAGGGAAAACCTGGGTCCAGTCCCATCAGCACAAATCTCTCTGTGTAATCAAAATATCACCTGGCCCTAGAAAATCTGAGTCCACTGACTTTAATTGCTATTTGCTGCCTCAAAGTTTTCTCACCCCCAAAGAAGGGACATTGTCTCTAGAGCTCTTCATGATAGTATCTGATTTCTGACATAGTGAGAAACAGACGTCAATTTAAAATCCTTGTATTTCTTTGATTGTTCCTTGTGAAGCATGACCTTGAGAAAGTCATTCTATCTCTCTGGGCTGTAATACCCTCATCTGTGCCATGAGGCAATGGGGCTTTCTACTTGCTGAGGGTCTTTTGATCTTGGACATGCTAGTATTTCCTGATGAAAGTCAAAGTCAGCACTGTCTACTCATTCCCTAGCCAGACAGCATCTGCAACCCCAGTCTTCACACTGTTTGCAATGTTATTAGCAGCGTGTTCCAGGGGAAGAGAATGCAGGACACCTGCTCTTGCTTGATGGCTCTTCTCTACTTTAAATCCAAGGAAAATAGTCAGTGGGAGGGAATGTGGGAATGAATGGGAAATGGGGAGCTCTGTGGCAAGCAAGGTCCCTGGCATGTCTCTTCACCTTAGGCAAAGAGGCCCGGGAGCCAGAGCTCTGAGTTGTCATGGTGAGCACAGTGGTGATGCCTAGGCCCACTCGGGCAGGGGCAGCATCCATGTTGATCCAGAAGGAGACCCAGGACAGGATGACGATGAGTAGGCTGGGAATATACATCTGAATCAGATAGTAGCCCATCTGTCGTTCCAGGTGAAACTTTACCTCGATGCAGGTGAATTTCCCTGCAAGGAAAGAGGTGAGGTGTCAGGCCGCAGATCCCCAGCCAGCAGCTGAAATTGAGAGGCAGGAGTAGGGCAGCCCTATCTCTGTGGGCCAGCCTCTGGGCACCTAAGCTGGGTCAATAATTGAGCCTTTCAAAATGGTCCCAGATCCCAGATGTATGTTTTGATGAAGCTCTCAGAGTAGCCAACAGGGACCTGACCTCTTGCTCCAAGCACTTTAGTTGCCAGCAGAAGGCCTTCCCCATGACAGTACTGAAAGAGGATTAAGAGTGGGAGGACTCCAAAGCCAGGCTGTATGTGTTTGACTCCTGAAGCTTCTGCTCACTAACTGTGTGACCTCAGGTGAAACACCGAAGATTTTAAAGTTTCAGTTTCTTCGTCTATAAACTAGAATAACAATATCCATTCCATCACTGGGCAATTGTAGGAATTAAAGTTAGGTGATGCATTTGAGGTGTTGAACACATAGGCAGATGGTACTATTCTCATGATTAACAAAGCGATGAGCCTAGACTCCACTCCAATCTCAGCATACTTGCTGGTGTGTCTGGGACCCCTGAAGCTCTCCAGCAATGATTCACTGAGATAAACACTGCCTGTGTCTTAAGCAAGTAAGAAGAGCTGGATAGCAAATATCTGGAAACAGTGTCCAACAGAGACCAGCTCTGGATGGTGGGCAGCGAGTTCCCAGACAGCACTGGGCAGCAGCGTTCTATTCCACCAACAAAAAGTGTGTTGGCCCTGGGCACATGTACCAAAGCTCTCCTCCTCTGACAGTCACCTTCACTTTACCTTGCTTCCCACGCCCCAAGGCTAAGAAAACACTAGCTCAGAGCTTCCCCTGGCAGTAGATGCTTAGGATAACCAAGGCAAAAAGCAGAGGATACGTATGTTGTTCTTTTATTGTGGCCTGGTCTTGCTGTTAGCAGACCTGATTCCTCAAGCTTAGTGATTTCATCAATGACTGACTAAGACTTTGTCATGTGTGTGATGCTGTGATCTCCCACTGTTGCCTGAGTCCACCTCACTTCATCCCACCCCAGGCTTCTAGCCATGAAGTGTTTTTGGTATCTGTATTTTCTTTCTTTTTTTTTTTTTTCTTTTTGATGATAGTGCTTTTGTTTTCCATGACAAAATGGATTATGACTTGTTTAGCATAGAAAAAATGTGAGAGGTAGAGAGGGAATAATAATATTCATAAACTGACATTTATCAAGCCCCTACTAAGTGTCTTGACTTTATATAGTTTATCTCATTTAAACCCCATAGCAACTCTTTGGGGCAGGTAAAATTATTATTTCCCATTTTACAGGTAGGGAATGGAAGCTCCTTTGAGATTATGTTTCTTGAGGGTTCCCAACTAGAAAATAGTGTGGCCAGTATTCAAACTCAGCTCTATCTGATTCCAAAGTTCTTGCTCTTATCACACTGCTTTAGAAACACTTGGTGCTATTTTCTTACAGGATTTTTTTTTTTTTCAATTACAGGATTTTTAAACAAATGCTTTTGGTTTGTTTCTTTCACCACAATAGAATCATTCTGTGTATACAACTTTAGATCTTAACCTTTTCCACTTGTATTTTCCAATGTTGATACGAGTGCCTTGAAAGCATCCTTTTAGACCTCTGGATAATACCCCAGCAAGCAGATGTGCTATGTAATTTATTTAACTTCTGCCCTATCGGTAGATATTAAGAGCAGTTCTGAGTTTTTGCCAGTATAAACAGTGACCAAGGAGCCCTCTTGGGGTCTAAAGTCAATATGATTTTTTGGAATATTTCCTTAAAATAAATTCCAAGGAGTGGAATTCCTGGATCAACAGGTAGGGAAAAAATTTAGGTTCCAGACTAAAGTTTCTTAGTGTGCCCCCTGGACCACCTGCATCAGAATCTTCAGGATTCGTGTTCAAATGCAGATTTCTGGGCATCACTCCAAGCACATGTAATCAGAATCTCTGAGATGTAGAACCCAGGAATCAATATTTTAACAGGCTCTCCAGGGAAATATGATGCACACCAAAATTTGAAAACCATAAGTCTATATACAAATTGCCAGGGTTTTTTTTTTTTCCTGAAAAAGTTTACACCAATTTCCACTCCCACCAGCATTTTCTAAGTTCAATGGCTCATTCCTCTCCCCAACTATCTGCACCCCTGCATACACAAACACATATTCATAGGCTTGCACCCAAAGCATATCAGCACACCATTGGAGGGACCCAGGATCTCCCTTCTTCAGCTTGTGGCCCCTATCTCAGCATCATAGCTCTTCACAACAGCCAAATGGTAGGTGGAAATGAGGAACCTACAGCGATTAGGGAAGCTGCAAAAGGAAGGTGCTCAAGCTGGAAAAGCAGCTGCTCTTCATTTCCTGACCCAGTTTTCACACCTGGGAAACCATGTCAGTTCATGAGACTTGGGGACTGGAGACAGTGGCAGGGGGTGTGGACAGTAAGCCAGCTGGTGCCCTGAATTCTGTTCTCTCCTGGTTCAATGTAGTCATTGAATTCTCCCAGATGTAGAAATTCCTCACTTTCCACATAAAGTTGGCCTCAGGACAGGTGGAACACTCCTGCCACTCACTGACACAGGCCCATTTGTTCTGCAGCATGTGATAGGGACAAGAATATGGGCTTTGGTGGTGGAACATGGGCTTTGAATTTGAAATCAGTCATTTACTAACTGTGGGACTTGGATAACTGATTCAATTTCTTAGAATCTCAGTTTTTTCTTTCTGAGAAATGGGGCTGATCACCGCTGCCATAATGAGATAAGACATGAGAAACTTAGCACGCCATCGGGCACAGATTGGACCTTCAATAGAGGCCAGCTGCCTTGCTCCTTTCCCTCCCATTTGGAGGCCCTTTGTGCAGCCCACAGCCAGTAAGATCCTAGTTTTTTTTTACCTGTGTTGTAGTGCTTGGTACAATAGCCTAGATCCTTCTCATCCCGCAAGATAAACTGAGGCAGAGTCAACCCCTCGGCCACTTGGACAGCAGGAGCATCTTCCAGCCACTCAAACATGAGGTCATTCATGGTGTAGCCAACTGAAAGTGAAAGAGATGGCAGAGGGCTGCAGAGTGTGGGTGTTGGTTGGGGGTAGGGAGAGGATTAGAACTGGCAGGAAAGAACAGATGAGGACTAAGACCTGGGTTTTAGGAGTTTCATGCTCATCTGGGAAAGAAAAACCATTCTGAAGAGGGTACTTGATCAACTGCTTCATGTGCCCAGCCTAAGTGGGTAAATCAGGAAGACTTCAGATTCCTCTCCTACCTAGTTCTCAAGCATTAGAAAGTCCCAAAGATAAATTATTCTGACAGACCTAGAAAGCACATCAAGAGGCCTGGAAAGATGTCAAGGAACCCAGCTGGGAACCTCCTGCCCCATCTCAAACCCAGGGGAGTAAGCATGTGTACTGACCACATACCTTGAGCTGAGCCAGCCTTGGAGCTGGGGCTTCTGCCACCTCACTCCAGGGAGGAGAGAGCTATTTATACCCTGCCAGCCATGCATGGGCCAATGTGCACACCACAGACTCCTAGCCAGGGCCCTGAACTGGGGCAAACTGAGAGCTAACATCAAAAGTGCCAAGTTGCTTACGGAGAGCTAGAATTTTGTGAAGGCTCTTGCCACATAGATGACTATATTCACATGTTGGGTAGAAATGTGAGCAGAAACACAAAGGCTCACAGATGTCCAGTGTAGGGCCTTGGCCCAGAGTAGCTTTGTTACTTTAGGCAAGTCACTTCCCCTTCTCTAAAATGTTCCACTTACATTTCAGAGGAGGTAATGAGGACTTGGACGTGAAGGTGGTTTATGAACTCTAAAAAGCGGACCACATAGGACAAATTCTATCCATCACTATTACTATATGTTAGAAACAGACAGACAAGAATTTTCTGAGGATCAAATGCATAACTCCTGATCTCGCAGTCTCACTTGCCCAGGAGATGGCGAAGAAATGGACATGGGCGATGTCCAGGCTTGTCATCCTTTAGCTTCCCTGCACTTGGGACAGCCGCTGCAGGCTGTCACCCTATGCCCTTGGTAGCTCTTGGCTGACCTTGGTGCCCTGGGCACTGTCCTATGCCTAGAACTGTCCTCTCTCACTTCTCTACAAAAGTAATCTGTACACACTGCTATATGTAAAATA
Organism: Bos javanicus; assembly: GCF_032452875.1. Classification (NCBI taxonomy): domain Eukaryota; kingdom Metazoa; phylum Chordata; class Mammalia; order Artiodactyla; family Bovidae; genus Bos; species Bos javanicus. The sequence goes on from NC_083897.1 coordinate 53,997,208, forward strand.
GATAAATAACAAGGGCCTACTGGATAGCATAGGGAGATATATTCAGTATCTTTTTATAACCTATCATGGAAAAGAATCTGGAAAATAATACATATATAATGGAATCACTTTGCTGTACACCTGAAACTAACAAAACATTGTAAATCAACTATGTGCTGTGCTGTGCTTAGTTGCCCAGTTGTGTCTGCCTCTCTGCAACCCCATGGACTGTAGCCCACCAGGCTCCTCTGTCCATTCTCCAGGCAAGTATACTGGAGTGGGTTGCCATGTCTTCCACCAGGGGATCTTCCCAACCCTCAGGTCAAACTCAGGTCTCCTGCATTGCAGGTGGATTCTTTATTGTCTGAGCCACCAGGGAAGCCCAACAACACTGGCATCAGTAGCTTATCCCTTCTCCAGGGGATCTTCCCAACCCAGGAACTGAATCAGGGTCTCCTGCATTGCAGGCAGACTTTTTATGAGCTGAGCTAGCAGGGAAGTCCAAATCAACTATACTTCAATAAAAAAAAAAAGTTGCCTATGTTCACAAAGAATCAGGGTTCAAAGACTGCCCCATCCCTGACAACTCTAGATGTGTATAGGCATCTTGAATATGTTAACTCAAAGGAAGTAAAGGTAGAATTACTGCAGGCACTGTGAGAGGGAATGTATCTCTGGACACAGGAGGTACTCCTCAAATGGCATCCAGCCCAAGCACACTGGTATATAAGGTTGGGACCTTCCCATCCCCCGGCCCTATAGGGCAGCCAGACCTGCAAATAGCCAGGGAATGGAAAAACACATTAGACTGGGTGTTCAGGAGCTCTGGCTTCTAGTCTTCCCCGGGCCAAGATCTGACTGTGTGTATTTGGGGAAGTCCATCCCCACTCTGGGCTGCCCTTCTCCTGTCTGGAATATTATGGCATGGGGTTGACTAGTTGGTATCTCAGGCATCGCTCTGTGACTTTCTAGGGACACTTACAGCTCTCCAGCTGCATTGTGCAGGTCTGGATGTCCATGGGGAAGTTCTTGAGGTCCATCGGGCAGGACAAAATGAGAGTCAGCCTGGCAGGGACAGGAAGAAAGAAGTCAGGCTGGCTGAGTGTGGCTCAGTGCAGCACAGGGACCTCCCCCCACCCCGCAGCCTCTGCCCCTTGCCCCGAGTTCTCCTGGCCATCTACCAGCTGCACCTGATGCTGTAGAGCACGTTTCCATTCTTGAAGATGCGCAGCAACTTGTTGTCTGTGGTCACCTCGTGGAAATTGGCCCCTTTCTCATTGGCAAAGAACAGGTCTGGCTTCCAGATTGAGTCCAGCATGGAGGGATCGAGGTCCAGCGAGTCATCAGGATATTCTCGGTAGGCCAGGCGTGGATCGTTCCACTGCTGTCGCAAGAAGACATTCACCCGGTAGTCCTGGGAGGGGGCAAAGATGGGCCCATCAGAGGCAGTGTTACTGCAGGGACTAGCAAGCTTACCACAGGAGGGCCATGAGGAGGAAAATGCTGGGAACACATCTCAGGGGAAGTGCGCATTTTCCACTGGAGAAGGAGACAGGCTCGGGCTGATACGGCAAAGATGGGAAGGGAAAAGACATTTATTAAGCTCTTACTATGTGCCTGAGTCTTTGCTAAGCACTTTCTTCATATGCATCATCTTATTTAAATCTCACCTCAACCCTGAGGGGAGAGTGCTGTTATGATTCCCATTTTACAGATGAGGAAACTGAGACAAAGAGAGGTTTAAGTAAATCTGCCTAAAGTCATACAACTATTAGATGGTAGAGTCTGAGATTGAATGCAGGTTTTTCTGATTAAAAGCCTGTGCTAGTCATCACGCTATCTTCCAAACTCGACCATCTGCTGCTTAGGCTAGTCTGCCTTTAGCCACAAAAACCCTGGGCTGGGGAAAGATAAACTCCTAGTGACCACCTTCGGACATCCCATGGCTTTAGCCATGACACTGAAACAGGGAGAGGATGGCAGAGGAAAGACTGGCTTGCTATCTGGTGGGCTTCTCCCATTCACACTAGAGAGGAAGTGGGGGGCATGGAGATGCTTTACCATGGTAGTCTCGGTGACGGAGCCAAAACTGTTGATGAAGATGTTGCAGGTCACATTCACAGGTGGGCCTAAGGGTAGCAAAGCACAGCCATATTGGTAGAGCATTCCAGGAATCTGGGAGAAGATTCCAAGACTGCCTCTCTTAACTGGAGGCCAGGGCACTGCTGGGAGAAGGCAGTGTTTGGCACACAGACCCAGGGTGATGGGGTGGGGATGCTCCTTCTGAGCTGTGAGTGCTAGACCTGTTCCCCAGCCTCCTGGCTCTAAGGTAGGCAATGGGGGTGGCTCAGTGTCCCCAAAGGGAGTGGGGAGGGGGAGGTTTTGTAGGATGAATACTTCTTACCTTTAAAATTAGGCCGAATCCTGGCATCATACCCAGATGTTCGCCCCATAAGCTTGTCCAGGAAATCAGAGGGGGACATGGGCTGGGACGCCTTGGTCCCAGGTTTGACTTCCTCTTTTGCCAAGGCCACTCTGGAGAGGAGAGAGTTAATCACTGAAATCAGTTGTGTATGCATGTGTGCTAAGTTGCTTCCATCATGTCCAGCTCTTTGTGACCCCATGGACTGTAGCCTGGGGCTTCCCCGGTGGCTCAGTGGTAAAAAGAATTCACTTGCAATGCAGAAGATGTGGGTTTGATCCCTGGGTCAGAAGATCCCCTGGAGGAGGGCAGGACAACCCACTCCAGTATTCTTGCCTGGAGAATCCCATGGACAGAGGAGCCTGGCAGACTACAGTCTGTGTGTGCTCAGTCATGTCCGACTCTTTGCAACCCCATGGACCATAGCCCACCAGTCTCCTCTGTCCATGGGATTCTCCAGGCAAGAATACTGGAGTGGGTTGTCCTGCCGTCCTCCAGGGGATCTTCCTGACCCAGGGATTGAACCCAAGTTTCTTATGTCTCCTGCATTGGCAGGCAGGTTATTTACCACCAGTACCACCTAAGAAGCTGGAGATCAGTTATATTCTACTTTATTACAGATCCTTCACTTCCCTGTTCCCACCCCACTTTGGCTGGTCTCCATATCAGTGAGGAGATTAGGAGATGGGTTTCTGCTTGTCCACTTGCAAATGAGAAGAACAGAAACAGCCATAAGCCAACACAGCAGCTCACTAGTCAGTCCTAGACAATTGCTTTCACATATATTAGATCTTTTTGCTCTCACAATGCTCATGTGATGGGGGCAAAAACTGTTATTTCCATTCTACAAGTGAGAAAACTCCTTCCAAAGAAGGAGTGATCTGTGGGACTGTAAATCAGTGCAGCCACTGTGAAAAACAGTATGGAGTTTCCTCAAAATATTAAAGGATCCAGCAGTTCTACCTCTGGGTATTTATCCCCAAGGAAACAAGATTGTTTAACAAACTATGTTAAAGAGATATTTGCACCTCTCCCATGTTCATAGCAGCATTCTTTGTAATAGCTAAGACATGGAAAGCACCCAAGTGTATATCAACAGATGAATGGATAAAGAAAATGTGATAAATACATACATACACACAGTGGATGGAGAAGGCAATGGCATCCCACTCCGGTACTCTTGCCTGGAAAATCCCATGGATGGAGGAGCCTGGTAGGCTGCAGACCATGGGGTCGTGAAGAGTCAGACACAACTGAGCGACTTCACTTTCACTTTTCCCTTTCATGCATTGGAGAAGGAAATGGCAACCCATTCCAGTGTTCTTGCCTGGAGAATCCCAGGGACGGGGGAGCCTGGTGGGCTGCTGTCTATGGGGTCACACAGAGTCGGACACGACTGAAGTGACTTAGCAACAGCAGCACACACAATGGAATATTACTTAGTCATAAAAAAGAAGGAAAATTCTGCCATTTGCAGCAACATGGACAGACTTGGAAGGCATTATGCTAAGTCAAATAAGTCAGACGAAGACAAATGCTGTATGATCTCACATATAAACATGGAATTTAATGCATAAATAATAGATAGATGGATGGATAGATAGATCAATCAACTAACCAAAAGAAGAATGACTTGCCCAAAGTCTCACAGCTGAGGCCTCATCCAGTGTTCTCTTTCTGATGGTGTCTTTTTTTTTTAATATAAATTTATTTATTTTAATTGGAGGTTAATTACTTTACAATATTGTATTGGTTTTTGCCATACATCAACATGAATCCGCCATGGGTATATATGTGTTCCCCATCCTGAATCCCCCTCCCACCTCCCTTCCCATATCATCCCTCTGGGTCATCCCATCTTTTGGACTCTGATGGTGTCTTGAACACACTCAAACATGAGTGACAGAATTAATGTAGCTGTGGCCACACTTTGTACATCTGGCCTAGCCAAGGATGGGAAGGGCTCAAGGGCAACTGACACCCCTAAGAGCTGGTTTCAGTTGTTTGGCCTTCATGCTGATCTCTCAAGGGCTAGGACCCAGCTTCTGGAGAGGGCAGTTTGGCTTCTGCTCCAGCCAGAAGCTACATTCTGAGCTGGACCTCGGTCCAGGCAGCTGCAGGCAGATGAACTTGCCTTCGCAATAATATAGGCAGAAAAAAGCAGGGCTCTAGGAGCAAGGGAAAGACTCCCAGTAAAGAAGCCATGCTGCGAAAGTCAACTCCCATCTTATCTCCCTAAGAGCTTCATTTCAAGGAAGGGGCCAGTGTGCTTTGGCCTAAACTAGAGGCCAGCCCTCTTCTCCCCTGACAGGTTCTCCCATATGCCTGCTTGTCTGCTTACCAGCCAATAGCTAGACCAGGGACCAGGAGTTCAGCAAGGGCTTGAGGGCAAGGGTGGAGCTGAAGCTAGACTCTTGGCTGGGCCCTGTGCCTCCTGCTCCATCCTGCTGTCATCCCTAAAGCCAGCTCCCCTGTGCTGGGAGGTGAGGTGACTACTGTCCTGGGTCTGAGTCTCCTTTGAGCCAGTGGGCTCCTCTTTCCCAGTAAATCTATGCACCTGCCAGTGACTGATATAGTAATAAAAATAGCTGAGGCACCATGCTAAACGCTTTATCTAGTAGAGTTCTCACATGAGTCCTCTCAATAAGTACCATTATTATCCTCCTTTTATAGGTGAGGAGTGCAAGATGGAGCAATTTGTTCATGATCATACAGTTTCTAAATGGTAAAGCCAAGATTCCCACCCAGAGCTCTTGACTTCAAAACTAAGCCTATCCACAGAGGTAAAGAACAGACTTTTGGACTCAGTGGGAGAAGGAGAGGGTGGAATGATTTGAGGGAATAGTATTGAGACATATACATTACCATACGTAAAATAGATAACCAGTGGGAGTTTGATATATGACATGGAACCCAAAGCTGGTGTTCTGTGACAACCTGAAGGTGTGGGGTGGGGAGGGAGGTGAGAGGGTGTTTAGGAGGGAGGGGACACATGTATACCTATGGTTGATTCATGTTGATGTATGGCAAAAACTATCACAATATTGTAAAGTAATTATCCTCCAATTAAAATAAATTAATTAATAAAAAAAAAAAAAACTAAGTCTATCTACTGTAGTACTAAGATACAAGCAGCCCCAGGCAGGCTGCCAAGGAACCAGAGTTGGGGAAGGTCAGTGGCAGCCTCACTCTGACCCCTAGAGTCCTGCCTTCTCAAATCCTAAGAGCAAGAGGAAGCTCTTACCCTGGGAACAGAGGCCACCTTGGCCCTGAGCAGGGGTTGCCAGAGCAGGTGGCTTAAGCATGCTCTGAAAATCCAAGGAGGCGCTGGTGCAAGCAGAAGTCGTCCGTGGCTTCACCATGGGACGTCCACACTGGCCAGGTGCTGCTGCTGGCCGCCTGCCGTCTGCCCCCCGCCCCCAGGGAGGCCACGTGGACCTGAGTGTGGAGCAGCCAGAGCCTTGCCACCGTCCTCAGCTCCAGTCTCATGTCATCTCTCCCACTGGCCCCAGTCCCAGGACTGGCTGTGAACTCAGCTGTCTTGGGCCTCAACCCCCGTGGCAGCCCATCTTTTCCAGGGCTACCTCATTTGTGGACCTGAGAGCAGAGTCACGGTGTGTAGACTCTCCTTTCTCCCATTCATTCCTGGAAAGTTCCAAACACTGGCAGGACTCAGGAGGCTCCAGAGCTGGAAACCTTTCTCATGGAAGGCCCTGGGGTGGGGTAGGGGGGAGAACTCCAATTCTGTTATTGGGTGCCCAAATGACCTTGGCCAGGTCACCTGCCCTCTCTAGGCTTCAGTTTCCATAAGTTCAATGAAGGACTTGGGCTCAAGACTTTCTAAGGGCTAACCTTGCTCTAATCACCAAGAGGGCTTTGCTGCCACCAAAGCCTGGGCCTTAGTATAATTTCCCCTCCATCAGGGCCAGCAAATGCCAGCTGGGTGCCCCCTTCTGCCTGCATCCTCATATCAGCTCCAGCTGAGCTACCATTGCCATTCTACTTTGGGCTCCTTTTCACTCTGAAGAAGTTTATTCCCTCCCTGCCAATCCCACTGAATCCCTGCCTGCCTGCCCACTCGTGTCTGCCAGCACATGAGAAAGAGGCTCCTCAGAGGCAAGCAGTCCTGGGGTGCTCCCTGAATGAAGAGGAGGATGATATTGCGGTGGCACTCACCCACCTCCACCTTGGGAGGCACTCTTCTGACCAGTTCAGCCCAGGGCACAGCCATCTTTCCTCCAGCATCCCCTGTCCACCTAGCTTCCCCTGTCCACCTAGACTGCCCCTGCCCCCTGCACCAGCTAATGAGAAAAGTGGGAATCGGTGAGGGGGCATTTATAGGGAGCCCAAAGCTTGTCTTGCCCCAAAGTCCAGGAAATGATGGCCACATAGCACCACTCCAGGGAGCAGCCAGGTGTTCCCTGGGCAGGGTAGGGAGAGTGCAGAGGGGCCAGCTTTGATCAGCCCGGCTTCATCCTAATGTGGTTTGGGGAAAATCCTGGCTCGTTGTAACCTTTTGGGTGAGCAGCTGGCAGAGGTTGGTGTCATTTTTAAGGATTTGAGGAGCATGTGGTCAAGTTGGGAGGGAGATAGGGTTGGAGGGCAGGACAGATGGCTTCTGTTCAGGGGCTCACTCCTAGCCCCTACCCTGACCCAGGAAGCTCTCACCCATGCAGAAGCCTCCCCATCACCTCTGGGGCTTTGACATCCTTCACAAAAGGCTCCTGGGATCTCAGTGGAGGTGAGTGAGTCCGCCTCTGGAGCCATACTATCCATGGGCTTTTGGCAAACTTCAAGGAAACTCTGCCGGAGCCCCAGTTGCCCCCCTCCCCAGCCGGTGTTTGCATGCATCTCCTTCTCACCCCCACTCAGCTCACCTGAGGAGGACCTGCCCTGGCAGGGTCCAGAGGAGAAGGAAAGAGAGGGTTGCTGGAACAAGAGTTGTCATCCTGTGGGGACCCTGGAGTCCTTTTCTCAGCCTGGCTGCCAAGGTGAGAGGGGATACCCGGGGCAGGAACGCCGAAAGTACAGATCCTTCTTCCTGCTCAGGCCGCTCTCGCAGGGAACCTGAGGGGGGCCGGGCTAGGAGTGGCGTGCTCTCTCCCCACTTCTCTCTTCTTTGCCCCGTCCCTCTCAGTCAGGGGGCCAGAACTATTCCCCTGGAAGTGATCCTGACACAGATAACCCCACCGGCTCCTGCTCGAGCTCGCCTGGGGCTCCGGAGGGCCTCAGCCTGCCTGCCTGCCGGGGTGCTGAAGGAGATTCTTTTTGGGAAGCAATCACTCTCTAAACCCCGGAGAGTCTTGGAGGAGATGGGGGAGGGAGACTGTATGAAGATGTTTCCCTCCCTCCCACCTCCCCCTGAGATGCACCCTCTAGAAAGCAGCAATTTAAAGGCACAGTCGCCGGCAGCTGGAGTCGGGTTCAGAGCGAGTCCGGGTTCAGAGCGAGTCCGTGTGTGTTGTGTGCCGGGGAGGAGCTTGGGCTGCCGCTGCAGCCTGGAGAGGGGCCGGAGGTGCTCTGTCCAGCTTCTAACTCTCGGGCTGGAGGAGTGCCGGCAAGCTGCCTTGCTTCCCCCACCTCCCCAGCAGTTTCCCTTTTAGCCTGGAGCCAAGCGGGGGCCAAACTCTAGTCTTAATGATTTTTTGTAAGGGGCAGAAACGACCTGAGAGGGTTTAGGCAGAGCCACTGGGTATTCTCCAGGTGACAGTTTAAGGGCTGCCAGGAGGCAAGAAGGAGGAGGGGAAGGGAAGGGGCAGCTTTTCCTCAACTCTCTGGATGGAGACAGGGGGATGAATGATGCACAGGAACTTAGGAGTCTTCTTCCTATGTCTGCCTGCCTATCAGTCAGTCTGTCTGTCTGCCTACTTGCTCCATCTCCTTCATCCTTATAGTTGCACATCCTCTTTCCTGCCTACTTCCCTCCCTCAGGTCATCTCTGCTGAGCTTGTGGGCTCTCTGTAGCTCTCTGGAACCCCTCTTTCCCCAGACTGGCTAGGCTGTGAGGAGGAATAGGGCAGAAGCTGGGGCAGGGCAAGCCTGGCACACAGCAGGCTTTGTAAGCTTTGGAAGAGTCAAGGGGACCAAGAGCAATGACCTGGCACCCCCAAAGCTTAGGATGGAGGAGAGAGCTGGGGAGAGCGGACCACCCACCCCTCCTTGCTTCTCATTTGCTTACAGAGTACGGCTGCTTGAACAGTTCTTTTCCTGTCAACCCTTCCCCAAACTTGCTCAGCACCACCTGAACCGCTCTGGTCTAGGACATCTCTGAGTGCCTCATCCACTATCGCTTCCTCTCTCGCTTTTCTCTTCTTTCTTCCTCCCTCTCTTTCTGAAGCTTTCCTTCATCCATACTCTCTGCATCTCCCTCCCTGTTTCTTTTCTGGTCTCACCTTCTAGGTCTGTTTCCCCCCTTCTTTCACCCTCACTTTCTCTCCATTCCCATTTGTTTTCTATCTCAACCTCCCATTTTCTCACTCTCTCCTTTTAAGCTGTGGCCACGAGAAGCCAAATGTTTTCGTTTTCTTCAGTGGAAACTCTTATGACAGCTCTTCTGAGTTCTTGAGGGTATGCTGGGCCGGGGGCGAGGTGGGTGCCACTTTCTTAGGGTCAATACCTGAGCCCCACCAGAGAGGGATGTGTGGAGACTGTGTGCTCTTCTAACAGGATCCATCAGCTACTTAGAGGGATTAAAGACAAGGCGACAATGAGTAGAACTTGTGCTGCATCTCCTTTGTGGCTGTATTATTATTAAAGAGGAATTTTTAAACAACCAATGTAAAGGAAAGAAGAGGATTTTAAAGATTACACACTGAAATGTTGATGGGGGAGCTGGGCTTTTAGAATTGGGACTGGAAAAATTATAAGCCTCCAATCATGCCTATATGGCCAGTAAATACAAAATACAAAGTATTAATTTACCTAAAAACATTTTTAGTGGGTCTATCATCTGCTTACCCTCCCACCTTGTTTTCTCTAAGCATCACAACCCCCAGTCCTTGGCCAGGAACCAAGCCTTACAGCACCTCTCAGGGCTGAGCTCCAGGCTAGGATGCTAAGGGGGAACGGGAAGCAGAGGCACTTGATTCTTTGTTTAATTCGCTCCCTCTGACAAGCCTGATCATGTCATTTCCCCTGCCTCAACTGTTCCCTATGGCTCTCAAGCTGAAGTTCAGGGAGTGGCATGACCTGGTCCCTCTGCTCCTCCGCCAATGCTGCACCAAGAATCCCCTGTCTCTCCAGCATTCAGGTTGTTTCACAAATTGTTCGTCTGCCAGAGCCCTCTTCCCTCCACTCTTATTCTTCTGGACTAAGTTTTGCTGTCACCCTCTCAAGGAAGACTTTGTGGACTGCTCCTGTCGCCCCCTGGTTCTGGGTTAGGAGACCCTCCAATGTGTTCCCACAGGACCCTCGCCTTCCCATTCACGGCATCCATCACACTTGGTTACAGCCACCCGCTTACTTGACTCTTTCCCCACTATACACCCCATGAACTTCCTAAGGGCAGAGCCACGTGATCCACCCAGTCCCCAGGGCCTAGTCCAGAGCAAGGCACATCCCAGGCCACTAGAGAACCTTTGTGAAGAGGCATCCCAGGCACCCAGAGACACTTCCCCAAGCTGATGCCTCTGTCTCTTTCTCTGTCAAATGAGAATGATAAGCCTGATGCACAGAGAGGGCTGGCATGAGGTAATAGTAATAAAGGGAAATGAGAAAGCAATTTTCCTTCTCTTGCCCCTTAGGCCTGTGGCCTCACTCTCAGTCATCTGGGATTCTTGGCTAATGGAAGGCACAGGCCCCTGGGGACTGGTCCACTGGTCTATTGTCTTGGGTCTCAGCCCCTGTGTGTCCCGTGGGATCCCTGAGTGCTGAGAACACAGCGAGGTCAGCTTCTGGGGAGGAAAGACTCTCATGAGAGCTTACAGCCATGACCAAGGGTCTGGCTGGCATGTTGAAGGGATAGAGCTTTCCAAAGGTGCTGAAAACTGACTCTTTGGGAGAAGAAGGGAGGCCAGGGAGGCAAAGAACTGGATAAGCTACTCCTAGGAGGTGATAAGAAGCAGGGGAGATGCCCATCCAAGAGTGTGTGTATGTGTGCTCAGTTGTGTCTGACTCTTTGCAACCTCATGGTCTATAGCCCACCAGGCTCCTCTGTCCATGGGATTCTCCAGGCAAGAATCTAGGGGATCTTCCCAACTCGGCAGGTGGATTCTTTACCACTGTGCAACCTGGAAAGCCTGCCCATCCAAGAGTTCCCTCTACTAATAGGAAGCCACACTTTCTGAAGATGGCCTCAGCATTTTCTAATGTGGGAGGGGCACAAAGTTGTGTCCAGCCTTGCCCCCTAAACTTCCTCTCTTGTTATTATAGAACTATGGTGTACATGAGTCTGCATGTTCCAGAATGTATTGCCCTCTTTTCCTGTTTTGCAATTGGCAGCCCCATTGGCCATGAGAACTGGCTGGATTGCAGCCTGGAGATGGGGTAGAAGCTACAATAAACAAAATGTTTTTCAGAATGAAAGATACTTATTTCATCTAGGAAAACTACTGAGCTGCTAAAAATGAATTAAGCACATGCTTTTAATAAATGTTTCATCCTGGGAAAGAGTCTGTCATGTTTCAACCTGATGCAAGGAAATTTACAATTGTGCCCTCTTGACAAGGAGGCTTCTGATATCTCAGTCTGAGGAACTGCATGTCTGTGTGGGGATGGGTATCATTTGATGAATTCAGTGACTTCTAGGGCTTAATTTTGGGGGCAGAGTTGGAGAGTCATTTGGGATCCCTTCCTGGACCCAACTTGCCCATACCACCACCTATCCCACTTTCTGAAGTAGAAAGTGGCCTGTGGGGTACTTAAAAAGTTAGACTGTGCCCCCAGTCTGAGGAAACTCTCAAAGCATTAGCTACTTTTAAGAAGTATTAGGATAAGAAATTGGGGGCATATGTGAAATAAAAGTCAGATGTCTTTCTAAAAATCTTCTGACAAGGACTGGGGCATTTCGGTTGGTTCTCCAAGGACCAAGGTTGCATCTTATTGCTGTGTATGAGTTTTTCTTTTCAGGGTCATTTTCCACATCAGAGGATGTAACAGAGTTGGAGAGTCATTTGACACCCCTTGCTGGATCCAACTTGCCCATCCCACCACCTATCCCACTTACTGAAGTAGAAAGTGGCCTTTACTCAAAAGTGGGGGCTCAACTTTCGGTCCTGAGGGAGCGCTGCCAGCCGAGGCAGGAAACCTTCACACCCTTCAGACTCAGGAGATAGGCATAGTGTGTGTGAGTAATGGTGATGGGAGTTTCACAGGCCTCAATTCTGCTGGAGGAAGGAAGAAGAAAGAACAAAAGAACAGATGTATTAGACATGTTCAGTGCTCTTCTCCTAAGACTTTGGAGAGTGATCAGTTTAAGTCCAGTATTTACAAGATTAGCTTTCCTTCTTTTATATTTCTGGTACAGGCTTTGCAGAGAAAGCCTGGGGTGTCTGAATTTGGGGGAACCTGTGGAGGGAATGACTGAGCTCCTCTCAGTCCTCAGAGACAAGAGGAATCAGCACCAGGATAGCATAGTGAGCAATGTTCCTACCTCTGTCACTAGCTCTCTGTTCAGTGTCTAAGGAACAACAGAGAAATGGGGCTCCAGGCAGGGACAGTGTATTGACTAGCATCCTGATTGGCACCATTTTTCCCTGCTGGGCTCTCAGCATCATTACTCATCCCACTGGCCACTTGAGAACAATTCACTAGGCATGCAGGAGTGTTGCATTAAGGTTTGCCCGGAGCTTGCATTGACTCTCCTTGTCTCTTGGCTCTTGAATGTTCTTTTTCAAGGATAATATGACCATGTCACACCTCTTTTCAAAAGTAAGTTGGTTATTTGCTGATGATTGTGTTCATGAAAATCTTATTTCACTCATTTGGGGATTGTGATCATCTATGATGTGTAAAGGGTGAAGACCTTATATGACATAAAAGCCAAAGAATTTGGAAAGATGAATAAACATTTACTGCGTGGTATGGATTGTGTTTCCACAAATCATGCATGCACTTCAATATTTACTGACCATGCATCAAACGCCAGATACTAGGTGCTGTAGATGCAACAGTGAACAAAGCCGACGAGGTCCATGCTCCTGTGTAGCTTATGTTCCAGTAGGGTAATGATGTAATTGCCTCCCGAAGAAGGTTCTGTGCATGGGTCATTAGCAGTGCCTTACCTAGGGCTTGAGAACCTCTTGAAGCATTTGAGCTGAGCGTTTATTATATGACCTAGAAAAAAAGAAATGTCTATTTACTTATTTACAAAACAAAAACAGACATAGAAAACAAATTTACGGTTACTACAAGGGAAATGGGGTAGAGGGAGGAGTAAATTAGGTAAATTAGGAGTTTGGGATTAACATATATACAATACTATGTATAAAATAGATAATCAAAGAAAATAGAAAACCAACAAGGACATACTGTATAGCATAAGGAACTATACGCAATATTTTGTAGTAATCTATAAGGGGAAAGAATCTAAGAAGGAATGTATCTATACATCTGCATATACATGTGTGTGCATGTGTGCCAAGTCGCTTCAGTCGTGTCCAACTCTGTGTGATCCCATGGACTGTAGCCTGCCAGGCTTCTCTATCCATGGAATTCTCCAGGTAAGAATACTGGAGTGGATTGCCATGCCCTCCTTCAGGGGATCTTCCTGACCCAGGGATCAAACCTGTGTCTCCTGTGGTTTCTGCATTGCAGGTGGATTCTTTATTGCTGAGTCACCCGGGAAGCCTCCATATGTATATATACATATGAATCACTGTACTGTATACCTGAAGCTAACATGATATAAATCAACTATACTTCAATTTTACAAAGAAGAGAGACTGACTGACTCATGTTGATGTGTGGCAGAAACCAACACAATATTGTAAAGCAATTATCCTTCAATTAAAAATAAATAAATTAAAATGAAAAAAAGAGAGATGACTTTTCAGCAGACAGGAATCAGTTTCATTTCCATGTATTCCAGAATCTGTCTGCTAGTCACATCACAACTGATCATCACCTGCTAGACACCCTCCCAAGAAGCTTTTCCTCCAATAATCCAACCCTAAACAGAATATACATGTCTGGGTCAATTTGAGTAACTCTGGTGGTGCATACATATTTGTCTGTGACTGCTAATAAGCACCTTCTTCACTAGGATATTTAGGGGGATTAAGGGCAATCTTAGCACTGTTGCTGTTATGCTTCTCTAAGTTGTCTTCAATTACTCAGGCTTCATTCTCTGTCTCTCTCTCTCTGCTCTCTTCCCCTCTCTCTCTCCTCTGTCTTTGTTTTTTCTTTCTGTCTTTCTTTCAGTTTGTCTTTCTGTCTGTCCTCCAGTCTTTTTTGTTTTTTTGATTTTCCCATGCCTAGATAGCATATTCAAAAGCAGAGACATTACTTTGCCAACAAAGGTCCATCTAGTAAAGGCTATGGTTTTTCCAGTGGTCATGTATGGATGTGAGAGTTGGACTGTGAAGAAAGCTGACCACCGAAGAATTGATGCTTTTGAACTCTGGTGTTGGAGAAGACTCTTGAGAGTGCCTTGAACTGCAAGGAGATCCAACCAGTCCATCCTAAAGGAGATCGGTCCTGGGTGTTCTTTGGAAGGAATGATGCTCAAGCTGAAACTCCAATACTTTGGCCACCTCATGCGAAGAGTTGACTCATTGGAAAAGACTCTGATGCTGGGAGGGATTGGGGGCAGGAGGAGAAGGGGACAACAGAGGATGAGATGGCTGGATGGTATCACCAACTCAATGAACATGAGTTTGAGTGAACTCCGGGAGTTGTTGATGGACAGGGTGGCCTGGCATGCTGCAATTCATGGGGTCGCAAAGAGTCGGACACGACTAAACGACTGAACTGAACTGAACTGAACTGATGAATAAATTCAATGTCTGCTGCAATAGGATACTCGACACTGGAGTGAGGAAGAATTTAACTGCTGACTGTATATAGAAATATGCCGAATTTGCATTAATGAAACTAAGCACATAGTTATAGTTAGATTAGCCAATTTTATACGACAAAGACTAGAATTTTACATTAGAAAAGATACACTAGTTTAATTGTACACTCTTGTAGTCTTCATCATCTGAATATACACACGTCTATGTATGCACACACAGCACTTCTTGATAGTCTGAAGATGATGCCTTGCTGCCAGCAATTATCATCCAAAAGTGTGACCGTGGAGTATGATGAAGTTGGGGTGTGGTGAGTAGTCCTTTCCTTCCTGAGTGCAAGTGGATCTTGTTCTTTGATTTGTGACTGTGGTTTCTTCATACACTGCACTAATGAAGCCCTTTTCACCACAGTCACTTACACAGAAAAATTGGAATCCCTTGGTAAGGTGCTAAATTGAACCAATTCTCTGTTTACGGAGTGGGTTAATTCATTTTTGTGAAAGTTATGCAGCATATGGCCCAAAGTGACAGATCCTAATCAATGACAGGCGCTTGCAAAGAGTCACCCGAGCTGCTAATCAGAGAACAAACCTTAGCAGGTCACGCATACCAGCTTTTGCTGTCACCCTCTCCTGCACGGTCAGCAACATCATCTTCCAACACCGAGACAGCGTGGCTTTGAGAACTCTGACTTCTTTTTCCTGCCCATTGTCATTTCTTTCTGTAACCTTCACATTGCCTTTCTACCATCCCACGTGTTCTATAATCCCCTCAATTTCCACAGTGGTGTGCCCACTGCTGAGTCAAAGGCAGGTGCTGTTTCACAACTGCAAACCCAGTACAACCAGCCTCAATTATGGTCTGGTTTCAGGAGAGACAAATAGGATGCTGAGGTCTTGACATTTTCAGGCAAGCAGTGGCACGGAGCCAGGGAAGTCTGCTCAGTTGCATCACCTTAAGCAAAAATATTTGGGAGACCAACTTATTTTCCACGTACAGAACCAGGCCTATGAAATGGTAGAATAGAGTACACGAGGACTGTTTAGAAGGCCCACTGAGTAGGGACAAATATTTTCACTCTTCAGAGAAGCATCTAGGAGGAAACTGGAAGCACAGGCAGGGGAGCTCAGCTCATTCTGAGTTACCAGAGGGAGAGAATTTGAAGTGGGTCTCTTTTGATGGCTTAGAATTCCATCCAAGCTCAATCAAGCAGTCAGAATATTACCAGATAAAGTGAAACTAACAAGATACTCCTCACATCATAGAACAAATACTGGAGAAGCTGTTAATCAGTGCTAAGAAGGCCAGTGCCTGTGGCGAAACTGAGTCCACCATAGACTCTAATGATGCCAAAGTGCCCTCCTCATCCCCTTACTCTGAGAGGATTCTCTGATCTCCATGGAGACTTTAAAGGGATTCTAGTTACTCTGTAGAGAAATTTCTGGCATTCAAAGTGCTTCCAACTTGTCAGAGGCAGAGAAGATTTTTTTTGTTACAAGTTGGTGAGATTCATAACTATTATTAGAGACATTTCACTGTCTTTAACTCTGTTTCAATTTGATATGCTATGATTGCTTCTTCCTAGATCCATGCTACAGATGGGAAAATAAAGGCCCACAACACAGTTCATGTCTTCACTGTACCTCTACTCTCATCCCACTTCCAGTTTTTAAACATAAAGATATTAGGTTTACAAGTTGGTGAAACTCAAGCCAACCAATAAGATAGACTAAAGCAGAGATGAAACTAGGCTTCTTTTTGTAGTCAGCATCCAGGAAATGTTTAGATGTCTCTCTCATATCCAATTCTATATTCAGACTCTGGCCTATCCACTGCTCTGGACTTACTCAGATCTCTACTTACCTTCGAGTTCAGAGTGTCTTGCAGAGATCAACTGAAGTCCACTGATCCCAAGTGAGGATTAGGGTAGGCCTCTTCATTTTAAGAAAGGGGGAATAGGAAGTAAAGAATCATTGATTCATCATGGTTCTTGGTTCTGCCATGCAGATCCCCCTGTTTC
Source organism: Bos javanicus (assembly GCF_032452875.1). Taxonomy (NCBI): domain Eukaryota; kingdom Metazoa; phylum Chordata; class Mammalia; order Artiodactyla; family Bovidae; genus Bos; species Bos javanicus. The sequence goes on from NC_083897.1 coordinate 54,013,580, forward strand.
CAGGGGTTGAGTGCAGATTGGAGAAAGGACAGCATCCTGCCTTCCTATGAATCAAAGGCCACTCTGGAGGCTTTTGAAGGAAGAAATTGCACTTTCCCTAGCCTAAATACTGGTGAGCTTGGCTGTGGAATAGGCCTTTTTTTTCCCCCAAAGGTCAAACAAGAGTCAAAGTCAGGCATGCTTTCCCCCTCGACTGACTGCTCTAGTCAAGTGAGAACAAACCAGATCCTTAGAACATTAAGGTACAGTCCATAATCAATACTTCTGTCTAAATCAAACTTTGCTGTGGTTAGTGGTGAAGTTACCTCCACCCTAGTAAGGGGAGATTTTTATCCACCAGATGAATCATGGCTGCAATTAACGTGTGTGTGTGTGTGTGTGTGTGTGTATTCAGTTGCTCAGTCATGTCAGACTCTTTGTGACCCCATGGACCATAGCCCACCAGGCTGCTTTGTCCTTGGCATTCTCCAGGCAAGAATACTGGAATGGGTTGCCATGCCCTCCTCCAGGGGATCTTACTGACCTGGGGATTACATTCATGCCTCTTTTGTCTCCTGCATTGGCAGGCAGGTTCTTTACCACTAGCGCCACCTGGGAATCCCCTGCTGCTGCTGCTGCTGCTGCTGCTGCTAAGTTGCTTCAGTCGTGTCTGACTCTGTGCGACCCCAGAGACGGCAGCCCACCAGGCTCCCCCGTCCCTGGTAAGAACACTGGAGTGGGTTGCCATTTCCTTCTCCAGTGCATGAAAATGAAAATTGAAAGTGAAGTCGCTCAGTCGTGTCCAACTCTTAGCGACCCCATGGATTGCAGCCTACCAGGTTCCTCCGTCCATGGGATTTTCCAGGCAAGAGTACTCCCTAGTTGACTCTAAAGCTGCCTCTGTCATCTTTGTGCAGAAGCTTGGCACAGCTAGCTATTTGGTTTAGAGCTTGGAGTTGACCTCAGAAACTCTGGCCCCCGAGAGTTGCTCCCCATCACATTCTTGCCTTCTATTGGAAGCCCAGACCATTTCTCTGTTTTGTGCTCTGTGCTTTCTGATGTTTTCCCCTGGCCCTCTCCACAAGGTCCACGTGTGTACACCTACCCTCTTCCCTGTACCTCACAGCCACGAGTCATCCTGACCAAGCACAGGCCAAGGCAAGATGTCTCCCTGAGTTGCTACTCTGGTGTAAAGGCTCAGCAGCAGGGCCAAGGGAGTCCCTTTAATTAAGCCACAAGTCAGCTAAATTATGCACACCCGAGCTTCTTTTTCCACTGTCTACTCAGTAACTCATTGTCTTCCAAAAAAACAAAACCAAAAAAAAAAAAAATACAGAAATGAGGTAAGAAATGAGAGATGAAAAGAGGAGAGAGAAAAATAGTGAAACAAAATGATTGGATTTCCTTAGAATTTCTTGGCATCCTGCTCCCCCCTTACCCAAAGCATTTCTTTAATCCCTGTTCTATAGGGTCAGCTTCCCTTGCAAGCCTGGGCACACAAGCTCCCACTCTAATAATGATAATGATAAAAATAATGTTGCCTCAGCAGCATATTTACACAGAGACCTCATCACTGTAGAAGATTGGTGTCAGATCGAAACGCTGTGTACTACAAAGGCTTGGGTCTCTTCTTTGGCCACAGGATCTGGAAAGGGGAAGCTGTGCACTCCAAGATGCAAATAGGTGATACCATGGGCAGCCTTGGGGATCCTTGCTTTGAGAGTGCCCACTCCTAAGAGGGTGGGTAGGGGTCCCAGAATCTTCTTTTGGGCTTCCCAGGTGGTGCTGGTGGTAAAGAACCCATCTGCCAATGCAGGAGACATAAGAGATGTGGGTTCGATCCCTGGGCTGGAAGACACCCTGGATGAGGGCATGGCAACCCACTCCAGTATTCTTGCCTGGAGGACCCCATGGACAGAGGAGCCTGGAGGGTTAGAGTCCATGGGGTCACACAGAGTTGAACACTACTGAAGTGACTTAGCACATATCCAGCATCCCTGGACCCATCCCGTCTGTGGTAGAGTTCAGTACCACACCCCTTTGTTTCAGTGGAACTTTCCCATGTAGAAGTGATTTTGCCTCTACAAGGTTGACTGCTCTCATGTCAGACACTTTCAGAGCCATAATTTTTGTTAACTCACAAGTACTATTATTCCCAGAAACAGGCTCAGAGGTGACAAGTGGAGAGCCAGGCCTCATCCACAGAGCTCCTAGCACCAGTCTTTCCGCAACAACACAGAGGCCTATGGATAGGCTGAGTAGAGCCTGGTTCGTGGGAAATATTAGCTAAATGTGTTGGATGAATGAAAAAAGTGTTATTCAACTCCCTTGTTGTCCTTTTGTTACCAAAAGAGTGTGTGGGATCTGGCTGATCGTCGCTCAAAGGCCAATAAGCAGGACAGGCTGGTGGAAAGGAAAGTTTGCTTTATTTCAGATGCTGGCAACTCCGCAACTGAGTGGGGGGAAGGTGGCGGACATTTGTCCAAAGGCCGACCCCAGCCCCGCAGGGTGCTGCATGCAGAAACAGCACAACTCTGACAGTCATCTTCAAATTGGTCATCAGTAGTCTGATCAGCATCATCTTGACTGTCTTAGGTACAGTTCATTTTCAGTTCCAGGGTCCATTTGTTCCCATTTCTTTGAGACCTGTTCTCAGAACTGTGGCAGCTCATGTCCTGGGTACAGTCTGGTCATCATGTATTTAACTTCTCTACCTGGGGTTTCAGTATCTGTAAGACAACTCACAGGATGTGGCTCAGAATATTATCTATAGCCCTTGAGAAAGAACTATATCCTTGACTATGCTTAATGACTACATAACTATTATTTAGTCTCCTTTGACTGTTTTCCTTTGTTTCCACACTTCTCACCTCTGTGATTAAACTTATTGTTTGACAGAAGTTTTCCACAGATAAAAGGCAGGCAGAGGTCATGGTGGGGGTATGGGTGTCAAGGACGATAGGGTCCTGCTCCATTTCACTTTCTGTTACACTGCTCCCTTGGATCTAAGCAGATTCAAGGGAGCAGGTACTGTTACCCAGGACCTTTTTATTGACCACTCCCTCCAAATAATGCTGATTAGAGGGCATACCTGGATTCCCATTCCCATTCAGTGAATCAGGACAGAATCGTCTTCCCCAAACAGTTTCTGAAAGTCATTGTGAAAAGAGCAGCTTTTTGGCATTAGACTGCGTGCATGCTAAGCCTCTTCAGTTGTGTCTGACTCTGTGCGACTCTATGGACTGTAGCCCGCCAGGCTCCTCTGTCCATGAGGATTCTCCAGGCAAGAATACTGGAGTGGGTTGCCATGCCCTCCTCTAGGGATCTTCCCAACCCAGGGATTGAACCCATGTCTCTTATGTCTCCTGCATTGGCATTCAGGTTCTTTACCAGTAGCACCACCTGACTGACTAGGTTTAAATCCTAGCTCTATCACTTACTAGCTGTTTGACCCTCTACAAGTGACTTAACCAGTCTAAACCTCTGTTTTCTCATCTGCTAAGTGAGATGATAAACAAAACCTGTGCCATCAGGGTTGTCGTGAAGATTAAATGTGATAATAGACTCTAGCCAAGAGCCAGACACATAGGCAGCACTAGGTAAGCTATTATTAGTCTTGGCCCTGGAGCCCTTTTGTTCCTTCATTTGTTCTGTGGGCTGAAGTGGTTTTGCTGCACTGTGCCCCTTCGGCTGGGGGTACCAGAACAGAGTAGGTGGGCTTTGGAGGGAGTACCATCTAGCCCTCACCCAGAACAAAGACTAGTGCTTGCTAGGGAGTTAGAACTGCAGCTGATAAAATATTCTGGATGAGGGCTTAGGTTAGAAATATTCCTTGGAGGTGGGGGGACAGGAAGTTGTGAGGACAGACAGAATAAATCAGAGAAGATAGACAGGCGGGGAGCGGAAGCTGGTGAGAGAGGAGAAGAAAAGGTTTGGGAGAGACAGGGAGGGGCTGGAGAGCCAGGGAAAAGCTAACTTGCTACTGGAACATTAAGCACAAATGAGGGGAAATAAAATTAACATCTTTATTGAAAAGAAAAACAAGGAAGTAAGAAATATTCCTGTTTGGGGAAATCTTGTATAGAAAGGAGCAGGTGCTGGGGGCTTTTGGAGGCTAGTTGCCATGGTGATGCTATATGTCTTCTTTTCAATTACTCTGTGAATCTGGCAGCTGATAGCTTCTTTCTGCTCTAGATTCTAAGTCCAGGGCTTAGCCTTCGGTGCAGCTTTGGTATTTCCATCTCCAAATTTTGGATATGCTGTGGGACCTGCTGGCTTGTCATTCCTTCTTTTGGAAATGATATTTGTCCAGAAGACAAAAGGAGCGAGAGTGTACGCTGGGGAATGGAGGGAGAAGTATGCTGTGCGGCTCTTTGCAGAGAGATAAGAAGGCAGGTTTAGCAGGTTAGGGAGCATTTTGGCCAGATATGGGTGGGATCTCTTATTCTAGTGACTCCTTCTTTTCCAAGGTAAATCTAGGAGTGCTTTTCTCTAAGAAAATAAGGTTATCAACCACACTGGTTTGCTGACACTGAGGGGTTTCCTGGTACATGGAACTTTCAATTATATAACAAGGAGAGTCCCAGTAAACTGGGACATGTGGGAGCCCTAAGAAAAAGCCCATTCAGAAAGCCCAAGATATCTTTAGAGCCTGTCAGGGACTGTAGAATGCTCTTGAGAGAGTCACTTTTAACCCAGGCTCATAAATATAAACAATAATTCAATAATTTTGTTTTTGCCACCAAACCATCTCCCTCATGCTCTAGAATGTAAAGAGATTCTCCAAGTCCAATATACTTAGAACCACCTGGAGACCTTATTAAAAATGCAAATACTTGAGTCCACCATGACCTGCTAAATTCAGGTCTCTGTGGGCTGTGCAGCTCAGGCATGTACCTATATCAAGTTTTCTCTTGGACTCTGAGGCTCATGGTCTGAGGGCTCAGTACTGAAAAGCCGTGGTGGTAGCAGTCAGAGAGTTTGTTTGTCAAGTGAAAGTCAATGGGCATCCAGAACCCAGAGCCTGACCCACCAAGGCAAAGGGCTTGGAAACACCCTGGCCCGGGTCAGGGACACAACTCAGCCCTGCTTCATCCTCTCCCTTCAATCATTGCCTGCCTGGTGCCTTCTCTCCCTTGGGGTCAGGCCTAAGCATCACCTCTTTGGGCTTTTCCCTTGGATTCCTACTCTTACAGGAATTCAGAACACCTCTCTATTTCTTTCTGTTTATCACAATCTGTAATCTCACATCCATGTGTGTGGCTCCTCATAAAGCCCCTCCCCTCCCCTGAATAGACTGTAAGCTCCCTTAGGTCCAGGCCTGTGTTGTTCTCATTGCTGAGTTCCCACAGAACCTGGTACAGGGCCAGGCACAGGATAGATCAGATCAGATCAGATCAGTCGCTCAGTCGCGTTCGACTCTTTGCGACCCCGTGAATCGCAGCACGCCAGGCATCCCTGTCCATCACCAACTCCCGGAGTTCACTCAGACTCACGTCCATCAAGTTAGTGATGCCATCCAGCCATCTCATCCTCTGTCATCCCCTTCTCCTCCTGCCCCCAATCCCTCCCAGCATCAGAGTCTTTTCCAGTGAGTCAACTCTTTGCATGAGGTGGCCAAAGTACTGGAGTTTCAGTTTTAGCATCATTCCTTCCAAAGAAATCCCAGGGTTGATCTCCTTCAGAATGGACTGGTTGGATCTCCTTGCAGTCCAAGGGACTCTCAAGAGTCTTCTCCAACACCACAGTTCAAAAGCATTAATTCTTTGGCGCTCAGCCTTCTTCACACTCCAACTCTCACATCCATACATAACCACAGGAAAAACCATAACCTTGACTAGACGAACCTTTGTTGGCAAAGTAATGTCTCTGCTTTTGAATATGCTATCTAGGTTGGTCATAACTTTCCTTCCAAGGAGTAAGCGCATTTTAATTTCATGGCTGCAGTCACCATCTGTAGTGATTTTGGAGCCCAAAAAAATAAAGTCTGACACCGTTTCCACTGTTTCCCCATCTATTTCCCATGAAGTGATGGGACCGGATGCCATGATCTTCGTTTTCTGAATGTTGAGCTTTAAGCCAACTTTTTCACTCTCCACTTTCACTTTCATCAAGAGGCTTTTTAGTTTCTCTTCACTTTCTGCCATAAGGGTGGTGTCATCTGCATATCTGAGTTATTGATATTTCTCCCAGCAATCTTGATTCCAGCTTGTGTTTCTTCCAGTCCAGCGTTTCTCATGATGTACTCTGCATATAAGTTAAATAAACAGGGTGACAATATACAGCCTTGACGAAATCCTTTTCCTATTTGGAACCAGTCCATTGTTCCATGTCCAGTTCTAACTGTTGCTTCCTGACCTTCATACAAATTTCTCAAGAGGCAGATCAGGTGGTCTGGTATTCCCATCTCTTTCAGAATTTTCCACATTTTATTGTGATCCACACAGTCAAAGGCTTTGGCATAGTCAATAAAGCAGAAATAGATGCTTTTCTGGAACTCTCTTGCTTTTTCCATGATCCAGCAGATGTTGGCAATTTGATCTCGGGTTCCTCTGCCTTTTCTAAAACCAGCTTGAACATCAGGAAGTTCACGGTTCACATATTGCTAAAGCCTGGCTTGGAGAATTTTGAGCATTATTTTACTAGCGTGTGAGATGACTGCAATTGTGCAGTAGTTTGAGCATTCTTTGGCATTGCCTTTCTTTGGGATTGGAATGAAAACTGACCTTTTCCAGTCCTGTGGCCACTGCTGAGTTTTCCAAATTTGCTGGCATATTGAGTGCAACACTTTCACAGCATCATCTTTCAGGATTTGGAATAGTTCAACTGGAATTCCATCACCTCCACTAGCTTTGTTCGTAGTGATGCTTTCTAAGGCCCACTTGACTTCACATTCCAGGATGTCTGGCTCTAGGTCAGTAATCACACCATCGTGATTATCTGGGTCGTGAAGATCTTTTTTGTACAGTTCTTCTGTGTATTCTTGCCATCTCTTCTTCATATCTTCTGCTTCTGTTAGGTCTCTACCATTTCTGTCTTTTATCGAGCCCATCTTTGCATGAAATATTCCCTTGGTACTTCTAATTTTCTTGAACAGATCCCTAGTCTTTCCCATTCTGTTGTTTTCCTCTATTTCTTTGCATTGATCGCTGAAGAAGGCTTTCTTATCTCTTCTTACTATTCTTTGGAACTCCGCATTCAGATGTTTATATCTTTCCTTTTCTCCTTCGCTTTTCACTTCTCTTCTTTTCACAGCTATTTGTAAGGCCTCCCCAGACAGCCATTTTGCTTTTTTGCATTTCTTTTCCATGGGGATGGTCTTGATCCCTGTCTCCTGTACAATGTCATGAACCTCATTCCATAGTTCATCAGGCACTCTATCTATCAGATCTAGGCCCTTAAATCTATTTCTCACTTCCACTGTATAATCATAAGGGATTTGATTTAGGTCATACCTGAATGGTCTAGTGGTTTTCCCTACTTTCTTCAATTTAAGTCTCAATTTGGCAATAAGGAGTTCATGGTCTGAGCCACAGTCAGCTCCTGGTCTTGTTTTTGCTGACTGTATAGAGCTTCTCCATCTTTGGCTGCAAAGAATATAATCAATCTGATTTTGGTGTTGACCATCTGGTGATAAGTGGCAGCTAAATATTTGGAGATGAATGCATGGATGGATGGATACATGGATAGATGGATAGATGGGCAGATGGGTAGATAGATGGGTGGATGGTTGAGTGGTAAATTGAAGGATGGATAGGTACATGGATGGATAGGTGTATGTATGGATGAATAGAAGGGTAAATGGATAGATGAGTGGGTGGATGGGTAGATAGGTGAGTAGAGGGAAGGATGGATGGATGAATGGGTGGTTGGATGGAAGGATGGGTGGATGGATGGGTCGATGGATGGATGGATGGATGGGTGGGTGGATGGAAAGATGAATAGATGGATGGGTGGATGGATGTATGGATAGATGGGCAGATGGATAGATGGGTGGGTGGGTGGGTAGATAGGTGGGTGGATGGAAGGATGGATGGATAGATGGATGGTTGGATGATGGGTGGATGGATGGGTGGATGGATGGATGGGTGGAGAGATGGAAGGATGACTTGGTTCATGGATGGATGGGTAGAGAGATGAAAGGAAGGATGGATGGATATGTGGATGAATGGGGAGGCACTGGTGGCAGCCCCAGCTTGGACAACAGTGCTGAGTGGCAAACCTCTGTGGGGCCAGTCCTGGCTGCTCTATTGGCCAGGTTGCTCATGACACCATTAATGGCTTGAAGCACAGGCCCTTTCTCTGTAGGTTCCCAAATCTTGGCAGAATCATAGGTGACTCCCCAAATGGAAAGCAAACCAAAGCCAAGGCAGTCTGGTCTGGGGTAAGAGGTCAAGGGAAGCTGCACATTTCTGGTTGGTTGTCTGAGTACCCAGAGACCAGGGGAGGAGAGGCCTGGATTTGCTGACTTCTTGCCCTGGCCCTGACCTCACTTGCTGTGGCTCCCCAGGGGTGGGCACAGAGCAAGGACAGAATTCACCACCTCAAAATATATCTCCTTGGCATAAGGATTATTTTAGGCTGGTTATTTTTAAGGAACAGCAGAGCTAGGAAACCGTTGGAAACCTAGCAGAAGTTACTATATTGTAAGAAACATTTACATTTATAAGGGAAATCTCCATTTGTAAGGGAGTCTCCCTTCCTGGACCAGGAAGAGAAGGATGGCTTAATCTCAAGAAACTTTTATCAGTGGAGAAGACAGCAATTGTTAAATATGCATGACAATCTTACCCTTGTTCCCTGAGCTTTTCCTGAAAACCTCCCATCACTGGCTCTCCCCGACTCCCTTATCATCTTCTTTTGTTTTTAGCTGGTGATGGTATATAAGTTGGAGGCTTAGACCATTTTGGAGAGTCACTCAATTTTCCTGGGTCTCTCCCGTGAATGCAGGAGGTACATAGGTTCCAAAGAGTCTGTATGTTTTTCTCCTGTTAATCTGTCTTTTATTACAGAGCTAGAGGCCTCAGGGAACCTGATGTGAAGAACTGACTCATTGGAAAACACCCTGATGCTGGGGAAGATTGAAGGCAGGAGGAGAAGGGGATGACAGAGGATGAGATGGTTGGATGGCATCACTGACTCAATGCACATGAGTTTGAGCAAGCTCCGGGAGATGGTGATGGACAGGGAAGCCTGGCATGCTGCAGCCCATGGGATCACAAAGAGTCGGACACGACTGAGTGACTGAACTGAAGTGAACTGAGGGGCCTCAGTCAAGAACCTAGAAGTATAGAGAGGAAATTATTTTTCCTCCTTCACAGCCTATACTCTATCCTATGCAGAGTCATGGGCAAATGTCCTGGAAGCCTGGGAGCCCTGGTCTCCACCACAGGGTTCCCCAGGATGCCTCAAAATGAGGAGGGCCACAGGAAGGTTGCAGAACATCACACATGATGTGCCTCCATCTTTCTCTGAAGGGCTGGCCCAGGCCACCTGCAAACCACGTCTCCTCACCACCAGAATGGCATGCTTCCTCTGGAACGAAGAGCCAGGCCCCAGTGACTTGAACAGATCAGACTCTGGAGAACGAGGATCTCTGATGAGATGCACGTAGCAACCGTCTCTGAGTGTCTCTCAAGGCTGTGTGCTGGCTGCTGTACAGTTTGCAGCAATCTTTTGAGGCGGGCACTATTTGTTGTCCCCATTTTACAAGTAAGAGGACTGAGGCTTTATCAGGCCAAATGGGTTTGCCAGTGTCACATACAGAGCTGAGATGTGAACCCGGACAGCCTGGCTCCAGAGCCCACGCCCTGAATCACCGCACCATGTGTGCTGCCTCCCTTGTACAAGTGAAAACTCAGACACAGAAAAGCCAAGTGGTGTGCCCAGGGTCACACAGCTGGCTAATGGCAGAGCTGGAACCGGAAATTAGGTCTCCAGTCCCCACTCCACTCTCTTCCCTGCATGGCTCTGTCCCTCTAGGTACAATCAGGATGGATAACTTGTCCTACTTTACTGAGTCCTGATGGCAGAGACAGGGGTGAGTTCTCCTCAGTGTCATGACTATTTCTTTGACTGCTCAGCACTTGGACAGTCTTAGACTGAGAGGCATGGTGGGCTCAGGCCTCTTGTGTTTGTCCAAAGCTTTCAAGAAGGATAATGGCCCAGACCAGCACGCTGGTCACCATGGAGTCAGGACCCTGCCTGCGTCCATCACCCTCCTGAGTTCCCGCGTCTCATGGACTTTGTCTACAGGCCCTTTGGGGGGGAACTCCCACCCCAGCCACCATGTCTCTTCCTCCTCTTGGCTCTTTCTCCTGGTAGCTGTGCGGGCTGAGACAGGGGGAGGGGTCACCCCCACCCAGGGCTTTTAATGAGAAGTTTGTCATGCCCAGGCAGCAAAGATGAATAATTCAGTGAAGGAAGCTCAGGAAATGTTATTCTTTCAGTCACTTGACAGTGGGAGAGGCAGAGAAGGACAGCATCTTATGGGAGGGATGGGGGTGGGGTGATAGTCATACAGGAGAGGAGGAGGAGAAAGAATCCTGTATGGGAGTCACTAACAGAATTCGGATGGATCTTTGTTCAAGCCACTTTGCCACTTAGGAGTTAAGCCTACTTAGGCTGGTGCAAATCCCCACTAATCTGTTGGCTTTTGCCCCATCCAGCAGTGTTTTCTTTATGACCAAGGCCTACTTTTAGAGAGCAGTGCTGTAATCTCTAGGGGGTGAGTGTGTGGCCTGTTTTTTTTATTCATTGGACTTTAAAAATGATTAAGAGTTCTCAGAGGGGAAAGAGGACAGATGGAGGGAAGAAGTGACATGCATTCCTGGTCCTCAATTAGGTGTCAGGGGAAAACAAACAAAAACCTCGCAGAAGCCCTTGCCAGCTTTCACTGCATCTGAGCACATATCCCTGACTTGTTTGGGGGATGGAGGGATGGGGGAAGGAGGCTAATTCTTAGACAGCACCTTTGAGGGGAAGACATCAAAAGATTTTCCTACAGGATAATGGGTTTCTACTTTTGACGGTGCATGAGAGATGCCAAGTCTCTCCCCAGTTGGCAATTTAGGATGCAGCACTGGCCCCCTAGACTGTCTTTGTCTTAATAGAAGGCAGCAGTCTTTTAGTGGGAATTGGCACATGCCACAGAGCAAGATTTCCAAAGCTTTGTATATGAAGGAGACCCAGTGGCTTATGCTCCCGGATTTTTTTAAAATTTTTATCTTTTTTAAACTTTTAATTTTGTATTGGAGTATGGGCTTCCCTGATGCTCAGCAAATAAAGAATCTGCCTGCAGTGCAGGAAACTATAGGAGACGTGGGTTCCGTCCCAGGGTCGGGAAGATCTCCTGGAGGAGAGCATGGCAACCCACTCTAGTATTCTTGCCTGGGAAATCCCATGGACAGAGGAGTCTGGCAGAATATAGTCCATGGAATCTCAGAGTCTGACATGACTGAGCGACTAAGCACATTAAGCATGTAGCCAATTAACAATGTTGTGATAGTCTCAGGTGGACGGCAAAGGGACTCAACCATACATATGCTTGGGGATTTTTTAGAGACAGTAAAGAGTGAATTTTAGCTGCAGCTCTACTACTTCTTGGCTCTGTGAACCTAGGCAATTTGTATCACTTCCTTTGAGCCTCAGGGTCCTTATCTGTAAATGAAGGGACAATAATTGAATTCCCTCTTCTGATTGGAGGAAGGGGGAAAAAGTGTTTGGTAAAACTTTTGTACAAAACTTTTTGTACCTGAGTAAGGGATATTGGCAAGTAGAAAGGAATATATAACACACCACACACTGTCTCTCTTGGGCTCCTTAAGACAAACTGGTTTGCCAGTGTTGGGAATAAAGTATGTGGCCAAGGAGCTCTCTGTGAAAAGTTAACTGGCATTTTGGGGACCAGATAGTAACCTTAATCTCAGCAGCACTGCCTTAACACTGGTATAGGGAGGCAGGCTTTGGAGTCCAAAGGACCTGGGTTTGCCACTTATTTATTAACCACGTGAATTGGAAAAAATTAATGTCCTTGAGTCTCATTATTCTCTTCTGTGGAATGGAATTGAATAACAGTTTCTATCCCTCAAACATTAAATTAGAATGTGTATCTGAAGTACTTAGCACAGGCCCTGGCACATAGTAGTTGTTCAATAAATGGAAGCTTTAGGCGTTACTGTTGTTTTAAGTCATTAACAGATTCTGAGGTTATGCACGTAAGAGGCTTCAGTCAACAAATTCTTCACTGAATACCGACTGCATGCCAAGCAGGCACTGGAGCAGGCTGGTGAGCAAAATCAGACGTAGCCCCTGCCTTCAAGGACATTAGTCTAGTGACTTTCAAAAAATGGCAGATGAGTGAGTGAATGAGTGAAAGCAAGACTCCTTCCTGACTCAGAAATTAACAAGTCTAAGGTATTAAGGTCTTAGAGGTTGAGGCTAAAGTGAAGATGATCATTTTTTTTCAGATTCTGGGACTCAGTGCCTCACTAAGGGAATGGAAAGAGTGTGCAGATGGTATCAGACCCAGGAGCACATACAGAGGAAGAAAGGTAGTATTTTTAAGGAGGAAAGAGTACCCAGTTTCATTTGCAATGGGAGAAATCAAACCCACTAGGAACAAATTGAGGAAGCAACCCTTTACTTGTCGTGGACATGAGCAAAACACCCAAGGGCCTCCCCTGAGTCCTTTCTCCCCAGCTTACTGCCTCCCCTTTCCTTGTCAAAGCATGCATTTAGGAAAAGATCTAAGAATTCATCCACCTTGATGGGGGACAGGGCCAGTGTGAGCTGCCTTGGGTCGAGACTGGGGTCTGATTTCTGAGTCCAGGCTCAGCTCATTGTGTGTATCAGTGACTATTCCAGCCCCATACCCAGCTCCAGCCTGTTTCTTGGGAGAGGTAGTTGGCCAAAACAGTCACCTGTGGGAGTTATAGAGCCTCTGATATGACTGGAAGGACTGCCCACTTTGGCAGATGGCTGTCTGTCCATGGAGGTCAGGGCCCTTTAGTGGACAGGTTGAATCCAACAAAGCTATGGCAGTGGTGACTTTGGGAGGCCTGGTGGGGCAGAGGTACTGGGTCAGAGGAACTGAGTTGCCAAGAATCTTTCCTGAGGACTGTCCCTCCTGTTTCTCTGGGGAGAGAGACTCTAACCAATGACCAGCTATTTCCTGGGTGAGGTGAAAATGGGAACCCTGCCAAGTTTTACTTTCTAGCTCCTCTTTCTGCTTTTGGACAAAGAAGGAGCATTTCACTTTAGGCTGCAGAGAGCTGACTGGCACCCACGCACAATGAAGGATACCTGACACTGCAGAGGGTTGCCTAAGGGGAATGGGGAAGGGAGTGGGGAGGGCCAGCCTCCACCTGGGACCTTTGAGAGTTAATCCAAGTTGGTAGCAGAGGTCCCCTCCATCTCCCTAAGAGAATTCCTGAGAGATGCTGCCTGACAGAAACCTGCCGTTCCTCATCTCTGTGTTCCTTCTCCTCTCTCTGCCTGCTCCTTCAACTTTCACATCTCCTCAGGACCAGTTTAATTTGCCCAGTATTGAAACCATCCCAGTCAAAGCAGCCAGCGTCACTAACTGGATTGAGGACTCAGGAGGCCTAGAGGCTTACTGGTTGCCATGGTGAGGACTAGGCCCCTGAGAGGATTAAGGAGCTAGGAGCTTGGGCTTTATTGTTTGTTGGTTTTGATGAGCTCTGTTTGCTTTTCTGCCCCTATCCCTCTTCCCCTCCATTCCTTTCCTGCCTACCCTTCCAAAGTCTCAAAGCACTAAAGCAGAAGGAGATTACTAGGAGCAAAATCAGCCTCGGATGCTGGCTACATTGAATACAGGCTGCCCTGCTGAGGATAATTGGTGTGTGCTTTGCAGTGCAGACGCCTAGGAACGCCATGTTTGGAAGGCGAGACGTTACACCTCTGTGCCATGGCTGAGGCCTCCTGAGGCAGAGGGGGACTGGTGGTGGGGGCGAGGGAGGAGGGTTCCTGACGCTCTCTGAAGCCTCCATAGTTTTCTGGCCATAGAATAGGAAAGGCACAGGCAAACTAGGTACTAGGAATTTGGGCAGAGGGAGGCCTCTGGAAAAAGGGAGACAGCTTGGTCCTGTCTGTCTGGGAACTCCTTTCTGGTATCTCCCTCAACCTGAGGTCCTTTGACCAGAGTCCATGTACTCAGTCTACAAAAACTTCCCTCTGTCAGCTGCCTCCTTTCCCAGTGGTGACCAAGGTATAATATATTTGTGGAGAAAACGTGTGCTCCAGAAGGGCTGTGAGGGTATTATTATTATTATTATTATTATAAATAATTTCCCTTCAATTCAGTCTTTCTCTGAAAAGGGAGACAGCTGATTCAGGGAGATTTTGTGGACTGGGTACATGGATTTCCCTTCAATTCAGTCTGTTTCTCTGAAAAGGGAGAGAGCTGATTCAGGGAGATTTTGTGGACTGGGTACATGGATTTCCCTTCAATTCAGTCTGTTTCTCTGAAAAGGGAGAGAGATGATTCAGGGAGATTTTGTGGACTGGGTACCTGGACTCCAATCAAAAATGGTTTTGCTTCCTTCTTAATTGGTACCCTGGGGCTGGGGAGCTATACGAAGGGAAAAGTTCATGAGAAGGAAAACACTGAGCGTACCAGCAAGGCCAGATCATGGCAAATGATGAAGCCTTAGTGGCTCCTATCTCTTTCATTCTGTGGCAACTGCATAAAGCTAGGTTGATTGGACGAGCATCTCAGAGTGATGACATCAAATGCTGTCCCTGTAACTGCATGTGTGCTCAGTCACTTCAGTCGTGGCCAACTCTTTGCGACCCCATGGACTGTAGCCCGCCAGGTTCCTCTGTCCATAGGATTCTCCAGGCAGGAATAGTGGAATGGGTTGTCATTTCCTTCTCCAGGGGAACTTCTCACGTCTCTTATGTCTCCTACATTTGCAGGCGGGTTCTTTATCACTAGTGCCACCTGGGAAGCTGTCCTTGTACCCCTGCTGCTGCTGCTGCTGTTAAGTCACTTCAGTCGTATCCGATTCTGTGTGACCCCATAGATGGCAGCCCATCAGGCTCCCCTGTCCCTGGGATTCTCCAGGCAAGAACACTGGAGTGGGTTGCCATTTCCTTCTCCAATGCATGAAAGTGAAAAGTGAAAGTGAAGTCACTCAGTCGTGTCCGACTCTTAGCGACCCCATGGACTGCAGCCCACCAGGCTCCTCCATCCATGGAACTTTCCAGGCAAGAGTACTGGAGTGGGGTGCCATTGCCTTCTCCCCTTGTACCCGTAGTCCAAATCTTTTATCCATCCTATCCTGGCAATAGGGACCCAGCTCCTTTTTTAACCCTCTAAACTTGTGTTCTCAGCTTCCAAGGTCTTTATTTATCCTTACCTAGGTGTTGCTTTGTGCCTATTCTCAGGTCCTTGTGTCTATGTTTTATCCTTCTAGCTAGATGGCGTGTTTCCTGAAGGCAGGTTTTGTGTCATAAGCTCCACTAGATTTCCTCTTTAAGGCTTTGAAACACAATAGAAGCCTGATAAATAAATCCTGACTTACTGATCAAAACTGAAGACCACAGAAAAGGTCCAGTCTATGTAAAACTGGCATAATGTAGCAATAGTGGAAAAATAAGCTTATGACATAGAAAAAATAAAAATAAATGCTTTTCTCATGCCATATACAAAATAAACTCTAGAGATAGTGAAGACTAAAACATAAAAGGCAAAGCTATACAATTCTTGGTAGAATATATAGGAGAATGTCTTTGTGGCACGGGGGTAAGAATGTTTTCTTAAGGTGTGGAGAGCACAAACCATAAAGGCAAAAGTGGGTGAATTTGATTAAAGTCCATAAGATTTAAGATTTCTTTTCTACAGAGGACACAATGAGCAAATCGAACAGAGAGGTAACAGGCTTGGAGGAAATATTTGTAATATATATGAACAAAACAGATTAATATCCAGAATATGTAGGGCAAGAAAGATACACAAAATCTGACAGAGAAGACAACAAATGTACAAATAGGCAACTTACAGAAGGGTAAGCTTCAATAAGAAGATCATAATAATCTAAAGAAATGTTCAACCTCATTATCATTAGGAAAAGGCAAATTAAAACAGTAACAAGATATTCTTTTATACTCATCAGACTGGCAAAACATTTGAAAAGAGTAAGCTAATAATAAGTGTTAATAATGATGTAGGGAAATAGGGAATTATGTAAATGGATATACCCAACTTGGAGAGGAATTAGGAAATATTTATAAAATTTTAATTTGTACGTACCCTGTGATAGACCAGTTCTACTTCTGGATATATATCCCAAAAGAACTGCTCTCACAGGTACAGAAAATGGCTTATGTGAAAATCTCCACTGCAATATTGCAATAGAAAGGAATTAGAAACAACCTAAATGTTCATCAACAGGAGAACAAATAAGTAAAATACAGGATATGCAAGTCATGGAATACTATGCAGTGGTCAAAATGAACACACTAGGTACATAGATACCAATGTAATTAGCTTTATAATTGTGATACTATGTGAAACAAAGAAGCAGAAAAAGATGAACAGAATAATATTACTTATGTAAATCAACCACATAAGAAAACAAAGACTGGAGGCCAATCAGGAAAAGAAATAGCACTGGGAAAGGTGATAAAGAGGGAAAGAAATAAAGTTATATGAATAAATAAACAAGGACCTACTGTATAGCACAAGGAATTATATTCAATATCTTGTAATAACTTATAATGAAAAATAATCTGAAAAAGAACATATATATATATATATATATATCAGTCAGTTAGTTTAGTCACTCAGTAGTGTCCAACTCTTTGCGACGCCATGGACTGCAGCATGCCAGGCTTCCTTGTCTATTACCAACTCCCAGAGCTTGCTCAAACTCATATCCACTGGGTCAGTGATGCCATCCAACCATCTCATCCTCTGTTGTCCCATTCTCCTCCTGCTTTCAATCTCTCCCAGCATCAGGGTCTTTTCCAATGAGTTAGTTCTTCACATTAGACTGCCAAAGTTTTGGAGTTTCAGCTCAAGCAACAGTCCTTCCAATGAATATTCAGGACTGATCTCCTTTAGGATGGACTGGTTGGATCTCCTTGCAGTGCAAGGAACTCTCAATAGTCTTCTCCAACACCACAGTTCAAAAGCATCAATTCTTCGGCACTCAGCTTTCTTCACAGTCCAACTCTCACATCCATACATGACCACTGGAAAAACCATAGCCTTGACTAGATGGACCTTTGTTGGCAAAGTAATGTCTCTGCTTTTCAATATGCTATCTAGGTGGGTCATAACTTTTCTTCCAAGGGGAATGCATCTTTTAATTTCATGGTTGCAGTCACCATTTGCAGTGATTTTGGAACCCAAGAAAATAAAGTCTCTCACTGCTTTCATTGTTTCCCCATCTATTTGCCATGAGGTGATGGGACCAGATGCCATGATCATATTTTGAATGTTGAGTTTTAAGCCAGCTTTTTCACTCTCCTCTTTCACTTTCTTTGAGAGGTTCTTTAATTCCTCTTCACTTTCTGCCATAATGGTGGTATCATCTGCATATCTGAAGTTATTGATATTTCTCCCAGCAATCTTGATTCCAGCTTGTGCTTCATCCAGCCCCACATTTTGCATGATGTACTCTGCATATAAGTTAAATAAGCAGGGGGACAGTATACAGCCTTGACGTACTCCTTTTCCTATTTGGATCCAGTCTGTTGTTCCATGTCCAGTTCTAACTGTTGCTTCCTGACCTGCATACAGGTTTCTCAGGAGATAGGTCAGGAGTTCTGGTATTCTCATCTCTTGAAGAATTTTCCACAGTTTGTGGTGATCTACACAGTCAAAGGCTTTGGCATAATCAATAAACCAGAAGTATATGTTTTCCTGGAATTCTCTTGCTTTTTCTATGATCCAGCAGATATTGGCAATTTGATCTCTGGTTCCTCTGCCTTTTCTAAAACCAGCTTGAACATCTGGAAGTTCACATTTCACATAATGTTGAAGCCTGGCTTGGAGAATTTTGAGCATTACTTTACTAGCGTGTGAGATGAGTGCAACTGTGCAGTAGTTCGAACATTCTTTGGCATTGCCCTTCTTTGGGATTAGAATGAAAACTGACCTTTTCCAGTCCCATGGCCACTTCTGAGTTTTCCCAATTTGCTGGCATATTGAGTGCACCACTTTCAAAGCATCATCTTTTAGGATTTGAAATAGCTCAACTGGAATTCCATCACTTCCACTAGCTTTGTTTGTAGTGATGCTTTCTTTTTATTTATTTATTTATTTTTAAATTTTATTTTATTTTTAAACTTTATAATATTGTATTGGTTTTGCCAAATATCGAAATGAATCCGCCACAGGTATACATGTGTTCCCCATCCTGAACCCTCCTCCCTCCTCCCTCCCCATACCATCCCTCTGGGTCGTCCCAGTGCACCAGCCCCAAGCATCCAGTATCATGCATTGAACCTGGACTGGCGACTCGTTTCATATATGATATTATACGTATTTCAATGCCATTCTCCCAAATCATCCCACCCTCTCCCTCTCCCACAGAGTCCAGAAGACTGTTCTACACATCAGTGTCTCTTTTGCTGTCTTGCATACAGGGTTATTGTTACCATCTTTCTAAATTCCCTCTATATGCGTTAGTATACTGTATTGGTGTTTTTCTTTCTGGCTTACTTCACTCTGTATAATAGGCTCCAGTTTCATCCACCTCATTAGAACTGATTCAAATGTATTCTTTTTAATGACTGAGTAATACTCCATTGTGTATATGTACCACTGCTTTCTTATCCATTCATCTGCTGATGGACATCTAGGTTGCTTCCATGTCCATGTGCTGTGATGAACACTGGGGTACACGTGTCTTTTTCAATTCTGGTTTCCTCAGTGTGTATGCCCAGCAGTGGGATTGCTGGATCATAAGGCAGTTCTATTTCCAGTTTTTTAAGGAATCTCCACACTGTTCTCCATAGTGGCTGTACTAGTTTGCATTCCCACCAACAGTGTAAGAGGGTTCCCTTTTCTCCACACCCTCTCCAGCATTTATTGCTTGTAGACTTTTGGATCACAGCCATTCTGACTGGCATGAAATGGTACCTCATAGTGGTTTTGATTTGCATTTCTCTGATAATGAGTGATGTTGAGCATCTTTTCATGTGTTTGTTAGCCATCTGTATGTCTTCTTTGGAGAAATGTCTGTTTAGTTCTTTGGCCCATGTTTTGATATGTAGTGATGCTTTCTAAGGCCCACTTGACTTTTCATTCCAGGATGTCTGTCTCTAGGTGATTATCTGGGTTGTGAAGATCTTTTTGTATAGTTCTTCTGTGTATTCTTGCCACCGTTTTTTTTTTTTTTTTAATATATTCTGCTTCTGTTAGGTCCATACCATTTCTGTCCTTTATTGAGCCCATTTTTGCATGAAATGTTCCCTTGGTATCTCCAATTTTCTTGAAGAGATCTCTAGTCTTTCCTTTTCTATTGTTTTCCTCTATTTCTTTGCATTGATCACTGAGGAAGGCTTTCTTATCTCTCTTTGCTATGCTTTAGAATTCTTCATTCTTTCCTTTTCTCCTTTGCCTTTAGCTTATCTTCTTTTCTCAGCTATTTGTAAGGCCTCCTCAGACAACCGTTTTGCCTTTTTGCATTTCTTTTTCTTGGAGATGATCTTGATCACTGCCTCCTGTACAATGTCACGAACCTCCATCCATAGTTCTCCAGGCACTCTATCAGATCTAATCCCTTGAATCTATTTGTCGTTTCTACTGTATAATCATAAGGGATTTGATTTAGGTCATACCTGAATGGCCTAGTGATTTCCCTACTTTCTCATATAAATATGAATATATGTATATATAAAGCTGAATATATTTTCACCTATATATATATAGGTGAACTATATATAGATATCGGAGAAGGCAATGGCACCCCACTCCAGCACTCTTGCCTGGAAAATCCCATGGATGGAGGAGCCTGGTAGGCTGCAGTCCATGGGGTCACTAAGAGTCGGACACGACTGAGTGACTTCGCTATCACTTTTCACTTTCATGCATTGGAGAAGGAAATGGCAACCCACTCCAGTGTTCTTGCCTGGAGAATCCCAGGGACGGGGGAGCCTGGTGGCTGCCGTCTATGGGGTCACACAGAGTCGGACTTGACTGAAGTGACTTAGCATAGCATAGCATAGCATAGCATATATAGATACATTCATCTATATATATATGTATATATATATATATAACACAACATTTACAATGTGGTGTTAGTACACCTGAAACTAACACAACATTGTAAATTAACTATATTTTGATAAAAAGATGAGCAAAAATAGAAATAACATAAAACAAAGTGGGCCACACATGAGCTGATAGTGTAACTATAACAGAATTCCAAGCAATGCTATTTTTTGCATCTAAGGCACAACTCCCTTTCCCCACCAAAAATAAAAAATAGAAAATAGGAAAAAAGAAACTGGAGAAGGTATAGGAAAATATCTGAGATAGTGTCTGGCAACCAATACATGTTCAGCAAATGTGAGTTTCTTTTCTCCTGATTCATCCTTTTGCTGCTTTGAGAGAGAAGTGGCAGTGAGTAGGGAGTACCAAGTACCCAGAAGCCAAACACCTGGGCATTTGGATCTGTCCATGGATGCCAGTTGGACCACCTGGTGGAGGTGCCCCTGCTGGAGGACACTAAAAGTGAAATGAGGTCACATGGTTTTAGAAACAGCAAGAAACCTCCATATCCCAAATGTTGACATGTGAGCTCCTTTTGCTCTTCATGTCCACAATCCTACCATCTTTATACTGGGAGCTTGACCCAAGGAGTCCAATCAATTGCATTGCCAGTCTAGCAGTCCTGGATCCAGTGAGACTGCTGGTCTCTGCTGGCTCACGGGTCACTGCTGGCTTGCGGGTGGGGAGAAGCTTTAGATCTTCTTCTGACTGCTCCAACACTATGCCTCCCCAGAGCCCCTCTGGCTGCTCTGAGAAGTGAATTTCATTTTCAGGAACCCCAAGGCCAAGGCACCTGACAGGTGGTTTGAGGATACTGCCCTCCCTGTATAAAGACCCAGGAAACAAGCCCAAAGGCAGTGATACCACTGAAGAGATTATTTAAGCCCACAGGCTGAGCTGAAGGGTCCCCGGCAAGGAGGCATTTGTAAAGCCTGCTTTTTCACTTGACTCAGGCTGGGTTTCCACTGGGGGGCCTATCAGTTTAGCCCAGCCTGGATCAGCCTGAACAGATAGTAGCCTTCAGTGTGTATATGCATGTGTGCTAAGAACTTCAGCCGTATCCAACTGTTTGCAACCGCATGGACTGTAGCCTGCCAGGCTCCTCTGTCCATGGGGATTCTCCAGGCAAGAACACTGGAGTGTGTTGCCATGCCCTCCTCCAGGGATCTTCACAACCCAGGGATGGTACCCACATCTCTTATGTCTCCTGCATTGGCAGAGAGTTTCTTTACCACTAGCACAACCTGGGAAGCCTTCAGGGACCTCCTGCCAAAGAAAAAAAGTAAGAGAAGCAAAGGGAAATGCCTCGCTCCCTAGGGCATGGTTTGGGAAAAGCAATCTGTGAGATTTGAGTCGTGACAGTGGAGGCAGAAGAGCCTCAAGTCTTCCATCTGGCTCTGACTCATTTTGTAGCTGAGGGAGGACATTTCTTCACAGAGGTCCCAAGACGGAACTAGGCTAGTGTTCTAAGAACCAGGCAAATGTTACAGATGGGAAAGGAACAGGCAAGTACAAATGAGGGCATAAAGGAGAAGGGCTTCTGGAAACAGCAATTGCTTACCATTTACTTTTTTCTTCTGAACCAGGCTCCTGCCTGCTGGGATTTTCACTAGGCCTGTGTCAGGACTTGGCATTGATCTTGGTTTTGGTAGTGCTAAGAGATGGAGGCCTGGTCCTACCAGGCCACAGAGCTGCTTGGCTGTCTGTCTGGGGGAAAAGGGGCTTAGCCATGTAGTGAGCATCTGTATTTATGCCCACTTTTCTCTTCACCTTATCTTCACTTCCACCTCCTCCCCCACCCCCAAGCTGTGGGGCCCATAGTCCTCCTGGCTCATTCCTCTACAGCTGTCATCTGTCTGTCTCTTTGCTTCCAAGGTCAGGCAATTGGGATTTGCTGATTTATTTTTTTTTTAAATTTGCATTTAAAGATTTTGCCGGCTGCCTGCCCAGGAACACAAATGGCATGGGGAGTGCCAGTCCAAGAGTACTCTTTTGTCCAGCATCCTTGGTGGGAGGAGGGAGGGAGGAGGGGCTGGGGCCAGGTGATAGGGAAGAACTGCCTTCATGTGTTCCAAAGCTCATTTTCTCAGCTTTTGTTATCAACTGCCCCACCTCTTCCTCCCAGTGGACTCCTGAAGAGAGAGGCACTGAGGATGGGGGAGGGTACAGAGAGAAAAGAACTACTCGGAGCATTATTACATGCTTCTGAGATTAGTAGTATCATCATTGCCCAGTTTATAGTTGAGAAAACTGAGTCCCCAGAAGGATAGATGACTAACCCCAAAGTTTCGGGTATGGTAATCTGGAGAGCTAAGATTCAAAGCCAGGTTTGTCTGACTCCTACTGCGGTGTCCTTAATCACTCAGCTGCCTTTGTCGGGAGTACTAGGTTATGGTCCTGGCCATATTGAGGGCTTTCCTGGTGGCTCAGCAATAATCTGCATGCAAGGGCAGAGATGCAGGTTAGATCCCTGGTCAGAAAGTTCCCCTGGAGCAGAGCATGGTTCCCCACTCCAGTATTCTGGCTTGGGGAGTTCCATGGACAGAAAAACTTGGTGAGCTATATCCATGGGGGTCAAAAAAGAGTTGGAAACAGCTTAGCAACTAAACAATAACAACCTGGCCACATCACCAATATTTGTGGCTATTCATGCAAAAGCCTCCCTGAATCTTAGTTTCTTCTGGAATCAAATGGGAATGACAGTCCGTGTCCTGCCTGACCCCTGGGACTGCCATGACTATCAAGTAGGTCAAGGGATATTAAAGAATAAAGAGCTATTCCACCTCATGGGAAGATAGGGCATAGAATGAACACTGGGCTGAGTTGAGCTACCTGGTTCCAGACATGGCTGTGAACTTCTCTGGTTCTCTGACCTCGGGTGAATTACTTCAGAATCCCAGGCCTTAAGTGTAAGATGAAGGAGGTGGTCTTGAAGGTCCCATCCATCCAAGTCTGTGGGTCTGTGATTATTTCCCCTCTCTCAAGTCTTTACCCTTCTGACTGCTGCTGGCGTGAAATGGTCCTATGCAGCCTTCTTCCTTCACTGTGCTCACACTGACTGGATCAGAAATGCTTTGAAATGAGCACAGAGTCAGAGTTCACTCTCCATGTTTCCTGCTGTCCCCCTTTCACCCTCTGCCACCACAGTGCTGGTCCCAGGTATTGCCTTTCCTCTGCTCCTTGCTATGAAAGACTGTGACCCAATTTCCTTACAGCCTGGCACAATCTTACTCTCACTGGACTCTTATGAAGAAAAGTGAACGGCATTGGCTTCACCTGACGTCACCTAATCCTGCTATGGGGGATATGGGAAAGGCCTGGTCCCAGGTTCAGGTTGGGAAGCAGCTCATGGTAACAGAGGCTTGACTGTCATTTGCAGCCCTGAAATGCTACACTCCCATCCATAGCTTGAATTCATGAAGCACCATTTTATTCAGTAACTTACTATGTGCAAAATATTCTGCTGGGTGCTAGGGAGGGAATAATCAGGTAGAGGAGAAGCTCACAGGCTGGTGGGGGAGATGAATGTATCTCCTAGAACTTGCAGCCCTTTGTGTACTTTGCTAGAGTATTCGGAACTGTATCTCCTAAAACTTCTAGGAGATTGCAGGGCAGTATCATCTTCACTTGACAGATGAATAAAGTGAGTCAAGTAAGTATCTCTGAGACCGTGTGCCTGTGAAGGTAGAAAAGTAAGAAGAGTAGTTGGCGACTGCAGAGATGTGTGATGATGTGAAGTGGAAGGCTTCTAATGACATAGGGTGGAAAGCTATTGAGAGAGAAGTGTCGTGGGCAGCTTTGCTTTATGTCTAGCAAGCTTTTTCTAGGGGAACAAGAGGCCAGGCACCATGACTACTTTTATGCAGAGGAGTCAAAGTCTCATGAACTGTGTATGTCCTCAGCTAGCCCATTGGCTGAGAAGTTGAAGGGGTCCTGCAGGATAAGCAGAGTCAACAGGGAATGAGGCTTCCTCTGTATATCCCTATTGTGTCTGCTTTAGAAAAGTTCCAGAATGAAGCCTTAGAACTTGATTTGGAGTCCTGGGGGCTAGCCACAGAGTCTTGAATAAGCCAGTCCTGAACAAGAGTCAAGTGATTTTTCAGCATCTGCTCCCGCTAGGGGTGCTCTCTGAGCCCCAGGAGTTCTGCAGGTCACCCAGCCCCCAATTCTCTAGCTGCTTTCAAAAGCAGAGCTGGAGGGCATGTTCACCAAGCTCCCTCACTAACAAGCAATCTCTTCTCTGGCAGCCCTGCTCTGTCCTTCTGCTGGAATAATTGAGCACAGAAGGATGTGCATGTGAGTGTGTGCGTGTGTGCGTGTGTGTGTGTGTGTGTGTGTGTGTGTGTGTAGGGAAGTGCTGGGGGAGCAGTTGTATTGAGGGGCGGGGGAGGGGGAGGATTCTCTCTCACTCTTCAGTTACTTCACTAGCTGCTTCCTTCTCCAGACATGGAATTTAGTTACTCTCCCTCCTTTTCTTTCCTGGTCCTCTTCAGATTCCTATGAGGCTTCCTGCTCTGTGTCCTAAGGCCACACTGGCCCAGGGCCTTATAGGGCAAAACACTAGGATTTTCTCTGAGGTAGATGAAGCCCCCAGGTCCTGAGAGGAGAAGGACTCACTCAGGAGGCGGAGGGCAGGGTCGGGACTCATCCACACAGATGGACACTGGCCAGGCAGTATGCATACTGGGTAGGAGCATGGGGTTGGAAGGCAGATTGTCTGGGTTCAAACCTTGGTTCTTACACTACTGGCTGTATAACCTCGCTGTGCCTCAGTTGCCTTGCCTCTAAAATGGGGACAATAATAATACCTTCCTTAGAGGATTTTTTTTACAGATTCAACATATTATCATTATCTACAAAGTGGTTAGAACACAGCTGGACATATATTAAAGTGTGCACACATGCTCAGTCACTAAGTTGTATCTGACTCTTTTGCAACCCCATGGACTGTAGCCTGCCAGGCTCCGCTGTCCATGGGATTTCCCAGGCAAGAATACTGGAGTGTGTTGCCATTTCCTCCTCCAGGGGATCTTCTCAACCCAGAAATCAAACTCCCATCTCCTGCAGTTTGGCAGACAGATTCTTTACCACTGAGCTACCTGGGAAGCCACATACATTAATACTAAAACACTCAATAACTATTAGTAATTGTTTCCATTTCACAGCTTTACTGAGATATAATTCATATATCATATGTACCTTCACTCGTTTAAAGTGTACAGTTTGGTGGTTTTTAGTATATTCACCAAATTGTGAAGCCATCTAACTCCAGAACATTTTCATTGTTCCCAAAAGAAATCCTGTATGCATTAGCAGTAACTCTTCGTTCCCTTTCCCTCCAGCCCCTGGCACCCACTAATCAACTTTTTGTCTCTGTAGATTTGCTTATTCTTGACATATCATATAAATGGAATCATACAAATGGGGTATTTTACAACTGGCTTTGTTCACTCTATTAGCTGTAATTATTCTTTTCCTTTTCCCATTCTCCACTTACAGTCAAGTCAGGATGAAGTAGATCATGGACCATCCTTTGGCCAGTCATGCCTTTCTAAGGCTGGAGCTTGTCTGCCATTTTGGAATGTGTTGTCAACTCCCCTCCCCCTCCACATATCCAATAGCTACTGATGTTGTTTTAGTCTGCCTTCTAGGGAACTGGCCAGAGGATTTGATCCCAACTCCCAAGCTCACAACGATTCCTATTAGATACCTGGCCTGATCAGTTAAGTTCAGTTCAGTTCGGTCGCTCAGTCATGTCTGACTCTTTGTAACCCCATGGACTGCATCAGGCCAGACCTCCTTGTCCCTCACCAATTCCCAGAGTTTATTCAAACTCGTCCATTAAGTCCATGATGCCATCCAACCATCTCATCCTCTGTCATCCCCTTTTCCTCGCACCTTCAACCTTTCCCAGCATCAGGGTCTTTTCAAATGAGTTAGTTCTTCACATCAGGTGGCCAAAGTGTTGGAGTTTCAGCTTCAGCAACAGTCCTTCCAATGAATATTCAGGACTGATTTCCTTTAGGATGGACTGGTTGGATCTCCTTGCAGTCCAAGGCACTCTCAAGAGTCTTCTCTGACACCACAGTTCAAAAGCATCAATTCTTCGGCACTCAGCTTTCTTTATAGTCCAACTCTCACATCCATACATGACCACTGGAAAAACCATAGCCTTGACTAGATGGACCTTTGTTGGCAAAATAATGTCTCTGCATTTTAATATGCTGTCTAGGTTGGTCATAACTTTTCTTCCAAGGGGAATATGTCTTTTAATTTCATGGCTGCAGTCACCATTTGCAGTGATTATGGAGCCCAGAAAAATAAAGTCTGTCACTGTTTCCACTGTTTCCCCATCTATTTGCCATGAAGTGATGGGACTGGATGCCATGATTTTAGTTTTCTGAATGTTGAGCTTTAAGCCAACTTTTTCACTCTCCTCTTTCACTTTCATCAAGAGGCTCTTAAATTCACTTTCTGCCATATGGGTGGTGTCATCTGCATATCTGAGGTTATTGATATGTCTCCCAGCAATCTTGATTCCAGCTTGTACTTTAACCAGCCCAGCGTTTCTCATGATGTACTCTGCATTTAAGTTAAATAAGCAGGGTGACAATATACAGCCTTGATGTACTCCTTTCCCTATTTGGAACCAGTCTGTTGTTCCATGTCTAGTTCTAACTGTTGCTTCTTGACCTGCATACAGATTTCTCAAGAGGCAGATCAGGTGGTCTGGTATTCCTATCTCTTTCAGAATTTTCCACAGTTTGTGGTGATCCACATAGTCAAAGGCTTTGGCATAGTCAATAAAGCAGAAATAGATGTTTTTCTGGAACTCTCTTGCTTTTTCCATGATCCAACAGATGTTGGCAATTGGAACAGATCTCTGGTTCCTCTGCCGTTTCTAAAACCAGCTTGAACATCTGGAAGTTCATGGTTCACGTATTGCTGAAGCCTGGCTTGGAGAATTTTGAGCATTACTTTACTAGCTTGTGAGATGAGTGCAATTGTGCAGTAGTATGAGCATTCTTTGGCATTGCCTTTCTTTGGGATTGCAATGAAAACTGACCTTTTCCAGTCCTGTGGCCACTGCTGAGTTTTCCAAATTTGCTGGCATATTGAGTGCAGCACTTTCAAAGCATCATCTTTTAGGATTTGAAATAGCTCAACTGGAATTCCATCACCTCCACTAGCTTTGTTCGTAGTGATGCTTCCTAAGGCCCACTTGAATTCACACTCCAGGATGTCTGTCTCTAGGTGAGTGATCACACCATCATGATTATCTGGGTCGTGGAGATCTTTTTTTGTATAGTTCTTCTGTGTATTCTTGCCACCTTTTCTAAATATCTTCTGCTTCTGTAAGGTCCATACCATTTCTGTCCTTTATTGAGCCCATCTTTGCATGAAATATTCCCTTGGTATCTCTAATTTTCTTGAAGAGATCTCTAGTCTTTCCCGTTCTATTGTTTTCCTCTATTTCTCTGCACTGATCACCGAGGAAGACTTTCTTATCTCTCCTTGCTATTCTTTGGAACTCTGCATTCAAATGGGTATATCTTTCCTTTTCTCCTTTGTTTTTCAATTCTCTTCTTTTCTCAGCGATTTGTAAGGCTTCCTCAGACAGCCATTTTGCTTTTTTGCATTTCTTTTTCTTGGGGATGGTCTTGATCCCTGTCTCCTGTACAGTGTCACAAACCTTCATACATAGTTCTCCAGGCACTCTATCAGATCTAATCCCTTGAATCTATTTCTCACTTCCACTGTATAATCATAAGGTAGTTGATTTAGGTCATACCTGAATGGTCTAGTGGTTTTCCCTACTTTGTTCAATTTAAGTCTGAATTTGGCAATAAGGAGTTCATGATCTGAGCCACAGTCAGCTCCCGGTTTTGTTTTTGCTGACTGTATAGAGCTTCTCCATCTTTGGCTGCAAAGAATATAATCAATCTGATTTCAGTGTTGACCATCTGGTGATGTCCATGTGTAAAGTCTTCTCTTGTGTTGTTGGAAGAGGGTGTTTGCTATGACCAGTATGTTCTCTTGGCAAAACTCTATTAGCCTTTGCCCTGCTTCATTCTGTACTCCAAGGCCAAATTTGCCTGTTATTCCAGGTGTTTTTTGACTTCCTATTTTTGCATTCCATTCCCCTATAATGAAAAGGACATCTTTTCTGGGGTGTTAACTCTAGAATGTCTTGTAGGTCTTCATAGAACCATTCAACTTCAGCTTCTTCAGCATTACTGTTAGGGGCATAAACTTGGATTACCATGATATTGAATGGTTTGCCTTGGAAACGAACAGAGATCATTCTGTCGTTTTTGAGATTGCATCCAAGTTCTGCATTTCAGACTCGTTTGTTGACTGTGATGGCTACTCTATTTCTTCTAAGGGATTCTTGCCCACAGTAGTAGATATAATGGTCATCTGAGTTACATTCAACCATTCCAGTCCATTTTAGTTCGCTGATTCCTGAAATGTCAACGTTCACTCTTGCCATCTCCTGTTTGACCACTTCCAATTTTCTTGATTCACGGACCTAACATTCCATGTTCCTATGCAATATTCCTCTTTACAGCGTTGGACTTTGCTTCTATCACCAGTCACATCCACAACTGGGTGTTGCTTTTGCTTTGGCTCCATCTCTTCATTTTTCTGGAGTTACTTCTCTACTGAATTCCGGTAGCATATTGAGCACCTACAGACCTGAGGGTTCATCTTTCAGTGTCCTATCTTTTTGCCTTTTCATACTGTTCACAGGGCCCATGGAATCTTCTAAAGGTTTTTCTCCAGTGATCCCTGGCTCAGCCTCAGACTCAGTCCCATAATCAGCCCTGAAGCCTTGAAGACTTCTGCAGGTGCTGCCTGTATTAGTTCCAACACTGTCATTCCTTTCATACTTAAGTTCCAGCCATCTACTTCATGCAGAAGAGACAGATGGTCTAGATTTAGGGTGGGCATAGGTGCCCCTAGGCTCATAGCCAAGAACAGCAGGAAAAGCCAGAGGGAGAACAGGAGGAGGTCATGACCTGCAGGGGCCAAGGAAGGCCTTCCTTGTCCCCAGAAAGAACATGGACACCCACCTGTTCTACCCTCCAGAGAGATTACCTCAGGAGCTTGATCAGCCTAAGAGAATAAGAAAGTTTCAAATCAGTGAAAAACCCAGCACAGAGGAAAGAGGAAAAACAATTGAGAGATCCAGGCCAACTCTGAAAAAGCAGAGAACTAAAAATAGCTGAGCTTTTTTTTTCTTCTTTTAGTGGTGGTGGGGTAATTAAGAGGGTGCTAGAACTGGACAGGAAGCAAGAACCATTTATTCTTGCCTGCTCCAGGAAGAGGTGAGTCAATGTGAATTCAGTTTTCTGGATCACTGCCTGCAGTAACCACAGATCTCCACAGATCAAGGATCCCCTTGCCCCCGGAATTCTTTGTGCAGTGGGCACTCCCTTCTCACTACCCACTAGCCCTCTGTCTGCAGCTCTTGCAATGTCAGGTCTTCCATAGGTGTGCCCATTTGTAGGATTCAGTGGCACCACATTGGTTGGTACCGGAAAAATTCACATTTGGTCCCTGCATACTGAAGGAAGCATTAAATTGGATGTTGGGTGTGGAGAGTGGCAGCATATCCCTGGCACATCCCAGTCATCAGTCAGCTCAGAGGACCCCAGAGGAGCTTGGAGCTGAGGGCTTGCTTTAGGAAGAGGGATATTATTAACCCCCACAAAACCTTTTTTAAAAAGGCAGGTCTTCAGTAGAGAGTCATTTCACTTGGGGTTTGTGGTTTGTGTGGGATAGGATGAAGATGGGGTATGGACCAGCTTTGGAAGGTGTGTAAAGGATCGTGCTGCCAAGAAGACACTGGTTAGGAGGGAAGTGGGAGAGTGGTAATCTCAACAAGATGCTAGCCAAGTCAAAGCCAGCTCTTAAGCTATGGGGATGAGGGAAGGAATTAAAGAGTGGTGTTCAAGAAGACTCTTGAGAGTCTCTTGGGCTGCCAGGAGATCAAAGCAATCAATCCTGAAGGAAATCAACCCTGAATATTCATTCATTGGAAGAACTAATGCTAAAGCTGAAGCTCCAATACTTTGGCCACCTGATGCAAAGGGACGACTCATTAGAAAAGGCCCTAATGCTGGGAAACATTGAGGGCAGGAGAAGAAGGGGACAGCAGAGGATGTGATGGTTGGATGGCATCACTGACTCAATGGACATGAGTTTGAGCAAGCTCCAGGAGATTGTGAAGGACAGGGAAGCCTGGTGTCCATGGGGTTGCAAAGAGTCGGACATGACTGAGTGACTGAACAACAACAAGAGTTACTCTTTATTAGGTCCTTGTTATGTGTCAGAGCGCCAGGGCTTTTCTGTAATGAAAATAGATATCTTTTAACAGGCAGTCTTCCCTGACAGCTCAGTAGTAAAGAATCTGCCTGCCAAGCAGGAAACCGGGATTTGATCCCTGAGTCTGGAAGATACCCTGGAGAAGGAAATGGCAATGCATTCCAGTATTCTTGGGCTTCTCAGGTGGCTCAGTGGTAAAGAATCTGCCTGCAATGTAGGAAACACAGGAGACAAGGGTTTGATCCCTGGGTTGGGAAGATCCCCTGGAAAAGGAACTGGCAACACACTTCAGTATTCTTTTTAAAAAATTATTTATTTTAATTGGAGGCCAATTACTTTACAATATTGTGGTGGTTTTTGCCATACACTGACATGAATCAGCCATGGGTATACTTGTGTACCCCATCCCAAACTCCCCTCCTACCTCCCTCCTCATCCCATCCCTCTGGGTTGTCCCAGTGTACCGGCTTTGAGTGCCCTGTTTCATGCATCAAACTTGGACTCGTCCTCTGTTTCACATATGGTAATATACATGTTTCGATACTATTCTCTCAAATCATCCCACCCTTGCCTTCTCCCACAGAGTCCAAAAGTCTGTTCTTTATATCTGTGTCTCTTTTGCTGTCTCGCATATAGGGTCATCATTATTATCTTTCTAAATTCCATATACATGTGTTAATATACTGTATTGGTGTTTTTCTTTCTGACTTACTTCACTCTGTATAATAGGCTCCAGTTTCATCCACCTCATTAGAACTGATTCAAATATGTTCTTTTTTAATAGCTGAGTAACATTCCATTGTTCATATGTACCACAACTTTCTTATCCATTTGTCTGCCAATGGACATCTATGTTGCTTCCATGTCCTAGCTATTGTAAACAGTGCTGCAATGAACATTGGGGTACATGTGTCTCTTTCAGTTCTGATTTCCTTTGTGTGTATGGTTAGCAGTGGGATTACTGGGTCGTATGGGAGTTTTATTTTCAGTTTTTTAAGGAATCTCCACACTGTTCTCCATAATGGTTGTACTAGTTTGCATTCCCACTAACAGTGTAAGAAGGTTCTCTTTTCTCCACATCCTCTCCAGCATTTATTGTTTGTAGGCTTTTTGATAGCAGCCATTCTGACTGGTGTGAGATGGTACCTCATTGTGGTTTTGATTTGCATTTCTCTGATAATGAGTGATGTTGAGCATCTTTTCATGTGTTTGTTAGCCATCTGTATATCTTTTTTGGAGAAATGTCTGTTTAGTTCTTTGGCCCATTTTTTGATGGGTTGTTTATATTTCTGGAGTTGAGCTGCAGGAGCTGCTTGTATATTTTTGAGATTAATTCTTTGTCAGTTGCTTCATTTGCTATTATTTTCTCCCATTCTGAAGGCTGTCTTTTCACCTTGTTTATAGTTTCCTTCATTGTGCAACATCTTTTAAGTTTAATTAGGTCCCATTTGTTTATTTTTGCTCCCATTACTCTGGGAGGAGGGTCATAGAGGATCTTGCTGTGATTTATGTCAGAGAGTGTTTTGCCTATGTTTTCCTTTATGAGTTTGATAGTTTCTGGTCTTACATTTAGATCTTTAATCCATTTTGAGTTTATTTTTGTGTATGGTGTTAGAAAGTGTTCTACTTTCATTCTTTTACAGGTGGTTGATCAGTATTCCCAGCACCACTTGTTAAAGAGATTATCTTTTCTCCACTGATTATTTTTGCATCCTTTGTCAAAGATAAGGCGTCCATGCTTCTGCTGCTAAGTCACTTCAGTCGTGTCCGACTCTGTGTGACCCCATAGACGGCAGCCCACCAGGCTCCCCTGTCCCTGGGATTCTCCAGGCAAGAACACTGGAGTGGGTTGCCAGGTGTCCATAGGTGTGTGGATTTATCTCTGGGCTTTCTATTTTGTTCCATTGATCTATACTTCTGTCTTTGTGCCAGTATGATACTATCTTGATGACTGTAGCTTTGTAGTATAGTCTGAAGTCAGGCAGGTTGATTCCTCCAGCTCCATTCTTCTTTCTCAAGATTGCTTTAGCTATTTGAGGTGTTTTGTATTTCCATACAAATTGTGAAATTATTTGTTCTAGTTCTGTGAAAAATACTGTTGGTAGCTTTATAGGGCAGAGAGGGCAATGGTACCCCACTCCAGTACTCTTGCCTGGAAAATTCCATGGACGGAGGAGCCTGGAAGTCTGCAGTCCATGGGGTCACTGAGGGTCGGACACGACTGAGTGACTTCACTTTCACTTTTCACTTTCATGCATTGGTGAAGGAAATGGCAACCCACTCCCGTGTTCTTGCCTGGAGAATACCAGGGGCGGGGAGCCTGGTGGGCTGCCGTCTATGGGGTCGCACAGAGTTGGACACGACTGAAGTGACTTAGCAGCAGCAGCAGCAGCTTGATACGGATTGCACTGAATCTGTAGATTGCTTTGGGTAGTTTACTCATTTTCACTTATTGATTCTTCTGATCCATGAACATGGTCTATTTCTCATCCATGGTATATTTCTCCATCTATTTGTGTCATTTTAAATTTCTTTCATTAGTGTTTTATGGTTTTCTATATATAGGTCTTTTGTTTCTTTAGATAGATTTATTCCTAAGTATTTTATTCTTTTTGTTCCAATGGCGAATGGGATTGCTTCCTTAATTTTTCTGTTTTCTCATTGTTAGTGTATAGGAATGCAAGGGATAGCCTGAAACTTTACTGTATTCATTGATTAGCTCTAGTAATTTTCTGGTGGTGTCTTTAGGGTTTTCTATGTAGAAGATCATGTCATCTGCAAACAGAGTTTTACTTCTTATTCTTTTCCAATCTGGATTCCTTTTATTTCTTTTTCTTCTCTGATTACTGTGGTTAAAACTTCCAAAACTATGTTGAATAGTAGTGGTGAGAGTGGGCACCCTTGTCTTGTTCCTGACTTTAGGGGAAATGCTTTCAGTATTTTGCCATTGAGGACAATGTTTGCTGTGAGTTTATCATATATGGCTTTTATTATGTTGAGGTATGTTTCTTCTGAGCCTGCTTTCTGAAGACTTTTTTTTTTTTATCATAAATGGGTATTGAATTTTGTCAAAGGCTTTCTCTGCATCTATTGAGATAATCATATGGCTTTAATCTTTCAATTTGTTAATGTGGTGTGTCACATTGATTAATTTGTGAATACTGAAGAATCCTTGCATCCCTGGGATAAAGCCCAGTTGGTCATGATGTATGATCTTTTTAATATGTTGTTGGATTCTGTTTGCTAGAATTTTGTTGAGGATTTTTGCATCTATGTTCCTCAGTGATGTTGGCCTGTAGTTTTCTTTTTTTGTGGCATCTTTGTCTAGTTTTGGTATTAAGGTGGCAGTGGCCTCATAGAATGAGTTTGGATATTTACCTACCTCTGCAATTTTCTGGAAGAGTTTTAGTAGGATAGGTGTTCGCTCTTCTCTAAATTTTTGGTAGAATTCACTTGTGAAGCCATCTGGTCCTAGGCTTTTGTTTGTTGGAAGATTTTTTATTACAGTTTTGATTTCCATGCTTGAGATGGGTTTGTTATGATTTTCTATTTCTTTCTGGTTCAGTTTTGGAAGGTTATACTTTTCTAAGAATTTGTCTATTTCTGCCAAGTTGTCCATTTTATTGGCATATAGTTGCTGATAGTAGTCTCTTATGATCCTTTGTATGAAGTAAGATTAGATGTGAACTACAGGAAAAAAAACTATTAAAAACACAAACATATGGAGGCTAAACAACATGCTTCTGAATAACCAAGAAATCTCTTGTATGCAGTAAGATTAGATGTCAACACAGGAAAAAAAACTATTAAAAATACAAACATATGGAGGCTAAAAAACACGCTTCTGAATAACCAACAAATCACAGAAGAAGTTAAAAAATAAATCAAAATATGCATAAAAACAAATGAAAATGAAAACACAACCAAAAATCTATGGGATTCAGTAAAAGCAGTGCTAAGGGGAAGATTCATAGCAATACAAGCTTACTTCAAGGAACAAGAGAAAAATCAAATAAATAAACTAACTTTGCACCTAAAGCAACTAGAAAAAGAAGAAATGAAGAACCCCAGGGTTAGTAGAAGGAAAGAAATCATAAAAATTAGGGCAGAAATAAATGAAAAAGAAACAAAGGAGACTATAGCAAAAATCAACAAAACTAAAAACTGGTTCTTTGAGAAGATAAATAAAAGACAAACCATTAGCCAGACTCATCAAGAAAAATAAAGAGAAGAATCAAATCAACAAAATTAGAAATGAAAATGGAGAAATCACAACAGACAACACAGAAATACAAAGGATCATAAGAGACTCCAGTATTCTTGTCTGGGAAATCCCATGGACAGAGGAACCTGATGGACTTCAGTCCTTGGCATCGCAAAGAGTCGGAGAAGACTGAGCAGCTGAGCACGCACACATACCTTATAACAAGCACCTACTGCACGTCAGACACTTTTCTGTACATGATCTCACTTAATCTGCATGAATTTGGCATTATTGTGTCTACTTTAATTAGGCAACAGCAGCTCAGAAGAGTTAAGTGACTTGCCCAGAGTGGCACAGCTGGTGCAGAACTGACGTTTGAATATGGTTCTGACTGATTTTGAAGCTGATACTCATTATATTACACAGGTGTTCCTCAGTGTCGACTCCTTAGAATCTTTGCTCCAGGAAATGCTCTAGGAAAAAAAAAGAATTTCTTGATTGTATTAATCAGGGTAGGATAGGAAAACTTCTGTGACAAACAGACACCTCCCAAATCTCAGTGGTTTAATGCAATAAATGATTATTTTGTATCCCTGTCACAGTGCAATGCTGCTTGGAAGGAGTGGGGGGCCCTGGGCTGGGGGTTTCTGATCTACACAGACTTCCAATGACCGAGGCTCATCTCATAGTGTGACTTGGTCACTTTTATGTCCCTGGAGTCCTTTATTGAATTCTCTGCATTCTGCCAAGAGGTGAGGGAAAATTGAGAAGGTGGAGGAGGCACAATCATTCTTATTTTTTTAGTTACATAATCAAAATAGTAAAATACGTTTATCAGTTTTCACAGTCAATAGTCAGAGAACAAATAAAAGATACCTACAATTGCAAGCCATAATAGGAACTTAACCATATAAAATAGTTACATACAGTTTGGGGGGTTAAGTAGATGTGGTAAGTGGAAGTGCATACGTGCACATGTTCTCATCTGCCAAGCCAATCTATGTCTTTTGGTTGGTGCATTTAATCCATTTACAGTTAAGGTAATTATTGATACGTATGATTCTATTGGGCTTCCTTGGTGGCTCAGAAGGTAAAGAATCCGCCTGCAATGCAGGAGACTGGGGTTTGATCCATGGGTCAGGAATATCCCCTGGAGAAGGGAATGGCTGGCTACTCACTCCAGTATTTTTGCCTGGGAAACCCATGGACAGAGGAGTCTGGCAGGCTACAGTCCATGGGGTCACAGAGAGTCAGACATGACTGAGCAACTAAGCACACACATACATGATACTATTACCATTTTCTTAATTGTTTTGCATTTATTTTCTGTAGGTCTTTTCCTTTTCTTATGTTTCCAGTCTAGAGAAGTTCCTTTAGTATGTGCTGTAAAGCTGGTCTCATGGTGCTGAATTCTCTTGCTTGTCTGGAAAGCTTTTGATTTCTCCATCAACTTTGAATGCGAGTCTTGCTGGGTGGAGTATTCTTGGTTATAGGTTCTTCCCTTTCATAACTTTAAATATATCATGCCATTCCCTTCTGGTTTGTAGAGTTTCTCTTGAGAAATCAGCTGATAACCTGGTGGGAGTTCCCTTGTATGTTACTTGTTGTTTTTCCCTTGTTGCTTTTAATATTTTATCTTTGTCTTCAATTTTCATCATTTTGATTACTATGTGTCTCGGGACACATCCATTCTTTATTGCTTTGGCCTGGAGAGGACACACATCACTTCTACTTACATTCCAAACATAAGAACTAACCACCTCATTACAAGGGAGCCTGGGAGATCTAATTTGGCAATGGGCTCTTAAGAAGAGAAAATGTGTTTGGTGAGCATCTAAACAGTCTCTGCCACAGGGATCTGATATACTACAGTGCAATCTCCCAAAATATCAGCTCTGCTTGTGACCTTGGATGAAGTTATTTAACCTCTCTGTTCCTCAATTACCTTACCTTTAGAATGAAGAGAACAGTAGCATCTATCTTACATGAAAAGGGTTACATGAGGATTAATATATGTGAAGCAAGGACTTCCCTGGTGGTATAGCAGTTAAGACTCTGTGCTCCCAATGCAGCGGGCCTGGGTTTGATCCTTGATCAAAGAACTAGATCCTGCATGTTTCAGCTAAGATCCAGTGCAGCCAAATAAATAAATCATAAATATAAAAAAGTAACAAGCTTTAAAAACTACAAGTGAAGCACTTAGCTCAGACCTAGCACACAGTAAGGGCTTGATAAATGGCATCTAGCTGCAAACTCTATTCTTTCCATCTTTTAGAGACCATAAATGCACATTAGCATATTAGAGGTTCTAAGAAATCTCAAAGTAGAAACATTTTTTTTTTTTAATGTTTGATTAACTCGGCCTTTCATAGGCAGATTTCTCCTCACAGCCACCTTTCAGCATCTGGTGGAACTGACATTATAAAAGAAGTACTTTGGGAAGCTCCATCCTCCTTCTAGGGAATGACTCCAATGAACTGTGTCAGTGCTTTCAGAATGTTTCCATATCACGTTATTGATGCTTTCTTTCCTATTCGTTATCTCCTATTTGGAGAGGGGTTGAAGGGAGGTTCTTTTTTTTTTAAATGCCAGCCTGCTGTCAGTTGGGCTGCTGGGGACAGGAGAAGAGGCATTGTGTCTTGTGGGGGCTGGGGGTTTCTAAGAAGAGGGGCAGAAACTGGGCTGGTGAGTAGTGACTGTGGGACAAACAAGATGACTGATGTCCAGATGGACCAAGTCAGCCCCCCACTCTAACCTTCCAGGTTTGAATTTGGAGGATCCAATCTCAAGAAAGCCACGGATCACTTCAGTGGTTCTATTCCCCTCTTAAATCTGTGAGTGAAGATGGGAAAATGTACTCTGATTATCTAATAAAGGCCAGCCATGAACAAGGCATCATATTAAACTAGGACTTTGTGGGGAGAAGATACCTGGTGCTTATAACCCTTACACGTGGGCTATATGAAGCACACCATCTACCCTTGCCAGCCATAGTGCCCTCGTGGGAAGGCCCTCGATACGGTCTTGTGAAGTTCATAAATAGCACCTCTCCTAACCAATTCTCAGGAGGGAACCACTATATCTTAAACAGTTTGTCCCCTGCTCCCCAGGCTTCCCAGGTGGCTCAAACAATGAAGAATCTACTTCCCAATGCAGGATACCTGGGTTCGATCCCTTGGTCAGGAAGATCCCCTGGAGGAGGGCATGGCAACCCACTCCAGTATTCTTGCTTGGGAAATCCCACAGACAGAGGAGCCTGGTGGGCTCCAGTCCATGGGATCTCAAAGAGTTGGACATGACTGAGCAACTAATACACAGAACACACACACCTTTTCTCAAGACTCCAAACCCTCATCCTTGATCCCATCTCTCTGACTTCCTCTCTTGCTTGCTAGCCCAGGGAAGGAGCTCCTGTCATCATACCTGAGAGCAGGGATGTCTTAGAGCATCTTCAGTTCACTGATACTGCTATAAGCTGCCACCTGCTCACCATGCCACCCCCGATGAAACTATAATCCAAATAAAGCACCTTTAAGCAGATGCAGCCTCCAGGCAAACTCCCGTGCTCCCGTAACACACATTTCAGATCACTGTCCCTAAATCCCTACTGCATAGAAGTGGATAAAACTTTGTTCCTTGCCCCCTTCCCTCCTCACTACCCCTTGGGATTTTCTTGACAGGTAATTATCTGACAGAAGACATGCTTAGGTCAATGAATGTGCACACTTCTCCATCTTATGGCTCTCATGGCTGTGCCTCATGCCCACATCAGCCTGCGCATCTGCCCCTCCCTTATGAGAGTGCTTCCTTTAGCTTCTCAAAACATAGCGCCAGATGGGAGGGAGAGAAAAGGAGGCAGGAGGCATTCTTACTGGAGGAGGCCAAGATAATCTCCCCAGGGCAGAAACCATATCTCACAGCCCTTCTGAAACCCCTCTTTTACCCTCTGCACCAGGCACAAGGTAGATAGGAAACTGACAGTAGGAAGAATTCACTTCATCCTTGCTGAACAACTGACACTCCTGTCATTTCCATTGTCAGCACTAAACAGTCAGAAGCCCTGCAGTAGCCGCTCTGGCTCCTCCCTTCACACATTGCACTGAGTTAGTGGCCTCACCAGGCTAGCTGGTTCAGCCTGTGAGCTCCTCAGCACCTGAGCCTGGAAGGGGCCTGAAGAAAGAGGTTTTTTTTTTTTTTTTTTTTTTCCCTGGTTTTGCTCTGTACAGAAATGGATGGGTGATCCAAGTTATCCAGATGCAGGCCCCCAGGATAAATCACAGGACACATTAAAATACATCACAACCCCTCCAACCACACACACACGTACATGCACACACATGATTTAGTGAGCAGCTACTGTGTGCAAGTTAATGAGAACATTCAAAGTACCTGAGAATGATCATGAAGTGGTTGATTTACCACTATATCAACTAAGAATAAGAGGTAGCCTATTGAAAAATGGAATTTTCTTCAGAGGAATTGCCAGGAACCTAATAGAATGTCCTTCTGTATGCTCTGCTTAGTTGCTCAGTCGTGTCTGGCTCTTTGCAACCCCATGGACTGTAGCCTGCCAGGCTCCTCTGTCCATGGGGATTCTCCAGGCAAGATTACTGTAGTGGGTTGCTGGGCCCTTCTCCAGGAGATATTCCTGACCCAGGGATTGAACCTGTGTCTCTTAAGTCTCCTGAATTGGCAGACAGGTTCTTTACCACTAGTGCCACCTGGGAAGCCCCTAAAAGCAGTATGACATATTGTAAAGAGCAAGTCGTGGGTTCTTGTGTGGGTTTCCCTGCTTATTAGCTGGGTAATCTTGGGAAAGTTAAATTGTCAGAGTCAGTTTCATTATCTGCAAAATGGTGATGGTAATCATTTCTTCCTGTGGGATAAAAGTGAGAAAATCTATATGTCATTGCAGGAAAAGGAGAATGCACAACATGAGGACTTATGGGGTGCTTCAGGATTTGGACTTATGTGATTTTGGAGAATTCTGAAAGAGATGGGAATACCAGACCACCTGACCTGCTTCTTGAGGAACCTGTATGCAGGTCAGGAAGCAACAGTTAGAACTGAACATGGAACAACAGACTGGTTCCAAATAGGAAAAGGAATATATCAAGGCTGTATACTGTCACCCTGCTTATTTAACTTATATGCAGAGTACATCATGAGAAATGCTGGGCTGGAGGAAGCACAAGCTGGAATCAAGATTGCCGGGGAAAATATCAGTAACTTCAGATATGCAGATGACACCACCCTTATGGCAGAAAGTGAAGAAGAACTAAAGAGCCTCTTGATGAAAGTGAAAGAGGAGAGTGAAAAAGTTGGCTTAAAGCTCAACATCCAAAAACTAAGATCATGGCATCTGGTCCCATCACTTCATGGGAAATACATGGGGAAACAGTGGAAACAGTGTCAGACTTTATTTTTGGGGGCTCCAAAATCACTGCAGATGGTGATTGCATCCATGAAATTAGAAGACACTTACTTCTTGGAAGGAAAGTTATGACCAACCTAGACAGCATATTAAAAAGCAGAGACATTACTTTGTCAACAAAGGTCCGTCTAGTCAAGGCTATGGTTTTTCCAGTAGTCATGTATGGATGTGAGAGTTGGACTATAAAGAAAGCTGAGCACAGAAGAATTGATGCTTTTGAACTGTGGTGTAGGAGAAGACTCTTGAAAGTGCCTTGGACTGCAAGGAGATCCAACCAGTCCATCCTAAAGGAGATCAGTCCTGGGTGTTCATTGGTAGGACTGATGTTGAAGCTGAAGCTCCAATACTTTGGCTACCTGATGCGAGGAGCTGACTCATTTAAAAAGACCCTGATGCTGGGAAAGATTGAGGGCAGGAGGAGAAGGGGATGACAGAGGATGAGATTGTTGGATGGCATCACCAACTCAGTGGACATGGGTTTGGGTGGACTCCGGGAGCTGGTGATGGATAGGGAGGCCTGGTGTGCTGTGGTTCATGGGGTCGCAGACTTGGACATGACTGAGTGACTAAACTGAACTGAACTGATTTTGGAGAAGGTTTAAGGAAGTGTGACTCCTCTGTCCATGGGATTCTCCATGCAAGAATACTGGAGTGGATTGCTATGCCCTCCACCAGGGGATCTCCTGACCCAGGGATGAAACCCAGGTCTCCTGCATTGCAGGCAGATTCTTTACCATCTGAGCCACCAGAGAAGAGCCTACACTAAGGAAGTAGGGCTTTGCATGGTTTGGAGGCTGTCAGGAAGCAGGAGTAATTCTATAACTGGGTATCTCAATAAATCATCTAAAATGAGAGAAGATTAAAGATGTAGTTAAAGAAGCAGCAGTCACTCATATTAGCCAGAATTGGGGGGTGGTGGTCATTTCTGAGGTTTAGATAATGTTCATATCTTGTTTTTGCTCAGATCAGATTATGCAGTGGCCTTTTCAGTCTAAAGCTCTCCTACTGAGCTATTTTGGCCCTCACAGTGGTCTTTCTTGGCTTTGATCCATCATGGTCACAGGGTGGCCTTGTTTGATTTTGATGTTCTGTGAGGTTGTTTCGCAGAACAGCAAGCCTTAGCTGATAGTATGAGGCTGAGTCCTAGCTGTCAGGGGCTACTTGTTTTTTCTTAGTGCTTCCCTTATAGCCAAGGGCAGATGAAGTTGGGTTGCAGGACATTAATCAATGATAGCCAGAGTTTTTCTTTTGCCAAGATTTTGCTCATCAGGAGGTTGCCTGGAGAATGTAGCCTATAGCAGGTATGCTGCTGTTGCTAAGTCGCTTCAGTTGTGTCCAATTCTGTACGACCCTATAGATGGCAGCCCACCAGGCTCCTCTGTCCATGGGCTTCTCCAGGCAAGAATGCTGGAGTGGGTTGCCATGCATGCAAGAAGTATTTGCTACAGTATAAAATTCCCCTTGACTAGTTAAGAGAAAATCAAGAGTAATGTGATTGCTTATAACAGCTCTGGACACTGAATTTTGACCAGGTTGTTGGGATTTCAGAGTTGAGTTTATATAATTTAAGATTTTTTTTCTAGGGTCAGAATCAAATTTTGGACTATCTTTGCTGGTTTCTAATGTGGGAATCACAGCTCCAGTAGTATACATGAAGAGGCAATCAGTTATCCCTTCTGGGAGTTCTCCAAAGTGGCTGGTATATGCTTTATTTTGGAGGTGACTGCGTAATTTGGAGGCAATTTAAAAATTATTTATAGAGAAACATAATTTTCTGGAGGAGTGGTAATTTCAAATATCTGAAAATATCTAAAATTAGAGTGAATACATAAATTAAGTTAGTGTGATGTCTGATGTCCACATATGAAGTACTACCCTAGTGAGGCACAGACTGCATTGGGAGCAAAACTGACACCTGCAACAATAGCAGAGAGCCCATTTTGTCTCCTTCTAACTTTATAGAGCTTTTTTTTTTTCTTTTGAGTCAGGTTAAGCAGTTCTTGCAAAATAGGCCAAAGTTTCTCTGAAGGTATTATATCAGTCTTTGTAGTTAAATATTAGTATGTTTCTTTTAACTTGAAATTTATTCAACATAGAAAGATATTTACATTTGAATATTTTATTTATGCTGAAGATAAACTCTATTTTTAATTTGTCAGATTATTTTTAATTCTAAGTTTTGGAGACAGAGTTCTCATAATATTTCAACAATTAAAAGTTGGAGAAAATTTGACAGACTTACTTATTCTTCCTGTCTTTTCTTTTATAGAGTGAATGGGCAAATCCTTTTGTTACTTAATGTCCATTTTAGAAAACCCAAAGATAGTTTAGACATAAAAGACATTTTAATAGTTTTATCATTCTGCATTTGGGAAAGGGAAAATTAAAAATAGTTGTTAGAAGTGACAAGGTATAAGAAGACATAAATATCTAAAACCAAAAATATTTATAGTTAGCATGGTAGAATTACCTAGTGATAAACAACATCTATTAGGAAATTATTTTTTTTTAAGAAGAGGAATCTTTATAAAATGATTTCAAATTACGTCACAAAGCTCTGAGAATTAACAATAATTTGGGGACAAAAAGGAACCTCTACTAATTTGGGCACAGAAAAACTTAATCATTCTACCAAAAAAAAAGAGTCAAATTCTGCTTTTACTCTTTTGATACATTATTCATGCAGCAATTTAGAGCAAGGAATTGATTAATACAAGTATATATATATGCACTTATGCATATTCAGATACATAAATGTGAAAATATGTAATAATCTCAAGCTTTTAACTATAGCTTTAAATATAATTACTTTAGTGTGTTAAATTAAACATCATATTAAGCAACTGACAGCTTCTTAAACTGGAGCCTATTATACAGAGTGAAGTAAGCCAGAAAGAAAAACACCAATACAGTATACTAATGCATATAGAGGGAATTTAGAAAGATGGTAACGATA
This sequence comes from Bos javanicus, assembly GCF_032452875.1. Taxonomy (NCBI): domain Eukaryota; kingdom Metazoa; phylum Chordata; class Mammalia; order Artiodactyla; family Bovidae; genus Bos; species Bos javanicus. The sequence goes on from NC_083897.1 coordinate 54,056,733, forward strand.
ACCCTGTGTACGAGACAGCAAAAGAGACACTGATGTATAGAACAGTCTTATGGACTCTGTGGGAGAGAGAGAGGGTGGGAAGATTTGGGAGAATGGCATTGAAACATGTTAAATATCATGTATGAAACGAGATGCCAGTCCAGGTTCAATGCACGATACTGGATGCTTGGGGCTAGGGCACTGGGATGACCCAGAGGGATGGTATGGGGAGGGAGGATGGAGGAGGGTTCAGGATGGGGAACACATGTATACCTGTGGCGGATTCATTTTGATATTTGGCAAAACTAATACAATTTTGTAAAGTTTAAAAATAAAATAAAATTGTAGTTGGAAAAAAAAAAGCAAAATGAAAATAATATCCATTATCTTTTATACATGCTTCTATTTCTCTGTAATTTCTGTATTTAGTACAACTAAACATATATATTAATTCTTACCCTTTAAAAAATATTTGTTTATCTTATTTTTGGCTCTGCTGGGTCTTTGTTGCTGCATGCAGGCTTTCTGGTTGCTACCATCGAGGGCTACTTTTGGTTTTAGGGTGTGCAGGCTCAGTACCTGCAGCTCACAGCCCTTAATTCTTATCTTTAACCAAAGTAGAGAACTTTTCTTTCTTCAAACATTAGAGAAAACTAGAGAACAGAAAATAAAAAGCTATTTAGCTATCTTTTCTCCATGAGCAAATTATTTCATATCATTTTAAAGTTTTGGGGGGCAAAAAAAATGTATAAAATATCATCCAAAAGGTTTTGTATGTTTTGTTAGTTGATTTCTATCAAACATAAGAATATAACTATATTTGTATCTGGCTTATTTATTTATTTATTTTGGAACTGTCCAGACATCCAAAGATTATTTACAATGAACCCAGGTCTAAGGTTTTAAAATTAGCTAAGAATCTGGACCGTCTAGTCAAGGCTATGGTTTTTCCAGTGGTCATATATGGATGTGAGAGTTGGACTGTGAAGAAAGCTGAGCGCGGAAGAATTGATGCTTTTGAACTATGGTGTTGGAGAAGACTCTTGAGAGTGCCTTGGACTGCAAGGAGATCCAACCAGTCCATCCTAAAGGAGATCGGTCCTGGGTGTTCTTTGGAAGGAATGATGCTAAAGCTGAAACTCCAATACTTTGGCCACCTCATGGGAAGAGCTGACTCATTGGAAAAGACCCTGATGCTGGGAGGGATTAGGGGCAGGAGGAGAAGGGGATGACAGAAGATGAGATGGCTGGATGGCATCACCAACTCGATGGACATGAGTTTGGGTGAACTCCGGGAGTTGGTGATGGACAGGGAGGCCTGGCGTGCTGCGATTTATGGGGTTGCGAAGAGTCGGACATGACTGAGCGACTGAACTGAACTGAACTGAACTGGAGAAACTGGAAATACAATTTAGCTAAGACATTGAATTCTTACAATATACAGCTTTTTAAGAATTTCATAAAATTAAAGTTTTGAAAAGATATCTATTATTTTCATTCTGTTTAGTTGAATACAACTTTATACATATAATTTTAATTTAAACAAGTTATGGAAACAATACTAACTTATTTAACTTATAAAACCAATGTAAAAAATTTTGAAAATTAGAAAGTTTAGTTATGAGACATTTAAACCTGGCTTTGAATAAACCAACATGGTGTGCTAAAGATATAAAATCATACCAAAATTCTTATTTTATTTTGAAAATAAAGCATCTTCCTATTTTCTTATAAACTATAGCAACAAGGCTATTAAGCTTTTCAGTGCACACAAAAAGTAACATGGTTTAATACATTAAAATTTTCTTTTAGACAAATCTGTGTTTATTTGAACTAAATATTCCTAGGGTATATGTGAAACAACTAAATTGTTTTGTGATAAATTAATATTTCAAGTTTCACCAAATAGGAGAAAGAGAGAGAGAGGAACAGAAAAAATAAAAATGAGAGGGTCAGCCACAGTCAATGTATAATTATCAACCATAAAGGGTTAGTTATGTTTCCTGTGCAAGAATAAGGTAGAAAGTTCACATACAGAAATACAGATTTTGAGGTATACACATACAAAAAGAGTGGCATGTAGCTGGTTTTGACATAACATGGGCTCTGGATAAGTTTATCAAACTGTATAATTTAAAAGCCAGCATTTTTTAATCTTCCAAATATGGAAACTGAAGAGGTGATTCCTACATTAAACAAACTGTTCTCTCTTTTAGACAAAAGACACATTCTCCTCCTGAGTTTCTTTTGCTTTTTGCTCTAAAGAACCTCTCCTGTTCATGTCCAAAACTCCCCAAAGAAACCACTGCAGTTTTAAATCATCCCTGGTGAAATTGTGCCAGTTAGGGGGCTAAGTGTACAAATTAGCATTACGGGGAGAAAGCATGAAGGAAGCAGGTCTTGAGCCTGGAAGAGGTGCATTTTTAGACCGAGAAAGCCCTATGAGAGCTCAACAGTCTATAAAGATGGTGGTGGTGAACTTCATGCATTCAGAGTTTGGCCAAAGGCCAGTCACTACCAGTGAGGGGCCAGACGAAATCCCCTGACACTGGGTAGATGAAACTGACCAAAGCAGGTCTCAGGGACACAAAGACAAGATTGAGAAACCTTTATAATGCTTTGAAACGATGTGTGTGTGCGCTCAATCATTTCAGCTGTGTCCGACTCTTTGCGACCCCATTGACGGTAGCCCTCCAGGCTCCTCTGTCCATGGGATTTTCATGGGAAGAATACTGGAGGGGGTTGCCATTTCCTACTCCAGGGATCTTCCTGACCCAAGGATCGGACCTGCTTCTGCTGTCTCCTGCATTGCAGGTGGATTCTTTACCACTGAGCCACAGGGGAAGCCCTTTGAAACGATCAACTGAGATAAAGTTTGTCAGAAAGACACTGGTCTGAGGAGACCTGAACTCCTCAGTCCCTGGAGCCAGCTCAAGGACAAGTTCATTGAATTTGTGCCATCCTCTCCCCACAGATTTTTCCTCTTATAAACAAACAATGCTAAGACACTTAGACAAGCAGACAAGTAGGAGCATATGTTAGAAGGCTAGAAAACAATTTTACCGGGGAACAATACAAATCTGAACAGATAACCAAAAATATCCCAAGGGATCATTCATGGAAAAGCAAAACAAACCCAAAGCTGAACGACTTCAATGAACTATCAGAGCACAATTCAGCACAAACTTACCTCCCAGATATGGGTAGGCTGGCACCTCAAACAGGTAGACAGGAGTCTCAGATGCAGTAACTATTACTAAGTGGCAGATCTGGGTCCAAGGCAGCCCTCAGCTGAAGGCTTCAGCTGAATACTGGTGAACCCTCATTTCTGTTGGTGTCCTCTAGCCAAAGACCGCCGGAGCACACCTGGAGTTGAACAAGTAGGACTTACTTCTCTTTGCCTCCAGGGAAAATGTATACCTTGTGGGACAGTAGGGTGTTGCCCTTTGATCCCTGGTTGGCGAGCTGGAGTGCCACAGACCACATGGTTGCCGCAAAAAAGAAAAAGAAAAAACCAACAAAACAAAACAAACAAATAACGCCCTACCCACAGACAAACAAACAAACAAAAAACAAAAATGTGATAGCTAGGTCATGTCTGAAGTGGTTCCTAGGCTAAACAACTCAGGGATCCAGTTGCCTAGTGAATCTGCGTTAACTGAGTTTTGTGTAGACAGCACTGCTTTGCTGCCTCTGGAGCTGGCCTGAGGCAGAGGCTTATAGGCTTCAGTGGGTTCTTTTCCAGTGGGCCATTTCCACCTGAGAGTAATTTCTCCAACCCCCATCTCTGACATGTTCTCTAATAGTTTGTAGTACACAATTTAGCTCTTTCTCATATTTTTTGTCTGCAGCAACCCCCATGGGTAATGGAAAGAACACCAGACTTGGACTTGAAAGAACTGCATTTGAATCCTAGCTCTTCCTGTGCCAGCTGTGGGCTTTAGACACCTCAATTTGCTCATGTGCAAAATGTGTGTGTGTGTGCTCAGTCACTTCAGTCCTGTCTGACTTTTTGAGACCCCATTGACTATAGCCCGCCAGGCTCCTCTGACCATGGGATTTCCCAGGCAAGAATACTGGAGTGGATTGCCATTTCCTCCTCCAGGGGTTCTTCCTGCCCCAAGGATCTAACTTGGGTCTCCTGTGACTCCTGCGTTATAGGTGGATTCTTTACCCCTGAGCCACCGGGGAAGCCTGTAAAATGGGTGTAACAACCCTAACTTATGTGCTGTGGGATTAACAGTGTTTACTTTCATGAAAGAGGAGTAGGGTGATATATTAGTTAACATCAAGGTTCCTCTTAAGAAAGGTATAGTCCTTTGTAAGGAAAATACTTGGATATGTCAGTTTCGGGGAAGGAGAAACTGATGGAAAGGACTGGAAGAGAACACATATGTGGCTAAATTGCTCTTTGTAAGAAATAAACATGAATAAATATTTGGACGTGGGAGAGAAGAAAAAAGAGGAAGTGAGAGAAGGGAGAAAGGAACAAGAGTGGATGCATAGCAGGAGGATGGAATTTGCAAAGAAATTCCAAGTAGCAGTGTAGTCAAGGACTTTTAAATACAGAAATGTTTAGTTATCACTTTCTAATTGTTTGTATCACTGTATGTCCCATCCATCTACCCAACCTTGATAAATTTGGTTACTTGTACAAATCCTTTATGGGAGTGGTTTTTCACAGAAATCCAGAAAGAAAAACAGCATTCCCAATCTGCTGTGACAAAAAATAGAAAGCAAGGAGTTGCTGGAAAGCAATAGAAAGCAAGAAGATGAACTGCAGATGAAGCAAAGTTCATTAGGAGCCCAAATTCAGAACCAGAATTGGCCATGGGATTTTGAGCTCCCTTAGAATTCACAGAAATCTTGGGGAAGACACTGATAAAGGGGCTTTCCTGATAAAGGGTAGTATGGGAGCTGTAGCCAATTTTATCTGAGTTTGAAAGGACAGGCTGATCCTCTGTTGATAATGGCTTCCATGCACACATAGGGCAGGCCAAGCATAGGTAGATGCTCACTGTTAGTTGTGTCTGAGTCTCCATTTGGTTAATATCTCTAATATGTTTTCCAGATGAGCCTGTAAATCCCCTCAGGCAAGGCCTGTGTCCAGAAATCCTCCTATTACTCTGTATTCCCCAGGATACAGGAGAGAGGGGAGATCAACAGGAGAAAGGTCAGGCCTTAAGTACTGACAACAAACACTATTATTATTATTGTGCTGTGTCCTAAGCTGAGGTGTGATGTGAATCCAAACCCCTAATCCCTGCATTGTGCAGCCCACCTCGGGATCAATCACATCTAGCCTTGCTCCAAATGATCTTCCCTAGCACCAGGCATGGCTCAGGGGGTCTGGTAAGGCTCACAAGATGAAGGAATTGGAAGACAGAATGCAGAGTAGAAGGTGTGTCTATAGGGAACTGTGATTTATTTTTTGAGGTCTCCCTAGCAAGTTCCCTGGCTCCCTCCCCAGAAGCCAGCTTGACTTGCCATGGAAGATTGCTCTGGCTTATATGGTTGCCAGAATTAGCAAATAAAAATACAGGGCACCCAGTTAAATCTGACTTTCCAATAGATAAACAGTGAACACATTCTTTAGTATAAGTATATCCCAAATAGTAATTGGGAACATAGTTACCCTAAAAAATTTTTTTGTGGTTTATCTGAAATTCAAATTTAACTAGGCATCGAGCAGTTTATCTGGCAAGCTTACTTGCCTGGCATGATATGTTAGACAGTAGAGGAAAGTAGGGTGGGGAGCTTTTGGAATTTCTTATTCAGCAGATTCAGCATTGGGAAATTGACACAGGCTGTTTTGCACAGCCTTCGAGGGAACTGCTTCAAGGATCATGCTTATGGCCATGCATGGGTGTGAGTGCTGATGTAGGTTGACCAGCTTGTCTCGGTTTGTCTGGAGTTTACCCAAGGTTAGCATGGAAATTTCCACATATTGGGAAACCTCTTGCGTTTTGGCAAATGAAGACAGTTGGCCATCCTGGTGAGGATGATACCTACGGGAGCACATGGCTGAATTATTGAGTGAATCTCAATATTTCTTCTCAGCGTAGTTCCTTGAGTCCATTTAAAAGATGAACAGGTTCCAGGGAAGTCTAGGAATCCTGGATCTGAAAGGTGTTGGTTCTAGAGATCATTTAAGTTCAGACTTTGTTTGCTTAATGCTTATTAAACACTTCCAAAAATACTCTGTCACCTCTCCTGGTTATTATTGTTATTATTAGACCTTAGCATAAGCACTGTGGTAATTATTTGATGTTCATTGTCTTGTGTAATCTTTTCAATAACTCATTATTATTATTGTACCTTTTTGGAACGAAAAATTGGAAACCCAGAGAGGTTGAATTGCCCAAAGTCACAGAACTGGTATTTAGTGGAGCTGCTACTAAAGCCCAGGTGTGTCTGACTTCAGAGTCTATGTTATTAATCAGCTCTCTATGATTACAGAGCTCTGATCATCTGGAAGGCCTCCTTGGTATCTTGCTAAAATCCTTCATGCTGCAATTCTACTACTTCCTTCTTGTTTAGTTATTAACAGAGAGAGGACTGCTACTCCCAGGACTAGCCACGTTCTCCAAACTGAGATTTAACTGGGACAGCCAGCCCACCCCCAGCATCCTCCAGCTAACTTCATGATCCTTTTTGGAAGAAATTTGAGGACAGCTGGGGATCTCTTGCCCCAGAATGAAGAGCCCTATTGGCTGGCTCTCTAGGCTTGTAATATAGGCTCAGTGGCACTTTCTAAGCCAGCTCCTTGGAGGGTGTCTCCATGGGCTGAGCATTGGACAGAGCTTCTGTGGCTGGGCAGCTGCAGTATAGCCAGGGTAGAGAGGACAAACCAGGGAGGATTTGCTTTCCTTCCTGAAGATTTGTGCTGCAGGGAGGAAGCAGAGGCTAAAGGAAGCTGCTGCCACTCTATCTTTTGAAACTCTTCCAAGAACTGCTGGATTCAGCCTGCGGAAATAATTGCAGCGCTTTAGAAAATTTGAAGGATTTTCAAGGATAACCCAAGGAGCATGTAAAACCCTCTTTGGAGGGTCCTCTGGGGAAATTGCTTCTTAGACTTTATGGTTTTGGACTAACTGTACTTAAAAAAAGAACCTGGTTCCCTCCAAGGGCGAGGGTATCTACATCCTAGGAAGGGGCAAGCCAGGATGGAGGAGTACATTAACCCCTAGCTGCTGGGGATGCACGCATACCTATGGCTGATTCATGTTGATGTAGGGCAAAAACCAGCACAAGGAAATGGCAACCCACTCCAGTACTCTTGCCTGGAAAATTCCGTGGATGGAGGAGCCTGGTAGGCTTCAGTCCATGGGGTCGCAAAGAGTTGGACACGACTGAGCGACTTCACGAAAAATACAAAAATTAAAAAAAAAACAAAAACCCTCCCTGCTTTGGGGACTGGGGGAGGGGCAGAAGCTCCACAGAGCCTGTACACAGCCTCAGCTCCAGGGCCCTGTGCCCCTGGGCCCTCCCAGTTGTCACAGAAAATCCCACAGCAAAGGAGTTCCTAAGTGGGGGGGGGGGTGTGAGAGTGGTTGGGAGGTGGGGGCTCCCCATGGCTCAGTGCCTGCCATGTGTTACTCAGTGGCAGGAGGAGCCCATGCTGATGGGGAAAGCAGCTGCCCAGGTTCAGCCAGGGATGGGGAGGAGGAGGTGGAAAGCAAGCCTCAGCTGGGGCAGGTGGGTCTCCCTGTGTAAGGCATCTTCTTTAAGTTCTGGCCCCATGATCTGTGCTTACCTGGAGTATATAGGAAGCACAGATCCCTGGTGGCTCAGACAGTGAAGAAGCTGCCTGCAATGCTGGAGACCCCAGTTGGATCCCTGGGTCAAAAAGATCCCCTGGAGGAGGGCATGGCAATCCACTCCAGTATTCTTGCCTGGAGAATCCTAGGGACAGAGGAGCCTGGCGGGCTATAGTGCATGGGGTCGCAAAGAGTTGGACACAACTGAGTGCCTAACACTTTCACTCTTTGCAGAATACGTTCTTAGCAGGGATAACTGAGGCTCCCTTTCCTCTCCATCCTGGATGCTGGCACAGTTCCTTAAGGAAGGCATCCCAGCCTCGAGGGTAGACAATGTTCTCCATAGGAGCGAGGCTTTGGGTTGAGGTATTGGTACAGCCCACCTCTGTTGTAACAGGTGGTGTTGACTCCTTTGAACAAGCCAAGCAGCCAGGGCTGAAGGTCTTAGCCTGGCTTCTCTGAAGGGGCAGTCAACTTTGATGATGATGATGATGATAGAGGGGGCATAATCATATTTCTGGCATCCTGGGCAGCAGCTTTGAAAGGAGGAAGCCTGAGAATCTGCCTGAGGGGGTGGCTTCCACGGTAGGCATAGGCCTCACTGTTCTTGGGGCCAGCAGCAAGGCAAGGAGGGGCCTTGTTCCTCTGGAAGGTGAGGGAGTGGCCTCTTGGCCAGAGGAACTTTCTCTCATTCAAGGGCTCACATCTTCTCTTCCCATGGGGAGCAGGCAAGAGCAATCCTCCTCTCTCCTCCAGCTGTGCAGAAGGGGTTCCTGGGGGTCCTCTCCTGTGGCTGGAGGCAGCCCGTGTTTCAGAATAGGTCAGTGTTTTGGAAACACAGGCAGCTTGGGTGTGTGGGGGGAGTGGGGGCTGGCCAGCTTGTCATGGTGAGGACTTCTCTCTTGTGATCTCTTAGCATCAATGGAGCAGACTCAAGAGGCCTGAAGACTGCTGTCCCTCAATCTACCTGAAGCACATTTCAAATGAGATTTTCAACTGAAACACTAAGGCATGCATATAATTACAATTGTCCCTTGGTATTTGCGGGTGACTGGTTCTAGGACCCGCACAGATACCTAAATTTGTGAATGCCCCAGTCCTACAGTCAGCCCTCAGCCCCTAGTATCCACGGTTTCCACACCCATGTATTCAACCATTCACAGTGGTTGAATCCAAGGTTGTGAACCCGAGGATACCAAAGGCTGATTGTGCAAATTCCCATCACACAAAAATGCAGAGTGAAAAGTCTCCTTCTTACTCTTATCAGATTTTGTGAATCCTCCCAGGAATAGCAGAGATCACTCTTGAAAATGTTCTCTTTCTTCTTTTTCCTGAGTTTGTTTCAAATTAACCATAAGGACTCCTCTTTTCTGACCTCAAGTTTAACCATACACAAAGTAGAGAAAATAGTATAATGAACCTCCATGTCCCCATCACTCAGCTTCAGTAGTTTTCAGCATTTAGCCAATGTTATTTTATCTAACTATAATTTTGTGAGGGAGGAAAAAATCCCAAGCATCATGACATTTCATCTGTAAGTATCTGGCTATGCATCTCTAACTGCTAAAAGATTCTTTCCCAAAACATAATTACCATGCTATTAGGGTCTTCCCTAGTGGCTCAGTGGTAAAGAATCCACCCGCAATCCAGGAGGCACTAGTTCAATCCTTGGGTCAGAAAGATTCCCTGGAGGAGGGCATGGCAACCCATTCCAGTATTCTTGTCTGGAGAATCCCCATGGACCGAGGAGCCTGGCGGGCTACAGTCCATGTGGTCACAAAGAGTTGGACATGGCTGAGCGACTACACAACAACCATGCTATTATCACACCTAACAAGTGTAAGAAAGCTCTTAGTATTAACTAATCCCCAGTGATTGATTTTGAATCCCACTGATCTACAAAGTTCACATAACTTGCCCTGCCTCGAGTTCTAATGTGGGCCCTCTGCTTAGCCTGAGAAGTACAAAGGGTTGGAGACTCCGGCCATAGCAGCCGGAAACCTGTCCATGTTCCCCCTGGTTGTTCTTATTCAGGCCAGAGGCTTTCCGTGCAGACATCTTTTTGGAGCAAAACAATTTTCCAAGCAACTTCTCAGGTTATCAGAGTTTGGAGAGGCATTCTCTAGAAGTGGCTCTGTCCTTTGCTTCCTGGGTGGTGTTGGGAGAGCTGTGTCTGTACCCCATCAGCAAACTGTAACAAATAACATTCATCCTCAGAAGTCAGGTGAGTATCTGACAGCCAAGGATAGTAGTAGTGTTTCTGCTGCACTCAGAGATTGTATCAAACGTACAGCACTCTGCAGGGACCACCGTACCAAGACTGGGTGAGTTTTCATGTTCATGAAGGTGGATTATGTGGACAACTGATTTCTGCATGTCACTAGTAGCTGTTTGATGCTCCCCAGGCACTCATTTCCTGAGTTTATTCATCTGACTGTTCTGGCTTCCAGACTACCCCTCACTGTATCCTAAGCCATGGGCATCTCCCCATCACAAATGCACATCCAGCTCACCGCTCCCCCCCCAATTTCCTCCCACTCCATGCCAGCTCAATGTATGTGACATCTCTGGCCCTCAGTTCTCTTGGCCAGAAAGGGAAGGTCAAGCCAACTGGCATGAAGTTGGGTATGGAAAGTTCTAGTTGCAGGTGCTTTGGTTGTTGTTTAGTCGCTCAGTTGTGTCTGGCTCTTTACGACACTATGGACTGTAGCCTGCCAGACTCCTCTGTCCATGGAATTTCCCAGGCAAGAATACTGAAATGGGTTGCCATTTTTTTCTCCAGGAGATCTTCCTGATCCAGAGATCGAACCTGCATCTCTTGCAAGAGAAAGGCGAATTCTTTACTGCTGAGCCACCAGGGAAGCCCAGCCACAAGTGCATAGGATATATTGCCTGCCAAGCAGCCTCGGTGCCAGGGCCAGAAAAGCTGTAAGAAGAAGCCACTTGCCTTTTAAAATTGGGTCTGGGAAGACATTATCTTGGGGAGAAGCAAAGCCTCAGCTCCAGAAGCCCCAGTGTTAGTAGGTGAGTTCAAGCTTTCACTGATACTGTGCCTTCTCTGTTCCCCTTGATGATCTTTTATGTGGACACGGAGAAGTGGCTCACCAGATTGGGTACTTGAGCCCTTATTTACTTTCCTGGGAGAAATTCACTGGAATTCCCTGAATTTCATAGTTTGGTTTGTATAATGGAGAAAATAGAACACTCTTGTCCCGTGGCTTTCAAGAATCTGGTTCTGTGTGATCACACAGCAGAGGGGGGGATGTTTTATCTAAGCATTTGGAGTTATTTGCAAGAAAGCTGCATGACCAAAACAAGCGATGATCAAGGAGGCCCAGATCTTTGGAGGTAGCATCAGAAGTACATGAAGCAAACTGTTCGTGAGTTTCATACAATCCTATATTGTTCCCACAGGCACCCAGTGCAGGCAGTAGGCTACCACCAAGAAGACTGGTATTGCCCTCTAGGGGAATCCCTGGGCACTGCCAGGGATCCAGCTGGACTCTGGAGAATATTTTGTCTGCAGAACCACTGGAAACAGAATCACAGAAATATGTGGAGTTGGATAGATTAAAAAAAAAAAAAAAAGCCCACTTGGGGACGGAGGGGAAAAAACCCTATAAGAGCTGTGGGAAAGACTCAGAAGACTGGTGAGTGGCAGCTGAGGTAGAGTGTCAAGCCCTACACAGCCACCGTGACATACTAGATCCTGGAGAGCTGGGAACCTTAAGGCACTGGGGACAGTGAACATGACAGTCACCCGGCTGAACCCGTTTACCATTCCAGGCGTAAGAACAAGGGAGACACAGGAAGACGTGCTCCATCAAGGAATGTGGTGAGTGAAAGAGAGAGACAGAGAGAAGCAGTGACAGAGCTGGAGAAACAGAGACGCTGAGAGATTGAGACCTGGGGAGAAGACAAAATGAATAGTGAGGCAAGAGAGTTGAAGGAAAGAGGAGAAATGTGTATTAAGGGAAATATAGTTGAAAAATTGGTCTCTGTGAGTTTATCAGGAGCAAATCTTTTCTTCCCAATAGCTTAGCAGTCCCCAGGGCTGCTGGTAGGAGTCCGGGAACAGATTTGTGAGACGCCCAGGCTGAGTGATTTCCCTTGCATGTAGAAGTGTCTCACCTATTCAGGCTGTGAAAAACCATCTCCCTCATCATATCAATCAGATTGATGTTTGGACACAGCTCCTGCCATCTGAGAAGCGAAGGGCACGCATTTGGTGACTTCTTCTTTTTGGACCTCCTTCTCCTCCAGAGCCATTCTCTTGACAACATCCATCCAGAAGTTAATTGCTGGCACAGTCCCACAGCAGGCAGAGTCCATGGCTGGAGAACAGGGCTGGTGAGGTCAGAGATCCTGGGACCGTCTGCCATCAGTCGTATGACCTTAGTCTGGCCTGCTCCAGAAAACCACTATTATACGGTTCTGCCAAAGGAGCAGCATTTACAGGGATCCTTTCTTCTTGGGGCTGGTATAAGAGCAGAGGCTCTAAAGTTCTAGATTCTCTGCTCAACTATAGCAGGACTCAGGAACTTGGGGTACCCACAGGGGCATCTGCAGAAGACTCACCCATTTCCTAACAGCAGAGCCCAAGCCAGAAACGTGACCAAGGTCTCAACTCAAAGAGAAAACTGTAGGACACAATTTTGCCTCTCTCCCCTCATAGAAAGATTCTAGGCTCTGCTCAGTACCTCCTTCCTTTCCTTTCTTACCCCAAGGCAAAGCCATGGGGAAAATAAGGAAGGGAGGGCATACCTTACTTCCCTGGAGTTGTAGGGTAATCCTCCACTTATATGTCAACCAGTTTCCTCAAAGGCCATCCATGGGAGGATGCAGACCTCAAAGTCAAGAGAGTTGTGTCTTTCTGAGGCTCCTGAAGGGCTAGGGAACACAAACAAGCAGTTTGATAGACACTGGTTAAGATTCAGTTCTTTTAGAAAACCTTCCATACGTGAATCCCACCTAGTCCTGGGCACTCAAATACTTTCACAGTCTTTAGAAATAATAAATATTAGGTTTTGCATATTATTATTTCCTTGATTTGGCTATTTTTCATCATGCTTCTTTCTTTGAGGCAAGGACCATATTTCTTTCCCCTTCCCTCCACCCTCACTGACAACCATGGCTTTACCTCAACCCACTCCTTGCCTCTCATCACCCTGGATACAGCTCTCTCATGATACTCTATTCTCAGGGTGGGGTATTGACTACCTATTTCCCAGACTGTGTTCTTCTGTCAAAGTCAGTTACCTTCCATGGAAATCACCCACATCCCCATCTCTCACGTTTCCTTTAGTGTGTTCTGTGAACCTGCACAGCATGTCTTCTTGCCCCCTCCCTGGATCTCCGTTACTCTGTCTATAAAATGATTACAATTCTAGCTTTCTCCAGCTTGGTCAAAATCTGTTCGAGGAATCAACAGCTTGTGTTTTGTCCTCATTCAGTTAAAACCAAGAAGGATTTGGAGGAAATTATTTTTAAAAGCCAATTTTTTTCTCTATTGTGTTTCTAAAACTGGAATGGGAGGAATTGGGAGAAGTGCTCATTTTCTAAAGAGTGGTGGGGGAGGGTAAAGGTGGGTAGGGTCAAGGGCAGCTAGGTGTGAGGGGTGGTGTTGGGGCAGAGTTAGAAGGACTAGGAGATCACATCTAGGGTTTTGACCCTGACTGCCTCACCAGGGCTACCACCTTCATGGCCTCCGACACTTATGCTGCCACATCTCATACCAAAATAGACCCAAGGATCAGTTGGAGGCTTGCAGGACCTCTTTCTTTTATTTCCACCCCCAAACCACATTTCCAGATGTCTCTGCAGCAAAGCAAAATTCCACATAGGCAAGCCTTAGGGGAGGAGGGAAAGAAAAAAAGAAAAAGAGACAATTGGCACTGAAAAGCAGAAAGAGAAGATGGAGGTCTTAGAGAAGGGAGTATCCTGAGGAGGTGGGGACAAGGGGAGGAGAAGGGGAGGAGGAGAGGAGGAGGAAAGTGGGCCTGTCCCTTTAAGGGGGTTGGCTGTCAATCAGAAAGCCCTTTTCATTGCAGGAGAAGAGGACAAAGATACTCAGAGAGAAAAAGTAAAGGACCGAAGAAGGAGACTGGAGAGACCAGGATCCTTCCAGCTGAACAAACAGACTAGCCAGCCGGCTACCGTTGGAGTCAGAGTCCCAAAGACATGGGTGAGTTTCAAAAACTTTAGATTGGAAGATTCAAGCCAGAGCATAGGAATTTGCAAGAACTTTGGGGTTCAGAGTTTCTAATGGTTGAAATGAATTGTGTTCTGGCACTTGTTTTCTTTTTCATTCCTTAGCACGCAATTAGATTAACTCCTTCTCTGCTGTACTGAGAATGATGCTTTATTGCCAAAGAACTCCAGCAACACATGGAGAGTCCCACAGGTCCTTGGAGAGAGTGTCTGGAGGGCTGGATGTGGTCATGTGTCCTCCTACCCCCTTCCTTCCCTCTGCCTTCTCTTTCCCCCTGGTCCCCATGTACTGGTAATGGCCTGGTCAGCTGACATCCTTGGTTCTGCTGGAGGCAACTAATGTTGGCTGGCTCTCAGCTGTACAAAATGACTGCTTGCTTGAAACAAAATTTGGACCCTGTGGGGCATCAGAATGAAATTGGGTGACATGGATTCAGGCTTCGTCATGGCTGAGGAGGCCAATCTCAAGTTCAGGAAATGAAAATAAAGTCCTCAATGGCTTTACCATAAGGAAGAGATATGGGTACTGCTGTGTGTGTGTGCGCGCATGCACCCGTTTGGGTGACCATATCTAGTAAATATTACAGTCTTAGCCTTCCTGAGGGCATGACTCAGATTCTAAATCCCTGCTATGACAAGGAGGCTACTGGGACCTTAGGGCTCTTGCTGACTTGGTTGAGTCCTGAGGGCATCTCCGTAGAGAGAAGCTACATGGTCTGGTCTCCTGTAGTGTCCACTCAGTGTGAGATGTACAGAGCACAAGGATTTTTGTCCATACAGGAGGCCACAGAAACATGTAGACATTGCTCACATTTGGCAAAACAAGAGCAACAGCTTGAATGTGTCCTAAATGAAATGAGAATCAACTGTCCTGTGCGTTCACCATCAAATGTATTACCCAGAAGGTTCCAAAAGCATCTACGGAGATGGGTTTTCAATTATATTAGGCTAGTGTCAGTTTTTAGGTTGTTTCATCCTGAAACACTGAAAGAGCTCTTGAGGCATGTATTCAGGCAAGATAATTAAGAAGGCATGAGCACTGGACTAGAAGTGAACATAATGAGGTTCAAATCCCAGATCTGCTACTTATGAACTTCGTGACATTGGGTAGGTTGCTATGAATTATTACGTCATCATCTCAAAAATAGGGATAATGATAATTGCTTTGTCTACTTTCAGAGTTATAAAAATAAAAAAATAATATGTGGGAGTACTTTGAAAATGGGCAAACTCTATAATGGTTATAAATAATAATAATACTAATTATTATACAATGATGCATGTACAGGCTGTCTCTTATTCTTCCTGAAATGATTGAGCTTTCTTTGCATGTACTTGGTGCACTTGGGTAAGAATTGTCCAGTTGAGTGGGGCCAGATGAGAGGTGAATATTGCAAGAACTCAATTCCTGTCCTAGGTAATGTCAAGA
Source organism: Bos javanicus (assembly GCF_032452875.1). Classification (NCBI taxonomy): domain Eukaryota; kingdom Metazoa; phylum Chordata; class Mammalia; order Artiodactyla; family Bovidae; genus Bos; species Bos javanicus. Next base: position 54,072,111 of record NC_083897.1, read on the forward strand.
ACCTTACCTGAAGTCAGGGCAGCTGATTGGGTAGGTTGTGAATGAAAAACAGAGAGGGAGTAAGGAAGAATGCTGAATATTACTTCCTCAGGGAGTAAATGCCCTGAGGAAAAGGCAGGAAAAATCAGGTGACCGTAGGGACATTTTCCTGTTACAGAGGCGGATGATTTCCTCCAGGGAAGATTATTGCAGATGAGGGCACAGTCGAAGCTGTATATGGGATCTCTTATTCTGAGGGTGAGCCATACTTGGGCTAGGTGCACATGATGGAGTGGCCATTATGTTTTCAGTTATGCAATAGCAAAGTACTGATATTTCAAATACTTTGTAAGTAATAGACCATCTCTAGCAAGGTACTGGACTGCTACTGCTTCTGACAGGGAGTGTGTTGCTGTTTAACTACTGCACTAGACAAATTATATCATAGAATCTGGGATTGGACTGGAAGGAACTTTAGAAGCTGTCTGAGCTAATTCTCAGTGCAGAATTCCCTTCTCCAATGTTCCTACAGCTTCTTCTTCATCATCCCCAGGAACAGGAAGCTCACTACCTCCACCACAGAGAATCAAGTAAGAGGAACAGGGAATTCTGTAGTGTTCACACAAGAGATTTACAAGGGACATGATAGTTCATTAAACCTCTTCCTGATTTGGGAGAGGGATGTTCCAAATGAGTCTTTCGGATAACAATGGAACTGGAAAAGAGCCAAAGAGCAGTAGCTGATTATTCTCTGCTTAGCAACACAATGGCATTACTGAACAGCAAAATATTGGCTCTTGCAAAGCCTGATGTCTGAGAACAGTGGCTGTTACCCTGGTAACCAGACTATGATGCCTCCCTCCAAAGGTGGCTGTTTGCTGAGCAGTGTAGTTTTGGCTGGCTCACAGTGTGAGTGCAGCCCAGGCAAAAAGTGTGAAGGCAGAGCAGGGGTCCAGGTTTTTACAAAATGCCTGAAGACTAACTGAATCCCATCATGATGGCAAGAAGTCTGCAAGAGTGCCAGGAGCTAAAAAGAAAGCAGATGAAACCAGCACATTTACATACTTTTCCTAGAGACACTGACTAAAACTGACTAAAACGATCATATGTACCCTTCCCCACCCCACTCCTCACCTCGGCCCGGCAGAGCCAGAGGAGCACCAGGCAGATTGGAAGGTCTGCTCTGCTTCAAGGGCCTTTTGCCCTGGGTTTCTTCTAGGAAAGCCAGAAATTTACTCAATAACCTGACAACTAGAACTACGCTCTCAAATCTCTCTGAGTAGTAAGTAGACCCAAGAAACCCTTGAGAAATGGGTAGGAGGGAAAATACAGTCTCCAAACCCATGAAAGCAGAACCCTAGCCAATGGCATCTTTTCCCCTTGTTGTGTGTTACCTTGAAGCCTTGAAAACCATCCCCAGGGTTCTTGGTGTTTAAAGAAAGCAACAGTAGAAATGCCCTCCTTGCCCACAGAACTTCAGGTCCAGAAAACTTCAAGTTAGGGCAGTAAACTGATTGGGAAAGATAACAGCAGCCTTGGCAGGTGAATAGAGTACCTTTCCTTTCCCTTCCCACTGTCAGGGCTTGCCCAGTGTCAAAGTCTCATCAAAAACCCCTTGGTTATTTTAAAATGGTCCTAAAGGTGATCACTCAGCTCTGCACTGGCCTCTGAGCTTTCTGCCAGGCCAGGCTCTGGAAAGGAGTCAGTGACATCCCAAGGAAGAGAACAAGGTTCCCTAGATCAGCTTCACACCGCAACCAAGGGAAGAGCAGGAATTGGTGGGAGACTGGGCTAAGGAAGGAAGTATGGAAACTCTTGTCTCTCAGTTTACTGCCAGTTGCTTCTCTTTCATTTTCCCAGAAGTGGGCAAAGTGAGGACAACATGTCAGGGAGAGAGTTTAACAATCCAGTCTCTACCCAGCCTCCCAATGTTTGGGTACAAGTTGGCATACATCAATGCACGTGTGCACCCATGCATGTGTGCATGTGTGAGTGTGTGTGTTTGGGGGAGGAGTAGGGAATATAGGAAACAAAGTGGTCCAGGTGCTGTTGCCATGGTAATAATAATATCTTTTCAAAGAGGAGGCTGCGTTTCATTTTTATTTAATTATGTCTGCATGACTTGACTATCTAGCAAGCTTGGATTTTCATGCCTCAGTGGCTACAGAGCCCCTTTCCAGCACTTGAACATGGTATAAGTGCTGATTTCACGTAGGAAAGACAAGATTACAAGCAGGGCTTTGTCTGATTTGGATAAAGCCAGAAGCAAAAGTCTTTGTCTCTGGCACCTCCTGATGATTGTTGTTTTACTCCTAGAACCCACCCATTCATCCCCATCCATTCCTGGTACCAGTCACGGCTGCTCTAGCATCTTGGCCCTGTCAACTGCGATAGGTCCTGATCAAGTGAGCCTCTGTTCATGGGGTGAGGTTAAGGGGTGGGTTCTGGGAGGAGGGTAAAACTGTAGCTCAGATTAGAGACTTAGAGAGATGGGGCCAGTTTTTCACTCAATGAGCCTGCCTGTTGTTTAGCTCTATTGTATAGGGTTCTTCTATCTCTCCCTTTGTCAGCTGGATTCAAGGGACAGGCTGGGATTTGTGCAAGGCACAATTGGTCTCTTTCTATCATCCCTTTTGATCAAAGACCTTCCTTTCCTCCCTTTGATGCGTTCCCAGATTCAAACTGAATTTCCATCATGGAGCTTGTCCTTGAGGCATGCCCAGGGCATGGGAAAGGAGGGAGGGCTTGGGAGCTCTTGGCTCCTGCTTAAAGAGACAGCATCAGAATCAACCCAGTACAACCCAGTATCTATTTCTGGATAGACAGAAATATGGACGAGAGTCACAGCAGTCCTGTTGATCCTTGTCAGATTCCTGTGAAGAGCATTAATGAGAAGGACTTGAAGTTCTATCACAGATTGATTAGTTTTGGGAGTTCACAGATACATCTAGCCAACACTGAATATTTCCCCTTTGCTTACATTTTGCCCACAGGGCTTGGTTATACACATTTTAATACTAGATTGTAGGTAGCTTTGGTCTTTGATTTGCCGATATGCTTGTTCTCCCCAAGACTGAAAGGTTTCTGAAGGAAGGGACTAGGCCTTATAGTTCCCTTTTGTTTCCCACAGTATCTAGGTTATTGCCATATGCTTAATAATTGTACTGAATTCAATGAATGGAAAGGAAAACCCTGGGGAAGGTCATTATTTTTCTGTATGATCTCTCATCAAAGTCAGGTGGTTTAGGGACTTCCCTGGCAGTCCAGTGGTTAAGACTTTGCCTTCCAATGCAGGGGGCACAAGTTCAATTCCTGGTCAGGGAGCTAAGATTCCACATCCCTAAGAGCCAAAATCTCCAAGAAAACATAAAATAGAAGCAATATATTATAACCAATTCAGTAACGACTTTAAAAATGATCTATATAAGAATCTTTAGAAAAGGTCAGGTGGTTTAATTCAATTCAGTTGCATTGGGTAATATTATTGCTATATAGTTCTTTTCTGCCAACTCCACCATGTTGCAGTCAATACTTAGCCTGGAAATATAAGAATGTTTCCTGAGAGGCCAAGGAGGTTCTACAGAATCCCTCATGGCCTTCCTGAATCAAACCGGTAACTTTTCAACCATGAAGTCTTCTGAAATGGAGACCCTTTGGCTTTAGGTTATTGTTCACACAACCCCAAATTAAAGGGAACCCAATGAACCTTCCTCAGAATGTTTTGATTGTAAACTCCTTTGATGACACAATTTCTTGCATGTTCTGAGTTTTTCCCAGTTGGAATCCAAAATTTGATTTTTTGCTCGGGCTGACTGGTGGAGATTCTTCACTTCTGCTGAACTTAAATGCCCTCAGAACAAACATTTCATTTCAATGTGAGGAGATGGACATCTTATGCTGATATTGTTGAACTATTTATAGCTGAAGAGTGATAGATATACTCAGGACCATTTAATTTCAGCTCCACGTTAGAGATTCATTAAAGCCTAGGTCTTTCTTGTACCTTGCTTCGAGTGACAGTAAAGCAGAAATGGGGGTGCTAAGTTATTTGAGCTCTAAGAAAATGGAGGAAAAATGGATTGAAGAAGAAAGAATATCAGTGGATGATTCAGAGTTGCTCCCAAGGCTTAGCCCTTTATCACCCAGTAAGAACACTATATATGATACTCTCTGGTTATTTGGATGATACAGGGATCAGATGGACTAACGAGGCTTTCCCCCTGATCTTTACAACCCTGGAGGGGGCATCAGCTGAAACTTAGACTGGAATTCTGTTTCGTTAGCAAGAGTTCAAGTTTTTTCATTCCTGATCTCACCTGCACCACCATTTTAGCCCTTTCCAGGATAAAAAAGGTGGGGTGAGTCAGTGGGCACAGGATGGTCACTTGCTTGGGAGGATGGTTCTCCTTACTTTGGGCTAAACAAACAGTTCTTCCATTGTTCCCTGGGTCTGACCCCCTTTCCACCCCCAGGCCTGGAGGCCCCTGCAGAATACCAATGAGGATCCTGAGATCTCAGGGAAAAAACAAGGCTTCTTTGTCCAGGAGAGCTATGGAGGGTTCTGTCCAAGCCCTGACCCTGTGCTGGGGAGAGAGGGAACAGTGGGGTCATGCACCTTCCCCTCCCTCCACCCCCAGGCTTCAGAGACCTTCTTCAGTAGAAGATTCTAAGAGTTTGGGAGTGGGGAAGATTTGGATAGGCAGAGAAGGAAAATGGCAGCACTGTTTATTTCCAAGCTCCTTTTCTTGACTTACAAGATGCATCTAGTATCTTGACCTGTTAAGAAAGAGGAAGATCGATATCTGAATGTTTCCTGAGAACAATAATCAATTTCAAGTGCTGTGTTTTTCTCTCTGGTTTATATATGCGTTTATGTGCATGTTTGCATTCATGCATGTGCCCCCGCTCTGGCACAAATGTGTGCATGTGGGAACACACACACACACACTCACACCCCATGCACCAGCTCTAATGAGGCACTCTTACCAAGCACAATTCATACTAAGTAAACTCTGCCTCCACTTAGAGCAGCGAAGCTACAAACTGATTGCTTTCCATAGGGGCCAAGTTTTCCGACAGCAGGCCTTCAGTTCTTAGAGAAGGGAGGAAATGCAGTTCTGCTTCAAATGTTAGCTACTTATTTTGCTTGGCTTGGGCTTCTATGCCTAATCTCTGGGGTGACACACAAGAATTTTGAGGAAGAGGCTCTTTGAGCACCAAGGAAGGGCTATCATTTTAGGGGACAGTGGGTAAGAGGACTCACTCACGCTGTGGCCCTGAGAGCAGAGACAAATGCCTCTACCTCAGCTTTCTCAAGATAGAGAGAATTTGGTCCTTCAGAATCTGTTCACATGGACATAGTTCAGGCACATCACCAGATGGTCAAGCTCTAAGGGCTACAAAGAAACTGTACTAGTATTAAGAGAGTCAGACAAAGGATTTTCCTGGTCCCTGGCATTAAAAAAATGAGCTTTGGATAAAGTCCAAATCTAAAAGTCAATACAATGCATTTTATTTGTGTAAGGAGTTTCAGCATGCTTTCCCAAAATAGCAGCTTCTTGGCACATTTGCTATTTATTTGTGTGTGTATATGCACGCAAATAATTTTTATATGCATATAGTATATCAATCCTGAATATTCATTGGAAGGACTGATGCTGAAGCTCCAATACTTTGGCCACTTGATGCATAGAGATGACTCATTGGAAAAGACCCTGATGCTGGAAAACGTTAAGGGCAGAAGGAGAAGAAGATGACAGAGGACGAGATGGTTGGATGGCATCATCGACTCAATGGACATAGTCTGAGCAAACTCTGGGATATAGTGAAGGACAGAGAAGCCTGGCATGCTGCAGTCCATGGGGTCACAAAGAGTCGAACACAACAGTGACTGAAGAGCAACAATGCATATACTATATACAAAATAATTCATATATCATATCTATATGATATGTGAATAGATGGATAAAATTAGTGTATATATAACTTATTTTCTGAAGATTTTCATTTCTTTCACCTTTTGGGGTTGTGGGCAAGAGACTAGAAGGTGCCTTTCCCATCATCTACTGGATGTTTGTTGTTTCACTCCACATGACACCTTAGAGCTCAGGGCTTGTACTTGGGACACAGCTACTCTCAGAACCTGTGACTTCTTATGTGCCCTTCCTGTTTCTCAGCAACACTTGCATGGGCCTGGGGTACCAGATCTGTGGAATTTCAGAGTCTCAGCATTTTAAGACACCTGTATTCCCAGGCCCTAGTGTGTTTTGTCACGCCAGAAAGACATTTCATGCTTTGTTGACTTTGTATAACGTGTCTTTGTAGTTGTTTTGACAGAACTCCAGGGTAGGACTAAGGGTGGGGACATTGGCCAAACTGTATCATAGGGGGACAAGTCAACCACGCAAAGTGTCCCAAAAGCATTCAGCCTGTATGTTTACTACTGCGAGTAATAGTCATCCTCCCATGAACATCTCCTGTCCTCTGCCAGTTCCCTCCTTTCTTTGGAGTGCTCTCCAGACATCCAGACTAAGAACAAAGCATTCTGTGCTGCAAATGCAATGTTCAGAAATACCCAGGAACATGCAATTTCAGTTTTCCCACCTGAAATGCTCTCTAAGGGTCAACTCTTGTCTGACAATATCAATATTTCTATGAAATTGGAAGGGCATTTACCCTTTGTAACCATTTACTAGGCTGCCTGAAACTGTTGGTTGAAAATGTCAGGTCTACCTAGTTCATTCTCCTCCATAAACAAAAATGTCCCCATGGCAGAGTCTATGTCTTTTACATGTTCACACTCCATGTGACACCTAGCTCAATGCTGGACACATAGTAAGTACTCCATAAAAGTTGATAAATGGCAAAAACAAACAAATCAGAAGGATAAGAAAGGAGGGAATGAGAGCACCATCTTTCTAGTGGCCTACTTGAATACTGATTATTCAAAAACTCATGGACATTTTGGGAATTCAAGGCAAGGATTTATCTTCAAGAATGGAACAAAATATGGTTGGGGGGAGTCAGTCTCACATTCCAAAATTCTGAGGTTCTAGACTCTCCTGCTTTTGGTCTCTGAGGTGACCCCTCCTCCATCCCTGCATCCATGCATGTGAGCACAGGGCCTGGCTGGGCTGGCAGAGAGAGATGAGTGATGAACTATGTATTGTACATCCCTGACTGTTTGCCCTCCTTTTTCTTCAGGCTTATTAGAGTGCTGTGCAAGATGTCTCGTAGGGGCCCCCTTTGCTTCCCTGGTGGCCACTGGATTGTGTTTCTTTGGGGTGGCACTATTCTGTGGCTGTGGACATGAAGCACTCACTGGTACAGAAAAGCTAATTGAGACATATTTCTCCAAAAACTACCAGGACTATGAGTATCTTATCAATGTGTAAGTACCTACTCTCCCCCACCAATCCTGTCTATCTTCGAGACACAGAACTCATCAGTACCTTAGTGACTAGTAGGGGATTGGTGTGGAGCCAGACAGAATTCCTGGGTCTTCCTTCTTTTTTAAAAAACATTTTTTATTGGGGTATAGTTGCTTTACAGTGTTGTGTTAGTTTCTGCTGTACAACAAAGTGAATCAGCTATATGTATACACATAGCCCCTCCCTCTTGGACCTCCATCCTACCCTCACCTGCCATCCTACCCATCTAGGTCATCATAGAACACAGAGGTGAGCTCTCTGTGCTAATAGAACAGCTTCCCACTAGCTATCTATTTTACACATGGTAGTGTATATATAGTGAAAGTGAATATATATATATATATAGGGCTTCCCAGGTGGTGTTAGTGGTAAAGAACCTGCCTGCCAAGCTTCTTGGTTGGGAAGGTCCTGGGTTGGGAAGGTCCCCTGGAGTAGGGTGTGGCTACCCACTCCAGTATTCCTGCCTAGAGAATCCCCATGGACAGAGGAGCCTGGCGGGCTATGGTCCATAGTGTCGAAAAGAGCTGGACATGACTGAAGCGACTTAGCACACACAGTGTATATATATGTCAATCCCAATCTCCCAATTTATCCACCCCCCACTCTCTGCCCACACATGTGTTCTGTACATTTATGTCTCTATTCCTGCCCCGCATATAGGTTCATCTGTACCATTTTTTCTAGATTCCACATACACACATTGATATGTGTGCAGATTCCACCTATAGCACATCTGAAGCCCTAAATGAAGGGGAAGTGCCACATTCAGGGGAGGAGGTCTGCCTGCCTGCCACCTCACTCCTACCACACCCACTCCACCCCTGCCCTTGCTTTGTCTCACATGTTCTCATTTCTGCTAGGTAGGGTTAACATGGACTGAGTTGGAGCCTCTGCAGTGGTCCATATAGAGAACTTGCGGGAGGCAGACTGATGAGACAAGAGTGGGGCTGCTGCTCTCGTTTCACCATACCACTTGAGTGTGCTCCAGCCCAATACTAAGCCTCTCCTGTTTCTAGAGCAAGTTAGGCTCTACTTCCTTCATCCGTCTTCCTTTTTACTTAGCTCCTCTCTCCTCTTTTCTCTGATGGAGCATCTCTGAAGGGTCAGGCCAAGGAAAGTAGGGTCCCAGTTCTTCAGGTCACAGGGTAAGACAAATGTGGGGGAGGAGCATCTTCTTTTACTTCAATAAGTGTTGCTCAGTCGTGCCCGACTCTTTGTGACCCTATGGACTGTAGCCCGCCAGGCTCCTCTGTCCATGGGATTCTCCAGGCAAGAATACTGGAGTGGGTTGCCATTCCCTTCTCCAGTTACCTCAATAAGTACAAGGTAGAAGCCTAGAGGAAGAACCTAGTGATTCCCCTAAAGCATCCCTAGCCTTGTTTAGGAGCCTACTCAGGAGTCCAACTGACTTATGCAGCAAGGGAACCGGGTCCTCCATGCATAAGATTTTCTGGCTTTGTGTTATCTGTTAACACAGGATCCATGCTTTCCAGTATGTCATCTATGGAACTGCCTCTTTCTTCTTCCTTTATGGGGCCCTCCTGCTGGCCGAGGGCTTCTACACCACCGGCGCAGTCAGGCAGATCTTTGGCGACTACAAGACCACCATCTGCGGCAAGGGCCTGAGTGCAACGGTAACAGGGGGCCAGAAGGGGAGGGGTTCCAGAGGCCAACATCAAGCTCATTCTTTGGAGCGGGTGTGTCATTGTTTGGGAAAATGGCTAGGACATCCCGACAAGGTGATCATCCTCAGGATTTTGTGGCAATAACAAGGGGTGGGGGACAACTGGGCATGAGTCTGTGGCCTCATCCCCACCCAAGGCTGGGTCCTCTCTAGGGGCCTGGCTTCTGAGTGAGGACCTGATGGCTACGGCCAAATGAGGTCAGGAAGAACGTGGTGCCCAGCTGGCTTAGCCTCGCTTTTCAAAAGGTCCCTAGAAAATTTCATCTCAAAAGGGAAAGCCTGAGTTCTGTGGGGTGCTTCATACAATCAGACCATTTCTAAGCCATCTACTGGTACCTCTTTGATCCCTTCCTAGCTGGGACCACAACAACAGTAGATCTGACTGCCTAAGAATTTAAAATGTTACTCAGTGGATTGAGATGTAGGTTCCTGATCTGAGAGGGAGGGTGGATCATAGAAATTAAGTAATTGACTCCGAGATGGAATCCATACTATTCTGGGATCCTACATTGTTGAAGGTCCCAGAGGGAACTAGCATAGATCTGCATGTTTAAGGCCTTATCTGTCAGAGGGCTATTATGCTTCTAGTGAGGTACACATTGGTTTCCAGCCTCTAGAGTTAAAGACCATTTGGGGGCTGAACATCTGGGGGTTGTGCTGTTATCTTTTGTGGCTAGTAGTTGGCTTAGAAAGGTTTTTGGATTGGAAATTGAAATCTCTGATTGGCTTTGTTCAATAACTAGGGATCCAAAGTCCTTTGACAAGGGGCATTTTTTAAGCTCAGCCTAAGGCATTTAAATGGCACGACTTTCTTTCAAGATCTCTTTTGATTTCTTCACACCTTATCTGTCCAAACAATCTCCCGAAACCTTTCTAACCCAGGGGTCCTCCTCACTCCAACCCCCACCCATTCTCCCCCTCCCCGTCATTACTTGGGGCCAATTCTCTAGTAGATAAGATACTGCCAATGACATTTGGCAGAGGTGCCCCGCTTACTAATTGTATTTGGTGGAGATCCCTGAAATCTGGTTTCATGTCTGGCACATGCCATTCCAGGATCTCTTTGTTTACATTTCAATATCTGCAGGCTGACACTGATTTCTAACCACTCCATGTCAATTGTTTTAGTTTGTGGGCATCACCTATGCCCTGACCGTTGTGTGGCTCCTGGTGTTTGCCTGCTCTGCTGTGCCTGTATACATTTATTTCAACACCTGGACCACCTGCCAGTCTATTGCTGCCCCCAGCAAGACCTCTGCAAGTATAGGCACTCTCTGTGCTGATGCCAGAATGTATGGTGAGTTAGGGTGGCTTGGCTCTCCTACTCCCTATAGAAGCGTGATATATTTGGTTCTTAGGCTAAGGAGGGTGGTAATTATGGGGAGAAATAAGAAGTATGGATGCTCGTTAATCCCTCTCCACTGAAACCAGAGAGATTTCTTCCCTGAGAAGGGAAACCACTTGTTGGAAGTGGTGGGAGTTTTCTTGGCTGTTTGCACTGCTTTCTCTTAGTTGACTGCTGTTCTGAAACCAGAAGCAGCCCATTTCAATAACAAACAGAAAAATTTTCAACTGTTCAATACTACCTCTATTTTTTGAGTAAATCTTTAGAAAAGAAAATCCTGATAATTAGTAGGACCCAACTTTTCAGCCAGGATGATTAAAGATGAAAGTTCCCCAGGTAACCCCACAGCTCTGTGAAGTTTACCTTGTGATATTTGTCTCTTACTTAGGTGTTCTCCCATGGAATGCTTTCCCTGGCAAGGTGTGTGGCTCCAACCTTCTGTCCATCTGCAAAACAGCTGAGGTGAGTGAGCCATTGGGTTATTTTACAATGAAATGGCCCAAACTGTAACATTTCTATCCATCTTGGATTTGAAGGACTACAGTTTCTCTTTGCTGGGTTTTGAGTTAGCAGATTGCCTTCTATGAAATATCGCCTGAGCCAGTGAGCGTATACTTGGTAAAATATCTAGTTTCCTAAAAACAGCAGATAAAACCTTCCATTCTAAGGCTTACTCTCTTAAAAGAGAAATTTGTAGATTTAGGTAAAGATTGAGCTTAATGGCAAAACCCCTCAAGTGAACATTTTTATTCTTAAAAACCTTATCAAGGAAATGAGTTGTGCACAGATATTCATGATTTTATAACACACATTTCGTTTGGAACTTCTCAATCTCATTTAAAAAGAAAGTACATTTGAAAAAGGAAAACACTGTATTGAAAATGGATACTATGCACAAATGCAGCAGGGGAATAAAAGGAAGGAAGAAGGCAGTAAACTATTTCTTTGAAAGCAAAATGTTTTGGGATCCCAGGCACAACCGTGGGGAACCAGTTGATTATTTGGGAGGACTATGTTATTTTATGAGTATTCTGTGTTCTGGGTGCTATGGGTACACGGAAGAATGGGAGGCCTATAGATGTGACAAGTTAGTTAGAGATGCCAAATTAACACACAAAAAAATCAACACCTTCTGAAAGTTGCGCTTCACAATCTACAGCACAGCTTAGTTTTGCAGTTGCAAGACCCAGTTCTTCTGCATTTTCTTACAGTTCCAAATGACCTTCCATCTGTTTATTGCTGCGTTTGTGGGGGCTGCAGCCACACTGGTGTCCCTGGTGAGTTGTCTTTGAATGATCTTGGCAAATAAATGGTCCTGGGATAGCTTGGAGACAGCTATACTGAAAGGTAAAAAGATAGATTCCTTCTAAACTTGAAATGCTGGAGAGAAGCTCCTGGGCAGAGATGGCAGAGTATAGAGACTATGTCTTTCTACTTTGGGTTGGCAAGGAAGAAAAATTTCAAAAATGAGATAGGAACAAGCAAAGTGATATGAGGGAAGAGGAGGAAAGAGATTCGTGGTCAAGAAATAAGATATTGGGACTTCCTTGGTGGTGCAGTGGCTAAGATTCTGAGCTCCCAACACAAGGGACCTGGGTTTGATCCCTGATCAGGGAACTAGATACCACATGCCACGGCTAAGAGTTCGCATGCTGTTCCTAAAGATTCTACAGGCTGCAACAAAGATCAAAGATCCCATTTACTGCAACTAAGACCCGGCACAGCCAAATATACACATACATACATACATAATTTTAAAAAGAATGATAAGATATCGCATTTACAGAGCATGTGACATTGCCAAGTGCTTTGCAGTCAGAAATTATCATTAATTCTTAACACATCCTGGTCAGATCAGTGACAAGAACACTGAAACCTTACTAAACGTGATTTTTTGTGGCCTGGAATTCTATACACTATAAATAGGAATCCATCTTGGATGCCTTCCAAGGGATTTAGTTACTCTCCTGAAAATACTGGAAGGACCTCTTAACACTATTAGAATTGTTATTATTGATGGTGTCGCGGCACAGTGTCAATGTCATGCCTTCATTATTAAGAACACGGGGTACTGAATAAGTGTTAATCTCCTCAGGATCAGCTTGCAGCACTCCTGGCTTCCACCACTGAGGGTTTTCTCCAGAGTTGAGTTGTTCCTCATCTTGTGAAATAAATGGCTGTATTAAGTGGGAGAAAGCTGTGCTGCACAGTGGGGCTATGCCTCTACAGGAAGTCTAGGTCACTCAGACATACAGATATGATGATGGCAGAGCCCAGGTAGTGTTCACTTCCCTGAGGAAAACTCAGTGCTGGGCAGAGCAGGGGTGTAGAAAAAATCCTTGTCAAGTTGATTCTCTGGGCCTGTCTCATGGAGGACTTCTAGTCAAGTATACAGGGCAAAAGCCTGAATGTGTTCCTTTGTGCAGAATATTTTTTTCTTTATTTACCTGTGATTTTATTTCTACCCTTCCTCATTCCCAAAAGGATTGGAAGAGAGAGAGAGCTGCCTTTTCTACTCTCACTAGTCTTCTCTCTTCTCTTCCCTACAGCTCACCTTCATGATTGCTGCCACTTACAACTTTGCCGTCCTGAAACTCATGGGCCGAGGCACCAAGTTCTGATCTCCTGTAGAAATTTCCCTTTCTCTAATAGCGAGGCTCTAACCACACAGCCTACAGTGCTGCGTCTCCCATGTTAACTCTTTGCCTTTGCCACTGACTGGCCCTCTTCTTACTTGACGAGTGTAACAAGAAAGGAGAGTCTCACAGTGATTAATGTCTCTGCGGACTCTCCCCTCTTACGTACCTCTTTTAGTCATTTTGCTTCATAGCTGGTTCCTGCTAGAAATGGGAAATGCTTAAAGATGGTGACTCCCCAACTGCAAGTCACAAAGAAGTGGAGGCTCTCATTCAATTTTCAAGCATCTCCCGAGGACCAGGAAGTGTTTTCTTCTCAAAGGGCACTTCCACTGATGAAAACAAAGTGGAAAGAAAGATGTTCAGGTAGAGAGAAGGGAGGCACCTGTCCCTGTTGCCATCTTGGGAGCCAAATATATTCTCTTTGGTGTACAAAACCGAGAACTCACTCCAGTCTCCCTAGTACCACTGAAGAGAGAAGAAAAAAAAAGAATGCCAGCAAAACAATAAGAGCATTTGCCCAAATCTACCTATTGCAGCTGGGAGAAGGGGGTCAAAGCAAGGATCTTTCTCCCATAGAAAGAGAGCACTGACCCCGATGGCGATGGACTATTTAAGCCCTAACTCAGCCAACCTTACTTATAGCATAAGGGAGCATAGTGTTTGTGTAGACAAAGGGGGCGCTTGGCCTTATACCTCGTTAGAGAAGAGAAACAGGGTGTAGTCAGCATCTTCTTACTCCCTTCTCCCTGATAACAGCTACCATGACAACTCTGTGGTTTCCAAGGAGCTGAGGATAGAGAGAAACTAGTTCATATGAAAAATAGACTGGCCTAAGGAGCAGCAGTCGCTAGTGGCTAACAGTGTAAACTGGGCCAGCCCTCTGGTAGACACAGGATAGATAACTTTTTGGATAGCATGTTTTTTTCTGTTAATTAGTTGTGTACTTTGGCCTCTGTCATATCTTCACAATGGTGCTCTTTTCATGGGGTATTAGCCATTCAGTCATAGCAGGTGATTTGAAGATCTTGATTTGTTTCAGAATGATGCACATTTCGTATTTTCCAGCTTGTCTATCACTTGTTTGGGGTTGTACCAGAAAGGTCTGGAGAATGATTCTTTGATTATGATTCTCTAACAAATGAAAATTGGACATTAAACAACACAAATGATATGTAAAATTGGCTAGTTCTTGCATCTGTTGGGATTTTTGACCAATGATTCCGTTCTTTGCAGAAACAGATTTGGTGAATTCGAATCTCAGTTTGAGTAACATATCTGATTGTTCTTTCTAGGTGGTGGGAGATAATTTGATTTAGTAATGTTACCTTGGTGTGTTAAAGAGTTAGTTTTAACATACAAGTTATTCTCTCCTGGTGCAGATCAAATAACTAAATGCACCAGCCATTAGCTATTCTGTTGGTGAGGTTCCATGGAAAAGGAAAGGGGGAAAGAGTTTGAAACTCAAATAGCTCCCAGGTTTCAGTCTTCCCTTTTTATGTTTGGGTTTTAATGTTGGGTTAAAAAACAAAAAGCTGATTGGTCTTTATTCAGGGAAAGATTTTACGGGTATGACTGTAGGCGGCTCTTTTGATGTAAAGAGTGGTTTTGCTTTCTCCCCCAAAGTGATTTCAACAACATTTAAGGAGATGTAAAATCGTTACCAAAAAAACACTTGATATTTGTTTTCAGCGAAGTATACAATATAAGCTTCCAGGCTGCATATAGGGAGAAGATGGAAAAGGTTCTGTAAGAAACCAATCAAGATCAAGGAAAGTGAAGTAATCCATACCTTGTGTTTTGTTTTGATTTAATAATATAACAAATAACCAACCCTTCCCCAAAAACTTTCTATGTATACATACACACATATACACATATGAACAGAGTTAATCAACTGAAAGTGTTTCCTTCATTTCTGATATAGAATTTCAATTTTAACACACATAAAGGATAAACTTTTAGAAACTTATCTTACAAAATGTATTTTATAAAATTAAAGAAAATAAAATTAAGAATGTTCTCAATCAAACAACTGTGTCTTTGAATTGAATTGTTCTGTTTGACTCCACAATAGCAGTTCAACTAATTGTACCTTTATTGTGCTTTGTTCAAGGAGCTTATTTATTTTTCAGGTCATCCCAAGTCATTCTCACAATAATTTTATGAAATAAAGAGTAAATAAATCACTTCTGTTTTTATAGTTGGAGACACTAAGAAATAGAGGCAAGGTAAATTACCACAAATAACCAGTATATATCTGGGCTTGGGCTAGCACTCAACTCAGGTCTTGATACTAATTCATTGCATTTTAGGGTTTCTTTTCACTTAGAAATTGGGTTTCAGAGTGCTGTACAAATTCAGAGTCAAATATGACATGGGCTTTTATATGATATGACAATGGGCTTCCCTTGTGGTTCAGCTGGTAAAGAATCCACCTGCAATGTGGGAGACCTGGGTTCGATCTCTGGGTTGGGAAGATCCCCTGTAGAAGGGAAAGGCTACCCACTCCAGTATTCTGGCCTGGAGAATTCCGTGGAGCTGTACAGTCCATGGGGTTGCAAAGAGTCAGACATGACTGAGTGACTTTCACTTTTATGTGACAATAGTGCCCCAGCCCTGGTGTGTATAGGATTCAGTTATTGTTAACTTTTCCTTGAATTGTTTGTATATTCCAATAATGAACGCTTAGTGCTTCAGGCGCGAATAATGCTTAGTTTTATATGAGAAGTACTGGGTGAAAGGTTTAATGTATGGGCAGAACAGATATAGTAAAGGCAGTGTAAATGTAAACAATCTGTGGCAGGGCAGTATTAAGCTAATTAGCAGCACATGCTATCCCAATGCCCCACTCACTAGCCCACTTAGGACACAGCATCCAATCCCTGTCAAAACCCTAGGCTATGATTTGGCACTCTAACGACCAGCCTAAAGAGATGGCAAGGAGCATCATCAGAGAGAAAAGAGAGTCTAGCTTGGGGGCAACAAGATATTCATCAGTTAAGGAGCTCTGTACAAAAGTAGTTTCAATGTAATCTCCTGGTTTCTGCTTCACTGCAATTAATATTCTGCAAGCAAGGCTAGTTGGATGACTTTAAGACAAAAAGAATAAAAATATGAAAAGGACTTATTTTTAGACACTGGCAAACAAGGACAGAGCACCATATTTTGGAAAACTGATTCAGGGTGCTATAAAGTGAATGTATTTTTGCCTCAGAACAGTGGAAAGCCAGTTCCCAAGAAAGCTGTGTTCTCCATCTGCCCTTATTTGGCTCTGCCCTCTGGGACCCATCTATAGATCGAGTTTTCATGCTCTCAGAAGCTGAGAGCACATCCAGTCTATCAACTGAGTGCATTGTTCTTAGCTCTCCCACACACCACAAACCTCCTTTCTCTGAACTGAAAGAGTTCTCTTTGTGCCTAGATCAGCCAAAGATCAAGATGCAGCAGTATAAACAAGAAACATTTTCTTACAGCGTCAATTGTATTGCTTTTCACATCTCCAGGGTCAGTACTGAGTGCAGTTATGCAGGGTGTGGAAGCTGTGGGTTTGGCCCAGAGCAACATTCATTCATTCACTAATTCAGTCTACAAATATTAATTGGGCCCTTATAAGCTTTGTGCTAAATCCTAGGAATTTCAGGTTTGGGGGTGATGTGAGTAGAAAGGGGATAAAGATATGATCTCAAAGATCTCAGTCAGCCTCAACCATAGTGGAGAAATCTCCCAGGGTGGAGCATGGGAGCAGTGGAGGCAGGGAGCATGCAAGAAGCCGTCTGACTGGCTGACTGCAGTGGGCATGTGAATTCTCCTTTCAGTATGTGGGAGAGGTCGAGGTTAAGGGCCATGACTTCACGTGGCTCTGGTTTTCTAGGGCCCTGATAAAAACAAAACTTCAATTTAGAGCCCTGACAACATGTGACTTGCTCTCTGTGTCACCCTGCTCCTGGCCTCACATGTGACAGTATTTATGCACACACTGTCACAATGAGTGTGTGTGCTTCCACCCACTCAGTCATCTGGGGAGTCAGAGGGCACACACATCAGAATTTACGTAAACACAGGCTATTCTGCCTGACTTTTTTTCCTTCCAGGCCAAATCTGAGAAGCCATGCATGGGTAATATGAGACACATGATACTTCTCTCTTTGATTTTTCATATTGAGAGCACAGACAGCGTGTCTATTTTGACATTCATGTCTAGCTTGATGAATATTAAGTAACAGAGGGAATAAATAGCCATTCTTACATTAAAAAATCAATACTTGGCCTTTTCCTACATAGATAAACAGGTAAGGAATTCAAGTCAATATCTATAAACTGGGAAGATTTTCCTTGTCCGATTTGAAACAAGCAATCGTACTTTTCCCAATTTTTATTGTCCTGGAAAGTTTGGTGTCTATGTGTTCCAGCTCTCGAACTCTTGAATTGATCAACTTTATTCCAAAGGAAAGAAAATTAAGATAGAGTTATGAGCATTTTCCACATAACGAAATAATCAAAGGAAATCCAACCTTAACATGGTTCAAACCTTCGACAAATGTTCAACGAATTCCCTGTGCCAAGTGCCGTGCTAGTTGCTGGTAATATAGCTGTGACTAAAACAGACACAGTCTCTGCCCTCAGAGATCTCAACTAAAGGGAAAAAAGTTAAGGAGGGAGACAAGTAATGTGGTAAAGAATGAGAGTAACATCCTGAGACAGAAAAAGGTGGGGAAAAAGAGAAATTTGTACAGTCCCTTGAGAAACGGAGTCAAGTAAATGAAGACGGAGGCATACGAGTCTGTGCCTAGAGAAAGGCCTGACATACTATGGTATTAGGGTCAAAAGATGTTAATGCATTTCTAATGTATTGTCCATCAACATAAACAGTAAACCTCCAGCTCTGGGCTCTGAAGGAACTATATTAATTGATACTCCAATCTATTATGTGAAGGTCTAACTTTCAAACATGAAAAGGGAAAAACAGCAAAGCTGGGTTCTGATGGTTATAAGAGAGTTGATACTTTAAAATTTATAGGTGTCTCAAATTTTTAAAAATATTTTTTTCTGATTAAGTTCTTTAAAAAAATTTAAAAGTATAGTTGAAGTACAGTGATATTTTATATAAGTTGTTGTTCAGTTGTTAAGTCGTGTCTCACTCTGCGACCCTGTGGACTGCAGCACACCAGGCTTCCTCGTCCTTCACTATCACCGGGAGTTTGCTCAAACTCATGTCCACTGAGTCAATGATGCCATCCAACCATCTCATTCTCTGTCATTCCCTTCTCCTCCTGCTCTCAATTTTTCCCAGTATCAGGGTCTTTTCCATGAGTCAGCTCTTTGCATCAGGTGGCCAAAGTATTGGAGTTTCAGCTGCAGCAAGAGTCCTTCCAATAAATATTCAGGGTTGATTTCCTTTAGGATTGACTGGTTTGATCTCCTTGCAGCCCAAAGGATTCTCAAGAGTCTTCTCCAGCACCACAATTTGAAAGCAATAATTCTTCGGCACTCAGCTTTCTTTATGGTCCAACTCTCACATCCATACATGACTACTGGAAAAACCATAGTTTTGACTTTTGACCTTTGTTCTCAAGGTGATGTCTCTGCATTTTAATACACTGTCTAGGTTTGTCATAGCTTTTCTTCCAGGGAGCAAGCATCTCTTAATTTCATGGCTTTACTTACCGTCCACAGTGATTTTGGGGCCCAGGAAAATAAAATCTGTCTCTGCCTTCACTTTCCCCCCTTCTATTTGCCATGAAATGATGGGACCAGATGCCATGATCTTAGTTTTTTCTGATGTTGAGCTTCAAGCCAGCTTTTTCACTTTCCTCTTTCACCCTCATCAAGAGACACTTTAGCTCTTCTTCACTTGCTGCCATTAGAGTGGTATCATCTTCATATCTGAGGTTGTTGATATTTTTCCTGGCAATCCTGATTCCAGCTTTTGATTCACCCAGCCCAGCCTTTCACATGATGTACTCTGCATGTAAGTTAAATAGGCAGGGTGACAATATACAGCCTTGTCATACTCCTTTCCCAACTTTGAACCAGTCAGTTGTTCCATATCTGGTTCTACCTATTGCTTCTTGACCCATATACAGGTTTGTCCAGAGACAGGTAAGGTGGTCTGGTACTCCCATCTGTTTAAGAATCTTCCACAGTTTGTTGTGATCCACACAGTCAAATTCTTTAGCATAGTCAATGAAGCAGAAGTAGATGTTTTTCTGGGACTCCTTTGCTATCTGCATGATCTAATGAATGTTATTCATTTGATCTCTGGTTCCTCTGCCTGTTTAAAACTCAGGTGACTCAGTGGTAAAGAATCAGCCTGTCAAGCTGAGGATGCAGGTTCAAGCTCTAGGTCAGGATGATACCCTGGAGCAAGCAGGAAATGGCAACCCACCCCAGTATTCTTGCCTGGGAAATCCCATGGACAGAGGAACCTGGCAGGCTACAGTCCTTGGGGTCACAAAGAGTCGGACACCACTTAGTGACTAAAACAACAATTGTGAAAGTTACAGGTGTGTAATATAGTTGTTCACAATTTTTAAAGGTAATAGTCCATTTACAGTTATTACAAAATATTGGCTATATTCCTTGTGGTGTACAATATATCCTTGTAGATTATTTTGTACAGAATAATTTGTACCACTTAATTCCCTACCCCTATATTGCCCCTTGGAGAAGGCAATGGCACCCCACTCCAGTACTCTTGCCTGGAAAATCTCATGGGCGGAGGAGCCTGGTGGGCTGCAGTCCACGGGGTCGCTAAGAGTCAGACATGACTGAGCGACTTCACTTTCACTTTTCACTTTCATGCATTGGAGAAGGAAATGGCAACCCCCTTCAGTGTTCTTGCCTGGAGAATCCCAGGGACGGGGGAGCCTGGTGGGCTGCCGTCTATGGGGTCACACAGAGTTGGACACGACTGAAGCGACTTAGCAGCAGCAGCAGCATATTGCCCCTTCCCTTTCTCTCTCCCACTTGAAACCACTTGTTTGTTACTTGTATCTGTGAGTCTACTTCTTTTTTGTTATATTCACTAGTTTGTTGTATTTTTTCAGATCAGATCAGGCCAGTCGCTCAGTCATGTCCGACTCTTTGCGACCCCATGAATTGCAGCAGGCCAGGCCTCTCTGTCCATCACCAACTCCCGGAGTTCACTGAGACTCACGTCCATCGAGTCAGTGATGTCATACAGTATTTGTCTCTCTGACTCATTTCACTTATGATAATGCCTTCAGAGTCTATCCATGTTGCTGCAAATAACAAAATTTTGTTTTTATGACTGAGTAGTATTTCACTCCACATCTTCTTTAGTCATTTATCTGTTGATGGACGCTTAGGTTGTTTCTATATCTTGTTAATTGTAAAAAATTAACTATGTTTACATGAAAATTTTGGTACATGTGTCTTTTCAAGTTAGTGTTTTTGGTTTTTTTTCCAGGTATGTACCCAGGAGTGGAATTTCTGGGTCATATGGTAGCTCTATTTTTAGGTTTTTGATAAACCTCCATACTGTTTTCCACCATGGCTGCACCAATTTACATTCCCACCAACAGTGTAAGAAGGTTCTCTTTGTTCCACATCCTTGCTAGGTAGCTCTCATCTTATTTGATGATTTGAGCTTACATCTAGAGCAACTTAAAAGAGAAGAAAAATGTGGCTCTGGCAGTCAAAACCCTCTTTCATGCCTTTAGATGTGCTAGTTATGAATTTGTTGAAATCTTATTTGATTTAAAATGTGAAATCAGCTAACAGTAACGAAAAAATGCTGACAGAAACATAAGCATTCTCCTATGTGTGTGCTCATTCACTCAGTAGTATCAGACTCTTTTCGACCCCATGGGCTGTAGCCCATCAGGCTCCTCTGTCCATGGGATTTCCCAGGCAAGAATACTGGAGTGGGTTGCTATTTCCTCCTCCAGGGGATCTTCCTGACTCAGGAATCGAACTTGAGTCTCCTGCATTGCAGGCAGATTCTGGGAGCTAGTTAGAAATGTAGACCCTCAGGCCCTGCCCTAGAATTACTGAATCAGATGCCACAATTTAACAAGATCTTAGAGAACATTTTTCTGTATGTAATTATGTAAAAATGCATTAAAATGTATAATATACTTATCTTAAAAAATTAATGTGATATTTGTGCACTGCCTTACTAATATATGCATTATAAAGCATGTAAAACAGAACATTTAAAATGTGAATATGAAATATTTTGAAATAAAGTTTCTTTCATTTGATCACATATGTAAATTTATCTCTTATTTGAAACATTCCTATAAATATTTTAGTGAGAACAATGTGATTGAATATGTCTCATGAATTTTGTAATGATGGTTGAACATTTTGGAATATAGCAGTTTAAGGCTTCGCTCCAATGAATGTCATAGCTGGAAACAATGTCTAACTAAGATTCATAGATCTAAATGGCTGTGGTATGACATTACCTGTGCTCAGTAAATCATGTTACTAACTTTTCACTTATGCAAAGGTTTTTATTAAAATTTGGGTATTAAATTCCTATTCTCCCTAGCATCAATCAGTGGCTCTTGCAGAGTAAAATATTTTTACAAATCAGTTCAAGCTATTGCAGGCTGTTTTAGGCAAGTTTATAACATCTTGTTACATTTTTTTCACACAATTCTCAGCAACAAAATTACAAGAGGATAATAAAAAACACTCTCTGTGACCTATGCCTTTGAAAGACATTTCCTTTCTCACTCATTGTTAAAAAGACTTCTTTCCTTGACAGACAGACTGAGTGATGACATCAGTCAATCTTTATATTAGATATTAATGAGATAGTTTCTTTCTTTTTTAAGATTAAAAATTAATATAAATGCTAGTTCTGATGAATCATATTTCAATCTCATAGAGTACACACATCCCACATTAGATACAATACTGTGTAGCAGTTTTTCCAAACCATGTTGAGTATGAAAATCTCTTGCTTTAAGGTGAAAACTTTTCTCAGGTATGACCATGATAGTGGTCATATTTTACTATTAATTGGTTGAAAAAATATTTAAAATGTACTGTTAATTTGGTAATACTCTTTTTTATTAATGTAAAGAGTTTCTCTTTTATTCTTCTTTTTAAAATTTAAGTGTAGTTGATTAAGAATATTGTGTTAGTGAGAATAATGTGATTGAATATGTCTCATTAATTTTGTAATGATGGTTGAACATTTTGGAATATAGCAGTTTAGGGCTTGGCTCCAATGAATGTCATAGCTGCAATTAAGAATATTGTGTACAGCAAAGTGATTCAGTTACACATATGCACATATATCTACATTTTTTTCAGATTTCTTTCCATTATGGTTATTAAAAGATATTGAATATAGCTATACAGTAGGCCCTTGTTATTTACCTACATTATATATAGTAATGTGTACTTGTTAATCCCAACTCCTGATTTATCTCTCCCTCCCCTTTTTCCCCTTTGGTAACCATAAGCTTGTTTTATATGTTTGTGAGTCTGCTTCTGTTTTGTAAGTTCACTTGTATCATTTTTTTTTAGATTTCATTTATAAGCTATATCATTTGATGTTTCTCTTTCTCTGTCTGACTTATTTCACTCAGTCTGACAATCTCTAGGTCCATCCATATTGCTGCAAATGTCTATTTCATTCTTTTTCCTGGTTGAGTAATATTCCTGTGTGTGTGTGTGTGTGTGTGTGTGAGAGAGTGTGTGTGTGTGTGAGTGTACACACCACATCTTCTTTATCCAGTCACCCATTGATGGACATTGAACATTTAGATTGCTTCCATGTCTTGGCTATCGTAAATAGTGCTGCTACGAACATTGGAGTGCATATATCTTTTTGAATTACAGTTTTTGTCTTTTCTGGATATATGCTCAGAGTGGGATTGCTGGATCATATGGTAACTCTAGTTTTTTGAGGAAACTCCATATTGAATAACACTCTTTTAAAACATTTTCTTATAGAAAATTTCTAATATACACAAAAGTAGAGAATCAATTTCATATATTGTTTACTCAACTTCAACAATCAACATTCAATAGCACTTTAAAGCGAGTTTCTATTTTATTGCTGTCCACATACATGAGGATATTCATTGATTTATTATAGTGGCAATCCTTGGTGTTCAGCTGGATGTGGTGACTCCTTGCAGAAATGCTGCCATTTTCTACCCTACATGCATGTGGACAGACGAACAAAGCTTAGAGAACTGTGTCACTCTAGAGTCTAAAATCTTTGTGAGTTAAACTAGGCCAGGAGGTGACAATATACTTGAATCATTTCATATTGGCCCCCACAGAATCACTTTTAGTAAACTGCTCTGCTTTGTGATATAAGGGACCTATACTAAGGAGTGCTTCTAAAAAGCAGTCTTATGCAACAGTGACTATGTTTACTATGAGTATGTTTTTGTGGGTGTCATTCACTATACTATACTATATTTACCTAGAAAGCAACAGTGGAGACATTCCACAATCTCTGAATCAAAAATAGCTGAGCCTTATTTGAATGGTGGGGTAATGCAAATTCATTATGATTACTGATGTTGCTGTGTTTTGGATGCTTTTTTTCTGGAGCACATTCAAGCTTTAGTAATTTAATCAATTTTTGAGTTGTTGAAACCATTTCAGAACAACCTCTTGCTTCGTTGGGTTCTCTTTGTTTCTCTCTTTCCCCTCTGGAGCTGCACAGGGTGGTCGGGATTGAAAGATGGAAGAAAAAAAACAGTTCTAGATCTGTTTTTTTTTTTTTTTTTTTTAATTTTTTCCTCCAGCCTCAATTTCGAACTCCAGAATACAGAAATAAAAGACTGGGCTCAGATGTGGTTTTGGAGTGAGTTAATACGTGGATTCAAGTATGGTGAATTAACATCTCTCAACCAGACCTTGGCAGATTTGATATTCCAACCCTGAGATGAACTCCAGGTTTTTTTGTTTTTGTTTTTGGGTTTTTTTTGCCATTTTTAATATATCATCCTTGAAGGTACTCTATCTGGAAAACACTTCAAGAAATAGATATAAATTTGAGTTAAAATGGCTTCATGCCCAGAGTTTTTATTTTCACAGTTTGGGAAGGCTTTTACATTGTTCATTACTCTCTTTCCCATAATAAGAGCTGAGGGGAGCTAATTCCCAGGGCTGTTCTCCACATTCTTGGGTTCTGCAATTGTTTCAAGGAGTATAAAAAATATTAAAAAGATTTTAATGCAATTAAAATTTTAAAGGCATATGACATACATTTTAAGGAAAAGATGAGATAAACTAAAATAAAAGAAGCAATAATTTTCAGTTCTACAATATCTGGAAATTACTGCTTTAAACAGTTACCAAAGGAGTGGATTCTGACCCATTTCCTCCACTTCTGCCTTCCTGGGCTTAAGGGTGGGTACATTGATGTCGCCAGGAATAGGTTTTGCTCTGACCCCCTATGTTGATAGTCATGGCCCCTCCTCCATAGTGTTTCTGCACCCCATTCTCACAGCCTGAGTATTCACCTTGTACCCCAGATATAATAGGACTGTCCCAATTTTGGATCACTACAACAGTAACTTGTAACTCTGGTTCCCTCCTAGGAGTGTGGCTCAGAATTGCTGTTACCAGTTGGTTCACCATTCCTGTTCAATGGTGACAGGCCTAGCAACCACTGGCAAATCTGCCTGAACCTCTCTAGATTCTATTTCTGCACTCTGTTCACCCTGCTGGCTTACAGAGAAATCCCCTGCTCCACCAGACAATCTGGTAACATGAATAACAACCTGGAACTATAATAACAGCAAGCACATAGAACTTCTGCTGTGGGTCAGCATTATTCTTAGTGCTCTGCAGATATGAACTCATGCAAGCTTCATAACAACCCAAAGGTCAGTACTATTAATATAAATGATATAGTTGAAGAAACTGAAGCATGGTACAGGTTAAGTACATTGCCCAAAGTTATAAGCTGATAAATGGTGGAACTAAAACTTTTTGAACCACTTTATTGAGGGATGATTGACATATAAAAAGCAGTATATATTTAATATATTACAACTTGATGTGTTTGGAAATAAGTATACCTTGTGAAACCATCATCACTCTCAAAGCCATAAACTAAGCCATCATATCCAAAAGTTTCCTCTGCCCACTTTGTTTTGCTTTGTTTTTCCTTTTGCCATAAGTGAAAGTTGAAGTTGCTCAGTTGTGTCTGACTCTATGCAGTCCATGGAATTCTCCAAGCCAGAATACTGGAGTGGGTAGCCATTCTCTTCTCCAGGGGATCTTCCAAACCCAGGGATCGAACCCAGGTACCCTGCACTGCAGGCAGATTCTCTGCCAGCTGAGTCACCAGAGAAGCTTTGCCATAAGAACACAACATAAGATAGAACTTAGGAAAATTTTAGCTACACAATCCAGTTAAAAGGGCCTGTTAATCACAGGCCCTGTGTTGAAAGTAGGCCTCCAGAACCTATTTATTTTGCATAACTGAAACAGTGACAGACTTTATTTTCTTGGGCTCCAAAATCACTGCAGATGGTGACTGCAACCATGAAATTAAAAGAGACTTGCTCCTTGGAAGGAAAGCTATGACCAACCTAGACAGCATATTAAAAAGCAGAGATATTACTTTGCTGACAAAGGTCTGTATAGTCAAAGCTATGGTTTTTCTAGTAGTCATATATGAATGTGAGAGTTGGACTATAAAGAAAGCCAAGAGCCAAAGAATTGCCACTTTTGAACTGTGGTGTTGGAGAAGATTCTTGAGAATCCCTTGGACTGCAAGGAGATCAAACCAGTCAAGACTCAAGGAAATCAGTCCTGAATATTCATTGGAAGGACTGATGCTAAAGCTGAAGCTCCAATACTTGGGCCACCTGATGTGAAGAACTGACTCATTGGAAAAGACCCTGATGCTAGGAAAGATTGAAAGCAGGAGGAGAAGGGGACGACAGAGGATGAGATGGTTGGATGGCATCACTGACTCAATGGACATGAGTTTGAGCAGGCTCTGGGAGTTGGTGATGGACAGGGAAGCCTGGCGTGCTGCAGTCTATAGGGTCACAAAGAGTCGGACAGGACTGAGTGACTCAACTGAACTGAAACTCTGTAGCCTTGACCAATGCCTCCCCATTTCTCTTCCCCACCCCCAGCCCCTGGCAAGACTTAAACCTAGGCAGTCAGGTTCCAGACTCTTTGTACTTAACCACTGCTCTGTGGCTCTCCCGGCACAAGGACATATCCTATCATAGGGGATCAGGGCTTTGAAATTAAGAAAAACATTTTATATATGTATATACTTACATATATATACAAACACATATGTGTGGAATCTAGAGAAATGGCATGTGCATGAATGTGTGCTCAGTGACTTCACTCGTGTCTGACTCTTTGTGACCCTATGGACTGTAGCCATGGCTCCTCGGTCCATGGGATTCTCCAGGCAAGAACACTGGAGTGGGTTGCCATGCCCTTTTCCCGGGGATCTTCCTGACTCCGGGATCAAAACCAAGTCTCCTGTGTCTCCTGCATTGCAGGTGGATTCTTTACCACTGAGCCAACTGGGAAGAAAAATGTTATAGGTAATCTTATTTGCAAAGCAAAAATAGAGACACAGACATAGAGAACAAATATAAGGATACCAAGGGAGGGGTGTGGGATGGATTTTGGGATTGACATATATATATATATATATACACTATTGATACTATGTATAAAATAGATAACCAACGACAACATACTATATACTACAGGGAACTCTACTCAGTGCTCTATGGTGACCTAAAGGGGAAAGGAATCTAAAAAAAAGAGGGGATATGTGCATACATATAGCTGATACACTTTTCTGTACAGCAAGAAATACAAGGTTGTAAAGTGACTATACTCCAATAAAAATGAATTTAAAATAAATAAACGGATCAGTTCAGTTCAGTCGCTCAGTCGTGTCCGACTCTTTGCGACCCCATGAATCGCAGCACGCCAGGCCTCCCTGTCCATCACCAACTCCCGGAGTTCACTCAGACTCACGTCCATCGAGTCGGTGATGCCATCCAGCCATCTCATCCTCTGGCGTCCCCTCTCCTCCATAGGTATATTAAGAAACACTTTATATAACAAAATTGTCCTGTTTCTCCTGAAGAGAAAGTGAGACTAGCGAGAACAGGATGTGAGGGTCCAAAAAGGCTAATCAGAACTTGGAATACCCGGTTCTCACTATGAGGAAGAACCTCAGGCAGAAATGCCACTGTGCAAATTATGTAGCCACTAAGTACAGAACACGTTTTATCAAAAAATAAACAGCTAAAAATATGTACTATGTAAAACACTAGCACATGATTTAAGGGGATATCAATATGTTTCAGTTCAGTTCAGTTCAGTCCGTCAGTCACGCCTGACTCTCCACGACCCCATGAATTGCAGCATGCTAGGCCTCCCTGTCCGTCACCATGTTTAAAGACTATTAAATACTTTAGGGTGGATGCCTGGGGTGGGAGGGGGATCTGGGAGTATAAATCATGGAAGAAGGAAACAAAAAAAGAAAGACAGGGAGAGAGAGAGAGAGAGAGAGAGGCCTTGCCTGGAATGATGACAAAAATTTACTAAGAACTGAGGACTATGATCAACTCAATTCTCAGCCACCTGAGGTCCAATTAAACAAATAAATAGTTGCCCTGCAATAGAATCCTTTACTTTTGAAGATGCTTGTCATTTTTCTGGTTGTCTATATAGAGTGTCTGATACATGTCAAGGGTAAGTAAAATCTAGTAGGTGACTGTATAGGAATGAACCTTAGTGTAGCCTTTGCTTTACTGGGAAATTACTAGGCTATTCTTGGTTTCTTCTTTTCTTTGCAGTTTGACTTGAAAATAAACTCATACCCCAGGCTGTCAGTGTACGAGAGGTTACTCTTCAACAATTTATGGAGATGTAATTCACAAGCAACTGACCCATTTAAAGTGTACAATTCAATTAGTGATTAGTGTGTTGGCAGGATTGTGCAATCATCACCATAATTTTAGAACATTTGCATCACTCCCAAAAGAAACCCGATATCCATTAGCAGTCACTTTCTATTCTTTCATCCTCACCCTTCCAGCCCCAGGCAACCACTAATCTACTTTCTGTCTCTAAGAATTTGTCTATTCTGGATAGTTCACATAAATAGTAACCTACAGTATGTGATCTTTCATGATTGGTTTCTTTCCCTTAGCATAATATTTCTGAGGTTCATCCGTGTTATAGCATATATCAGTACTTTGTTCTTATTTATAAGGCCAATAACATATCTTCCAATTGTTGAGT
This sequence comes from Bos javanicus, assembly GCF_032452875.1. Lineage (NCBI taxonomy): Eukaryota > Metazoa > Chordata > Mammalia > Artiodactyla > Bovidae > Bos > Bos javanicus. Next base: position 54,100,434 of record NC_083897.1, read on the forward strand.
AATATATCCAATTACCAAATATATATTCCATTGTATGGATATACCACATTTTATTTATTCTTCAGTTAATGGATATTTGGGTTTATTTCCACTTTTGGGTAAGTATGCTGCAATAAACATTACTGTACAAGTTTTTGTGAGAAAATATGTTTTTAATTCTTAGGAGTATATACCTTCCAGTAGAATTGCTGAATCATGTACTAATTCTATGTTTAACTTTTTGAAGGACTGCCAGATTGTTTTCTGCAGTGGCTGCAATATTCTATATACCCAACAGCAAGGTATCAAAGTTCTAATTTCTACACATCTTTGCCACAAAGTGTTATAATTTGATTCGTTGATTATAGCTATCTTAGTGGGTATGAAATGGTATTCATTTTGGTTTGATTTGCATTTCCCTGATGACTAATGATGAGCATTTTTAATATGCTTATTGTATATTTATAGGCCACTTTCACATCTTTGAAGAAATAGCTATTCAATCCTTTGCCCTTTTTAAAACTGGGGAGTTGTCTTTTTATTATGGAGTTTTAAGAGTATTATATAAAGTATAGGAGCTACAAATCATTTATCACATACATGACTTTCAAATATTTTCTTCCATCCTGAGTTGTGTTTTCACTTTCTTGATGGTAGTTTTGAAGGAAAAATTCTTTGATTTTGAAGAGTCTAATTTATTTTTCCTTTGAGGCTCTTGATTTTGTTCTTATTATCTAAGAAATCCTTGCATAACCCAAGTCGCAGATTTTCACCTGTGTTTCCTCCTAAGAATTTTATCACTTTTAAAATTATTTTTTATTGGGAGATATTGGCTTCACAATGTTGTTAGTTTGTGTTGTAAAGCAAAATGAATCAGCTCTTCATATCTATATATCTATATCTATATCTATATGTCCCCGCTTTTTTGGATTTCCTTCCCAATTAGGTCATCACAGAGCATTGAGTAGAGTTCCCTGTACTATAAAGTAGGTTCTTATTAGTTATTTATTTTATATATAGTAGTGTATATACGTCAATCCCAATCTACCAGTTCATCACCCCTCCCCCTCCTTCAGTATCCATCCGTGCATTCTCTATGTCAGTGTTGTTTTAACTCTTATGTTTAGGTCTATGAACCATATTGAATTACATTGCTGCTGCTGCTGCTAAGTCGCTTCAGTCATGTCCAACTCTGTGCGACCCCATAGACGGAAGCCCACCAGGCTCCCCCGTCCCTGGGATTCTCCAGGCAAGAACACTGGAGTGGGTTGCCATTTCCTTCTCCAATGCATGAAAGTGAAAAGTCAAAGTGAAGTTGCTCAGTTGTGTCCGACTCTTAGCGAGGAGAGCCTACCAGGCTCCTCCATCCATGGGATTTTCCAGGCAAGAGTACATTAAGTCCCCTATATACGAATCTTCAAGTTGCAGACTTTCAAAGATGCAAACACGCGCTCCATCACCATCAGGCATGAGTGAAACTGCAGCTGGCCTTCCATCTCCTATTGATGATCCTCCACCTCTACCACCTCCCACCCCCTTCTCCCTGTTCTAGTCAGTAACTTTTTCTGCCTGTTCACTTGATGCAAGCTAGTCCCTGTTTGCCAGCTGTTGTACTGTACCACTATACTTGCAAGGAACTATACTGTAAGATTAAAAGGTTTTCTTTATTTTTTGTGTGTTTGTTTATATGTATTATTTGTGTGGAAGTATTGCAAACTTTTCAAAATGTGGTGCTGGAGGAGACTCTTGAGAGTCCCTTGGGCTACAAGATCAAGCCAGTCAATTCTAAAGAAAATCAACCCTGAATATTCATTGGAAGGACTGATGACTGAAGCTGAAGCTCCAATACTTTGGCCACCTGATGTGAAGAGCTGACTCATTGGAAAAGACCCTCATGCTGGGACATATTGCAGGCAAGAGAAGTGGGTGACAGAGGATGAGATGGTTGGATGGCATCATTGACTCAATGAACATGAGTTTGTGCAAACTCCCAGGAATAGTGAAGGACAGGGAAGCCTGGAGTGCTGCAGTCCATGGGGTCGCAAAGAGTCAGACACAACTGAGCGAATGAACAACATGGTAAACCTATTACAGTACAGTACCATATAGCTGATTATGTTAGTTGAGTACCCAGGCTAACACTGTTGGACTTAATGAACAAATTGGACTTTTGAATGTGCGCTCAGAATGGAACTCATTCATATGTACAGGACTTACTGTAATTTTTGCATATTGTATGAGGCACAACTCCATTCTTTTCTACATGGATATCTAGTTGTCTTTTGTTGACTATGATGGCTACTCCATTTCTCCTAAGGGATTCCTGTTCACAGTAGTAGATATAATGATCATCTGAGTTAAATTCACCCATTCCATTCCATCTTAGTTCGATGATTCCTGGAATGCAGATGTTCACTCTTGTCATCTCCTGTTTGACCACTTCCAATTTGCCTTGATTCATGGACCTAACATTCCAGGTTCCTATGCAATATTGCTCTTTACAGCATCAAACCTTGCTTCCATCACCAGTCCCATCCACAACTGGGTGTTGTTTTTGCTTTGGCTCCATCCCTTCATTCTTTTTGGAGTTATTTCTCCACTGATCTCCAGTAGCGTATTGGGCACCTACTGACCTGGGGAGTTCATCTTTCAGTGCCTTATCTTTTTGCCTTTTCATACTGTTCATGGGGGACAGCATATTAAAAAGCAAAGACATTACTCTGTCAACAAAGGTCTTTCTAGTCAAGGCTATGGTTTTTCCAGTGGTCATGTATGGGTGTGAGGGTTGGACTATAAAGACAGCTGAGAGCTGAAGAATTGATGCTTTTGAACTGTGATGTTGGAGAAGACTCTTGAGAGTCCCTTGGACTGCAAAGAGATCCAACCAGTCCATCCTAAAGGAGATCAGTCCTGAGTGTTCATTTGTAGGACTGATGTTGAAGCTGAAACTCCAATACTTTGGCCACCTGATGCAAAGAGCTGACTCATTTGAAAAGACCCTGATGCTGGGAAAGATTGAAGGCAGGAGGAGAAGGGGAATGACAGAGCATCAGATGACATGGTTGGATGGCATCACCAACTCAATGGACATGGGTTTGGGTGGACTCCGGGAGTTGGTGACGGACAGGGAGGCCTGGAGTGCAGCAGTTCATGGGGTTACAAAGAGTTGGACATGACTGAGCGACTGAACTGAATTGATCCAGTTGTCACAGCACTATTTGTTGGAAAGACCATTTTTCCCCCCTTGAATTATCCTGACACCTCTGCTGAAAGCCAACTGACTGAAAATGTAAGGATTTATTTCTGGGCTTTTAATTCTATGCCATTGATCTATATATCTATTGTTATGTCATTACCACACTGTCCTGATTACTATAGCTTTGTAATAAATTTTGAATTTTGGAAGTGTGAGTCATCAAAATTTGTTCTCCTTTTCCAAGACTGTTTTAGTTGTTCTGCATCCTGTGTGCTTCCATATCAACTGCAGCATCAACTTGACAAGTTTTGCAAAGAAGCCAGCTGGGACTTTGCTGGGGATTGTGTTGATTATGTAGATCACTTTGGGAGTATTGCTATCTTTGCAATATTAAGTCTTTCAATTCATGAATACAGGATGTCTTTAATTTCTTCCAATGATGTTATGTATTTTTCAGTGTACAAATCTTGGACTTTTTAAAATCAAATTTGTTTCTGAGCATTTTTTTTGATATTATTATAAATAAAATTATCTTAATTTCCTTTTTTGATTGTTCACTGCTAGTATACAGAAATACAACTGATTTTTGTGTGTTGATCTTGTAACTTGGAACTTTGTTGGACTTTATTAATTCATAATTTGGGGGAATTTCCTTAAAATTTTAAATAGTAACAGTATGTCATCTGTGAATAGAGATAACATTAATTCTTCTTTTCCAATGTAGAAGACTTTTATTTCTTGTTCTTGCCTAATTGCCTTGGTTAGAACTTCCATCAACATAAAATAAAAGTGGAGAGTGGACATCTTGTCTTGTTTCTGATCACAGGGGCAAAGCATTTGGTCATTCCCCTACAGGCATGATGTTAACTGTAAATATTTCACAGATGCCTTTTATCAGGTTGAGGAAGCTCCCTGATATTCTGAGTTTGCTAAGTGTTGTGTCTCTGTGTATTTTATCACAAGAGAGTGCTCAATTTTGTCATCTGTTAAAGTAATCATGTGTTTTTACTTTATTCTATTAACATATTACAATGTTTTATGTATGTTACCAGCCTAGTATTTCTGAGATAAATCCCAATTGGTCATGGCATATAATCGTTTTTACATGCTGCTTGATTCAGTTTGCTGGTGTTTGGTTGAAGTTGTTTGTTTATATATTTATAAGGGTTAAATGGTCTGTATTTTCTTTTCTCATAATGTCTTTATCTGACTTTGGTATCGAGGTAATAATACTGACTTCATAGAATGAGTTGGGAAGTGTCCATTCCTCCTCTATTTTGTGGATTGTTTGTGAATGATTGTGTTAATCTTTTTTTAAAGTTTAGTGGAATTCATTACTACAGCCATCTGGTCTTGGGCTTTTCTTTGTGGAAAGCTTTTTTAAAATTACTAATTCAATCTCTTTACCTGTTATAGATTTATTCAGATTTTCTATTTCTTCTTGAGTCAGTTTTAGCACTGTGTGCCTTTCTAGAAATGTGTCCATCACATCTAAGTTATTCACCAGGAGTTGTTCATAATTTCCTCTACAATTTTTTAAAAAATTTCTATAAGATTATGTTTTGTTCTTGATTTTAATGAATTGAGCCTTTGCTCTTTTATTCTTGGTCAGTTCATCTAAAGTTTGGTAAGCTTTTTTGATCTTTTCAAAGAACCAGCTTTTTTGTTTCATTAATTTTGCTCTTTTTCTACTCTCAATTTAACTTATTTGCACTCTAGTCTGGGTTATTTCCTTCTTTCTCCTTGTTTTGTTTTTTATTTACTCTTTCTTATTTATTAAGGTGAAGGCTAAGCTATTGATTTGAGACCTTTCTTCTTTTAATGTAGGTGTTCCCTCTAAGTGCTGCTTTTATTGCATTCCCAAGTTTAGGCATGTTGTACTTTCATTTTTCACTCATCTTCAAGTATTTCTTAATTTTTCTGTGATATTTCCATTTATCTATTTATTATTAGGATGAGTAGTGTTTAATTTCCACGTCTTTGTGAATTCCTCAAATTTCCTTCTGTTGTTAATTTCTAATTTCATTCTGCTGTGGTCAGAGAATATTCTTTAGATAATTTCAACCCTTCTGAATTTATTGAGACTTGTGCAATTGTGTAACATATGATCTATCCTGAAAAATGTTCCTTGTGCACTGGAGAAGAATACATTTTGGTTTGAATCATTAGAGATGCTTTGTTAGGTCTACTTGGTCTATAGTGTCATTTTAGTTTTATTTTTCCTTATTGATAATTTGTCTAGTAGTTCTATCTATTGTTGAAAGTCAAATATTGAAGTCTCCTGTGATTATTGTTCAATTGTTTATGTCTTCCTTCAATTCTGTCAGTTTTTTGCATCATGTATTTTGGGGTTCTGTTGTTAGATGCATATATGGGGTAGATTCTTGAAGGTTGCTCAGCTCCCATCTATACCAAAGTAATAAAAGAATATATCCAGACTTCAAGAAGAAATTTAACTGGAACTCCTCACAACAGTTTGGCAGATAACATGGAAAACATATTGATTATTGGATGATATAATTAGGTGGGTTTGTAATAAGTTGAGTGATTGTACCATAATAGTGCTAACTAGTAGGGGTTTATGTCAACCTGAAAGGCTCTGTCCTTCAGCATGTCCTGTTCGAAATTTTGATTAATGACTAAAGTTAAAAAAATAAGACCTGCATATTAAATATGTCAATGACAAGAATTGAGAGTGACAGCAAATATAGTGGCTGCTCGAATTAGGTTAAGAAATCATCTTAACAAATTGTGACCATGGGATGAGTCTAACAAGATGCAATTTAGCAGGGGTAAATGTATTGCCACAGTGTTAAGTACCCTATCTCCTCCAGTGAATTGCATTAATACAAGATAGCAGTACAAGATTGATTAGTACCACATGAGAAAGCCATTTAGGGAGTATAATTAATAATGAGTAGCTACTTGTGCCTAGCCCAGTGCCTGGCAGTAACTGCTCAAGGAAAGAAAAAGGAAAGAAAAGAAGGGAGGAAGGGAAGGAGAAAGGGAAGAAAGCTTGGTACAAATACAAAGAAATATAATGTGATTTTAGGTTGAATTAGCAGCAGTTGATTATCTCAAGAAAATCCCACTACAATGATATTCCTAGGGGAGGAATAGTTGGAAGGTGGAGGAGGCCTTGCCACCCAAATCTTGCCCCATCTTCCCTCTATGTGCCAAGACGTAAGCTATCACTAGATCCTGTGCTGGTGAGGAAAGTAGCTGATGGTTGAAATTTACTCTGTGGTGCACCAAGGCACCCAAAATGACACATTTTACCAGAGGAACACATTAGAGTTTGCTCTGAGGTCAGAGCTCAGGAACCAAAGGATCACCCTAGACTATGCCTTAATGACCCACACCTCCTATCCAGTCTACCTTTTTCCTTTCATTACAATGGAAACTTGAATGATTGCAATAGCTTCCTCTATGCTCTTCCTGTCTCTATTGTAGCCCCCATTCACATTCACCCTCTCACTGGAGTCAGAGGACTCTTTAAAAAGGCAATTCTGGTCTTCAGTAACTTTTATGTTTAAAACTTTACTGAAAGTCTGCACTCTTAGTGATTCCCATACAGTCTTTTTTCTCCTCCTCCTCCTCTCTTGCACGGCTGTCACCCCACCCGCATCCCTCCCATAATAAGATGCTGTCCTTCTCTGCCTCTCCTACTGTCAAAGTACTCTTCTGTGGAAGAATATTTCTTGAGCTTCCTTCACTGAATTATTTATCTATGCTTCCTGGAGCATGACAAAACATCTCATTAAAAGCCCTGGGTGGGGATGACACCCCCTGGCCCCAACCCACACAGCTAACAGGAGAAAGAGCCAAGAGGAGGAAGAGACATGGTGGCTGGGGTGAGAGTTACCCCCCAAAGGGCCTGTAGAGAGAGTCCATGGGACCCGGGGACTCAGGAGGGTGATGGATGCAGGCAGGCTCCTGACTCCAGGGTGACCAGCGTGCTGGTCTGGGCCATTATCCTTCTTGAAAGCTTTGGACAAACAAGAAGACCTGAGCCCACCATGCCTCTCAGTCTAAGACTGTTCAAGTGCTGAGCAGTCAAAGAAATAGTCATGACACTGAGGAGAACTCACCCCTGTCTCTGCCATCAGGACTCAGTAAAGTAGGACAAGTTATCCATCCCGATTGTACCTAGAGGGACAGAGCCATGCAGTGAAGACAGTGGACGGGGGACTGGAGACCTAATTTTTGGTTCCAGCTCTGCCATTAGCCAGCTGTGTGACCCTGGGCACACCACTTGGCTTTTCTGTGTCTGAGTTTTCACTTGTACAAGGGAGGCAGCACACACGGTGCGGTGATTCAGGGCGTGGGCTCTGGAGCCAGGCTGTCCGGGTTCACATCTCAGCTCTGTATGTGACACTGACAAACCCATTTGGCCTGACAAAGCCTCAGTCCTCTTACTTGTAAAATGGGGACAACAAATAGTGCCCGCCTCAAAAGATTGCTGCAAACTGTACAGCAGCCAGCACACAGCCTTGAGAGACACTCAGAGACGGTTGCTACGTGCATCTCATCAGAGATCCTCGTTCTCCAGAGTCTGATCTGTTCAAGTCACTGGGGCCTGGCTCTTCGTTCCAGAGGAAGCATGCCATTCTGGTGGTGAGGAGACGTGGTTTGCAGGTGGCCTGGGCCAGCCCTTCAGAGAAAGATGGAGGCACATCATGTGTGATGTTCTGCAACCTTCCTGTGGCCCTCCTCATTTTGAGGCATCCTGGGGAACCCTGTGGTGGAGACCAGGGCTCCCAGGCTTCCAGGACATTTGCCCATGACACTGCATAGGATAGAGTAAAGGCTGTGAAGGAGGAAAAATAATTTCCTCTCTATCCTTCCAGGTTCTTGACTGAGGCCCCTCAGTTCACTTCAGTTCAGTCACTCAGTCGTGTCCGACTCTTTTTGATCCCATGGACTGCAGCATGCCAGGCTTCCCTGTCCATCACCATCTCCCGGAGCTTGCTCAAACTCATGTGCATTGAGTCAGTGATGCCATCCAACCATCTCATCCTCTGTCATCCCCTTCTCCTCCTGCCTTCAATCTTCCCCAGCATCAGGGTGTTTTCCAATGAGTCGGTTCTTCACATCAGGTTCCCTGAGGTCTCTGGCCCTGTAATAAAAGACAGATTAACAGGAGAAAAACATACAGACTCTGGAACCTATGTACCTCCTGCATTCACGGGAGAGACCCAGGAAAATTGAGTGACTCTCCAAAATGGTCTAAGCCTCCAACTTATATACCATCACCAGCTAAAAACAAAAGAAGATGATAAGGGAGTCGGGGGGAGCCAGTGATGGGAGGTTTTCAGGAAAAACTCAGGGAACAAGGGTAAGATTGTCATGCATATTTAACAATTGCTGTCTTCTCCACTGATAAGAATTTCTTGAGATTAAGCCATCCTTCTCTTCCTGGTCCAGGAAGGGAGACTCCCTTACAAATGGAGATTTCCCTTATAAATGTAAATGTTTCTTACAACATGGTAACTTCTACTAGGTTTCCAGAGCTTTCTTAGCTCTGCTGTTCCTTAAAAATAACCAGCCTAAAATAATCCTTATGCCAAGGAGATATATTTGGAGGTGGTGAATTCTGCCCTTGCTCTGTGCCCACCCCTGGGGAGCCACAGCAAGGGAGGTCAGGGCCAGGGCAAGAAGTCAGCAAATCCAGGCCTCTCCTCCCCTGGCCTCTGGGTACTCAGACAACCAACCAGAAATGTGCAGCTTCCCTTGACCTCTTACCCCAGACCAGACTGCCTTGGCTTTGGTTTGCTTTCCATTTGGGGAGTCACCTATGATTCTGCCAAGATTTGGGAACCTACAGAGAAAGGGCCTGTGCTTCAAGCCATTAATGGTGTCATGAGCAACCTGGCCAATAGAGCAGCCAGGACTGGCCCCACAGAGGTTTGCCACTCAGCACTGTTGTCCAAGCTGGGGCTGCCACCAGTGCCTCCCCATTCATCCACCCATCCATCCATCCTTCCACCCAACCATCCATGCACCCACCCATCCTTCCATCCACCCAACCATCCATCCATGTACCCATTCATCCTTCTATCCACCCACCCCTCATCCACCCACCCACCCACCCATTCACCCATCTATCCATCTAGGTACCCATCTATCCTTCCATCCACCTTCCCAGCCACCCACCTATCCACCCATCCATCCACCCATCTATCCATCCATCTCCAAATATTTAGCTGCCATTTATCTTGTGCCTGGCCCTGTACCAGGTGCTGTGGGAACTCAGCAATGAGAACAACACAGGCCTGGACCTAAGGGAGCTTATAGTCTCTTCAGGGGAGGGGAGGGCCTTTATGAGGAGCCACACACATGGATGTGAGATTACAGATTGTGAGAAACAGAAGGAAATAGAGAGGTGTTCTGAATGCCTGTAAGAGTAGGAAGACAGGGAAAAAGCCTAAAGAGGTGATGCTTAGGCCTGACCCCAAGGGAGAGAAGGCACCAGGCAGGCAGTGATTGAACGGAGAGGATGAAGGAGGGCCGAGTTGTATCCCTGCCCCTGACCAGGGTGTTTCCAAGCCCTTTGCCTTGGTGGGTCAGGCTCTGGGTTCTGGATGCCCATTGACTTTCACTTGACAAACAAACTCTCTGACTGCCACCACTGAGGCTTTTCAATACCGAGCCCTCAGACCATGGGCCTCAGAGTCCAAGAGAAAACTTGATATAGGTACGTGCCTGAGCTGCACAGCCCACAGAGACCTGAATTTAGCAGGTCATGGTGAGTTCAAGTATTTGCATTTTCAATAAGGTCTCTCGGTGGTTCTGTTATAGGTGGTCTGCTGCTCTGTGGGCCATTCTTGGCCATTCTATGTCTATAGACATAATCGGCATGTCTATAATGCAAATTTGAGTTTCGCATCTGTTTGTTTAAAAACCTTTCATTTGTTGCCTATTACTTTCAAAATACATCCACATTCCTTAGTAAAGATAAATGGCTTTTTGTGCTTTTGCTTCTGCCTCAACTTCTGCTCCTGCTTCTTCCCATTTACCCTCCTCATCCCCACACCTTTAATAGTGCCTGGTACAGGGGAGACACAGGACAAAAATTTACTCATTACCATGAAAATGAAGAATTTAAAACATATCATATTTTGCTTAGGGACCTGGGGATATTTCAAGTCAAAAAAAAAAAAAAAAGAGCTGTTTTCAAATACTGGAAGTCTATTTCATGTAAAACACTTGTTTCCTTTTTTTTTTAAATTTAGAGAAGAGATATTTTTATTTTGGACTTCTGTATTTCAGATTTGGAATATGCAAGTCTAATTCTCTTCCTGTACACTGCATATATGTGGGATATATACACAAAGACCTGTAAAATACTTGTTTTGAATAGCCCTAGGACCAATCAATAGGAGAAGGCATTGGCACCCCACTCCAGTACTCTTGCCTGGAAAATCCCATGGACGAAGGAGCCTGGTGGGCTGCAGTCCATGGGGTCGCTGAGGGTCAGACATGACTGAACGACTTCACTTTGACTTTTCACTTTCATGCATTGGAGAAGGAAATGGCAACCCACTCCAGTGTTCTTGCCTGGAGAATCCCAGGGACAGGGGAGCCTGGTGGGCTGCCGTCTATGGGGTCACACAGAGTTGGACATGACTGAAGTGACTTAGCAGTAGCCCAGCCGGACCAATCAGTGGAAGTCATAAGAAGTCAGATTTTGACTCCACGTAAGGAAGCTTGCACCATCTTTACAAAGATTAATCACCTGCATTGTAAAAAGGTTACATTTCCTGCCCCCTGCAGTATTCCAGCATTGATTCTATGGCTACTTGGCAGGTATTTGGTGAAACTGGGAAGAAATAACCTACCATTCTTGAAATAGGATTCTATGGGGTAATAAAGTTAAACAGGAGAAGGAAAGAAAATAAACTCCCCATTTCAGGTAAGTAGAGCATTATGGTTTACATGACCATACACACCATACCCATATACATTATATATGGAGTACCTGTTTTTCATACTACAGAATAGACCAAACGAAATTAATATCCCTTATTTTTTTATTTGTTGTTCCAATAATAATTTAGCCTCTTACAATGTCTATGGGTCACCATTACAAACATTAGTTCTCATAATATTGAAGTGTGGAAATGCCAGGTAACAAAAATCTCTGCCAAAATGTTCAGCTTTTGTTACTGTAACAAAAGAAATATTCTAGAAAAAACAGTAAAGACATGCATCATGCAGAGACAATAATTCTTCAGCTCAATTTATTATGTTCCAATTTTTTTTTAAATTGTGACAAACTAAAAAATAACACTACAAATCAGAAAGCTAGATCAGAAAGCTCATTGGCTGCTGCTGCTGCTGCTGCTGCGTCGCTTCAGTCGTGTCCGACTCTGTGCAACCCCATAGACTGCAGCCCACCAGGCTCCCCCATCCCTGGGATTCTCCAGGCAAGAATACTGGAGTGGGTTGTCACTTGGCTGAGATACAGCTAATAACAAAAGCTAACACCGGTACACAATTAACAACAGTTTTTACGATTGATTGTCAATAACTTTTTCTTATTGTACCTACATAAAATAAAGGAGGAGAACGTGGGACTGAAGGACAGGATTTTCTTTTTAAACTCTCCATCAGGTATCTCTTCCCTTGCTCTGTTTGTTAGGAACTTCGATTTTAGTCATTTGTGTAATTTTTAGTCAGATTTTAAAAGACTTGGGATGCTAACAAAACCCGACAGCTATGATTTCAACAACAATTTTCAGCAGCTTTTGTTTGTTCAGTAAGGCAGACACTGTGGGGAGGCACACCTTCTCAGTAGTTCCTAGGGTTGCTTCCTTGGGAGGAAGAGTAAGGCATGACTGACTCAATATTTCTTCCAGAAAAGAGCTGCTTGCTATTTTTTTGACTTCTTCTTCCACTGTCTGAAGACTGAATCTTGCTCTGCTTAGAAACTTACCTTCGTTTCCTTGAAACTTACCTACCGTTCCTTTCTTTGCCCCTCTGGCTTCATTTCCTCCCTGTCTCTATCTCTTCTGCATCTTTCAAACTACATCAGATGAATAAGTTAGGGGGATCTACTGTGTGTCGTGGTCATGTCAGTCATGTCCGATTCTTTGTGACCCCAGGGACTGTAGCCTGCCAGACTCCCGACCAGTAATGCTGAAGAAGCTGAAGTTGAATGTTTCTATGAAGACCTACAAGACCTTCTAGAACTAACACCCAAAAAAGATGTCCTTTTCATTATAGGGGACTGAAATGCAATAGTAGGAAGTCAAGAGATACCTGGAGTAACAGGCAAATTTGGCCTTGAAGTGCAGCATGAAGCAGGGCAAAGGCTAATAGAGTTTTGCAAAGAGACTGCACTAGTCATAGCAAACACCCTCTTCCAACAACACAAGAAAATACTCTACACATGGACATCACCAGATGGTCAACACCAAAATCAGATTGATTATATTCTTTGCAGCCAAAGATGGAGAAGCTCTATATAGTCTGCAAAAACAAGACCAGGAGCTGACTGTGGCTCAGATCATGAACTCCTATTGCCAAATTAAGACTTATATGGAAGAAAGAAGGGAAAACCATTAGACTATTCAGGTATGACCTAAATCAAATCCTTTACAGTGACAAATAGACTCAAGGGATTAGATCTGATAGACAAAGAGCCTGAAGAACTATGGACGGGGGTTCGTGACATTGTACACGAGACAGGGATCAAGACCATCCCCAAGAAAAAGAAATGCAAAAAGGCAAAATGGCTGTCTAAGGAAGCCTTACAAATAGCTGTGAAAAGAAAAGAAGCAGAAAGCAAAGGGGAAAAGGAAAGATATACCCATTTGAATGCAGAGTTCCAAAAAATAGCAAGGAGATATAAGAAAGCCTTCTTCAGCGATCAATGCAAAGAAATAGAGGAAAACAACAGAATGGGAAAGACTAGAGATCTCTGCAAGAAAATTAGAGATACCAAGGGAACATTTCATGCAAAGATGGGCTCGATAAAGGACAAAAATGGTACAGACCTACCAGAAGCAGAAGATATTAAGAAGAGGTGGCAGGAATACACAGAAGAACTGTACAAAAAAGATGTTCATGACCCAGATAATCATGATGGTGTGATCACTCACCTGGAGACAGACATCCTGGAATGTGAAGGCAAGTCGGCCTTAGGAAGCATCACTACGAACAAAGCTAGTGGAGGTGATGGAATTCCAGTTGAGCTATTTCAAATCCTGAAAGATGATGCTGTGAAAGTGCTGCACTCAATATGCCAGCAAATTTGGAAAACTCAGCAGTGGCCACAGGACTGGAAAAGGTCAGTTTTCATTCCAATCCCAAAGAAAGGGAATGCCAAAGAATGCTCAAACTACCGCACAATTGCACTCATCTCACATGCTAGTAAAGTAATGCTTAAAATTCTCCAAGCCAGGCTTCAGCAATACGTGAACCATGAACTTCCAGATGTTCAAGCTGGTTTTAGAAAAGGCAGAGGAACCAGAGATCAAATTGCCAACATCCGCTGGATCATGGAAAAAGCAAGAGAGTTCCAGAAAAACATCTATTTCTGCTTTATTGACTATGCCAAAGCCTTTGACTGTGTGGATCACAATAAACTGTGGAAAATTCTGAAAGAGATGGGCATACCAGACCACCTGACCTACCTCTTGAGAAACCCGTATGCAAGTCAGGAAGCAAGAGTTAGAACTGGACATGGAACAACAGACTGGTTCCAAATAGGAAAAGGAACCAGTATGTCAAGGCTGTATGTTGTCACCCTGGTTATTTAACTTATATGCAGAGTACATCATGAGAAATGCTGGGCTGGATGAAACACAAGCTGGAATCAAGATTGCAGGGAGAAATATCAATAACCTCAGATATGCAGATGACATCACCCTTATGGCAGAAAGTGAAGAAGAACTAAAGAGCCTCTTGATGAAGGTGAAAGAGGAGAGTGAAAAAGTTGGCTTAAAGCTCAACATTCAGAAAACTAAGATCATGGCATCCAGTCCCATCACTTCATGGCAAATAGATGGGGAAACAGTGTCAGACTTTATTTTCTGGGCTCCAAAATCACTGCAGATGTTGATTGCAGCCATGAAATTAAAAGACGCTTACTCCTTGGAAGGAAAGTTCTGACCAACCTAGACAGCATATTAAAAAGCAGAGACATTACTTTGCCAACAAAGGTCCATCTAGTCAAGGCTATGGTTTTTCCAGTGGTCATGAATGGATGTGAGAGTTGGACTGTGAAGAAAGCTGAGTGCTGAAGAATTGATGCTTTTGAACTGTGGTGTTGCAGAAGACTCTTGAGAATCCCTTGGACTGCAAGGAGATCCAACCAGTCCATGCTAAAGGAGATCAGTCCTGGGTGTTCACTGGAAGGACTGATGTTGAAGCTGAAATTCCAATACTTTGGCCACCTGATGCAATGAGCTGACTCATTTGAAAAGAGCCTAATGCTGGGAAAGATTAAGGACAGGAGGAGAAGGGGACGACAGAGAATGAGATGGTTGGATGGCATCAACGACTCGATGGACATGGGTTTGGGTCGACTCTGGGAGTTGGTGATGGACAGGGAGGCCTGGCAGGCCTGGCATGCTATGGTTCATGGGGTCCCAAAGAATCAGACACGACTGACTGAACAGAACTGAACTAGGAAACTTGTTTGTCTTAAAGAGGGTCTTTACGTCTATTGAATACCACAATCCTTTGCCAATTCTATCAGAAGAACCCATGTGAAGTTTTTTAAAAACCATTTTTAACCTTTGAGCACATTTAAAATTCATTGTAAATACTGCAGTAATAGTCATGAGAAGAGAAAAAAATCTACTCTGGAATGTGTTTCTGTTCTTAATGTGAAATAAATATAGATGGGGGAATTGTTGATTAATATCTTGAAGGAAAGAAAGAATTTCTCATCTACTCTGTGCCAAGAACATTGCTAGGTCCTTGTGAATATTGTTTCTGGTAATCCTCAAAACAACATGGTAAGGAAGACATTTTATTACCTCATAAGCTGAAGAAAATGAAGATCAGCAAGTTTACAGGAAGTGGCAGGACTGGGATTTGAATTCAGAAGATTAAAACCTATGTGATTGCAACACTGTGAATATACTAAATGCTACTGAATTTTACACTTTAACATGGTTAATTTTATGTGATTCTTACCTGAAAAGACAAAAACAAATTTAAAATCAGAAAAAAAATGTATATGTTTATAGTTTGTATCAATGTAACTAAATCACAATACGGTCAACTGGAAAATGCTTAGGATTCAGCTCTGACTGGCCAGCTCTGTGACCACGAGCAAGTTATTTCACCACTCCAGGTTCCAGTTTTCCTCATCTATAAAATAAGAAGTTGGACTAGTTGGATGATTTCTAGGCGTCCCTTCAGCTCTTAACAATCCGCAGTCTTGTGTTTCATCTACCACTGAATACTGGTCTTTATTGCCCCCTTGTGGGTGAATGCTGAACTGTCACTGTTTCTATATTTGTGTAAGATTTCAGAATAGTATTCATTTAAATAACAGCAAAAAACACAAATGGAACCAGCCTTTGACATCATGCAGATAAAGAAGTTGAATATTTTTCTATCAATTTTTTGTCATGATGACACAAGATTAGACTCATAATCTCTCTAAACAAAAATAAGTGCATAGTTTTAAATGTGGTCAAGAACAAAGAACAGATCAAGTAGCATTTCTCTCTCCTCCACCACCCTGCTAACCCTTTCAATAATCTTTCAACATTTAAAAAAATATTATAAACAAAATTAAAAAGGAAGAGGTATGGGAGAGGACTGCAGAAAACCAGTAATACAGATATGATGAAAGGTTAATGCATATAATATATATATATAAAGAGATTATAGAAACCAATAAGAAACAAAAATGACTGTTCCCCAAATGTTCTAAGGATTAGAATGGGCTGTTCACTCGAGAAAAAATAAAAATAGTCAATAAATACATGAATAACTATTTATTCTCAAAGATTGAAAGAAATGCAAATCAAAACATGAGATAATTTTTCATTCATCAAATTAGGCATATGTGGTTCACAAAGATAATATTCCATGAAAAAATTGAGTGTTTATAGAAATAGGCCTTCTTTTATTTTACTGTTATTGATGTAATTTGGGACAACTTTTCTTCTAGATGACAGTTTGATAATGCATATTAAAAATCATAAAAATATTCATTCTCATTGACCTGGAATTTTACTTATAGGAAATAATAGAAATGTGAATTGATTAATATTAGGGACACGCACTACTACTTTACTTTGTAAAAAGGAGACCATTGGAAAACAACCTAAATGTCTAGCAATAAGTGTCTGAAATATCTTTTTTTTTTTTTTTCAGAAGCAAAGGAAAACTTTATTCTTCAAAGAATGGAGAGATATAAGCTCCAGGTTTAGAGAACCAACTCTTTCCTGATTACATGTATTATGGCAAATCCTTCAATAGACTATTATGCAAGCATTAAATATAATCCCTAGAAGAATATATAATGACCTAGTGAAAAATGTCATGTTGCTGCTGCTGCTGCTGCTAAGTCGCTTCAGTCGTGGCTGACTCTGTGCGACCCCATAGACGGCAGCCCACCAGGCTCCCCCATCCCTGGGATTCTCCAGGGAAGAACACTGGAGTGGGTTGCCATTTCCCTCTCCTATGCATGAAAGTGAAAGGTGAAAGTGAAGTCGCTCAGTCATGTCCGACCCTCATCGACCCCATGGACTGCAGCCTTCCAGGCTCCTCCATCCATAGGATTTTCCAGGCAAGAGTACTGGAGTGGGGTGCCATTGCCTTCTCTGAGTGAAAAATGTCACGTTAGGTAAGTGAAAAACATTACAATCAGCTTGTGCAGTATGATATAAATTTTCTTTATTACATAAATATATTAAAACACACACATACGCACTAAAAAGTAATATTTAAAAATCTGATTACCTCAGAGTAATAAGATTAAAGGAAACTTTCATTTTCTGTATCTTGATTTTCTGTTTCTTTTTTTCTTTCAGGTTTTTTTTGTTGTTGTTTGTTTTTTACCATGGGTGTGTATGACTTTTGTAATCAGAAAAAAAAAATAAAAACAAATTTTTAGTGTCAGATGGTGATACTGTTTTCCTGTTGGGAACAAATGAAAAAAGAGACAATTCAAAGGATATACCAACACTCATTCTTCCAACTTTATGCTGAACAATATATTGCAGGACACACCCTTGGCCATGATGTTTCTAAGTCAGCTGGGAACAATGAAAGAGAAGAGAGAAGAGATGAGCCTCCTTCTTGCTTCCTCATGAATGAACCACAGGAAAGCATGATTTATATTTTAACTCTAATCAATAAAGCTAGCATTTCTTTCATCAAGGCGGAGTTTCTCAATTCCTTTTCATCAATTAAGTAAAAAAAACACAGTTTGGCATGTCTGCCTAAAATTCAGGAGTAATGAAATTCATTACACATTGACCCATAATTCATAAAGTATGAAAAGAATTGACAGATTGCTCAAAAATACACATACTTGCCCTCACAAAACCCACCATTTAAAAGGGCACTTAAATATGGCTGAATCAAAATTCTCTGTGTTGCCTTGGAGAAGACAAACTGATTTATGAAGACACATGGATCACTGTAGCAATTCCTATACAACTAAAGGTGACGATTCCTTCACATCTTGATCTGTGAAGACATTGTTCTAGCTGGGAAAGCACGAAATAACCATTCACCCCCTTAAAAAAAAAGAAAACTATAATAACTCTCCTACATACATCACCACCTCCATGCGTAAAATAAAAGCTAGATCCTTGCTTACCAGTTTTTGCAAACATACCACTAGGGAGACATTTAATAATTTAATAGCCTTATTTTCATTCTTTATACCTAGTTTCTATCATTATCCTTTCCTTTTCTTAAAGGGAAAGAAGTAAAAATGAGGGCTTTATTGGTGATGTTAAATTGACGGAATTAAAAAGACAGCCAAAAACAAAAGGTCACTCTGAAAGGTGATGGATATATTAATTAACTTGACTGTGGTGATTATTTCATAGTGTATATGTACATTGAATCATCAATTTGAACACCTTAAGTATATACAACTTTTATTTGTCAATTATACCTCAATAAAGCTGGGAGGAAAGAGAGATCAGATTGTAAAAAAAAAATGCACATATATGAATATTTAATCAAAAAATTGTATCACAGCTTACCTGCCCTAAAGATCAAATGTAAGAACAGCACTCTGTGGTAATGAATCCTATATCTCCATAGCAAAGTGATAAAAAAGTGATATGATTATGTGGATCACGGAGGTTAAGGTACATACATATACATTGCCATTCAGGAGATGGGACTGGAGCCGCTGGTTCAATCTGTGGGTCAGAAAGATCCCCTGGAGTAGGAAATGGCTACCCACTCCAGTATTCTTGCCTAGAGAATTTCACGGACAGAGGAGCTTATGGGCTATAGTCTATGGGGTCGCAAAGAGTCAGACACAACTTAGCTGCTAAACAACAATAGAACTACTTCAGGTAATTCAAATGAAAGTAGAGATGTCACTTCCAGCCTTAAATTACTCGTATTGGTGCTTCAATTTTCCCAGTGTGTTTTAAATATTCAGTTATAGAATTGAGGAGAAATCATCTATTCCACATTTCCTGGAAGAACTATAGCCAAACTATTTCCACAGTGGATAAGAATCTGCCTGCCAATGCAGGGGACATGGGTTCTAACCCTGGTCAGAGAAGATTCCACATGCTGCAGAGCAACTAAGCCCATGTGCTGCAACTTCTGAGCCCATCCTCTAGGGCCCATGAACTGCAACTACTGAGTCTGTGTGTCATAACTATGAAGCTCATGGGCCTAGAGTCTGTGCTCCACAACAAGGGAAGTCACTGTAGTGAGAAACTCACACATCATAAGGAAGAGTAGCCCCCACTTGCCACAGCTGGAGAAGGCTCACGTGCAGCAATGAAGAGCCAGTGTGACCAAAAATAAATAATTAAAAATTAAAACAAAAGAAAACCTGCACAGACAGAAAACTAGTTTTTAAAGTATCAGTTTTGGATGAGCAAATCCTTTATAAGAGCTTAGATATATGACAAGACTCAATGCTTTCTGAATGGTGGTATTGGAGAAGACTCTTGAGAGTCTCTTAGACTGCAAGAAGATCCAACCAGACAATCCTAAAGGATATCAGTTGTCGATATTCATTGGAGGGATTGATGTTGAAGCTGAAACTCCAATACTTTGGCCACCTGATGCGAAGAACTGACTCATTGGAAAAGACCCTGATGCTGGGAAAGATTGAAGGTGGGAGGAGAAGGGGACGACAGAAGATAAAATGATGGGATGGCATCACTAATGTGATGGACATGAGTTTGAGTAGGCTCTGGGAGTTGGTGATGGACAGGGAAGCCTGGTGTGCTGCAGTCCATGGGGTTGCAAAGAGGTGGACACGACTCAGCAACTGAACTGAACTGAGATCTATGACCTTCTAGCTTAAAAGTGACATCATTCTAGCCCAATCAAAAGGATTTCAGATGCTTGTAGTTGAGCTTGGTCTGATAATTTATTATATAATTTTCCTTAGTGAGGGAAACAGTACATGTGGCAAAAAAAATCAGTTTGTTTTTCCCTTTGTGATTTTGACTGCTGAGCGTTCCAATAGGCAAAATAGAGGGCGGGAGGGCAGAGGACTAAATCTGTGACAGATGGAATGATGTGGAAATGATGTGCCGTGGAGAGACGTGCTGATGTACTGGATATTCAAATCACTCGATCGACGCTAATCCAAGTCTCTTTAAAGTCCAATATGTGAGAGGCAATAGAATATTTAACAAAATTATCCTTTGCTTTCAGATTTGTTTTGTCTATATTTTCATATTTTCCTAAGATCTGGACAGTAGGCCAGTCAAGAAAATAAAGGAAACGTGTAAGCTCTGTTTCTATTTTGTGATGGCTTACTTTTGTTCTAAATGATGAATAAATAAAGTGGAGAGTCAAGATCCAATTTCTAGTCTCAATACTCTTTATGTATTAAAAACTGGCATAAAATAAAAGGAAATTTCCCATCTTAATCTTTCGAGTTTGCTTCCCAATCAGTAGAACAGTGTCTGTCTGATCAATAGGTAGTGGCTGCTTGAAGTACCACGTGAAAAAATGATCCAGGGCCACATGTAGGACAGTCTGAAAGAGTGACTTGATAGATGAATATGTGCTGTCACACTCACCAGTTGCTTGAAAAGGGAAAGGGAAAAAAGAAGCACACACATTGTATACTGGTTATTCAAAATGCACTTTTTATTCACTTTAACACAGACGATTTTTTTTGTACAGTTGAAACAAAATATCTGATACACAATTTTGAGTTTTTAGCAGCACCTGCAACAAGAGGATTGTGGAATACCTCAGGGTACAATAGAGATGGCTGAGGCAGGCACAAATTAACCTGAAATTCATCAGTCCACTGAAGATATATGAAAACTGAGGCCCCCTGAATGTTAGCCCAATACATGAAAATAAATTAAGAGATATTCTGTATGATGTTTTAACGGACCGTTGAAAACAGTATAGTTTCAATTAGAAACATCTTGTTCCAAAAAATCCAGTGTTCATGAAAAAAACACCTACTGAAAATATTGCACTGCACATTCTAGAGTACACAATTTTCTATATGCACAGTTCCTGGTACTCACAGATTTCAGCCTTTGGTGTTTTTTTTTTTTTAATCTTAACCAAACGCTATGTCAGCACCCCACTAAGTATTACTCACCAAAATGCCACCACTTTTTCTCACTTAATATTAAGTGTTTTTGTTAATATATTATGTAGTGATTTGGTAGGAAAAAACTGGTATGGCTAAGAGAAAAGGGGCTTCAACTGACCTGCCAATAAAATTAACACTTGTCTTGGATGGACAGGAGGCCTATGAATGGGATACCCAAGTAGTTTTTATTTTTTTGCTTAGATGATCACGTGCCATTCTCATAGTGACAAGTACTTTTGTGAGTGGATGGAGGTCTTTATGAAGGCCTGAGATCTACAAATAGAAACTATTATAAGCTGAGTGCAAGTAGAAAGAGAAGGCCTCAGGTCTCATGCACTTAAAAACAATTAGCAATTAACAGTTCTGATGTACAGATTTTCACTCTAACATGATTGTAGCAAAATGATCATAGTACTTGGAAACCAGTGTGGCTGGCTATAGGCATAGGCAGGATAGGGACCAATACTTAAGAGCTGTGGGGTCCCAGTTCTGGCTTCGACTTCTGGCATCAAAGTTAGTTAGACAATGGGGTCAGGACCATATTTATATTGGAAATATTGAGTATGACTGGATTAAAATATCATCTTCCACTTATCAATGTTGCCAAAAAGTCCCAGAGCTCTTAAAGCACATAAGGTCCCACTTGTAAGGCTGATTTCATATGTGGCTACATTGGAGAGTTCTAGGCTATATTCCTGTGAAAGCTCCGGCCCCCTTCCCGACCTAGGTCTTTTTTGCGGTCATTTTTAACTGTCCCTCACTACCTTGGGTCACTATTTTATCATTGATGTTGTAAAAGTACAGATTAAAAGCTATGCAGGACAAATAAATCAACTGACAAGAACTAGACTGCATATTTATAATAAAGTATATAGCTGGCAGTCATGGTAATCAAACTCTGACAAACCGTTTTTGTATTTTAATATGGAATCTTCAGGATGTTTATATTGGGCATGTAATGATTACTTGGAGTTCAAGAATTTTTCCTGACATAGTGCAAAAGCAAAAGAAAGAGCTATGTAGTTGCTGTTAAAGGCTGATCCCAGAATAGTCTGAGAAATTTTAAAGTCCCTTTCCATAGTCGTAGCTGTTGTCTTAAGATATATCTAACTATAACATGGCACTTAAATGTAGTTTGTAGCTCATAGATTCCTAGAACTTAGAGCTGAAAGAGACCTTAAACCAAACATCTAGCCAGTAAAGAAATTCTTTTTATGGTATTTTAACAGATGGTCATCTAGCATCTTGAATATTTTCACTGGAAGAGGGTTCACTATTAAGGCAGACCATTCCACTACTGGACAACTCTAATTATGAGTTCATTCTAATGCTGGGTTAAAGCATGTTCTCTTGTTACTTTCAACATCCTAGTTTGGCCAGCTGAACATGCAGTGCAACATACAATAAATCAGTTCCTTCTTCTACAATAAATATTCGAGTTAAGGTACCTTATGAGAAAAGCCCAGTATCCTCGAATCTGTTCTGAAGGCTTCTCTGAGAGCACAGTATGGTAGACCAAAGGACCATCACAATTATGAGCAGAGTGCACTGGATTCAAAGCCGTATACTAAGCAGCATTGCTAGATAAGAGGTTGTCAGAGAAGCAACACCCCTGTGCAGCGGAAATAAAATCAGACCAGACATCTATTTGCAAGGGTGGTTGGCATAATGAAGCATAATCCATTCACAAGGACCCTGTTACTTCAAATACAATGAGTGTAATAAATTTCCAGAGTCATTAGTGTATCTCTTACCGAGATGGCATTTTTTTAAAGCTCAGATGGGAGCAAACCATACACAAGTGTTTAAATGAGGCAGTGTACATCATTATATTTTGCACTCTTAATCTTTACCACCTCTTTATAATTCATTCAAGCTTAGGACATCCTAGTTTGCATTATTGTGTTTATTGTAGTACATTTCAGAGTCTTATTTTTTTTCCCCTTTGGCAGACATGTCAGAAACTGCTTGGCAAGTGTCAATGGTGACATTTGTTAGTTGATTAATGGAACGCTTTAAGGGATAGCTGTAGCTCTTTAACTCCTTCATGCGGCTGGTTCTAAGATTAAACTGTGATTTGAAAAATATTTAAATCTGTCAGGACTAAAGTTTTCTGAAATGTCCTGATACACACAAGAAGGAAATAGCAGAAATTACACAAAATACAGTTGGCTTGATAAAGCTTTTTTTTTTTTTTCTTTAAATCACTCTACAACTTCAACTTGAAAGGCTCTGGTTCACATCAGAAACTTATCTCTTATCCTTTTGTATGTGTGTGCACTAATAGAGGGGCACAGTGATTCTCACACTACTGACTGATCAATTTGGGGCACATTTTAAAACGGCTTCCTACTTTTAACAGCATGAAGATCCTGCTTTGGAACCACTGTTCAAGTCAATAGTGTGACCTAACATGCAATGCTCCAGTTGTTCCTCTACAGCCAACACCTGTCTGACAGCTTCTTCAAAGGCCACTGTCACATTAGTATCATCTTTGGCACTTGTTTCTAGATAAGGGTAATCTCCATTCTCCATGCACCAGGACTGCGCCTCCTCAGTAGTCACTTGCCTATCCTCTTTGTCTACTTTGTTCCCCAGAACTACAAAGGGGAAGTGCTCAGGGTCTTTCACATCTGCGTAGTAGATGAATTCTTTCTGCCAATTACCCAGGTTCTCAAAGCTCTGCCGGTCATCCACGCTGAAGGTCAAGAGGCAGCAGTCTGCTCCCCTGTAGAAGGGTGTCCTAAGGCTCTTGAAACGTTCCTGCCCTGCAGTGTCCCAGATCTGGAGAGTTACAAAACGTCCATCTACCTCCAAATCTCGATTTAAGAACTCTACCCCTATGGTGTGAAAAGCCTGGGAGTCAAATTTATTGGTTACATAACGGTTCATGAGTGAGCTTTTCCCAACTCCACCGTCACCCAAGAGAATGACCTTTAAGAGCAGGGATTTCCCACTCATTGTTGCAGCACCAGATGGAGAAGAGTTTATAACCAAGAGATCCTGAAAATAAAAGAAAAAGTAGGAGGGAAAACAGTTAAACCTGAAACTGAAATCAACTTCATAGTAAATCAATTTCTTCTGAATTATGAGGCCTTCTTATTTACCTTTTCTCTTATTTCATGTTCATTAAATGATATAGTATAGCAGAAGGAATAAAATTCTTTTTTGTATAAGGGAGAAAATAGGTCTTGTTTTTCTGAAGTCTCTTGCCTGTGTCAGGAAAAATGGCTGAATGCCATGGATAAATGGACTAGCAGATGGTGCTATAATCTGGTTCAGTTCTGACCCTATTCTAGGGGAGAAACCCTAGAACAGGAATGCTACTCAAATGTGTAACATCTTAGCTTCTGGTTTGGACAATTCCAAACAAGAGGCAAAGAGTATGAAATTGATTAGAGGGGTCTGAAGTCTGTTCCTGACGGACCCAAGAACTGAGGAGAGAAAGCTGTGTAGGCTGGAATCTTGATTTTGTTAGTAGAGGTTTTGGTTAGGATTACATTGGACCCCAGAACTTGGGAAAGAGAAAAAGACTAGCTTTCTTCAGGAATTTGCCCCATTATATTAATACTTGCATTGTTATGGATACCCTCACAAGTAAAGGATCTTCCATAATCTTTTCTTCATGGAACAATGGTACTCAAGTTGATGACTGTAGACTGATATTATTATAAACAGCTATCATTAAGGAAGAGAATCTTGGATAGCTTATTAAATTCTGGATTTAGGTTCTAATTCCATAATGACACCAATGAAAACATACTGTAAACTCTAAACAGCTAATGATTATACAGTATCTTTATTGTTACCTCCACATGTCTATACATGGACTATCTAGAACACATCTTAAAAAGATCAAATGTTTACTGAAC
Source organism: Bos javanicus (assembly GCF_032452875.1). Taxonomy (NCBI): domain Eukaryota; kingdom Metazoa; phylum Chordata; class Mammalia; order Artiodactyla; family Bovidae; genus Bos; species Bos javanicus. Next base: position 54,125,230 of record NC_083897.1, read on the forward strand.
AACTACCTTGTACTAGAGTCTGTCAGGTTCTTTCAAATTAGGTCCATTGTGGAAACTCAACAATGATGATGTTTGCTGCTGCTGCTGCTGCTAAGTCGCTTCAGTCGTGTCCGACTCTGTGCGACCCCATAGACGGCAGCCCACCCACCAGGCTCCCCTGTCTCTGGGATTCTCCAGGAAGAACACTGGAGTGGGTTGCCATTTCCTTCTCTAGTGCATGAAAGTGAAAAGTGAAGTCGCTCAGTCGTGTCCGACTCTTAGCGACCCCATGGACTGCAGCCTACCAGGCTCCTCCGTCCATGGGATTTTCCAGGCAAGAGTACTGGAGTGGGGTGCCATCACCTTCTCCATGACGATGTTTATTGGGTGTTATTTATAAAGGTGACCCAAATAGATGAAAACTAATCACTCCTCAAAAGAGCACTTGTTATATCTCATATTTACACTTAGGTGATGATAATATTGCATATATATACTGCATACAGAATTTGTAGTGACAAATAAAATAATTAGCGTACAAAAAATTTTGAAATAACACTAAGAAACGAACACATGCAAAGGAGCACACACATTTGAAATGTAACTTGAAAACCTCAGTAGTCCTTAGAGTTATGTTGCTTTGTAGGTGTACTATGTATTTTTCTAAATATTCATTTTAAGAGATCCAATAAAAACATATAAAACAGATACCTACCCAATTGAGAATAAAATGTAAACCTACCCAGTTGGGTCTTTGTCACAATTTTAGTCTTTTTCTTGTTGTTGTTATATTCTCTCTTTTTATGATTCTAAAAAACAGATTGGGAAACATTATTTTTAAAAATTTATTTAAAAATAAGTTACGGCTATCTATATAGAAATACACTCAAGTCAGGAAAAAGATCAATCTCAATTTACCTACAGAGGATGCTTTTCACAAATATATTTAAGAGTTCAAATGGCTAAAAATGTCTATCATGGACAAAATAATTTTATTGGATGAACATTAACTCTGTCCTAACTTGAATGTACTTTATATGGACTGCAAGGAGATCAAACCATTCAATCCTAAAGGATATCAATCCTAAACATTCATTGGAAGGACTGATGCTGAAGCTCCAATGCTTTGGCTACCTGAATCGAAGAGCCGACTCATTAGGAAAGACCCTGATGCTGGGAAAAATTGAGGGCAGGAGGAGAAGGGGACAACAGAAGACAAAACAATTGGATGGCATCACTGGTTCAGTGGACATGAGTTTGAGCAAGCCGTGGGAGATGGTGAGGGACAGAGAAGCCAGGTGTGCTGCAGTCCATGGGGTCGCAAGGAGTTGGACATGGCTGAACGACTGAACAACAACCAAAACTGTTTTACATTGTCTCTCTATTGAACTCTCCACTCAAAGTAAAAGTAAATCAAAGAAAGTAGATGATATTAAGGAAAGGGAAAGTACAGAGGAGTTTAAGATATGTTGAAATTCTAAGTCAGACATGAAACTCCTTCCCTTTGTACCTACCAATGTGCCGATCTCCAAGAAAGTGATTAATGTACTCATCAATCTGCCTGGAGGGTATCTCTGCAATTGATTCCAGAAGATGAGAGAGGAAAAAAATATGTTTGGGGACTCCTTGTTTACCATATGTAGTCTTGGCTAATTTACTAAATTTTGGTTGTCTGTCTTAAATACAGGTTTTAGCATTTAACTGGCTTTATTAAATTCAAATACAACTTCATTTAAAATAATAATTAATTAGGGCAAACATCTTATTTCAGCAACATCAAGAGTACTGATCTAAAAAGAAAAAAACAGTTCCTAGTTTGTTGAGTGTTCTAACTGAGGTTCTTAATTGAAGCTTTTAAGAGATCTCCATTGCTTAGCAACCTCATGCTAATTTTTATATTGGTCTGTAGGATAACTTTACAGAGCAGAACTCTGGAACTCTCACTTGAAGGAAGTACTTAGGCACAATACTGACAGTATTAAGGGCCCATGCCAAGTGAGCATCCTTAAGTTCCTAGCAAACAGGTGTTCACATCATTAAACAACTCACTAACTCTACATTTCGGGCTGCTGCAGATAAACTCAAATGACGGGTCAAGGACTGAGTGAATATGGAAACCGAACACTCAGCTCCAGGAATAATGATGAAGTATTAATAACTATCTGAGATAGTGCTGCAATTGCTTGTGCATCCCCTATTTGGTTGTTTGCACACATAACTTCTGGGTGCATAGGCTCTACAGCAGGGAAGAGCAACGTGGTTCAGTGTCAAGTGCACCGGGCTGGTAGCAATCAGGACACAAGAGTCTTCATCACTACTTTCCTACTCATTTCTTTTATGAACTTGGGCAGGTCACTTAATCTTGCTGTGTTCCTTCCTATATAAAAAGAGAACTGATAATACCTATCCTACTTAACTCATAGGATTTGGGAGGAAATGAATAGCTTAAGAAATTTGCAAAGATTTGTAAGCATTTATTGAAATTTTTGGCTTGAGGTTTTCATTCCTCTTGCTCTTCACCTCCTTTCATTCATTGGTGGGGGCCTTGTGACTCCATATTATCTCTTCTCAGAAAGGGCCTGCCAGTGGGAGGATAACACTCCTTCCTTTTCTCTTTCTTCCATATCTGAGAATGTCCTGTTCCCCAAAAGTTTTGATTATCTGCATATACCACAGAATCTTAGCACTGGAGGGACCTTACGGGTCTTCTGGCCCAATACTGCAACTGATGCTTGAGAAAACATTTGAGTGCCTGTTGTGTGCTCTGTTCTTACTAAGGTGATCCTCCACTTTCCTCTGTTGTCTCCAACTCCCCTTTATTTGCTGGAGGTAAAAATGAATACAGTTTAGGCTTATCTGCTTGCCTTCAGTCACTAAGTCCTGCTCATTTTTCCTTGTGATATCCTTTTTCAGTCTTTTACTACTATCTTCATTTTGGTCCACATCTCTTTGTATCTAATCTATTGTGAAAGCTTCTTAGCTCTTGTCTCCCTGCCTCTAGATTCTCCTTACCTAATCCATATACTTTGCAAAGCTTCCATCACTTGAGCACCAACTGGGTGTAGACCCTGTTGGAAATCAAACATGTTTGAGGCAAGGTCTTAACCTCAAGGAGTTTATAATTTGACATATAAGCTTCAGACCTCCTAGTTGACAGTTGAAATAATATTATACTGCCTTATATTGTTAAAAAATCTTTTTTTCCTGCACAACCAAATTCTAAATTTCTGGATCCTAGGGCCCTTGTTTGTATATGTCTTTGAAGTCCCTTTATGTGGCAGCAGAGGGATAATGGATAAGTATGTGTTTATTATTTAGGTAAATACCCCCAGAACTAATGCCTCTGAATTGATGCAAAGATACAATAGATTCACAGTTCTGTAAGACATCCAAATATTATTAGTTATAAGGTGACTAAAGAGCAGAAGTCATGGACTTACCTGGATCACTTTCTAGATGAGACTTAACAGGAATTCCACCTGTTGAAAGTCAGTGGAAATGCTCCAGTTTTCCTCCCTCTCCCCTCACATTTCAAATATATAAATTTCTCAATTTTCAACAAAAACAAGAGCAGAATAATTATCCCCACTTTATGTTTTCAGAGGGTGCTGGCATCATCATCATCATTTGAGTGTGATACCCTTTAGTACATACTTTAAAAGAACTAGCACAGCGTAAAAGTAAATCAAATGATTTTTTTCTTCAGGATATGCCACATATCCTTCAAAGGAGGTAGCATTAAGTAGGCAAGGAAATTCTTGGATAACCCTGAGTGCATTTAGTAGGAAAGTCAAATCCCTTATACATCCCTTAAGGGTCCCTTATTAGTTTAGGATTTGGACTAAAATGTTTATTCTAATTTTGGCCCTATTCAGAGAAAGATCTGCCTTTAAATGACTCAGACATCCCAGAGATACCATTCCCTACTTCACCTACTTCACTCCCCAAAACAGATTAACAAATATTCTCTAAGGATAGTTTATTCACTTTTTTTCCTCCAAATAGGGTCTCAGTCTTGGACAGTAAGGTGAATTAGGAATTGACATGTGATACTCCCTAGCTTTCTTTGTTCTCCCCCTCTTTTGTTACCTTCTGAACCTGTTGTACCTGCACCCACACAGGCTTATTACAATTATTGTATTTAGTTGAGGATACTTGTGGGTGGGGATGGAGGTGTGTGAGGAGGCAGTACAATGGTAAGAAAGAGGTGAACCTTTGAAAATAGTACATTTCAGTGTGATGATGGAGAGAAAAATAGAAAAAGTAAATTGGAAACATCAGTTTGGCTGCCATGAGTAGGATGATGCTCATATCCATAATGCAGATTGTTTGGGAGCAAGTTTTGAGAGAGATGTGTACCACAGGGCTGAAGGTAGGAGGAAGAGAAGCTGAGGAGGGCTAGGCAGTGGGTGAGAGTGGCTGTGGTAGCAATCTGCACGAGGGGGAGGAGCCATAGTTAGAGCTGTGGGGAATGCCCACCTCATGGTGACACATCGGTTGAGACTATTCAACTCACTGTGGATTCCTGGCACAATATTTGGAAATACTACACTGGCCAATTGAGTGGGGCTTTCCTTAATCTACATAAAAATCAATGCAAATAGGAAACGACTGGATCTTTGAGACCCTCTACTTGAAATGGTATAGATTGTTTCCAATACAACCTGATGCTTGGGGTTGGGAATGGGGGATGGTTCCGCAGCAGGGAAACCCTCTGACGCACTGGATTCATTTGGCAGAGCTAAACAAGTTATCAGCTACATCCATACTCTGAGTCCAAATGCCACAGCTGTCATTGCCACTGAAAAGCTATTTTTACATTTATGCCCATATATATATCTTACATGCAACTAGAAGGGTCCAAGGTGGAATTTCACCTCTAACCTCTCCTCACAACGACGGCTCTGGGGGCTATGAGCCCGAAGGCAAACTAGAAAGCAATTTGGCACTGTCCCCAGGCCACTTCTTCCTGAGTAGACAGCCTGGAGAAGAATAGGTAAGGTCTGGGTGACATTAAGTAAGCAAGGTACAGGGAAAAGAAGCTTCCTTAGGAGGCTAGGAATGCTGGCATCTCCGTGACAGGGGTCCTGTTAGCATCGAAGACCCAGAAAGTGAAGATGTCACCCATAGGTCCAACTACCTCGGACCCAGATCGTCTCACTTCATCCCCAGCTCTGAGAAGCCTCAGCTGTGGCGCATGCGCACTGAGCCACACCCGCTCCCCACGGAGCCCTGCGCCTCTGCCCGGCTTTGGCAGCTGCTCTGGATTACTCAGCAACGCCCCCCTCCACCATCACCTACCCCCGCCCCTGCAACTCCGACGCCGGCGGCGCCCAGGCCCCTTTCACAAGGTGCAAGTGCCCCCGGGGATCATCCAGACCTCCCTTTCTCCCTCTGCCCCCAGGGGCCCCATCTCCCCGCCTCCCGGGTCCTCGAGCCGCTCAGCCACTCTCGCTGCACCCTCACCGGCATCTTACCCAACACAATGGGAGCGAGGCGGGAGAGGGCCGCGGGGGCCAGGCCGGTGAGCCCTCCGTGCCGGCAATCCGGTTTCGCGGCGACACCGTCACCGCTCCTGCCGCCTCCTCGTCCTCAACGGGGCGGCAAGTGCAGCTTGGACCTCGGTGGCCTGACAGCTGCCGCTCGCGCCCGCCGCTGCCGCCGCGCAGCGTCTCGCGCCCGCGCCCGCCAGAGGAGGGGGCGGGGCCCGCGCCGCCTCCTATCGCCCCTTTCCCGGCGTGGAGGACCCGGGGTAGCCGCCTCCCGCCGTCGCGGGTAGGGAGCACTCTCTGGCTCGCTCACACTTCTTTCAGGCTCAGTGGCCAACCCTGGTTTCCCTTTGTCCTCCTTCCCTCCCATCGCGGATCAGTAGGCACAGCGACAATGGACCCACAAACATTGCTCTGCCACTTAGCTCATCCATAGCCACAGCCCCATTTCTGGCAATTACCTTCGACCTCCTGCACAACTTGGCGACTAAACCATCACCTACCTCATTTACCCTACCTTCAAACCCACTGCTTTTCTCAAGAGGATAGCACATACACTTAATTATTCTTGTTTAAAATAATTCAGGGAAATACATAATCACGACACATTACTAGGCCCTGTAGCTGGCTACTGCTCATGAAATTCTCATGGCAATCCAAAAGGAAAGGTTCTCATCTGTAGCTCAGGCATAGAAAGCACACTGCCCTTTACCCTTACAGGTTACCATTCTGGAGGGCCACCCTGAGAGTTCCACCTGAGGTTCCTGAGAGTTCCACCTGAGGTTCCCAGAAACGTTACTGGGGTAGAATGCAGTGTTCCAATTGGGCCTATCCACCTACCCAATCACTTCTTTTTGTCTCCTGTGCCCCTCTGGTGTTGTGCTGTACTGTGCTTAGTCACTCAGTTGTGTCTGACTCCTTGTGACTCCATGGACTGTAACCTGCCAGGCTCTTCTGTCTATGAGGATTCTTCAGGCAAGTTTACTGGAGTGAGTTGCCATGCCCTCCTCCAGGGGATCTTCCTGACTCAGGGATCCAACCCAGGTCTCCCACATTGCAGGCGGATTCTTTATTGACTGAGCCACCAGGGATGCCCGTTCCCCTCTGGTACCTCCAACTAATTTGTGATTTTTTTTTTCACCTGAAATCAAAGGAGTATGGAGCTTCTGGGGTCATTTAGCCTGCATTCCATCTTTGTCAAGCAGATTCATCTCTGAAGCTTCCCCGTTGCCTGATAATCTGTCCCTAATGTGGCACTACACCTCATTCTCCATGTGCTCCCCCAGAGCCTTCAGGCACCCTCCCTCTAGGAAGGCCACACTCTCTCTACCTCTTCCCAAGTTAATCACTCAGTTGAGCCCATAGACCCCAGCTTAAATATCCCTTCCTCAGGGTAACATTTCTCAACCCCAGAATAGAAAAAGTACTCCAATTTATTCTCTTGTAGTCTCCAGTATAGCCTGCTGTACTTTTCTTTGTAATACTTTGCAGTTTATGATGAGTTTTTTTTAACTTTAAAATTTTAATTGGCATATAGTTTATATACAATATTGTATAAGTTACAGGTGTACAACATAGTGATTCACAATTTTATACTCCATTTAGAGTTATTATAAAATACTGGTTAAATTCCCCATATTGTACAATATATTCTTGTAGCTTATTTTATACATAATAGTTGCATCTCTTAGTCCCTTACCCCTATCTTGGCGCTTCCCCCTTCCCTCTCCCCACTGGTAACCAATACTATGTTCTCTTTATCTGTGTGTCTGTTTCTTTTATTATATTCACTGGTTTGTTTTATTTTTTATATTCCACATATAAGTGATGTCATACGGTGTTTGTCTGTCTCTGTCTGACATTTCACTTAGCATAATACCCTCCAAGTCCATCCATGTGTGGGTGCTCAGTTGCTTCAGTTGTGTCCAACTCTTTGCAAACCTACGGACTGTAGCCCACCAGGTTCCTTGGCCCATGGGATTTTCCAGGCAAGAATACTAGACTTGGTTGTCATGCCCTTCTCCAAGGGTGCATGCATCTTTTCAAATTAGTATTTTCATTTTTTTCGGATATATGCCCAGGAGTGGAATTGCTAGGTCATATGATAGTTATATTTTTAGTTTTTTGAGAAACCTCCATACTGTTTTCCACAGTGGCTGCACCAATTTACATTCCCACCAACAATGGATGAGGGTTCCCTTTTCTCCACATCTTTGCCAATATTTGTCATTTGTATTCTTTTTGATGATAGCCATTCTGTCAGGTATGACCCATATCAAATCCCTTATGATTATACAGTGGAAGTGAGAAATAGATTTAAGGGTCTAGATCTGATAGACAGAGTGCCTGATGAACTATGGATGGAAGTTCATGACATTGTACAGGAGACAGGGATCAAGAGCATCCCCATGGAAAAGAAATGCAAAAAAGCAAAATGGGTGTCTGGGGAGGCCTTACAAATAGCTGTGAAAAGAAGAGAAGCAAAAAGCAAAGGAGAAAAGGAAAGATATAAGCATCTGAATGCAGAGTTCCAAAGAATAGCAAGGAGATATAAGAAAGCCTTCATCAGCGATCAATGCAAAGAAATAGAAGAAAACAACAGAATGGGAAAGACCAGAGATCTCTTCAAGAAAATTAGAGATACCAAGGGAACATTTCATGCAAAGATGGGCTCAATAAAAGACATAAATGGTATGGACCTAACAGAAGCAGAAGATATTAAGAAGAGGTGGCAAGAATACACAGAAGAACTGTACAAAAAAGATCTTCACGGCCAAGATAATCACAATGGTATGATCACTCACCTAGAGCCAGACATCCTGGAATGTAAAGTCAAGTTGGCCTTAGAAAGCATCACTACGAACAAAGCTAGTGGAGGTGATGGAATTCCAGTTGAGCTATTTCAAATCCTGAAAGACAATGCTGTGAAAGTGCTGCACTCAATATGCCAGCTAATTTGGAAAACTCAGCAGTGGCCACAGGACTGGAAAAGGTCAGTTTTCATTCCAATCCCAAAGAAAGGCAATGCCAAAGAATGCTCAAACTACCGCACAATTGCACTCATCTCACATGCTAGTAAAGTAATGCTCAAAATTCTCCAAGCCAGGCTTCAGGAATACATGAACCGTGAAGTTCCAGATGTTCAAGCTGGTTTTAGAAAAGGCAGAGGAACCAGAGATCAAATTGCCAACATCTGCTGGATCATGGAAAAGGCAAGAGAGTTCCAGAAAAACATCTATTTCTGCTTTATTGACTATGCCAAAGCCTTTGACTATGTGGATCACAATAAACTGTGGAAAATTCTGAAAGAGATGGGAATACCAGACCACCTGACCTGCCTCTTATGAAACCTATATGCAGGTCAGGAAGCAACAGCTAGACCTGGACATGGAACAACAGACTGGTTCCAAATAAGAAAAGGAGTACGTCAAGGCTGTATATTGTCACCCTGCTTATTTAACTTATATGCAGAGTACATCATGAGAAATGCTGGGCTGGAAGAAGCACAAGCTGGAATCAAGGTTGCCAGGAGAAATCTCAATAACCTCAGATATGCAGATACCACCACCCTGTGGCAGAAAGTGAAGAGGAACTAAAGAGACTCTTGATGAAAGTGAAAGAGGAGAGTGAAAAAGTTGGCTTAAAGCTCAACATTCAGAAAACTAAGATCATGGCATCTGGTCCCATTACTTCATGGCAAATAGATGGGGAAACAGTGGAAACAGTGACTGACTTTATTTTTCTGGGCTCCAAAATCACTGCAGATGATGATTGCAGCCATGAAATTAAAAGACACTTACTCCTTGGAAGGAAAGTTATGACCAACCTAGATAGCATATTCAAAAGCAGAGACATTAGTTTGTCAACAAAGGTCTGTCTAGTCAAGGCTATGGTTTTTCCTGTGGTCATGTATGGATGTGAGAGTTGGACTTTGAAGAAGGCTGAGCGCCAAAGAATTGATGCTTTTGAACTGTGGTGTTGGAGAAGACTCTTGAGAGTCCCTTGGACTGCAAGGAGATCCAATCAGTCCATTCTAAAGGAGATCCATCCTGGGTGTTCTTTGGAAGGAATGACGCTAAAGCTGAAACTCCAGTACTTTGGCCACCTCATGGGAAGAGTTGACTCATTGGAAAAGCCTCTGATGCTGGGAGGGATTGGGGGCAGGAGGAGAAGAGGATGACAGAGGATGAGATGGCTGGATGGCATCACCAACTCGATGGACGTGAGTTTGAGTGAACTCCAGGAGTTGGTGATGGACAGGGAGGCCTGGTGTGCTGTAGTTCATGGGGTCACAAAGAGTTGGACACAACTGAGTGACTGAACTGAACTGATTCTGATAGGTGTGACATGATATCTCATTGTGGTTCTAATTTGTATTTCTTTGACAATTAATGATATTGAGCATCTTTTCATGTGCTTGTTGGTCACCTAAATGTCCACTTTGTAAAAATGTTTATTCAGGACTTCTGGCCATTTTTGGATTGGGTTACTTGATTTTTTTCTGTTGAGTTGTATGAGCTGTTTATATATTTTGGATATTAACCCCTTATCAGTCATATCATTTGCAAATGTTGTCTCTCATTCAGTAGGTTGTCTTTATGAGGAGATATTTAAGTGTATAATTATTTATTTGATACCTGCCTTCCTCCACTGGGCTTCCCTTGTAGCTCAGTCAGTAAAGAATCTGCCTGCAGTACAGGAGACCCGGGTTCGATCCCTGGGTTGGGAAGATCCCCTGGAGAGGGAAATGGCAGCCCACTCCAGTCTCCTTGCCTGGAAAATATCATGGACAGAGGAGCCTGGTGGGCTGCAGTCCATGGGGTCGCAAAGAGTCGGGCACAACTGAGCAACTAACACTTCCTCCAGTAAACTATATTGCACTATAAACTATATTGCACTATAAAGTCAAGAACTGTGACTATGTAGATTCACCATCATATCTGCAGAGCCTAGGGCAATGCTTGTTATATAGGACATGCTCAGAAAATATTTGTTGAATATGAATGTTGTTTCATCAATAGTTATTGTTAAAAAGAAAATGAATGTACTAACTGAATTCCTTGTGCTCCTACTTAAATCAGTCCTGCTCCCTATACAAGCACACTGAAACACTCTTCTGTTGAAGAAGTGCTCACAGTCCTTTAAAGCAATTGCTTTATTCACACATTCTTATCTGTAATATTAATGAAAGAGAACTTTTCAGCATAGGCCCCAATGTATGTATATGTATTTATAGATTTTATACATGTACTACTGTTCATATCTACTTTATATATTCATTATAATACATATACAGTGAAAATATTCCAACACAGAAAATTGAAAAGAATAACAAAAAAATTGTTGGTGTCCCAATGCTTTCTTTCTGCACTGTATTGAACTGTTCGGTGAACTGCTCAAAATAACAGTCCTTCATATTTGAGCAGAGAAGGCAATGGCACCCCACTCCAGTACTCTTGCCTGGAAAATCCCATGGATGGAGGAGCCTGGTAGGCTGCAGTCCATGGGGTTGCTAAGAGTCGGATATGACTGAGTGACTTCACTTTCACTTTTCACTTTGATGCATTGGAGAAGGCGATGGCACCCCACTCCAGTACTCTTGCCTGGAAAATCCCAGAGACGGGGGAGCCTGGTGGGCTGCCATCTGTGGGGTTGCACAGAGTCAGACACGACTGAAGCGACTTAGCAGCAGCAGCAGCAGCATATTTGAGTCTCTCATCTTTATGGGAATCTAGTTTATCTTTGTTCTTTTCTCACAGATGCTATTTTCCAACAGTTTAATTATATCTGAAAATCCCAACCCAACCTATTTGCAAATTTTACAGGCCTTTTAATTTCTACAATTGGACACCCAGTTCTGTAGTCAGAAGCTCATAACTGCTGAAGACATTACATATTTGCAGAATGTTGGAATCCTTAGAGGGTAATTAATTAATCCTTAGGCTTAAGCAAAATCCTATGTTAGCCTGAAGTCTCCTAAACAAATCCAATATTAAAAGAGTCTCTAGAGACTATTTGAAAAGCAACTACCATCCACATAGAATAGAAGAAACATGATTACCACTAATCATGAGGGAACAGCACAAAGCAGATAGCTCAAAGTTTCAAAGTTACAGCTGTGGGTTTTGGGACTCTCAGACTGGACTATTCCAAATGATCCATCATTGAGATCTGTCAAACTATGCCCTCCATCAGTGATGCTTCCATGCATAATGAAATAATATAATCCTATCTTTGTAGCATAGTTACACACACATACACACACACACATACACAACTTTTCTATCAAAACTACAATCATACTGTAGTTGGTAGATTGAAGACTAAAGCAAAATTGTCTCTAAATACTGAAGAAAAGGTTACCTTTGGAGAGTGACACACACATGCAAAAATCAGCATTCAGTGTATGAAATCTATTTCATCCAAAAGCGCCCAATCCTGATTCAGTTTTAAATACATTGATATGGGCTTAAAGAAGACATACTTTGAATGTGATTAGTGTAACAGAAAAGCCTGATGTTGTGTCCATAACGTGCTTATGAACAAAAGAGTTTCATGAAGGGGTCAAATCATACTATTTCTCTTCCTGGAGAGTCACAATGCATATTAGAACACTAAAGGGTGTTGAAATCTTGCAAAGAAGAAAGCATTTTTTGAAAACAAAACTTTTGAGACCACAAATCCATTTTGTTTATTGAACAACTGTTAACAGGACTAATATACTTCAAAATCCAAGTTGGCAACTACTGTATTAATTGTACAAAGTTGTAATGTGGTAACAAAACATTAGTAGTAATAGTAGTGTAGTCGTTGAGTTGTGTCTGACTCTTTGTGACCCCATGAACTGTAGCCTGCCAGGCTTCTCTGTCCTTGGGACTCTCCAGGCAAGAATACTAGGGTGGGTTGCCATTCCCTTCTCCAGGGGATCTTACCGGCCCAGGGATTGAACCCATGTCTCCTGCGTTGCAGGCAGATTCTTTACCATCTGAGCCACCAGGGTTGCCCTAACAGAACATTGGTTTGCCTTAAATATGGATGGTAGTATATATCATCTTGCTTGGCCACCTAGATTGATTTATAGTGGCTTCCTGGATACTTGTGCTATGAAAGATTCTAAGGTGCATATAGCTGAGTATAAAAGAGTGATTAGTTAGTGGTGACTACCATAGATGAGGCAATGTGTTTGCCATCCTTGGCCTAGAGTATTTACATGGCAGCTATACATTCCAGATTTCCAGATACATCCAATTTTAAGCATTTTCTTCTGTTGTTCCCATATTTGCAATACTTATGGGACCATCTGATGTTTTATTCAGAAAATATAGTAACATAGATTGTAAAAGGAAACTGGGATATAAGAATTTGTCAATATTTACCTATCATTTGTCCAAAAGCAAGTCACTGGATCTGGTGACACAGTAAAATTTTTATCACTTGGCATGTGAATAATCTTGCAGAATTGGAATGTTTTGCCAGGTTTTCCATAGCCTGAAGGAAGGATCTGTGAAGATAATCCAATTATTGAAAACATTAGTATGAACTCAGTATTATTATTTTTAAACTGTATGTATTTTCAAGCTCTGCTCACTAAAAACATTTCAAAACAATGTAAATGCTAAAGAGCACCACTAGTGCCCAGATTGAGATTCTAAATTTCATTTACCAATGAAAGGAATCAGGGTTTCTTAGAGAAATGGCTGATTCTAGGTCTGCGGCAAGATATGTCCAATGAACTTGGAATATCTTGCCACACCAGATAGCAAAGAAGTTATGGAGGCTGTGAGATACTAGAAAATATGTTTTGGCCTCTGTTCCTAGTTCCTGGAACAGAACGCCTAAAGCCATTGTAAATTCTTGAGTGGTAAGAATGCTATCTTTCGTTCTAATATTTGGTCTTTGACCCTGGTTCCTGAATAGGCTCCTAAATCCCTTAGAATTTATTGAGTGATTGGAGTATCTTTTGTTCTAATGAGGCAACTCTGGGTGGGTTCTTGTATAGCTCCTGGATGGGGGCTGATCTCCAGAAAGACCAAGCTATAACTAGAAGCTTGGAGTATCAGCCCCATCCTCCACTTCTCTAGAGATGGGAGAGGGACTAGAAATGGAGTTAGTAACTGATCATGCTTATGTAAAGAAGCATCCATAAAAATACCCCAAATTACGGGGTTTGGTGGTCTTCCAGGTTGATGAACACATCCACATATGGGAGAGTAATGCACTCCAACTCCACAGGGACAGAGCTCCTCCGTTCAGGAGCCTCCCAGACCTTGCCTTATGTATCTCTTCTTCTGACTGTTCACTGTATCTTTTTTTTTTTTTTAATCATATCCTCAAATTTAAACTGGTAAACTTAAGTGTTCCCCTGAGTCCTATGAGCTGCTCTAACAAATAATAAAATTCAATGAGGAGGAGGTCATGGGAACCTCTATTTTATAGCTGATTGGTCAGAAACAGACAACAGTCTGGACTTATGATTGGCTTTTTCCCTATACAGGTACACTACTAAGGTTGTGCCAAAAGGACTTAGGAGCCAAACCGAAGAGAGTCTCACTGGCCAACATGAAGCAATTTGAGCATCAGTAAACACAATAATTGGCTTCCGGGTGGTATAGTGGTAAATAATCCACCTGCCATTTCAGAAGATGCAAGAGATGCAGGTTTGATCCCTGGGTTGGGTAGATCCCCTGGAGTAGGAAATGACAATCCATTCCAGTATTCTTGCCTTGGAAATCCCATGGACAGAGGAGCCTGGCAGGCTACAGTCCATGAGGTTGCAAAGAGTCAGTCAGACACGACTGACCATGCATAGTACAGCAGTAAACACTAACTACAGTGGATTGTAATGTATCAAATGTGTTTACATGAATGAATTCAGGATGATGCTTAAAAATGTAACTGGTCAAAAAATGTCAACAAAAAACTGGTCAACTTGGAGAAAGTTATTAAACCAGCTCATTATTTTAAAACTGGTAAACAAAATAAAGAATCTAATGTTTAACCTGCCTTTCTAATATACATTCTTTCTCTGTGAAACCAAATAGTTCATTAGAAAGTGTTTCAGTAGAAGATTTCCACCTAATAAATTAAGAAAGAATAATAGAATTTTACAATGGCTAATGAATTAATGGACCTAGGCAGTAATCATCAGTGTCTGCTAATATTAAGAGTAATATCCAAATATCTGACTCAATGGAAAGACAAAGCAGTGTCTACGAAGTATTTTTGCTAAAAAATAAAATTTGATCAAGCCTTTAGATATAATTATGAATTTTTAGGAAAAAGAACAAAGATGTTAAATAACATCACAAGAATGTAAGCAAGAACGTGTAAAACAAGTTTAGAGTCAGGATGTTGGAAAGGGGAGCTCTACAGAAAACAGGATGGTTTCTTCAACAAATAAATTGCAAGAGAGAATCTGAAAATTGTATTTAGGAGTAATTTTAAAAAGAAGTGCAAAACTCATACTTCTAAAAACAACAAATGTTGAAAGAAATCAAAAAGATCTAAATAAATGGAAAGACCTCCAATGTTTGTGGATCAGAAGACATAATATTAATAAGATGGTTATACTCTCCAAATTGACTACAAATTCAGTGCAATCCCTATCAGAATTCCTGCTGGTGTTCTACAGCTATTTACAAGCAGTTCCTAAAATCCATATGAAAATGTTGTAAGTTTACAATTTATTCACTGGCTATCATGAGTTTGGTTAGTATCTATCAGTCTCCTTTCAGGTTCTAGAACCTGGAAAACTAAGGGTACTACCCACATCTTGCCTGTTCACTGCAGCCGTTTTACCTTTTGAAGTTCCCCTTATATAGAAAACTCACTTCCCCCTGCTATCTTCAGAATTCAATATATAGACTCTTGGTTTTGGCAGGGCTATTAGATAGACTGATTGAATCCACTGATTCCCAAACTTAGCTGCACATCAACATCACTTAGAGGAATTAACAAAAGTATTGATTTCAAGTCCCTGACTTTGAAAGCTCTGCAGTGGGGCCCTCAAATGTATGTTTTTAATAAGTTCCCTGTGTGATTATGATAAGCTGGCCCACACACAAGTATTTAGGAACCATGAACATTTTCCAGCCTCTCACCTATATGACTTTACAACCAACTCAATCCATTATTTAGACAGTTTACTTTGCTAGAAAGTTCTTTCGTATGAAGTGATGGGATTTGCAACCTGTGTGTGTGTGTATGTGTGTGTGTGTGTGTGTGTGTGCGTGCATGCTAAGTCACTTCAGTCGTGTCTGACTCTTTGCAGCCCTCTGGATTGTTGGCCACCAGTCGCCTCTGTCCATGGAATTCTCCAGGCAAGAATACCAGAGTGGGTAGCCATACCCTCCTCCAGGGGATATTCCCGACCCAATAACTGAAGTCATATCTTTTACAGCTCCTGCATTGGCAGAAGGGTTTTTATTTTGTTTTGTTTTTTACCACTAACGCCACCTGGGAAGCCCCTGAAACCTCTAACTCTCCTTATTTGGGTACTAGTTCTGACCTCAGAGATGTCAGTAGGTTTCTTAGAAGTGTTTCCTAATTGAAGGGAAAGTAAAATCAGAAATATAAGTTCCCCCTTTGATGATGGTGAGTCAGATCAGATCAGATCAGTCACTCAGTCATGTCCGACTCTTTTCGACGCCATGAATCACAGCATGCCAGGCCTCCCTGTCCATCACCAACTCCTGGAGTTCACTGAGACTCATGTCCATCGAGTCAGTGATGCCATCAAGTCCATCTGATCCTCTGTCGTCCCCTTCTCCTCCTGCCCCCAATCCCTCCCAGCATCAGGGTCTTTTCCAATGAGTCAGCTCTTCGCATGAGGTGGCCAAAGTACTGGAGTTTCAGCTTTAGCATCGTTCCTTCCAAAGAACACCCAGGGCTGATCTCCTTCAGAATGGACTGGTTGGATCTCCTTGCAGTCCAAGGGACTCTCAAGAGTCTTCTCCAACACCACAGTTCAAAAGCATCAATTCTTCGGCGCTCAGCCTTCTTCACAGTCCAACTCTCACATCCATACATGACCACTGGAAAAACCATAGCCTTGACTAGACAGACCTTTGTTGGCAAAGTAATGTCTCTGCTTTTGAATATGCTATCTAGGTTGGTCATAACTTTCCTTCCAAGGAGTAAGTGTCTTTTAATTTCATGGCTGCAGTCACCATCTGTAGTGATTTTGGAGCCCAGAAAAATAAAGTCTGACACTGTTTCCACTGTTTCCCCATCTATTTGCCATGAAGTGGTGGGACCAGATGCCATGATCTTCATTTTCTGAATGTTGAGCGTTAAGCCAACTTTTTCACTCTCCTCTTTCACTTTCACCAAGAGGCTTTTTAGTTCCTCTTCACTTTCTGCCATAAGGGTGATGTCATCTGCATATCTGAGGTTATTGATATTTCTCCCCGCAATCTTGATTCCAGCTTGTGTTTCTTCCAGTCCAGCGTTTCTCATGATGTACTCTGCATATAAGTTAAATAAACAGGGTGACAATATACAGCCTTGACGAACTCCTTTTCCTATTTGGAATCAGTCTGTTGTTCCATGTCCAGTTCTAACTGTTGCTTCCTGACCTGCATACAAATTTCTCAAGAGGCAGGTCAGGTGGTCTGGTATTCCCATCTCTTTCAGAATTTTCCACAGTTTATTGTGATCCACACAGAAAGGCTTTGGCATAGTCAATAAAGCAGAAATAGATGTTTTTCTGGAGCTCTCTTGCTTTTTCCATGATCCAGCGGGTGTCGGCAATTTGATCTCGGGGTTCCTCTGCCTTTTCTAAAACCAGCTTGAACATCAGGAAGTTCACAGTTCACATATTAGTAGCTTCTAAAAATAAGTTGCTTGTCAGCAAAAGAAAAAACATTCAAGGTGGATACAATGTTCAGCATCTCTGTGCAAAAGCTTATTATTCTCTAAAATATCCAAACTTTCTTTTTAAAAAGATATATCGTGTTCTTGGATTAGAGGATTAATATTGTGAAAATGACTGTACTACCCAAAGCAATCTATAGATTCAATGCAATCCCTATCAAACTACCAATGGAATTTTTCACAGAACTAGAACAACTAACTTCCAAATTTGTATGGATACACAAAATACCCCATGTAGCCAAAGCACTCTTGAGAAAGAAGAATGGAGCTGGAGGAATCAACCTTCCTGATTTCGGACTATAATACAATACTACAGTCGGGACTGGCACAAAAATAGAAATATAGTCCAATGGAATAAGATAAAAAGCTCAGAGATAAATCCATGCACCTATAGGCACCTTATCTTTGACAAAGGAGGCAAATATAAACCATGGAGAAAAGACACTCTCTTCAGTAAATGGTGCTGGGAAAACTGGGTAGTAATGTGTAAAGAATGAAATTAGAACACTTTCTAACTCCATATGCAAAAAAAACTCATAATGGATTAAAGACCTAAATGTAAGACCAGAAACTATAAACCTTTTAGAGGAAAACATCGGCAGAGCATTCTTTGACATAAACCACAGCAAGAACCTCTATGAGCCACATCCTAAAGTAATGGAAATAAAAACAAAAATAAATGGGACCTAATTAGACTTAAAAGCTTTTGCACAATGAAGGAAACTATAAGCAAGGTGAAAAGACAGCTCTCAGAATGAGAGAAAATAATAGCAACTGAAGCAACTGACAAAGCACTAATCTCCAAAATACACAAGCAGCTCATGAAGCTCAATACCAGAAAAACAAACAACCCAATCAAAAAGTGGGCAGAAGACTTAGACAGACATTTCTCTAAAGATGACCTACAGATGGCTAATCAACAAATGAAAAGAACTCAACATCTCTCATTATTAGGGAAATGCAAATCAAAACTACAATGGTGTATCATCTTACACCAGTCAGAATTAGTCAGTTCAGTCGCTCAGTCCTGTCTGACTCTGCAACCCCATGGACTGCAGCAAGCCAGGCTTCCTTGTCCATCACCAATGCCTGGAGCTTACTCAAACTCGGGTTCATTGAGTTGGTGATGCCATCCAATCATCTCATCTTCTGTTGTCCCCTTCACCTCCTGCCTTCAATCTTTCTCAGCATCAGGATCTTTTCCAGTGAACTGGTTCTTAGCATCAGGTGGCCAAAGTATTGGAGCTTCAGCTTCAACATCAGTCCTTCTGATGAATATTCAGGACTGATTTCCTTTAGGACGGACTGGTTGAATCTCCTTGCAGTCCAAGGGACTCTCAAGAATCTCCTCCAACACCATAGTTCAAAAGCATCAATTCTTCGGTGCTAAGCTTTCTTTCTGATCCAACTATCACATCCATATGTGACTACTGAAAAAACCATAGCTTTGGCTAGACGGACTTTTGCTGGCAAAGTAGTGTCTCTGCTTTTTAATATGCTGTCTAGGTTAGTCATAGCTTTTCTTCCAAGGAGCAAGCGTCTTTTATTTTCATGGCAGCAGTCACCGTTCACAGTGATTTTGGAGCCCCCCAAAATAAAGTCTCTCATTGTTTCCATTGCTTCCCTGTCTATTTGCCATGAAGTGATGGGACCAGATGCCATGATCCTAGCTTTTTGAATGTTGAGTTTTAAGCCAATTTTTTTCACTCTCCTCTTTCACTTTTATCAAGAGGCTCTTCAGTTCTTCATTTTCTGCCATAAGGGTGGTGTCATCTGCATATCTGAGGTTATTGACATTTCTCCTGCCAATCTTGATTCCAGCTTGTGCTTCATGCAGCATGGCATTTAGCATGATGTACTCTGCAGCAAGCAGGGTAACAATATACAGCCTTGACATACACCTTTCCTGATTTGGAACCAGTCTGCTGTTCCATGTCCAGTTCTGACTGTTGCTTTCTGACCTGCATATAGGTTTCTCAAGAGGCAGGTCAGGTGGTCTGGTATTCCCATCTCTTTCAGAATTTTCCACAGTTTATTGTGATCCACACAGTCAAAGGCTTTGGTATAGTCAATAAAGCAGAAATAGATGTTTTTCTGGAACTCCATTGTTTTTTCAGTGATCCAATAGATGTTGACAATTTGATTTCTGGTTCCTCTGCCTTTTCTAAAACCAGCTTGAACGTCTGGAAGTTCACAGTTCATGTACTGTTGAAGCCTTGCCTGGACAATTTTGAGCATTACTTAGCTAGTGTGTGAGATGAGTGCAATTGTGCGGTAGTTTGAACATTCTTTGGCATTGCCTTTCTTTGGGATTGGAATGAAAACTGACCTTTTCCAGTCCTGTGGCCACTGCTGAGTTTTCCCAATTTGCTGGCATGTTGAGCACTTTCACAGCATCATCTTTTAGGACTTGAAATAGTTAAGCTGAAATTCTATCACCTCCACTAACTTTGTTCATAGTGATGCTTCCTAAGGCCCATTTGACTTGGCATGTCAGAATGTCCTGCTCTAGGTGAGTGATCACACCATTGTGGTTATCTGGGTCATAAAGATCTTTTCTGTATAGTTCTTCTGTGTATTCTTACCACTCTTTTTAATATCTTCTGCTTCTGTTAGGTCCATACTGTTTCTGTCCTTTATTGTGTTCACCTTTGCATGAAATGTTTCCTTGGTATCTCTAGTTTTCTTGAAGAGATCTTTTTGGCCATCATCAAAAAGTTTATGAATAATAAATGCTGGAGAGGATGTGGAGAAAAGGGCACCCTCTTGTACTGTTGGTGGTAATGCAAATTGATATAGCACTATGGAAATTCCTTAAAAAACTAGGAATAAAACTACTATTGTTTTTGTTCAATCACCCAGTCATGTCTGTCTCTTTGCTACCCTGTGGACCACAGCAGACCTCCTTGTCCCTCACCATCTCCAGGAGTTTCTCTAAGTTCATGTTCATTGCATTGGTGATGCCGTCTAGTCATCTTGTCCTCTGACACCCTCTTCTCCTTCTGTTCTCAATCTTTTCCAGCATCAGGAACTTTTCCAATGAGTCATCTATTTGCATCAGATGACCAAAATACTGGAGCTTCAACTTCAGTGTCAGTTCTTCCAGTGAATATTCAGGGTTTATCTCTGTTGGATCATCAAAAAAGCAAGCGAGTTCCAGAAAAACATCTACTTCTGCTTTATTGACTATGCCAAAGCCCTTGACTGTGTGAATCACAATAAACTGTGGGAAATTCTTCAAGAAATGGGAATACCAGACCACCTGACCTGCCTCTTGAGAAATCTGTATGCATATCAAGAAGCAGCAGTTAGAACTGGATGTGGAACAAGAAACTGGTTCCAAATCATGAAAGGAGTAGGTCAAGGCTATATATTGTCACCCTGCTTATTTAACTTATATGCAGAGTACATCATGCGAAATGTCAGGCTGGATGAAGCACAAGCTGGAATCAAGATTGGCAGGAGAAATGTCAATAACCTCAGATATGGAGATGACACCACCTTTATGGCAGAAAGTGAAGAACTGAAGAGCCTCTTAATGAAAGTGAAAGAGGAGAGTGAAAAAGCTGGCTTAAAACTCAACATTCAGAAAATGACGATCATGGCATCCAGTCCCATTACTTCATGGTAAATAGATGGGGAAACAATGGAAACAGTGAGAGACTTTACTTTTGGGGGCTCCAAAATCACTGTAGGTGGTGACTGCAGCCATGAAAATAAAAGATGCTTGCTCCTTTGAAGACAAGCTATGGCCAACCTGGACAGCATATTAAAAAGCAGATACATTACCTTGCCAGCAAAGGTCCATCTAGTCAGAGCTATGGTTTTTCCAGTAGTCACATATGGATGTGAGAGTTGGACTATAAGGAAAGCTGAGTGGCGAAGAATTGATGCTTTTGAACTGTGGTGTTTGAGAAGACTCTTGAGAGTCCCTTGGACAGGAAGGAGAGCCAACCAGTCCATCCTAAAGGAAATCAGTCCTGAATATTCATTGGAAGGACTGATGCTGAAGCTGAAGCTCCAATACTTTGGCTACCTGATGGGAAGAACTGACTCATTTGAAAATACCCTGATTCTGGGAAAGATTGAAGGTGGGAGGAGAAGGGGACGACAGAGGATGAGATGGTTGGATGGCATCACCAATTCTATGGACATGAGTTTGAGCAAGCGCCAAGAGTTGGTGATGGACAGGGAGGCCTGCCATGCTGCAGTCCATGGGGTTGCAAAGAGGCAGACAGGACTGAGCAACTGAACTATACTGAACTGATCTCCCTTAAGACTGGCTGGTTTGATCTGAGGAGAGAATGGTATACCACCCTAGTATACGTGCCATGAGAACCTCTTGAACTGTATAAAAGGCCCCAAACTACCTTATGACCCAACAATCCCACTACATAGCATATACTCTGAAGAAACCATAATTAAAAAAGATATATGTACCCCAATGTTCATTGCAGCACTATTTACAAAAGTTTGGACATTGAAGCAGCCTAGACGTCCATTGACAGAAGAATGAATAAAGAAGTTGTGATATATATACACAATGGACTATTACTCACCCATTAAAAGTGATATATTTGAGTTGGTTCTAATGATGTGGATGAACCGAGAGCCTATTATATGGAGTGAAGTAAATCAGAAAGAGAAAGTAAAATATTGTATATTAATGCATATATATGCAATCTAGAAAGATGGTACTGATGAACCTATCTACAGGGAAGCAATGCAGATGCAGACATTCCTATAAAAGTATGGTGACTAGACAGGAAATAAATGCAAATATGCTTTGTCTACATTTGTAATGTTAACAGTCATTTCTGAAAATGGTTGATCTGTTTTGTTGTATCAGTGTTTATTATGTTTCATTTTTGGACATTTCTCCCATTTGTCAGAGTCACAAAAAATTCTTACTATGTATTTTAAGAGGCTCAGTTCAGTTCAGTTCAATTCCTCAGTCGTGTCCGACTCTTTGCGACCCCATGAATTGCAGCACGCCAGGCCTCCCTGTCCATCACCACTAGCCTCATTTAATTTGGTTTCATTTGCAAATCTTGTGAACATGTTCTTGATTACATAATTCAGGTAATTAATTCATCCATCTATTCTGCAAATATACTTGCCTACTCTGTATCTAGCCTTGCTCTAGAATGTAGGAGTCTGGCAGTGAGCAAAAACAGTCATAATATCTGGTCTCATGAATTACAATGTAGTAGATAAAAATCTAAATGCTATAGTCATGTTGAAAGATGTGCTGGCAGTTTCTTACAAAACTAAAAATACCTTTACCATCTTATCCAGCAGTTATACTCCTTGGCATTTATCCAAAGGAGTGGAAAACTTATCTCCGCACAAAAACCTGAACACTAATGTTTATAGCAGCTTTGTTTACAATTCCTAAGACTTAGAAGCAACCAAGATGTCCTTCAGTGCATGAATGTATAAATAAACTGTGTACATTCAAACAATGGAATATTATTCAATATTAAAAAGAAATGGGCTATCAAACCATAAAAAAACATGGAGGAACCTTAAACACGCATTACTATGTGAAAGTAGTCAATCTGAAAGGCTACATACTGTATCAGATCAGATCAGGTCAGATCAGTCGCTCAGTCATGTCCAACTCTTTGCAGCTCCATGAATCACAGCACCCCAGGCCTCCCTGTCCATCACCAACTCCCAGAGTTCACTGAGACTCACATTCTTCGAGTCAGTGATGCCATCCAGCCATCTCATCCTCTGTCATCCCCTTCTCCTCTTGCCCCCAACCCCTCCCAGCATCAGAGTCTTTTCCAATGAGTCAAGTTCCAACTATATGATATTCTGGAAAAGGAGAAGTATGGAGAACATTAAAAGGGTCACTGGTTGCCATGATTTTGGGGGGGCAGTGAAAAATACTTTGTATAATACCATAATGATGGATACATGCCATTATACAATTGTCCAAACTGATAGAATGAACGGCTCCAAGAGTGAACCCTAAGGTAAACTATGAACTTTGAATGATTATGATGTGTCAAAGTATGTTAATCAATTGTAACAAATGTACCTCTCTGTTGTGAGATGTTTATAATGGGGGAAGGCTATGCATGTGGGACAGAGGGTATACCTCTGTGCCTTCCCTAGTTTTTCTTGTGAACTTTGAATTATTTAAAAATAAAATCTTAATTAAAAAGTTTAAATATCTACATGCTATGATATGTATAGGATATCAACAGCATCAACAACATCCATTATTAGAGAGAGAAAGCTAGGACTGTCATATCTTGGATAGCTATGGAAATGCTTTAGAGGAGAATGGGCTCTGTTTACATGGAAAGTAATTCAGTATAAAAATTTGCCATTTTCTGGAAAAAACAAAGTTTTAATTCCCCATCAAGAAAAATATCTTCCATCTTATGTCAGTACAATAATCCACTCAAACATTCAGTTCCTACAGTAGAAAATACTATGTGTAGATCCTTCCCTATAGATAAACATCAATATCTATAGTACATCAAGAGAGGAATGGATAAAGAAGATGTGGTACATATACAAAATGGAATATTACTCAGCCATAAAAGGATGAAATAATGCCATTTCCAACAACATGAATGGACCTAGGGATTGTCATACTGAGTGAAGTAAATCAGAGAAGGAGACATATCGCATACTATCACTTATATGTGGACTAAAAAAAAAAAAGCTACAAATGAACTTATCTACAAAACAGAAATAAAGTTACAGGTGTAGAAAACTGGGGTGGGTAAGAGGGGGAAGGATAAATTGGAAGACTGACACACACATGACTCTAACATAAAATAGATAACCAATAAGAACTTACTGTGTAGCACAGGGAACTTCACTTGGTACTCTGTAATGGCCTATATGGGAAAAGAAAGTGAAAGTCACTCAGTTGTGTCAGACACTTTGCAACCCAGGCCAAAGAGTTGAATTCTCCAGGCCAGACTAGTGGAGTAGGTAGTCTTTCCGAATCTTCCCAACCCAGGAATCAAATCCAGGTCTCCTGCATTACAGGTGGATTCTTTACCAGCTGAGCCACAAGAGAAGCCCAAGAATACTGGGGTGGGCAGCCTATCCCTTCTCCAGTGGATCTTCCTGACCCAGGAATCGAACCAGGGTCTCCTGCATTGCAGGTGGATTCTTTACCAACTGAGCTATTAGGGGAAGTGCCTATATGGGAAAAGAATCTTAAAAAAAGTGGACATATGTATATATTTAAGGGATTCACTTTGCTCTACACCTGAAATTAACACAACATTGTAACAAATCAACTATACCTCAATAATTTTTTTTTAAACTGTATACTACATTAAAGCACAGACTGCAAGGAATGTCAAGGGATTCATGGCTATGTATTGTTGCAGCCTGGTGGAGCAGAGACCAGAACCTGCCCCATGACTCGAGGGTGCAGCAAACTGCGCCCTCGTGATTGTCCTAGTAAGCATGCCAAACGGACATTCTTGGGGAGGGACGTGCTCTCTGCTCCTCTTCACTGCCTACCCCTGCGTCTGTCTCCATGGAAACAAAACAAGATATTCTTGATCAACAGCAGAGCCTAGCTAATCACACTCCCTGGTATAGCTATTCCCCAATGATCTCATGTGACTTCTGCTAATAAAAGTGGAGGCTGAAAGGAGCCATTTTGTCTTCCTGCCATGGAGAGCAGGAGGGCCCCCTGACTCCCTGCTTGCCAAATTATACGTGCTCGTCTTTTCATTATGTGCTCACCCCCATTTCAGGTGTTTCTCACCCGCTGTGCTGGACACTGCAATATATAATGGAAGCTAGAGTAGTAAGGGTGAAATGTGTTTCTATAATTAATTGGAGGAAGCAGTTGACATCATGGAAAAAGCATGAGACCAGTTGTTAGCATGCCTGAGTCTTGATGCTGGTTGACTCTTATAGGATGTAGATGACCTCTGCTAACCTCTCAATCCTCAGTTTCTCCATTTATAAAACAAGGGTGACATTACCTACCCTGACATCATCATAAAGTTGTTAAATGTGATAATGTCCATGAAGCATTTTGGAAAATGAAAAGCAGTATCCAAATATATAAATTTCATACATTAATTAATTATTGAGGCTTTTAAAAATCAATTTATTTATTTTAATTGGAGGCTAATTACTTTATAATATTGTAGTGGTTTTTGCCATACATTGACATGAATCAGCCATGGGTGTACATGTTATTGAGTTTTAACCTGCACAGGGTAGGAAGAGGTTATTCTCTCTACAGTTCTGTAATTCTTTCATAAGAGAATTTTAGAGCGTTGATAACTACAGTTTGTATATTCCTTTAAAGTTTCAGAAGCTATTTTTTAAAAAAATCATGCCTCCTGAAAAAAAATCATGCCACCATAGGATGAAAAGAAGAATGGAGTTTTTGTGTTTTTTAGATGAATTTCAGTCAAGGGTAAAATAAACTGATGAAAGACCTCACCTCTTGAAATAGCTCTTGGTGCTGCTAAGTAGCATCAGACATGTCAAACTCGTTGCAACCCCATGGACTGTAGCCTGCCAAGCTCCTCTGTCCATATACTGGATTGCTGGGACGACCCAGAGGGATAGTACAGGGAGGGAGGAAGGAGGAGGGTTCAGGATGGGGAACACGTGTATACCTGTGGCGGATTCATATTGATATATGGCAAAACCAATACAATATTGTAAAGTTAAAAAAATAAAATAAAAAAATAGTGGGAAAAAAAAAAGAATACTGGATTGGGTTGCCATGCCCTCCTCCAGGGGATCTTCCCAACCCAGGGATGTGACCCTAGTCTCTTATGTCTCCTGCATTGGCAAGCAAGTTCTTTACCACTAGCGCTACCTGAGAAGCCTGAAACAGCTCTAACTGCAACTAAAGCAGTTTGTAGAAAAGGTATATGCTGTGATCTTCTTACTATTATTTCACATTGCTGTTGAATTACAATGCATTTCTTTGAAGCATTTTTAGGGCCTACATAAAGAGAAAGATCACATGAGTATTTTTTAAATTAAAAACAAAGTTAAAACAATATCACTAATTATGGGTGGACATCTGGGTAATACAGAAAGTACTGCAGGTAAGTCAGTTTATGGAAAAACTCAGTCATTAAAAAAAAAAAGAAAAGTCTCAATGTTTAGAGGGGACAATAAAACTCAACTACATTTATCTTCATGATTATATATTTTTAGTACTCGGAGTTATGATCTCTGTGTTCTTCCTGTTCACTTCAGTTCAGTTCAGTCACTCAGTTGTGTTCGACTCTTTGCAACCCCATGAATTGTGGCATGCCAGGCCTCCTTGTCCATCAACAACTCCCGGAGTTCACCCAAACTCATGTGCATCAAGTCGGTGATGTCATCCAGCCATCTCATCCTCTGCTGTCCCCTTTTCCTCCTGCCCCCAATCCCTCCCAGCATCAGAGTCTTTTCCAATGAGTCAACTCTTCACATCAGGTGGCCAAAGTATTGGATTTTCAGCTTCAGCATCAGTTCTTCCAAAGAACACCCAGGGCTGATCTCCTTCAGAATGGACTGGTTGGATCTCCTTGCAGTCCAAGGGACTCTCGAGAGTCTTCTCCAACACCACAGTTCAAAAGCATCAATTCTTCGGTGCTCAGCTTTCTTTATAGTCCAACTCTTACATCCATACATGACCACTGGAAAAACCATAGCCTTGAGTAAATGGACCTTTGTT
This sequence comes from Bos javanicus, assembly GCF_032452875.1. Lineage (NCBI taxonomy): Eukaryota > Metazoa > Chordata > Mammalia > Artiodactyla > Bovidae > Bos > Bos javanicus. The sequence goes on from NC_083897.1 coordinate 54,152,254, forward strand.
GGCAAAGTAATGTCTCTGCTTTTGAATATGCTATCTAGGTTCATCATAACTTTCCTTCTAGGAGTAAGTGTCTTTTAATTTCATGGCTGCAATCACCATCTGCAGTGATTTTGGAGCCCAAAAATAAAGTCTGACTCTGTTTCCACGGTTCACTTACAAAGTATCAGACAACAAACAGCATCAGTTCAGTTCAGTCGCTCAGTTTTGTCTGGCTCTTTACGACCCCATGGACTGCAGCACGCCAGGCTCCTCTGTCCATGGAATTTTCCAAGCAAGAATACTGGACTGGGTTGTCATTTCATACTCCAGGGGATCTTCCTGACCAAGTGGTCAAACCCACATCTTTTGCATCTCCTAAATTGGCAGGTGGATTCTTAACCACTATGCCGCCTGTGAAACTCCAGATCTACCCTCAGTTGTTTACAAATACTCTTTGCAACCCCATGGATGGTAGCAAGCCAGGCTTCCCTGTCCATCACCAACTCCCAAGGCTTACTCAAACTCATGTCCATAGAGTCAGTGCTGCCATTCAATTATCTCATCCTCTGTCATCCCCTTCTCCTCCCCTTCTCCTCACTTCTCCTCTCTTTCCCAGCAGCAGGGTCCTTTCCAATGAGTCAGTTCTTCACATCAGGTGGCCAAAGTATTGGAGTTTCAGCTTCAGCAACACTCCTTCCAATGAATATTCAGGACTAATTTCCTTTAGGATGGACTGGTTGGGTATCCTTGTAGTCCAAGGGACTCTCAAGAGTCTTCTCCAACACCACAGTTCAAAAGCATCAATTCTTCAGCACTCAGCTTTCTTTATAGTCCAACTCTCACATCCATACATGACAACTGGAAAAACCATAGCTTTGACTAGACAGAGCTTTTTTGGCAAAGTAATGTTTCTTCTTTTTAATATGCTGTTTGGTCATATTAATATGCTAGGTTGGTCATAGCTTTTCTTCCAGGGAGTAAGCATCTTTTAATTTCATGGCTGCAGTCACTGCCTGCAGTGATTTTGGAGCCGCCCAAAATAAAGTCTCTCTCTGTTTCCACTGTTTCCCCATCTATTTGCCATGAAGTAATGGGACCAGATGCCATGATCTTAGTTTTCTGAATGTTGAGTTTTAAGCCAACTTTTTCACTCTCCTCTTTCACTTTCATTAAGAGGCTCTTTAGTTGTTCACTTTCTGCCATAAGGGTGGTTTCATCTGCATATCTGAGGTTATTGATATTTCTCCCACCAATCTTGATTCCAGCTTGTGCTTCATCTAGTCCAGCATTTCGCATGATGTACTCTGGATATTAGTTAAATAAGCAGGTTGACAATATACAGCCTTGATGTACTCCTTTCTCAATTTGGAACCAGTCTGTTGTTCTGTGTCCAGTTCTAACTGTTGCATCTTGATCTTCATACAGATTTCTCAGGAGGCAGGTCAGGTGGTCTGGTATTCCCATCTCCTTCAGAATTTTACACAGTTTGTAGTGATCCACACTGTCAAAGGCTTTGGCATAGTGAATAACGCAGAAGTAGATGTTTTTCTGGAACTCTCTTGCTTTTTCGATGATCCAATGGATGTTGGCAATTTGATCTCTGGTTCCTCTGACTTTTCTAAAACCAGCTTGAACATCTTGAAGTTCATGGTCCATGTACTGTTGAAGCCTGGCTTGGAGAACTTTGAGCATTACTTTACTAGCATGTGAGAAGAGTGCAATTGTGCAGTAGTTTGAGCATTATTTGGCATTGCCTTTCTTTGGGATTGCAATGAAATCTGACTTTTTCCAGTCCTGTGGCCACTGCTGAGTTTTCCAAATTTGCTGGCATATTGAGAGCAGCACTTTCAAAGCATCATCTTTTAGGATTTGAAATAACTCAACTGGAATTCCATCATCTCCACTAGCTTTATTTGTAGTGATGCTTTCTAAGGCCCACTTGACTTCACATTCCAGGATGTCTGGCTCTAGGTGAGTGATCACACCATTGTGGTTATCTGGGTCATAAAGATCTTTTTTGTATAGTTCTTCTGTGTGTTCTTGCCACCTCTTCTTAATATCTTCTGCTTTTGTTAGGTCCATACTGTTTCTGTCCTTTATTGTTCCCATCAAAGAATTAGATCTGATAGAGTGCCTGAAGAACTATGGATGGAGGTTTATGACATTGTACAGGAGGCAGTGATCAAGACCATCCCCAAGAAAAGAAACGCAAAAAGGCAAAATGGTTGTCTGACGGGGCCTTACAAATTGCTGAGAAATGAAGAGAAGTGAAAAGCAAAGGAGAAAAGGAAATATAGACCCATTTGAATGCAAAGCTCCAAAGAATAGCAAGGAGAGATAATAAAGCCTTCCTCAGTGATTAGTGCAAAGAAATAGAGGAAAACAATAGAATGGGAAAGACAAGAGATCTCTTCAGGAAAATTAGAGATACCGAGGGAACATTTCCTGCAAAGATGGGCCCAAATAAAGGACAGAAAGAAACAGCATCAAACACCAGCAAATATCACATGCGTGTTTTTCACCTTGTGCATTATATGGTATGAATGCTGCAATGGTACCAGAAGTCTGAAATCTACTTCAGGTGCAATCGTTTTCTACTCCTCACACTCCCTCCTCACTGCTACCACAAAATAGAAGTGCTTGAAATAAGCGTGCAAGAACAAGCAATGCAGAATTTTTTGTGATGGTAGCTATAATCCAAATTGATGATTATTGAAACATGGTTAACATTATGTGTAAGCATTAGCCTCATCTGGAAACTTGTTAAAAATATAAATTCTCTGCTTTACTCTGCTGCTGCTGCTGCTGCTGCTGCTGCTGCTAAGTCACTTCAGTCGTGTCCGACTCTGTGCGACCCCATAGACAGCAGCCCACCAGGCTCCCCTGTCCTTGGGATTCTCCAAGCAAGAACACTGGAGTGGGTTGCCATTTCCTTCTCCAATGCATGAAAATGAAAAGTGAAAGTCAAGTCGCTCAGTCGTGTTCGACTCTAGCAACCCCATGGACTGCAGCCCACCAGGCTCCTCCGTCCATGGGATTTTCCAGGCAAGAGTACTGGAGTGGGGTGCCATTGCCTTCTCCGTGCTTTACTCTAGACCTACTGAACTCTGGGCATGGAACTCAACAATATGCATACTTACAAGCCTTCCACTTGATTCTGATATATATTAAAGTTTGGGAACAAACAGTCTGAGCTATCCTGGAGACAAGGATCTGTGATATCTCCCTGGTCTGCTGATGAGGATAAATGCGTTAGTGAACTGTGATCAGGAAATACCTACGGGTCTTCAGAAGAGAAAGACTTTGTTCTCTCAGTTTTACAGCACTGTCTTTTAGCTCTCAAGAAACTTGTGAATCATTGCACTATCCAACCACCAATTTGGTAAGAAAATAATTAGGTAGTATAAGTCTGAATGTAAAAATACATCATTTTTATAAGGATCGAGTATGACAGATCAGTATCCATGGTATGTTCTGAACCTTGACTGTGGTGGAGGTTACACAGCTCTATGTTTTTTAGTCAGAATTCATAGGAACTGTACAGAGAAAGGGAAAAAAATTTAAAGAAATATTACCATATGTGAAATTTAAAATAAAATTTAAAATGTGAACACCGTAAAAATAAAATTGTTTAAAGCAAACCACACCTACCTCCCCAATATACTGTAGAAGTAAAATATATGACAATAATAGAAAGGACTGGAATGGGGGGAAGAAAGCATACTGTTGTAAAGTTCTTCCACTGTGTATTAAGTGGTATAAATTTACTTGAAAGTTGATTTTGATAAGTTAAATTGTAATAAGAAACAGATTATAAGTGTCAGAGCAACCACTAAAAAATATACAACAAAGAAATATAGTTAATAGGCCAATTGTGAAGATAAAATAAATCATTGAGAAAAATTCAATTAATCTAGAAGGAAAGAAAAGAAGGAAAAAAGGAAAAGAGAACAGATAGAATAAGTATACTATTAATACGAATTGTAAGATTTAAAACCAACCATATATGACATTAAATATAAATTGTCTAAATCAGTGGTCAGTGGACTTTTTCTGTAAAGGATCAGATAACCAATAGTTTAGATTTTGAGGCCTTTGAGTATCTGAATTTGTCAACTCTACTGTTTTAATATGGAAATACTCATAGATAATACATAAAAGAACAAACCTTACTTTATTCTAATACCATTTTATTTACAAAAACAGGCAGTGGGTTGGGTGGGAGTTGGTCTACAGTCCATAATTTCCTGACCCTTGGTCTAAGTATCCCCAGTTAAAAGGCAGATTGTCACATTTCATTAATAGAAAACACTTAAACTAGGAGTAGAAGGAAAATTCCTCAATTTGATAAAAAAGCATTTACAAAAAACCCACAGCCAGCATCATACTTAATGGTAAAAGACTGGAAGCTTTCCACCTCAGTTCAGGAACAAGACAAGGGAGTCCACTCTTGTCACTTCTACTTAACATTGTATCTGAAGTTCTAGCCAGGACAAATAGGCCAGAAAATGAAATAAGTGTATCCAGATTGGAAAGGAAGAAGTAAATTTATCTCTTTTGACAGATGGCATGATCTTGAATATAGAAAATCCTAAGAAATCCATTAAAAATTTCTCGAACTAATTAACAAGTTTAGCAAGATTTCATTGCTTTTTAGTCTCTAATTCAGGTCCAACTCTTTGCAACCCCATGGACTGTAGCCACACCAGCCTCCTCTGTCCATGGGAATTTCCCAGGCAAGAGTACTGGAGTGGATTGCCATTTCCTTTTCCAGGGGATCTTCCCGACCCGGGGATTGTACCCGCATCTCCTGCATTGCAGGCAGATTCTTTACTACTGAGCTACCAGTAATTATAGAAAATAAAATCAATATATAAAAAACAAATGCATTTCTATACATTAGCAAAGAATAGTCCAAAAAGGAAATTAATAAAACAATTTCATTTACAACAGCATCAAAATGAATACTTAGAAATAAATTTAACCAAGTTCAAGACATACATATAGAAAACAGCAAAATACTATTAAAGTAAATTAAAGATCTAAATAAATGGAATGACATTCCACGTTCATGGACTAGGAGGTATAGTATTGCTAAGATGGCAATACTCAAATTGACCTGAAAACCAACACAATCCCTTTCAAAATCATAGCTGCCTATATTTTTAAAACAGAAATTGACAAGTGGATACTAAAATGGATATGGAAATGCAAGGGACCCAGAATAGTTAAAACACTTCTGAAAAAGGAAAACAGAGTTGGAGACTCATACTTTCTGATTTCAAAACTCACTATGAAACCACAGTAATCAAGACAGTGTGGCACGGACACACCATCAGGCAGAGTTAGGTGTGAGTTTGAAGTTTGAGATTATGGATTTGAAAAACTTAATTGACTCAGTTCTGAGATTTTTCTCTAGCAAATTTTGCTTGCTTGAAGTCAAGCACAGAGAAGGTGAATGATAGGTTTTAGCCAGCATTTTGATGATAAGAGAGAAGGACAAGTACAATTATGTGTGTGCAAAAGAGTGGTTACATTTTTTAAAAACTGTATTTATTTACTTACTTTTGGCTGCAATGGGTCTTTGTTGCTGCCCAAGGGCTTTCTGTTGTTGTAGCGAGGTGGAACTACTTTCTAGTTGCAGTATGCGGGCTTCTCCTAGTGTGGCTTTTCTTGTTGCAGAGCATGGGGTCTAGCGTGCCGGCTCAGTAGTTGTGGTGCATGGGCTCAGTTGCCCCGTGGCATGTGAGATCTTTCTGGACCAGGGATCAAACCTGTGTCCCCTGCATTGGCAGGTAGATTCTTAACCATTGGACCAGGGAAGTCCTAGTTATACTTTTTGACCATGGAATCTAAAGGAGACAAGTAAAGCTAGGAGATGGATAGGAAGGAAGGGTTTATTTTTTCTTCTAGCTTTCAGATAGAAGGGTGTTTTATTTTTCATAAAATTATAATAAAATATAACATATATATAAAAAAATACAAAAGTTATTTTGTATACAAACTGACAAATTTTCACAAAGAGAGCATATTCTGTAACCAGGCCCCGAATCAGAATATGGCCAGGCCTAATTCTGTCTGCTGATGCCACTATGTTTCTCTGTGAAAGTGTTAGTTGCTCAGTTGTGCCCGACTCTTTGCGACCCCATGGACTGTAGCCCTCCAGGCTCCTCTGTCCATGGAATTCTCCAAGCAAGAATACTGGAGTGGGTAGCCATTTCCTTCTCCAAGGAATCTTCCCAACTCAAGAATCAAACCCAGGTCTTCTGCATTGCAGGCAGATTATTTACCATCTGAGCCACCATGGAATGTTTCTCTAGAAGGCTTCAATTCATCTCTTCCCATTGACACTATCGCAAACCTTTTTCTCTCTCACCAAGTCTCTCATAATCTCTTTCTTTATTTTCGATCCCATGTGTTGACCTTGATTTGTATTTTTAAATTATTTTTTTTAACACCTAAAACATTTCGTATTGGGGTATAGCCAACTAACAATGTTGTGATAGTTTCAGGTGAATAGTGAAGGGAATCAGCCATATATATACATGTATCCATTCTCCCCAAAACTCCCCTGCCATCCAGGCTGGCACATAACATTGAGTAGAGTTCCATGTGCTATACAATAAGTTTTTGTCGGTTATCTATTTTAAATATACAGTGTGTACATGACCTTCCCAAAGTCCTTAACTACCCCTTCCCATTAACTATCCCTTCTCCTTCCCAACTATCCCTTTCATGAGTTCATTTTCCAAGTCTGTGAGTCTCTTTCTGTTTTGTAAGTAAGTTCATTTATATAATTTCTTTTTATATTCCACATATAAGGGATGTCATATGATATTTCCCCTTTTCTGTCTGACATACTTCACTCAGTATGACACTCTCTAGGTCCATCTATGTTGCTGCAAATGGCTTTATTTCATTTTTTAATGGCTGAATAATACTTTATATCTACACACACACACACACACACACACACACACACACTCACACACACATGACATCTTTCTCCATTCCTCTGTCAATGGACATTTAGATTTTTTCCATGTCTTGGTTATTGTAAACAGTGTTGCAATGAACATTGCAGTTCATGTATCTTTTGGGGCCATGTTTTAATCTGGATATGATTAGTATTTTACTGAGAAAATAGAAACCATTACAGAAAACTCCCATTTCTTTCCACCATCAAGTCTAAAATCCTATCTGTACCTTCACCCATATTTTCCTCTTACTTTCTGTTACAACTGAGTAAGCATCCCTCCTCCTACCAAAGACCAGTGTCTCAACATATGTTTTGAAGGTTATCCTTCTTACTTCTCAGGACACTTGCTCTTTGAATTTGTTAGCCCCTCTCTCTTTTGTGTCAGTTTCTCTGTTTCTATACAATCATTTCCATTAGCATAAAATATCTTCTACAAGTTCCAATTCTTTTAAAGAAAATAAGTTTTGAATCTAGGTCATCCTTCAACCACTGTTCTGCTTCTCTGATGCCCTTTACAATAAAAATTCCCAACCAAGTTGTCTGTAGTTGATGTCTGCATATCCTCACCTCTTTATTTCTTCCCAGCCCACTCTTTTTCAGCTTCCACCTTCATCATGGTTTTGGAGGATACTATTCTTTTCAAGGTCAGTAATCACTTCAGTATTGCCAAATTCAGGTCAATGCTTTGTTTCCATTTTACATGACTTCTCAACAACACTCCTTTTCTTGAAATATTCTCCTCATGGGTTCTGTGTTAGTCAGATCAAGCTGCCATAACTAATACCTAACTAATAACTAGTAGATGGGGTGGCTTTAACAATAGAAATTTATTTCTCAGAGTTCTGGAGGCTGGGAAGTCCAAGATCGAGGGCCAACATGGTTTGATTTCTGGTGAGGACTCTCTTTGCATGAAATATTCCCTTGGTATCTCTAATTTTCTTGAAGAGATCTCTAGTCTTTCCCATTCTATTGTTTTCCTCTGTTTCTTTGCACTGATCACTGAGGAAGACTTTATCTCTCCTTGCTATTCTTTGGAACTCTGCATTCAGATGCTTATATCTTTCCTTTTCTCCTTTGCTTTTCACTTCTCTTCTTTTCACAGCTATTTGTAAGGCTTCCTCAGACAGCCATTTTGCTTTTTGCATTTCTTTTTCTTGGGGATGGTCTTGATTCCTGTCTCCTGTACAATGTCACGAACCTCCATCCATAGTTCTCCAGGCACTCTGTCTATCAGGTCTAATCCCTTGAATCTATTTCTCACTTCCACTGTATAATCATAAGGGATTTGATTTAGGTCATACCTGAATGGTCTAGTGGTTTTCCCTACTTTCTTCAATTTAAGTCTGAATTTGGCAATAAGGAGTTCATCTGAGTTCATCTGAGCCACAGTCAGCTCCCGGTCTTGTTTTTACTGACTTATAGAGCTTCTCCATCTTTGGCAAAAAATATAATCAATCTGATTTTGGTGTTGACCATCTGGTGATGTCCATGTGTAGAATCTTCTCTTGTGTTGTTGGAAGAGGGTGTTTGCTATGACCAGTGTGTTCTCTTGGCAGAACTCTATTAGCCTTTGCCCTGCTTCATTCTGTACTCCAAGGCCAAATTTGCCTGTTACTCCAGGTGTTTCTTGACTTCCTACTTTTGCATTCCAATCCCCTATAATGAAAAGGACATCTTTTTTGGGTGTTAATTCTAGAAGATCTTGTAGGTCTTCAGAGAACCGTTCAGCTTCAGCTTTTTCAGCATTATTGCCCAGGGCATAGACTTGGATTACCGTGATATTGAAAGGTTTGCCTTGGAAATGAACAGAGATCATTCTGTTGTTTTTGAGATTGCATCCAAGTACTGCATTTCAGACTCTTTTGTTGACTATGATGGCTACTCCATTTCTTCTAAGGGATTCTTGCCCACAGTAGTAGATATAACAGTCATCTGAATACTGGCAGGAGTACTGAAGTGGTTTGCCATTGCTTTCTCCAGTGGACCACACTTTGTCAGAACTCTCCACCATGACCTGTCCATCTTGGTTGGCCCTACACGGCGTGGCTCATATCATTGAGTTAGACAAGGCTGTGGTCCATTAGGTTGGTTAGTTTTCTGTGACTGTGGTTTTCAGTCTGTCTGCCCTCTCATTGAGAAGGATAAGAGGCTTATGGAAGCTTCCTGATGGGAGAGACTGACTGAGGGAGGTACTGGGTCTTATTCTGATGGGCGGGGCCATGCTCAGTAAATCTTTAATCCAATTTTATGTTGATGGGTGGAGCTGGGTTCCATCCCTGCTATTTACCTGGGGCCAAACTATGGTGGAGGTAATGAAGACAATGGTGACCTCCCTCAAAAGACCCCATGCATGTACTGCTACAGTCCATGCCCCCAACCCTGCAGCAGGCCACCACTGACCCACACCTTCACCGGAGACTCCTGGACACCCACAAGCAAGTCTGGGACAGTATCCTGTGGGGTCACTGTTCCTTTCTTCTGGGTCCTGGTGCATATGTTTCTGTGGTGCCCTCCAAGAGTCTATTTCCCAGTACACTGGAGGTTCTGGCAGTTCTATGGTGAGGTTAATGGTGACCTCCTCCAAGAAGGCTTATGGCATACCCACACCCAGAGCCCTTGTCCCTGCGGCAGACCACTGCTGACCCATACCTCCACAGGAGACGCTATGTCAAAGCCTTTGACTGTGTGGGTCACAACAAACTGGAAAATTCTGAAAGAGATGGAAATACCAGACCACCTGACCTGACTCTTGAGAAATCTGTACTCAGGTCAGGAAGCAACAGTTAGAACTGAACATGGAAAAACAGACTGGTTCCAAATAGGAAAAGGAGTACATCAAGGCTGTATATTGTCACCCTGCTTATTTAACTTATATGCAGAGTACGCTATGAGAAACACTGGGCTGGATGAAACACAGGCTGGAATCAAGATTGCTGGGAGACATATCAGTAACCTCAGATATGTAGATGACACCACCCTTATGGCAGAAAGCAAAGAAATAAAGAGCCTCTTGGTGAAGGTGAAAGAGGAGAGTGAAAAGATTAGTTTAAAGCACAACATTCAGAAAACAAAGAACTTGGCATTTGGTCCCATCACTTCATGGCGAATAGATGGGGAAACAGTGGCAGATTTTATTTTTTCAGGCTCCAAAATCACTGCAGATGGTGACTTCAGCCATGAAATAAAAAGACGTTTACTCCTTGGAAGAAAAGTTATGACCAACGCAGACAGCGCATTAAAAAGCAGAGACATTATTTACCAACAAAAGTCCATTTAGTCAAGGCTATGGTTTTTCCAGTGGTCATGTATGTATGTGAGAGCTGGACTATAAAGAAAGCTGAGCACCGAAGAATTGATGCTTTTGAACTGTGGTGTTGGAGAAGACTCTTGAGAGTCCCTTGGACTGCAATTAGAGCCAGCCAGTCCATCCTAAAGGAAATCAGTCCTGAATGTTCATTAGAAGGACTGATGTTGAAGCTGAAACTCCAATACTTTGGCCACCTAATGTGAAGAGCTGACCCATTTGAAAAGACCCTGCTGCTGGGAAAGATTGAAGGCAGGAAGAGAAGGGGATGACAGAGGATGAGATAGTTGGATGGCACCACCGACTCAATGGACATGAGTTTGAGTAAGCTTTGGGAATTGGTGATAGACAGGAAGGCCTGGCGTGCTGCAATACATGGGGTCACAAAGAGTCGGACATGACTGAGCGACTGAACTGACTGACTGAACTAAGGACTCTCTTCCTGGCTTGCTGATGGGCACTTCCTCACTGTGTCCTCACTGTGTACTCATATGGAGGGAGAGGGTCTTCCTAGGTGGTGCTAGTGGCAAAGAACCCACCTGTCAATGCAGAAGACATAGAGACTCAACTTAGATCCCTGGATCAGAAAGACCCTGGAGGAGGGCATGGCAACCCACTCCAGTATTCTTGCCTGGAGAATCCTCTGGCAAGCTGGCAAGCTACAGGGGGAACCTGGCAAGCTACCATCCAAAGGGTCACAAAGAATCGGACACAACAGTAGCAGCTTAGCATGTGCTTGTGCATAGAGAGAGAGAGACACCTGGTATCTCTTCCTCTATCTTTTGAGGACATTAATCCTATTATATTAGGGCCCAATCCTTTTGACCTCATTTAACCTTAATTATTTCCTAAAAGACCAAAATACAGTCTGTGAAATTGTCTCCAAATACAATCACATTAGATATTAAGGCTTCAACATGGGAATTTTGTAGGAACACAATTCATTCCATAGTACCTTCAGTAACACTAGTCTTTCCTGTTTTTTGTTCCTGCCTCAGCTTATTGCTCTACCTCTGGTTCCTTTGTTGGCTTCTCATCCTATAACTGAGTCTAAAAGTGTTGGCATTCTTTCATATGCTGACCCTCTTCTCTTGCTGCATTCTCTCCCTAGCAATGTTCATCAGTTCTTGTGGATTCAAATACCATCCTATGCAGATGATTTTCAAATTTGTATTTCAGGTTTTCATGTCCAGATATTTTCTTGAAATCTCCACTTTGATATCTCACAGTAGTATCAAACAACGTGTTGAAAATGAGACTTTTTTTCTGCTAAACTTTCTTCCCATCCACGATCTTTCCCATTCCAGTTAATAGCATCAGTATCCATCCACAATTTTTCTATCCAGAAACCTGTGAATTCCATGATTCCTTGCCCTGAAATCTTGATTTGCTTTCTTCTTGCCTTACCCCTTCCTGAAACAGTTGCATCAGCCATTCACGCCAACTGTAGTGTCAACATGTATCTGGAATCCACCTTTGACTTCTACTGACACCATCTTAGTCAAGCCACACCTGACTCACTGCAACAGAATACAAACTGGTCTCTCTGGTTCCATTCTTGCCTCACCTAATTCATTCCCCACTCAGCAAAGTGATTTTTAAAAATGTTAATTGAATCTTGTTACTTTATTACTTAGATCTGTTCAGTGACTTTCTACTACACTTTGAATAAAATTCAGAGTCAGGTATCATGACCCATTAAGGCCCTGCATGATTGGACCTCTTTCTATTGCAACACTTTCTTTTTTTTTTTTTTAATTTTATTTTATTTTTAAACTTTACAATATTGTATTGGTTTTGCCAAATATCGAAATGAGTCCACCACAGGTATACATGTGTTCCCCATCCTGAACCCTCCTCCCTCCTCCCTCCCCATACCATCCCTCTGGGTTGTCCCAGTGCACCAGCCCCAAGCATCCAGTATCATGCATCGAACCTGGACTGGTGACTCATTTCATATATGATATTATACGTATTTCAGTGCCATTCTCCCTTATCATCCCACCCTCTCCCTCTCCCACAGAGTCCAAAAGACTGTTCTATACATCAGTGTCTCTTTTGCTGTCTCATACACAGGGTTATTGTTACCATCTTTCTAAATTCCATATATATGCGTTAGTATACTGTATTGGTGTTTTCTTTCTGGCTTACTTCACTCTGTATAATAGGCTCCAGTTTCATCCACCTCATTAGTACTGGTTCAAATGTATTCTTTTTAATGGCTGAGTAATACTCCATTGTGTATATGTACCATAGCTTTCTCATCCATTCATCTGCTGATGGACATCTAGGTTGCTTCCATGTCCTGGCTATTACAAACAGTGCTGTGATGAACATTGGGGTACATGTGTCTCTTTCAATTCTGGTTTCCTCGGTGTGTATGCCCAGCAGTGGGATTTCTGGATCATAAGGCAGTTCTATTTCCAGTTTTTTAAGGAATCTCCACACTGTTCTCCATAGTGGCTGTACTAGTTTGCATTCCCACCAACAGTGTAAGAGGGTTCCCTTTTCTCCACACCCTCTCCAGCATTTATTTATTGCAACACTTTCATCTTCTGCTTTTCTTCCCATCATGTACTCTCCTGCAAGCACACTGGTCTTTTTTTCACTTTCTTAAACAAGGCAACTCCTTTCCTATTTCAAGGTCACTATGTATGCTGTTCCTTCCATTTAATGCTCTTTACTAACTTTTCTCAAGGCAAATTCCCTAGACCTCAGCATGAGTCTTTTCCTCAGCAGATCTCTCATCTTCTTATAAGAAATAATTCCCTCCATCCTTGCCTCCTATTACTCTATCTCAACTCTTTGATTGTTTCTTTTGTTAACATTTACAACTTAAAATACTTTTATTGATGTATTTTTCTTTGTTTAGTGTCAATATTTCCCACTAGCCCAGAAGCCATTTTTGTTCATCTTGTTCAGTGCTGATTTCATAGGTCCTAGCCTTGTACCTGAAATAAAATAAACTCTCAACAGATACTTGTTGAATCAAAAATTTTAAAAGTGCAAGCATGCATTTAATTTAAAATTTAAAAAGAAAAGATCTTCCTTTCATAGATATTGGCAGTCCGGCCTAATGGAATCCATTGAGAGAAAGAACAGGGAAGACACAGGAACCTCTGATAGTGAATTCAGCCTGTTGAGCAAAGGGTAGTCCTTCCCTGATCCACTTCACCCCTAAAGAGATTCAGCATGGCTCTCTTTAGCCAAGGTCGTTTAAGGTCTGTGGCAGAGATTCTTAGCCTGGGGTCTATGAATAGGATCAGGTGGTTTATGAAATCTTTGAACTTGTATATAGTATTTTGTGATATGTTAACCTGTGTATTTTTCTAAGGAAATATCCTACAACTTTGATCAGATTCTTAAAGGAGTTCATGATGCAGAAAAGGTTAAGAATCACTCACTGAAGGGCCCTTCTCTGGGATAACTGTTCTGAACTGCTCTAATTAAAATGTAACTAAAACCAATACAATATTATAAAGTAATTAAACTCCAATTAAAATAAATAAATTTATATTAAAAAAATGTAACTACAAAACATAGTTGAAGCAATGTTTCCTTAGAGTTTTTCCTGGAGCTATGATCAGACCTGTCTGAGCCTTCCCTGGCTTTGGGGTTCCTTTTAGACATTACATAATATGCTTCAAATCCTACATGGTCATGCTCTTCCCCCATGACCCACATTGACCAGGTGGCTGTTTCCTGCCTAATCTTAGATTCTGACCAGACCTGTGTCAGTATCACAATGATGCTGATGTCATCAGCACATCCCTTTGTCTGACTCAATTCTGTCAGGGCTCTTCACTGGTCTGAGATTGATGGGGCGGAATTATCATGTCACTGACAAAGATAATAAAGTATGAGTGGAGGGAAAATTGATTCAAGAACTCAAGATCAGAAAACAAATCCTCTTTAGAGTTTCTCCAATTTGTTGGATCATATGAGTCACTTGGGGGCCTTGTAAAATGCAGATAAAACAGATTCTATCCACGCTGACCTACTGACTCACAATCTTAAGGGGGTGGAGAGCCTGAGAATCTTTATTTTAATAAACCCCCACTGCAAGGTGAGTGTTATGAGCAAGTAATTTTGGGAAGCATTATGTCTAGATTGCAATTCATCAGTCCATCTTAACACTTTACTCTCACAACCACAATTTGTGACATTTTAATGATTAGAAATATTCATATTTCACAAAATTAATTAAGTAGATTATTTTATAACAGGAAAGTGGGAATTCATAGCCAAATAGCAGGATAGGGGTCAGTGGATGGAAAATTACTAATAGGAAACATCAAGGGTGAGGAGGATTCTGGCAAAAGGAACCTAACAAGATTCTTGCTGAAAGCAGGCCAGCATGGTCAGACATGACCTGGGAGTGGTAGGGGTGAGGAACCCTATTATGTATAGGTATTGAACATGAGGGAGGATGGGAAATTCAGGCTAAGCTGACTTGGCAGGATTCTTACTAAAATTAGATGATACAGAGTTGACCGTTAAAGTCTAAAAGACAAGACCTAGTTGAAGAATTCAGAGGTGCCTAAATAAAGGTGACCAAAGAAGACTCTGTCACCCTGTGTGTTCAGAGACATGTTCTGCCTCAGAAGTGGGCTGCACCCTCTCCACACTTCCCTCCTCTCTTTTCTGCCCTCCTCCTCCTCCTTAGGATGCTACCCCAAGTGCTCTGTATACTGGCAATGTTAAAATTAGGTACTCTGGTTCATAGGTCTTCAAACTAGGCCCCCAGAACTCCAGTTTTCACAGAAATGGCTCACGGTTTAGAAATTATGTACATTTTAATTATTTGAAAATATAGTAGGGAATTCACTGGTGGTCCAGTGGTTAGGAATCAGCACTTTCACTTCTGAGGGCCTGCAGTTTGATCCCTGGTCAAGGAACTAAGATCCTACAAGATGAATGGCCAGCCTAAATAAATAAATAAAAATATAATAAATACATACATTATCTCAATGTGGTATGCATCTGCTTTGAATGAACTGGAGATGACCCACTCATGGTGTTGCCTCCAGATTAACTCATTTGGTGTAGACTTCAAAAATTCAATCTCCATGCCTTTGAACTTTGTATAATGGGGTCATCAATTCAGAAAGCAATAGCTTAGGGTTTCTCTTTTTTAAAAGTTAGGCTTGAGCATATCCACATCCATGAAATTACACACAGGAGCACAGGACATCCCCCCTTAGTTATTTCTGAATATCAGGATGTGCTTAACACTGTTCCACTCCAACGGACAACAGAAAATAACTGGACACAAAACAGATAAAACACTGTGATTATCATTCATGAGTCTCATTTTACATTTGGTGCTCAATTAAAGCAGCCTGGACCTTTAAAATAACAATGTACAGAAACCACAGTAGGTCCATACACAATGGATGCTAGGTAGCTGGTAAAATAAATGGGACTGTAAGAAACAGAGTGCAAAATATATCGTTAAGTTAAAAAATCAAAGTGCAGAATGCTTTCTATTTTTGAAGAAAAGGCTATCTCTACATACATACACGGGCTTCTCTGGCGGCTCAGTGGTATCTGCCAATGAAGGAGATGCTGGTTCAATTCCTGTATCAGGAAGAGCCCCTGGAGAGGAAATGGCAACCCACTCCAGTATTCTTGCCTGGGAAATCCCATGGACAGAGGAGCCTGGCAGGCTCCATGGTGTCACAAAACAGACACAACCTAGCAACTAAACAACAAAAACAAGATTATTTTGAATAGTATATGAAGGAAAATTAGCCTTAATCATTCAATTTACTCTAATTTATGTTCAAGCTGAAATATTCCGTCTTCTCAGCCTCTGTCAAACTGTTCTGTAGCTGATTTTCATCACTTTTTTTTTTTCTAGTATGACATTGGTTTCCCCTAATCTGAGAACTTTTAGGTTGTGGTTTACCCAATTTATGCTTAGGAATTTCTTCCTGAAAAAAATTTAAACATTCCTTTATTTAGCTTGTTTTCAACCACGACTAAGTCATCTTTGTATAAAGATCACTTTCATACAAACTGAGCCTCAAAACTCATACTTTTCAGACCAGGAAAAGGACAGTCAGAAAAGCTATTTGATTCACCCAAGATCATAGAGGTGTCTAGTAAGAGTCAAAGCATGAACCTGTCCATCTATTCTATGTTGATTGAGCACTTACTTTATCCAGGTCAATGTACTGCTGATGGGAATACAAAGATGCAGAAGACTTGGTCCCTGGCCTCAACGAAACCCAGGTCTTTAGACTCTGAATTTAAAGTCAGGGAGCCTAAAGATGCTGGATCACTGCTAATATTACTTGAACTCAATTAGAAGAAATTGCTTTTAATTTTGATTCCTACAGTTATCAAAACAATCCTTGGGACTGTGGCAGGAGAAAGAGAGGCTGTGTACCATTGTCCTAGAGACATGTTTTGTTTGATTTATACAGTGCTTACATTTTCTTAAATTGTTAGTTAAAAATTGGAAGAATTCACATATCTAGATATCTAGATTCTCTTAAAACAAACAAACAAACCCAAAGATCTGGCCTTACTGTATCAATATTCCCTTGTGGCAATAATTCTCTGGAGGTGAGGGGCTGTTGCCAACTTTTGATGGACTGGTGCTAGCACTTCACTTCATTGCTCACCAGTACCTTGCACACTCCTATTGCCTACCCACCCCCTGGAGCATTTAAGTCTTCTAACTCTGTTCAGTAACTTCTGGGGCTACCGATTATTTTCTGAACTGTTCCCGACAGCAGATGGCAGCAATGAACTATGCAACTTCCACGTCCCTTATAGGAAAGCTGGACAGTAGAAACAATTGACTTCAGAAGCTTTTCTTTTTTCCTCAAAACAAAACAAAAAATAACCTGCAGTCACTAGGTTTTAGCTAAACCAAATTTTGACAAAGTGATGAGAAAGGGATTTGGTGCCAACCGTAGCAACAAATGACCTCAGAGGCTTTTTTTTTTCCTTCTTAAAAAAACTCCCAAGGTCACACTATATTTTAGGTGAGCCATATTTTGACTCATTGGAAAAGACCCTGATGCTGGGAAAGGTTGAGAGCAGGAGGAGAAGAGGGTGACAGAGGATGAGATGGGTGGATGGCATCACCAACTCAACGGGCAGGAGTTTGAGCAAACTTTGGGAGGTAGTGAAGGACAAGGAACCCTGCCATGCTGCAGTCCATGGGGCTTCAAAGAGCTGGACATGACTTAGGGACTGAACAACAACAACATATTTTGACAAAGTGGTGAAAGAAGGATTTAGTTTCAGTTAGTGAGAGTCTGTCCATTGTGTGCAGCAAGAATTTGTAAGGCATGAATGAGAATAGCTAGTTACCAGCAAAATAATCCTGAAACTCAGAGGTAGGGTCAACTGGCTTGCAGTCACTTGTTGGGAACCTCTTCCCCACACTGTACCCAAAAATGAACTCAAAACGGATAATACATGTAAGAACTAAAATTTTAAAGCTGTTAAAGAAAACAAAAGAGTTAACCTTTGTGTACTTTGAATTAAGCAATGGTTTCTTAGACATAACACCCAAGTGCAAGCAGAAAAAGAAGAAGTAGTTAAATGGGACCTCATCAGTCATCAAAATTTAAAACTTTTGTGCTTAAAATTATATCATCAATAAAATGAAAAGATAACCTGCAAAATGGGAGAAAATTTTTGCAAATCATATATATCATAAACACCTTCTATATAAAGAACTTTTACAACTGAGCAATAAAAAGACAACCTAATTTTTTAAAAGTCGAAGGATCTGAATAGATTTCTCTAAGGAAGATATGCAAATATATAACAAGCATATAAAAAGACATTCAACCTTATTAGTCATCAGGAAAATGCAAATCAAAACCACAATGAGATATCATCTTACTCCCCACAGGATAGCTTAAAAAAACCCAGACAATAACAACACATCCCTGTTGACAGGGATGTAGAGAAATCAGAACACTCAGGCATTGCTGATAGAATTGTAAATGGTTCAGCTACTTTGGAAAATAATTTGAATATTCCTTGAAATGTGACCTAGCAATGCCATCCCTAGATATATGGCCAAGAGAAATGAAAACATATATCCACACAGAAACTTGTACATGAATATTCATAGCAGGGTTATTAACAATAGCCAAAAGGTGGGAACCACTCAAGTGCCTTCCTCGAGACTTCCCTGGTGGCTCAGATGGTAAAAGCATCTGCCTACAATGCAGGAGACCTGGGTTCGATTCCTGGGTTGGGAGGATCCCCTGGAGAAGGAAATGGGAACCCACTTCAGTGTTCTTGCCTGGAAAATTCCATGGACAGAGGAGCCTGGTAGGCTACAGTCCATGGGGTCGCAAAGAGTCGGACACTACTGAGCGACTTCACTCAAGTGCCCATTAATTGGTGAGTAAATAAACAAATGGCAACCCACTCCAGTATTCTTGCCTGGAGAATCCCAGGGACAGAGGAGCCTGGTGGGCTGCCGTATATGGGGTCACACAGAGTTGGACACAACTGAAGCGACTTAGTAGCAGAAATAAACAAAATGTAGTATATCCATACAGTGGAATAGTATTCAGTTACAAAAAGGAATGAAGTACCAAACATATTGCAGTATGGATAAACATTGAGAAATTATTCTAAATGAAAGAAGAAAGACACAAAATGATTCCATTTATATGAAATGTACAGAATAGGTAAATATGTAGAGATATAAAGTAGATTAATGGTTGCCAGAGACTGTAAGGAAGGGAGATCCAGAATGATTGCTAATGGGTACAGGCTTTCTTTTTGGGGTGGTTAAAATATTCTGAAATTAAATAGCAGTGGTGATTGAACAACTCAAGGAATATACTATAAACAACTGAATTACATACTTTCAAACGTTGAATTTTATAGTGTGTAAATTATGTCTCAATAAATTGGTACTGTTTAAAAAGGCACATTAGTTATGTCTCCTGCAGCGCTTCAGGATCAACTGTAAGAAAATAATTTTTCAACATATAAGGAATATAGTTTGGTGGGAGTGATTTATGGGTGATGGGATGTGGGTTAAAGCAGCTATAGCTGTGGACAAGACTCCCTTCTCTGGCTTCTGGAGGTGATTAAGAAGGCAGAGAGAACAATGACAACAAGGAAAAGTGGGAAAGTTGCAAAGGAGACCAAAGAGAGAGGCCTAGCCTGGAATAGAAACTACCTTACTCTCAACAGATGAAAAAGATGAGGCCATGGAGCTTCCATCTCTCTTTGTGAGACAACAGAAATCATCCTGATAATAATGTCCTTCCAACAAGAATAGAGCATGAGCAAAGTATATGTTTCAGCAAGGCAAAAGTCTTTGACCTTTAACAGCAGTTCTTTCTGTTAGGGATTGCCTGACCAAAATTTCCTCATTTCACCAAAATCCACTGAGTTCCATTAAGCTTACACACACACACAGACACACACAGAACCCAACAGTTTATGGTGACCAAATTAATTATTTTGCTGGAGAAAATGATGGCATGGGTCTCAGCAGGTCCAGTAAAGCTAAATCTCAAAACATCAAGATTCTTAGTCACGCAGACTGCAAACCCTGTTGTTAAGGTGGCCCTCTTCCCTCTCCTAAGCTATCATCCATATCTACTTAGTCATCATGGTCTATTGATTTATGTTTCCCATCTAATGCACCTCACATCTGTCCTTTTGTTTTTAATCCTCTTATCACTCTATCAGACCAGGTGCTCATCAACTCATGCCTGAAAAACAAATGAAATAACTAATGGAGAGAAAATAAAAGTGTCAGTTTAAGTGCTAAGTAACTACAAATTTCCTCTTAGGGTAAGAGATTTGTGTTTGTTTTAGCAAACACTTTAATGGATCATTTTGATTGCTCAAAGATTACCCTTGGGGCATGGTTGGAATAAACCGGAGCAAAACATTTCTGCTTGAGAAACTATTAGTATTTGCATAGTTTGGCATCTGAGGGAAAGTAGGAGAGAGTGGAAGAGAGAGAAAGAGAATTGAGAAAACTCAGCCCTGTTAGAATGGCTAAGTAACTTTTAATGTGAAAGGTATTTAACATTTAATTTTAAGTTGTTTGCTATAATACTGTAAATACTTGGTCCTTCAGTAAAATCTGTGAACACACAGCTATCGGTAGTATACGGGAAAGTGAAGGAATCAAGGAGTGAGCAGGGAAGCAACACAGTACAGAAAAGGAACTATATATCCAGGAGGTATGAGAAGAAAATGAGAACATAGAAGCAGAAACTGATCTCAAAGTACTAATGGTAACTGACCCCAAAATGGCTCAGCAGTGAGGCCACCAAACCTGGGAACCCTTTCTTCAACAGCTTAATCAAGATTTTCACAAGTGATGTCTTATGGTGAATATTTACCAATCTTTTATGGTTGTGTAGCATTTGAACTCCCTTTGTGTATGGGGGAGTTGTCTATTGTGTGTATCTTAGTGGAAGAAAGTGCCCTGCCTCTAACTACAGAGCTCAGGAGGGCCACACATTCCTACTTTCTGCTCTTAGCAACTAGGATACAGACATATGACCGAGGTTCAGCCACATGACCTAGGTGTTTAGCTCCTTTTCAGGACTTGAAAAAAAAAAAAAGCACATTTTATTTTATTGGAGTATAGTTGATTAACAATGTTGTGTTAGTTTCAGTTGTACAACAAAGTGTTTCAGTTAAACATGTGTATATTCTTTTTCAAATTCTTTCCTAAATTGGGTTGTTACATAATATGAACAGAGTTCCCTGTGCTATATAGTAAGTCCTTGTTGGTTATCAATTTTAAATATAGCAGTGACTTTTAATATGGAGAAAGTGAATATACTTTCCATTTGAAGATTTTTCACTAGCCATGGTTTCACCATTCTTCCTAGGCTATAGCATGGTTTAGTGGTTCTCAAACTTTAGTGTACATCAGAAACTCAGTATGATGCATGTATGTGTGTGTGTTTGTGTGTGTGTGGTGGGGTGCTCTTGTTATAACACTGTCTCCCGGGCCCTACATATCTTTCTACACCAGTATCCTTGGAACAGAAGCCCAGGATTCTTCATTTTCATAAATTCCTTAGGGCTTGGTATTCTGATACACACTAAAGTTGAAAAAATTACAGCTCTAGAAGGTCTGTAGGTAATACATTATCTTTGCCTTACACATTCTTCCCTTCTTCATCTGTGGATTTCCAAGATCCCTCAATTTGCTTCTACAGAAGAGAAGATCTATTTTCTCTTTAGAGACTTTGACTTTACTTTTTCCCTGAAAATAATCTTTATGTCAACCATCTACCCACATGTACATTAAGTACCACACACACAGACACACACACACACTCTGCTTGGACATCTTGAAAGATTAACAGGGTTTATATGTCACCAATTATTCCTCTTATCATATTTCTAATTCCTCTAAGAGTAGGGATTTGCTTACCCTCTACACATCTCTTCCAACTTTCTAATTTTTTAGACATTAACTTAGGTTTCTGCCACAGAATGATAGGAAGTAATGACTTCTTTCATTTTATTTTGCTTGACTTCTATTTTTTGTTTCACTTAAATCCTATCAATTTTATGGCATTTTTCATTTTTTTGGTTAAGTGTAAAATGAACAGATTGTATGAATTTATCTCAATCAATTCTTCCAATCCTTTATCATACTGATGTTAACTATTTGGCTTCAGAAGTCATTTTGATTACTTTCCTTAACCAAGACATTTGAAATCTCTCCCTAACTTGGCATGTTTTACGTATTGGAGAAAGATATCACTTCCCTTGTCATAGATCTTTTTAAGGGCATATGTGTTCATAAATTGGACCTCTTATGCTTTCAAATACATAGCTATGATTAGATATTTCCTTGTTGTATCTTATGTCTTTTTTTTTTTAACATTCTTATTACAATCTTGGGTAAGTTAAGAATTAACCATATGTTATTTGTCTTTCTGTATACAAAAACTTTTTCTCTACACTTAATTTTTTTCCAAGAAGGTAGATTTTGCACTCTGTTTTTGCCACACATGCATGCACACACAAGTAATAATAAAAGAGTGAGAGGAATCTATGGGCAGTGATGGATATATCTATGGTTTTGATAGTATTGATGGTTTCATGGATGTATAGTGATCTCCAAACTTATATAGATCTGTATACATTAAGTATATGCAGTGTTTACATGTCAATTATACACCAGTAAAGGGTTTAAAAATAATATCCTTGGAAGATTTTTTTTTTTTAATACTGTCTCTCAGCACTCCTGCCCCTTCAGAGATCTTTGTTCAGTAGGTTTTAAAGCAGGATGAAAAACTTATGTTTTAAACAAGGGCCCCAAGCAATTATCATGATCAAGCAAGTTTAAGAGACTCTGCTAAAAGAATGGAAGATGCTGAAGGGTTTGGTTTTGGGTAAGCTTTATTTGTTATTGAAGTGTAACACACATACAGAAAAGTGCACAAATTCATCCATGCATTTTTCACAAAGTGAACACACTGGTGCAATTAGTACCAAAATCAAGAAATAGAAAAGTGTGTGAAACACAAAATCTCCCCAAGGTGCCCGCTCCCAACTGCTAATTCATCTAAAGGGAACCATAAATCTCATTTCTAATAGCATTGATTATTTTTGAATTTTATGTAAATGTAATGAAACATTGCATACTCTTTTGTACCTGGATTCTTTCACTCAACATTATTTTTTGTGAGATTCATTCATTTGCTCTCTGAATGAAAATTGGTCATTTCTATTGCCGCTCTATTATGTGAACATACCACAGCTTTTATCCATCCCACTGTTACATTGTTTCTACTTCGAGGCTATTATGAACAGTGTGGCTATAAACTTTGCTCATGTCTTTGGTGCACATATACACTCATTTCATAGTTAAGTATATTCTCAGGAGTAGAATTTCTGGACTACTGGCTACATACATTCTTAACTTTAGTAGATATTGCCAGTTTTCCAAAGTGATTGTTTCAATTTACACTCCCACCTACAGTGTATGAGAGTTCCATTTTTTTCCATGACCTTGCCAACACATGGTATTGTCAGTCTTTTTTATTTTAAGCATTTTGTTGGGTGTGTAATGATATTTGATTGTGGATTTAACTTGTATTTCCATGATGACTAACAAAATAGCAGCTGCAGGATTTTGAGACCTGAAGAAACCAGCTAGGATGATGGTTTGATAAGCATGCCATTAATCAAACTTTGTTTTCTTGACAGTTCCTAGCAGAGAATATGCCATATGGTAGTGGTGGTGGTCGTTTAATTGCTAAGTTGTGTCCGACTCTTGCGACCCCATGGACTGTAACCTGCCAGGCTCCTCTGTCCACAGGATTTCCCAGGCAAGAGTAGGTTGCTATTTCCTTCTCTAGGGGTTCTTCCTGATTCAGGGATCAAAACTCACATCTCCTCCACTGCAGGCAGTCTCCTGCATTGCAGGTGGATTTTTTTTTTTAAACGTTGAGCCACTAAGGAAGTCCATATGCCATATATAAGGTGTTAAATAAATGTTTTCTGATGAATGAACCACTGTTTGTAACTCTTCAGTTTTCTTCAGCAAGACTTCAGAGATTTCTCTTAGAAAACAGTTGCAGAAAATTATTCTTTAAAAATGTAAGGGATCACAGCTCTTTAACAATTGAGAATTATTGACATGGAGGAGCCTGGTAGATGTCAAGGTCAATTACCAAATAATTAAAAGACCAGACTAGGTAGTGAAGGATCAACTGTGGATTGCAGTTGAGGATTAATATGTAGTAACAAAACACTAACATTTTTGTTTACACTTCTTTAGTCATTCTTTCAACAAATATTTCTTGAACATCTACTAGATGGCAGGTAGTGTGCTGAGTCATGGTATAATAGAAAGAGTATGGGCTTTGTACATTAATATACCTGTCTTTGAATCCCTGATCTTCTGCAAATTATTTAGCCTCTCCAAGTCTCATTTTCTTCATTTGTAAAATGTAATTATAATGCCCAGCTTTTAAGTTTTATGAGGATTAAGTAAAAGAATGCCTTTAAACTTTCTGGCACATAGAAGGCACGTGATAACTTAATTCACCACAGAATTAATCACAATGTGACTTATAATTGTATACATTCAGCCTCCCCTTTATATTGTGAGTTCCTTAAGAGCTCACAGGGAGAATCTCATTCATCTTTGTAGATCTAAAGCCCTAAGAGAGTGTCTGACATGCATTGGGTATTAAATTAGTGTTTGTTAAATTAAAGATATACTCCCTTCCCTCCAGAAATTTATAAGCCAAATGAGAGACCTAAGAGATTCACATAAATAACTGTACGAGAAGGCAGACTATAATGAACAGCATAAGAAATGTCCAAAGTGCTTTGGGGATTCAAAGAAAGAAACTATCACTTCTGATTCTGTAGCTCAGAGAAGGTTTCATGGAAGTGGACCCATAGGGGCCAGACCTTGAGAGATAAGTAGGGTTTTTAATAGACAAATATAACAGGAAAGACATTTCATATCGTGGGGTCATTGTTAGCAGTGTGTTAGGATAGCATATAAGCTAACTTTAAAAAAATTCACCTTCTATTTTAAAGGTTTTAGATTTACACAAAAATTGCAAAGATAGTAGAGAGAGTTCCTATACATCTTATACCCAGTTTTCCCTATTATTAACATCTTACATCAGTATGATACACTTTTCAGAAGTAATGGACCAATACTGATACATTACTATTATTAATAAATAAAGTCCATACTTTATTCAGATTTCTATGGTTTTGCCTAATGTCCATTTTCTGTTACAGGATAGCATCCACAGTGTATTTAGTTGTAAATATACTTAGGCTTCTCTCGGCTGTGACTTTTTTTCCCTCAGATTATCATTGTTACTGATGACCTTGACAGTTCTGAAGAGTTCTTGTTAGGTATTTTGCAGAGTATCTCTCAACTTAGATTTGTCCAGTGTGTTTCTCATGATTAGATTGGGGTTATGTGTTTTGGGAAAGAAGATCACAGAAGTAAAGTGCCATTTTCCTCACAACATATTAAAAATATATAGCATCATGACTTACTTCTGTTGATGTTTACCTTGATCACCTGGCTGAATTAATGTGTCAGATTTATTCATTGTAAAGTTATACTTTTTACCCCCTTTCCATACTGTACAATTTGGAAGGAAGTCATTATGTACATCTCATACTTACATAATAAGGAGATACACTTCACTTCCTTGAGGGAACAGTATCTAAATAAAATATCTGAGTTCCTCCACGTGGGAGATTTATTTCTTCTTCCCAATTATTTATTTTCATCATTTGTTTATAGCAGTATGGACTCCTGGATATCTATTTTATATTTTGAGTTATAATCCAATATTACTGATACTTTGTTTACTTTCTTCCTCAAATTACTCTAGCTCTGGTCACTGGGAGGTCTTTCAGTTGATTCTTGTATCCCTTTGACATGCTCTCAATTTTGTGGGATTTTTTGAGCACTTCCCTTGTGGCTCAGCTGGTAAAGAATCCACCTGCAATGCGGGAGACCTGGGTTTGGTCCCTGGGTTGGGAAGATCCCCTGCAGAAGGGAAAGGTTACCCACTCCAGTATTCTGGCCTGGAGAATTCCATGGACTATACAGTCCATGGAGTTGCAAAGAGTCGAACATGACTGAGTGACTTTCACTTTCACTTTCTGTTCTGGCACTACAAGATACTCTAGGATCATCGTGTATATTTTCTGTTTCAGTTCTACAATCAACCCTTTATTCAATATTCCCTTCATGGAAAACAGTTTTAGAAACCAAGACCTGGGCACTAAATGTGCTCATTGTTATGGAGATGTTAAGTTAAGTTATATATAATTTCCGAAAACAGAATACCTTTCTATTTTCTCTCCCTATTCCTGTTGATTGTTGTCATTTAGTCACTAAGTTGTGTCCAACTCTTTTGTGATCCCATGGACTGTAGCTCTCCAGGCTCCTCTGTCCATGGGATTTTCCAGGCAAGAATACTGAGGAGGTTGCCATTTCCTTTTCCAGGGGATTTTCCTGAGTCAGGGATTGAAACCTCATCTCCTGCATTTCAGGCAGATTCTTCACTGCCGAGTCACTGTGGAAGCCCTCTTTTCCTGTTAGGTGAGAATTTCTTTTTTTAATGTCATATCTTCTTTTTTCCTAATCTGTGATAATTGATGTCACTCTTCCATTACCTAGGTAATAAGCTTCATGGCCTAGGCATAGTGATATCAGGATAGCAGGAGAAAGATTAATAATAATAAACTTTACTTATCCTCATGTATGCATTTATGCCATATGTGTCTCATCCTTGTTTGCCATTTTTCCAGCCATAAGAGATGGATTTTTCTAAATACCAGCAACTATGTCATTAACTTTCCCTCTCAACAGATAAAGGCTTCCCAGGTGGCACTAGTGGTAAGGAATCCACCTGCCAATGAAGGAGACATAAGAGACATGGGTTCAATCCCTAGGTGGGGAAGATCCCCTGGAGGAGGGCATAGCAACCCACTCCAGTATTCTTGCCTGAAGAATCCCATGGACAGAGGAGCCTGGTGGGCTACAGTCCATAGTGTCACAGAGTCAGACACAACTGAAGTGACTTAGCATGCATGCTCAACAGATAAGCACCAAAAAGCTATTTCATTCTTTGCAATTTTATAATCTATCTCATAATACAGATCTTTTAGAAGCCATTTTTAAAAAAATAACATACTAGCGATCCTAAGATGGTGGAGGAATAGGACAGGGAGACCACTTTCTCCCCTACAAATTCATTGAAAGCACATTTGAACACTGAGCAAATTCCACAAAACAACTTCTGAATGCTGGCAAAGGTCATCAGGCACCCAGAAAAGCAGACCATTGTCTTTGAAAGGAGGTAGGACAAAATATAAAAGATAAAAAGAGAGACAAAAGAGGTAGGGATGGAGGTCGGTCCGGGGAAGGGAGTCTTAAAAAGAGAGAAGTTTCCAAACACCAGGAAACACTCTCACTGGTGGGTCTGTGTCAAGCCTTGGAATCTCAGAAGGCAACATAACTGGGAGGAAATATAAATAAATAATTAATTAATTAAAACCCACAGATTACCTCCCTAACGGCAACTCTCAGTGGACAAGCAGCCCAGATGCTTGCATCTGCCACTAGAAAGAGGGGACTGGACAGGGAGGCGCAGGCTGCTTTGCTTAGAGTAAGGATGGGGCCTGAATGCCCCGACGGCAGTCTGAGGGAACTAACTTGAGATAGCAACCCAGACTGTGGGATAGCTATCCTGCGAAAAGCCCTAACCTAAGACACTGCCAGACCTGCTCACAGAACAAAGGACTGTGCAGAGCTAGCTGGCTGTGGACCGGCCCATCCCCTGCCAGAGACAGGCAGGCAAGGGGCAGCCAGAGCTGGAAGTGGGCAATCGTGGCCCCAGAGAGGCCTCCTCTACCAAACTGTAAGCAGGCTTCATTGCTAACCAAAACTTCTTGGGATGCTGGACGGTCAACATCTGCCAGGAGGGTCGCAGCCAGAGATCAGCCCCCAGAAGAGACACACAACACATCTGAGAAGGCATGCCCGTTGTATACCCAGAAAACCAAGCAGCTGGAACAGGGGAGGCAACAGGACACAGCCTCCTACTGGGGGCTACTGCGCTCACCAAGCACCTGGTCACCTGAGCTGCTTGGATGTGGGAAGAGCACAAAATGTAGGCCCAACCAAGTCTGCAAGAACCTGAACCTGAGCAGCTTAGACCTGGGAAGTGCATGCAACCCAGGGCCCACCTCAGACAGTTTCTAGGAGAGCAACCTAGGGCCTGAGCAGTGTAGACTGGGAAAACACACACCGTGAGCAGGAGCAAGCCCAGTATGGCCAAGACACGGCAAGCACTCCCCACACATGCCAGTGATATTTGTTTGCAGTGCTCCTCCCTCCCCAAAGCACGACTGAACAAGTGAGCCTAAAAAATGTGACCACCACAGCCCCCTTGTGTCAGGGTGGAAATTAGACACTGAAGAGAGCAGCAAACAGAAGAAGCTAAAATAAACAGAGGGAACTGCTTTGGAAGTGAAAGGTGTAATAGATTAAAACCTTGTAGTTAGCACCAACTACATAGGAAGGGGTCTATAGATCTTGGGTCTATAAGCCAGATCAAGGAAATATCTGAAAATGAACTGACGCCACACTGTCCACAACAACACCAGAGAAAGTCCTACATTTATTTTTACTATCATCATTTTTTAAATTTTAAATTAAAAAAATTTTTTAAATCCTCTGCTGCTGCTGCGTTGCTTCAGTTGTGTCCGACTCTGTGCGACCCCATAGATGGCAGCCCACTAGGCTCTTCTGTCTCTGGGATTCTCCAAGCAAGAACACTGGAGTGGGTTACCATTTCCTTCTCCAATGCATGAAAGTGAAAAGTGAAAGTGAAGTCGCTCAGTCCTGTCCAACTCTTAGCAACCCCATGGACTGCAGCCTACCAGGCTCCTCTGTCCATGGGATTTTCCAAGCAAGAGTACTGGAGTGGGGTGCCATTTAAATCCTCTATCACTCCTTTAATTTTCATTTTTACAACCTACTATTGCCTTAAGAAAACATCCTATTTTAAAAGCAAACTTCATATATATGTGTGTGTATATATATATATATATATATATATATATATATATATATATATAAAATAATAATTTTTGTGTCTTTGTTTTGTTTTTGTTAATATTGTATTTTTGAGACTCTAACCTCTACTCTAGATTTTTAATCTTTACTTTTTGGTATTTGTTATCAATTTTGTACCTTTAAGAACCCAATCTTCAGTACCCATTTTTACTTGGGAGCGAGATTACTGGCTTGATTGCTCTCTCCCCCTTTTGACTCTCCTTTTTCTCCACCAGGTCGCTTCAATCTCTTCCCTCCCCTTTCTCCTCTCTACCCAACTCTGTGAATGTCTTTGTGTGTTCCAGGCTGTGGAGAACACTTAGGGAACCGATTACTGGCTGGATCTGTCTCTCTCCTTTTGATTCCGCCTTTTATCTTCCTGGCCACCTCTGTCTCCTTCCTCCCTCTTCTTTTCTCTGTGTAACTCTGTGAACCTCTCCGGGTGTCCCTCACTGTGGAGAAACTTTTCATCTTTAACCTAGATGTTTTATCATCAGTGCTGTATAGATGGAGAAGTCTTGAGGCTACTGTAAGAATAAGACTGAAAACCAGAAGCAGGAGGCTTAAGTCCAAATCCTGAGAACACCAGAGAACTCCTGACTCCAGGGAACATTAATCAATAGGAGCTTATCAAAAGCCTCCATACCTACACTGAAACCAAGCACCACCCAAGGGCCAGCAAGTTCCAGAGCAAGGCATACCACACAAATTCTCCAGCAACACAGGAACATAGCCCTGAGCTTCAATATACAGGCTTCCCAAAGTCACACCAAACCCCTTGACATCTGAAAACTCACTACTGGACACTTGATTGCACTCCAGAGAGAAGAAATCCAGCTATACCCACCAGAACACTGACACAAGCTTCCCTAACCAGGAAACCTTGGCAAGCCACTCGTCCAACCCCACCCACAGTGAAGAACCTCCACAATAAAGAGGAACCATAAACTGCCAGAATATGGAAAGGCCACCCCAAAAACAGCAATATAAACAAGATGAAAAGGCAGAGAAATACACAGCAGGTAAAGGAACAGGATAAATGCCCACCAAACCAAACAAAAGAGGAAGAGTTAGGGAATCTACCTGATAAAGAATTCAGAATAATGATAGTGAAAATGATCCAAAGTCTTGAAAACAAATTGGAGTTACAGATAAATAGCCTGGAGACAAGGATTGAGAAGATGCCAGAAATGTTTAACAAGGACCTAGAAGAAATTTTAAAAAGTCAATATATAATGAATAACACAATAAGTGAGATCAAAAACACTCTGGAGAGAACAAATAGTAGAATAACGGAGGCAAAAGATAGGATAAGTGAGGTAGAAGATAGAATGGTAGAAATAAGTGAAGCAGAGAGGGAAAAAAGAAAAAAGAATTAAAAGAAATGAGGACAACCTCAGAGACCTCTGGCACAATGTTAAATGCCCCAACATTCGAATCATAGGAGTCCCAGAAGAAGACAAAAAGAAAGGATGCAGAGAAGTGTCTTATGCACTATTAATTTTGAAGCAATGTTATATAAAGTGTACAAGGGACCATGAAAAACAGAGGGAGCTACAAAAAAATCCTGACACTTGCCAGACACATCAGCAGAAGCATTCACCTGGCCCTAAGAAATCATATATATAAGATACATAAGAAATCATAAATAATTGCTGCCTTAGTCCACTAAGTTCTGCAGTAATTTACAATGCATCCTTTGATAAATGACATGTTATTATTAAAAATTCAATATTTTCCATATTGCACAGGGATTTGGATGCCTTAATTCATCAAAGAAGTCTGTATAAGTAAGATTTTCCCTCAATATTCTACATTTATATGTGTTTGAAGAATTAAAAAGTTGTAACTATATCACCTAGTAAATATTATACCAGCATTTATCTGTGAAAAAAAGAAATGGTTTCAATAAAATGGAAAAGTCAACAGCTATGCCTGCCTATTACTCAAAACTCTTGTCTTCTCTGGGTTCAATTCCTTTCCCTAATACATCTGTGCTGATGTACTAAACCGTAGTACCTGACATGTAATATTGATACATGTAATATATGTATACGGAGACAAGATTAATGCTGGAGGAATTAAGTTCAACTGGGTTCATTATGATACAAAGAAAATAATTACACAAGAAACTCTCTGTCTTACCTCTATGTTGTTGTTCAGTTGCTAAGTCTTGTCTGACTCCTCAAGACTCCATGAACTTCAGCACACCAGACTTTCCTGTCTTTCACTATCCCCCGGAACTTGCTCAAACTCATGTCCATTGAATCAGTGATGCCATCCAACCATCTCATTGTTTGTTGCTCCCTTCTCCTCCTGCATTCAATCTTTCCCAGCATCAGGGTCTTTCCCAATGACTCAGCTCTTCTCATCAGGTGGCCAAAGTACTGGAGTTTCAGCTTCAGCATCCATCCTTCCAATGAGCACCCAGGACTGATCTCCTTCAGGATTGACTGGTTGGATCTCCTTGCTGTTCAAGGGACTGGGAAAGTCTTCTCCAACACCACATTTCGAAAGCATTGATTTTTCAGCACTCAGCTTTCTTTATAGTCCAACTCTCACATCCATACATGACTACCGGAAAAACCATAGCTTTGACTAGACAGATGTTTGTTGGCAAAGTGATGTCTCTGCTTTTTACTACACTGTCTAGCTTTGTTATAGCTTTTCTTCCAAGGAGCATGTATCTTTTAATTTCATGGCTGCAGTCTGCATCCGCAGTGATTTTGGAGCCCAAGAAAATAAAGTCTGTCACTGTTTCCATTGTTTCCCCATCTATTTGCAATGAAGTGATGGGACCAGATGCCATGATCTTAAGTTTTCTGAACGTTGAGTTTTAAGCCAGCTTTTTCACTCTCTTCTTTCACCTTCATCAAGAGGCTCTTTAGTTCCTCCTCACTTTCTGCCATTAGGTTGGTGTCATCTTTATATCTCAAGTTGTTGATATTTCTCCAGGCAATCTTGATTCCAGCTTGTGCTTCATCCAGTCCAGCATTTTGCATGATGTTCTCTGCATAGAAATTGAATAAGCAGGGTGACAACACACAGCCTTGATGTACCCCTTTCCCAATTTGGAACCAGTCCATTATTCCATATCTGCTTCTAACTTTTGCTTCTTGACCTGCATAAGGCTCCTCAGGAGGCAGGTAAGGTGGTCTGGTATTCCCATCTCTTTAAGAATTTCCCACAGTTTGTTGTGATCCACACAGTCAGACTTTATTATAGTCAATGAGGCAGAAGCAGATGTATTTTTGAATTTCCTTGCTTTTTCTGTGATCCCAAGCAAATCAAAATATAGGCAAGGATTGAAATCCCACAGAATGTTCTCTCTCTACAGATGTATGAAACTAGAAATCCGTTTAAAAAGAAAATAGAAAATCAGCTTCTTCAAAATTCATCAATACACTTACAGAAAAATGAAACAAAATTCAAATAAAAATTTTCAAGGGACATGAAAAAAAAAAAAAAAAAACAATTGAAAAGATTTGACCCTTAACATGAACTTTAAATGTCTTGAGGTAAAAGACAATATCTTAAATTTTATATTACTAATAACCCTTCTCTAAATTGATGCAAAAGGCTGAAGACATGACCTGATCTGAGTTCATATTTTATCCATACGCTTAAACAGAAGTAAGGAACAATAAAAGAACAGGCAAACTATCACAGTTCCTTCTCGCTTAATGTTCAGGCTGAATTTCATAGAAAGGCTATTATCTGTTTAGCCCCGGTCACTCAAACACACTTTCAGTTCAATGGCTGTGGCTCACAGGCCGCCAGTTGACCATTGATTATACCAGTGGAGACAGGAGGTTGAGCTGCTCTCGCTGGAAACTCACTAATGGATATAAAATTGCAAGTCATGAAAGTTTGTGTTTTAAAGATCTAAAGATACTCTGCTAGAAAAAAATTGATTAGAAACATATGTATGAATTTTAAAAATAATTTCAGAAACCAGGGAACTAGAAAAGTTAAATCTTTGTGAAAAATTCATTTTGCCATTTCTGTTCAGTTCAGGTCAGTTCAGTTGCTCAGTCCTGTCTGACTTTTGCAACCCCATGGGCTGCAGTACACCAAGCTTCCCTGTCCATCACCAACTCCTGAAGCTTACTCAAACTCATGTCCATTGAGCTGGTGATGCCATCCAACTATCTCACCCTCTGTTGTGCCCTTCTCCTCCCACTCTCAATCTTTCCCAGCATCAGGGTCTTTTCAAATGAGTCAGCTCTTCACATCATGTGGCCAAAGTATTGGAGCTTCAGCATCAGTCCTTCCAATGAATATTCTGGACTGATTTCTTTAGGATTGACTGGTTGGATCTCCTTGCAGTCCAAGGGACTCTCAAGAGTCTTCTGCAACACCATAGTTCAAAAGCATCAATTCTTTGGTGCTCAGCTATCTTTATAGTCCAACTCTCACATCTATACATGACTACTGGAAAAACCATAGCTTTGACCTTTGTTGGCAAAGTAATTAATTTGACCTTTGTTAGCTTTGACCTTTGTTGACTTTTGTTTGACCTTTCTTGGTTGTCGCCCTGCTTTTTAATATGCTGTCTAAGTTGATCACAGCTTTCCTTCCAAGGGGCAAGGGTCTTTTAATTTCATGGCTGCAGTCACCATCTGCAGTGATTTTGGAGCACCAGAAAATAAAGTCTCTCACTGTTTCCATTGTTTCCCCATCTATTTACCATGACGTGATGGGAACGGGTGACATGATCTTAGTTTTCTGAATGTCGAGTTTTAAGCCAACTTTTTCCTCTCTCCTCTTTAACTTTCATCAAGAGGCTGTTTAGTTCTTCTTTGCTTTCTGCCATAAGGGTGGTGTCATCTGCATATCTGAGGTTATTGATATTTCTCCCGGCAATCTTGATTCCAGCTTGTGCTTCATCCAGCCTGGCATTTCACATGATGTACTCTGCATATAAGTTAAATAAGCAGGGTGACAATATACAGCCTTGATGTACTCCTTTTCCCATTTGGAACCAGTCTGTTGTTCCATGTCCAGTTCTAACTGTTACTTCTTGACCTGCATGCAGATTTCTCAGGAGGCAGGTCAGGTGGTCTGGTATTCCCATGTCTTTCAGAATTTTCCACAGTTTGTTGTGATCCACACAAAGGCTTTGGTGTAGTGAATAAAGCAGAAATAGATGTTTTTCTGGAACTCTCTTGCTTTTTTGATGATCCAAGGGATGTTGGCTATTTCTGTACTATATATCAATCCCCATTTATAAAATTACTTGTATGCTTAATCTGGCATATGTGTGATAATATAAGGAGTGGATGGGTATGTTTGTTTCTTCACTTTGTCTATTGCATATCACACATAAAATACTTCTGAAGAATTCCACATTATACTTATGGGAGAATGAGAATAAAATAGGAAATGAAATTACTAGGAAAATAATTTATACATTATAGAACTCTATCATGTCTGAACTCTATCATGGGCTTCTCTTGTGGCTCAGCTGGTAAAGAATCTGCCTGCAATGTGGGAGACTGGGGTTCAATCCTGGGTTGAGAAGATCCCCTGGAGAAGGGAATGGCTACCCACTCCAGTATTCTGGCCTGGAGAATTCCATGGACTATATAGTCCATTGGGTTGCAAAGAATCGGACACGACTCTGTGAGTTTCACTTCACTATCATGTCTGACTGACCTAGTGAAGCACTAAATCAGGCCTCAAGAAAAGGCTGGGATTCTGCAGTTTCTCTAGTTTTCTCTCATTGTTTGGCTGATAGTGGCATCCTTCGCAGGTTTCTACATCCAAATCCAGGGGTAGCGAGATTTTTTTTAATTTTGAAAAATTTTATTGAAGTTTAGCTGAGTTACAATATTACATTATTTCAGGTGTACAATGCAGTGTTGATAGTTTCATATATTATACTGTTTAAAGTTACTACAAAAATAATCGCTATGTTTCCCTTTGCTCCTTAGTATATTCTTATTGTCTAAGAGTTCAAGAAAGTATAATTTAATATGATTGAAGTCTAATGAAAATCATAGAAAATTACAAAGGATTGAAATAATGTAGTGCATTTTCTTTGCAATGTTGTAGGAAGCTAGAAACTAATAGAAAAATAAAGGAATTGGAAAATCACCAACTACATTGAAAGTCAGCTACATACCTACAGAAAAACAAAAGAACAAGTCAATGCACCAAGAAAAAAACACAATGGATATTAAATTTAATAAATATTGTCATAACATTAACACTCAAATAACTTGAGTTACAGGAAGCAGTCATCTGAGTTCTCTGACTGCTGAACATCCTTCTCTTATTTTGATACAAGGAGCTAGAGACCTGTCCCACTACCAGATCTGGATGCCTATACTTAAACCACCATGGTTTAAATGAGTACTTGAACATAAAATCAACAGGAAAACCATCACACCTCCTTCCTAATCAATCTCCAGTGTAAAAATCACAGGAAAGCTGTTATTGGCTCACCCCTGGTCACCCCACCACACTTAGGGCTGATCATTTGGCTCACTGAGCTGCCAGTCCCATTGGCTGTTACTATGGGGACTGTGGCTACAGCTTTTGTCATTTGATGATCTCATCATCCAGGAAAAATTGGACTTAAGCCAAGATTTTTGCATAAATCCCCAAAAGTTACAGCCTGCAAAAAGACAAAAAATAAACGACATAAATCTGAATTAGGTAGTATACTAATTTCAGAAGGTATATTGCTTGATTCTAGAAAATTAGATTTTCAAATTTTTCACTGCAGTGGGGTCCTATTTTATGTATTTAAATACATAATGCTTTAACCTATTTTATGTATGAGGTATGTTGAAAGAGTATGAACAGGTAAGTATAATTTTTATATCTGCTGTGTCAGTGTATTCTAAGTCATGGCTGACTCTTTGTGACCCTATGGACCATAGTCCACCAGGCTCCTCTGTCCATGAGATTCTACATTTTGTGTGTGCTCAGTCACTTCAGTCGTGTCCAACTCTTTGCAATTTCATGGACTATAGCCTGCCAAGCTCCTCAGTCCATGGGATTCTCCAGGCAAGAATACTGGAGTGGGTTGCACGCCCTCCTCCAGGGGATCTTCCCCACCCAGGGATGGAACCCTTGTCTCTTACATCTACCTGCATTGGCAGGCAGGTTCCTTACCATTGGTGCCACCCGGCAAGCCATTTATATCTCCTGCTGCACTGTATCAATTTCTATATCTCACATGAAAATCTCTGAATGATACTCCTATATACAAGTGAGAGAATGACAATACGAAAGGTTAATGAAATTTTCATGGAAAGAATTTTGACCATAAAAATCCCTAAAATGGCTGACAAAGAAACCATGGATAGAAATGACCACTTAGGAAAGTGAGGAGATGCAATATGGTTAAGAAAAGTTCATGATTTTCCCTGGAACAATTGACACAACAAAAACATATTGATGAGGTTTATAATGTGTTCCTCAGGGTAGAAATGTTTTAACCATGGACAGTAGGGCACAGGTCGAGAACCCAGAGTGCACGTAACTGTTCAGTGCTACAGGTCTTTTCCCGCCAAGTGAGTGGCTCTGAAGAGAGCCTTTGATTTCCAATGTTCTGGTGGTCCGGGGTCAGCCTATCTGCTGGTGGCATATTTGATGACTGCCCTGGTGGCCTCCATAGTGAAGAGTACATCATGAGAAACGCTGAGCTGGATGAAGCACAAGCTGGAATCAAGACTGCAGGGAGAAATATCAATAACTTCAGATATGCAGATGACACCACCCTTATGGCAGAAAGTGAAGAGGAACTAAAAAGCCTCTTGATGAAAATGAAAGAGGAGAGTGGAAAAGTTGGCTTAAAGCTCAACATTCAGAAAATGAAGGTCATGGCATCTGGTCCCATCACTTCATGGGAAATAGATGGGGAAACAGTGGAAACAGTGGCAGACTTTATTTTTTGGGCTCCAAAATCACTGCAGATGGTGACTACAGCCATGAAATTAAAAGACACTTACTCCTTGGAAGGAAAGTTATGACCAACCTAGATAGCATATTGAAAAGCAGAGACATTACTTTGCCAACAAAGGTCCGTCTAGTCAAGGCTATGGATTTTCCAGTGGTCATGTATGGATGTGAGAGTTGGACTGTGAAGAAAGCTGAGTGCCGAAGAATTGATGCTTTTGAACTGTAGTGTTGGAGAAGACTCTTGAGAGTTCCTTGGACTGCAAGGAGATCCAACCAGTCCATTCTGAAGGAGATCAGCCCTGGGATTTCTTTGGAAGGAATGATGCTAAAGCTGAAACTCCAGTACTTTGGCCACCTCATGCGAAGAGTTGACTCATTGGAAAAGACTCTGATGCTGGGAGGGATTGGGGGCAGGAGGAGAAGGGGACGACAGAGGATGAGATGGCTGGATGGCATCACTAACTTGATGGACATGAGTCTGAGTGAACTCCAGGAGTTGGTGATGGACAGGGAGGCCTGGCGTGCTGCAATTCATGGGGTCGCAAAGAGTTGGGCACGACTGAGCGACTGAACTGAACTGGTGGCCTCCGACATGGTGTGCTTGCTGATCTCCCCAGGGAGCAGCAAGAGCACAGAGGTCTGTATCTCTCCAGAGGTGATTGTGCAGTGCTTGTTGCTGTGGGCTAGGCATCCAGCCTCTTCGGCAATGCTCTTGAAAATATCCATCACGAAGGAATTTATGATGTTCACGGCCTCCTGTGAGACACTCAAGCCCATGTGGACTTGCTTCAGCACCATGGTGAAACAACTGATGGAGCTTTCAATGTTGTTGGAGCAGCAGCAGTAGTGATGGCTGCAGTGGCTGCAGCCATGGCGGCCATTCAATGTCTTCTACTTTGCCTTCCTTGGTTCTATTTAAGAGGGCTCAACTTCGAAGGGCTTGGCTTTTTCCGTGAGCAGGTCTTCCTCAGACAGCTTAGACGATGGCTCATCCATTACAGACTCACCTTCCCCACAGCTCAGTGGGAAGTACAGGGTGGCTTCTGAGGGCTGGTGCTGGTTTTATAATCCCTGCCTGCCCTGCCATCATGGGCAAGGTCCATATCTGACTGGATAAAATTCAAGGTGGAGAGGCCTGTCACTCAGTTACCCCATGTCACATGTCAGTGAATGCCTCTCCCCTGTTGACCCCCTGTGGATCAATCACAGTGGGAATCTTTAAACTTTCTGTGACCTCTGCCAGAAAATCTTTGAACTATGCCACATGTAAGAAAGGGTTTTCTCGGTGGCACTAGTGTTAAAGAACTTGCTTGCCAGAGCACGATATGTGAGAGACGTGAGTTCGATCCCTGGGTCTGGAAGATCCCCTGGAAGAGGACACAGCAACCCACTCCAGTATTCTTGCCTGGAGAATCCCAAGGAAAGAGGAGCCTGGCATGCCACAGTCCACTGGGTCACAAAGAGTCGGACACAGTTGAAGTGAGTTAGCATGCACGCCATGTAAGAAAAAGATCATCCATTCACTCTAGCTGATTTATGGTTACTGTTGCTTG
This sequence comes from Bos javanicus, assembly GCF_032452875.1. Lineage (NCBI taxonomy): Eukaryota > Metazoa > Chordata > Mammalia > Artiodactyla > Bovidae > Bos > Bos javanicus. The sequence goes on from NC_083897.1 coordinate 54,190,578, forward strand.
TGAACTTAGAAAAGATGTCAGGAAAGTCACCTAAATTGGAAAAAAAATCAGATTGAGCTTCCTGAGAGGGTCTGATTGACCTCCTCAGTTCAAGTGCTCACAGCTGTCAGAGTGGCTCTGGCCAGTTGGCATCCATTTTACTCTACCACAGAATTTTATTTTTCCATTTCTGAGACACTGTAACTTGAGAAGGGCTTCCAAGGTAGTGCCAGTGGTAAATAACCCACCTGTCAATGCAGGAGACACAGAGAGGCAGGTTTGATCCCTGGGTTGGGCAGCTCCCCGGGACGAGGGCATGTAAACCCACTCCAGTATTCTTGCCTGGAGAATCCCATAGACAGAGGAGCCTGGAGGGCTATAGTCCATAGGGTTGCAAAGAGTTGGACTCGACTGAAGGGATTTAGCATGCACAAGCATGCAGCTTGGGCAGGAACTCTCTGATGTGTTCAGCAGTGTGCTCCTCAGAATCATAGGACATATGCATGTGTGTCCATGTTCAGTCGCTTCAGTTGTGTCAGACTCTTTGTGATCCCATGGGCTGTAGCCCACCAGGCTCTTCAATCCATGGGATTCTCCAGAACTGACCTGCTATTACCTACAGTACTCATCAAAGTCCATGAGTATAAGTAAATATATAAAACCACATTCTCCTAAGATGGAACAGAAATAGAAATGGAATACTTACAAATTATTAAAAAATACTTATATACTTACATAATTAAAATTTAAATATTTAAAATTAAAATTTTAATATTTTGCCTGCATGCTCAGTTGCTTCAGTGGTGTCCAACTTTTTGGGATCTCATGGACTGTAGCCCCCCTGGCTGCTCCATCCATGGAAATTTTCCAGGCAAGAATATTGGAGTGGGTTGTCATTTCCTTCTCCAGGGAATCTTCCTGACCCAGGGATCAAATTCAGGGATCAAATCCATGTCCCTTGTATCTCCTGCATTGGCAGGGAGATTCTTTACCACTAGTGCCACAGTACAAGCCAAAGATGTCTATATCCAGCTGCTTACTTGACATTTCCACTGAGATTTCTTGTAGACATCCCTAAGTTATATGTCAAAGACTGAACTTCCCCTTACCAACTTGAACCTAATCTTCCCACTTCTAGTGGTAGCATCATTTTTTGATACTTTCAACAGAAAGAGTCTTGAGATATAGGAATCTTGACTCTCTCACCACTGGATTGTCACTTCCGAAAAGAATGTCTTGCATATAGTAGGTACTCAGTAAATATTTCTAGACTAAATAAATGGTCTCTGCCCTGAAGAAATGTTTGATTAAAAATTATTCAACAATTTACACAAAGTAGTACACTAAAAAAGCTGAAGGAATTCCCTAGAAGTCCAGTGGTTAGAACTCTGTGATCTCAATGCCAAGGGCCCAGGTTCCATCTCACATTGGAGAAATAAAATCCCACAGGTCAAGGGGCACAGCCAAAAAAAAAAAAAGTTGAAAGACTTCTGTCCTTTCTTTTCCATTATTAGATCCACAGCTCTTGTTCGGACCCTCTTTATTTTACACCTGAACAACTGCTGCAACACTTTTTTTTCTTATACAAATGAAATTATTTATAAAACAGAAACAGATTCATAGACTTAGAAAACAAACTTATGGTTACCAGAGGGAAGTGATAAATTGGGAGTTCGGGATTAACATATATACACTACTATGTTAAAAATAAATAGCCAACAAGGACTTAATGTATAGCACAGGGAACTCTGCTTAATACTTTGTAATAACCTAACTGGGAAAAGAATTTGAAAAAGAATAGACATATGTATAACTGAATACCTTTGTTATATAAATATTGTAAATCAATTATAGTCCAATATAAAACAGAAATTTTAAAAGAATCAGTCAATCTTTTAAAAGGCTATTCTTCCAGTATCCTTTGTTGTCTGGAGTCACATTATGATATTCAGTTGTCATTGCTGGGTCTCAAAATAACATAAGCAAATAAAAGCCACATAGGGTCAACCAGTTTATACTGGCTGCAGAACTCTGCCAGGGGTCAAGGGGACAGAATCACATCCTTGGGCCAACAGGATGGGTTAACTTAAGGTCATTCCAAGGGCAAGGGGAAGGTGAAGAACAGTCAGGGTGATGGAGGCTCGCTGACACTCAGCATCACCTGAGGCTGCTGACATCCCCAGTCCTCCATGGATGGTGCCTTTTCCATATGCCAGGCACTCAACTAAGCACTTTGCATCTGTCATCTCTTGCCATCCTCTTGATAAACCAATGAGACAGGTACTTTTTTTATGGGTAAGGAAGCAGAGACATAATCATAGGAGATGAAGCCAAGATCTGGACCCAGGCAATGTCCCTTCAGCATTAGTGCTTCTAACCACGTTGTTGACTTCCTAGAAATACACAGGAAAAAGAAGCAACTGCCCAAGCCTAAGAGTGACTTGTGGAGAAGGCAATGGCACACCACTCCACTACTCTTGCCTGGAAAGTCCCATGGACAGAGGAGCCTGGTAGGCTGCAGTCCATGGGGACGCTAAGAGTTGGATGCGACTGAGCAGCTTCACTTTCACTTTTCACTTTCATGCATTGGAGAAGGAAATGGCAACCCACTCCAGTATTCTTGCCTGGAGAATCCCAGGGATGGGGGAGCCTGGTGGGCTGCTGTCTATGGGGTCTCACAGAGTCAGACATGACTGAAGCGACTTAGCAGCAGCAGTAGCAGCAGCAGGAGTGACTTGACTCTCCTCTCAATAACCTGATAATAGGCTCCAACAAATCCCAAATAGAGGAGTTCAGAGGGAATCATATTGTTGGGAAAATGTGTAATTTCCTCAGTTCTGTCTCACCGCAGCAAAGATTTGAAATGGTGGGTCAGTATTACTGCTCGGTTACAGCTCAGAGTTTCATTTGGCAAGCAAAGGAAAGTACAACCTTAAGTCGTGAGGGGGGGACAACCCCAAAGGAGAGGCCTCAATCTGTCTTGGCTTCCTCTTTTTATATGTTTTGTGTCCTCCCCTGGAGCCTGCCCTATTCAAATTGGGCTAGCCAAGAAGAGGGCACTTTTGTTTCACCTGAAGTTCTCACTCCAGTCCACAGATTTTATTTGTTCCATTTTCACAGGCTTCCCCCACCCCCCCTTTTTTTTCTTTTAGCCACTGCCATTTTGAACTCATTTTTTCCTATTCTAACTACCTATCATTCGACCCTCAAGAAATGGGAGGCCCAATTGTTTGGGAATAGGGACATTGAGGTCTGTGGCTACTTTCTGCTGAACTGGGATGGCGAGGGGTATTGGGCCTCCCCCTCTCGTTAGTCTCAAGACTCAGAGTCCTTATAGCAGAGTCCACCAAAGGGTGAGTGATATTTTATGTGGTTGGGTGTAGTTTTATACATCCTTGTTGAACTAGCACTGCATTTTGTAGCTTGTTGACCTTAACAAGAGGTCTTCTGGAATCTGAGACTGAGCTGCGTGAGTTTTCTGCCAAGTTTGTTTTTTGCTGTCCTGGATTCCAGCACTCTGGGCTTCTCGTAACTTGGACTGCGCTGGGTTTTCATTGCGTTCAGCTTCCACAGCATGAGCTTTGGCTGAGTTGGGCTTCTACTGTGCTTGGCCTCTGCCTTGCAGGGGCTGAGCCAAGGTTGCTTCAGCCAGGTTACATTGGATTCATGGCACCAGATATGTCGGGAGAGTGTGTAATTTCCTTGGTTCTGTCTCACCACAGCAAAGATTTCAAACACAAGACCAATGTTACAGCTTGGTTACAGCTCAGAGTTTTATTTGGCAAGTAAAGGAAAGTACACCCTCGAGGCGTGAGGGTGGGTCGACCCCAAAGGAGAAGCCACTGCAATTTTTTTTAAACAGATCTCTTTACCATCTTCCAATAAAATTCAAACGGTTTAACATGACATGCAAGGTTCTCCATGATCTGACACCAGTTGACTCTTTACACCATATTGAAATTCATAATATAAAGATTTATAAACATTTTGAAACCCCAATGCCCATCTGATTGCAAAAAGCCAACTCCTTGGAAAAGACCTTAATGGTGGGAAAGATTGAGGGTAGGAGGAGAAGGGGGTGACAGAGGATGAAATGGTTGGATGGCATCACCAACTCAATAAAAATGAGTTTGAGCAAACTCCAGGAGATAATGAAGGACTGGGAAGACTAGAGTGCTGCCATTCATGGGTTTGCAGAGTCAGATGGGCCTGAGCGACTGAACAACAATAATGAATCCCAGTGATCCAACCATACAAAACTGCTGGGTATTCCCTGAGTGTGCCCTACACTTCCCTTTATTTTTATTTTTTTCTCTTAATGAAATTTCATTTCTCCCATTTCTTCCCTCACCAAATGATTGTTGTTGTGTTTTTGTGGTTGTTTACTTATTGGAAGGACTGGTGCTGAAGCTCCAATATTTGGCCATCTGATACGAACAGCTGACTCAATGGAAAAGACTCTGATACTGGGAAAGATTGAAGGCAGAATGAGAAGAGGGTGACAGAGGATGAGATGGTTGGATGGCATCACCAATTCAATGGACATCAAACTTGCTCAAACTCTCGGAGATGGTGAGGGCCAGGGAGGCCTGGTATGCTGCAGTCCATGGGGTCACAAAGAGGTGGACACGACTTGACAACTGAACAACAGACAGATGATACTGATGAAACTATTTGCAGGGCAGCAGGAGAGACACAGACATAGAGAACAGACTTGTGGGCACAGTAGGGGAAGAAGAGGGTGGGATGAATTGAGAGAGTAGCATGGAAACCTATACAGTATTATATGTAAAATAGCCACTGGGAATTTGCTGTATGACGCAGGGAGTTTAAACCAGTGCTCTGTGACAACATAGAGGGTGGGATGGGGTGGGAGGTGGGAGGGAAGTTCAGGAGGGAGGGGACATATGTATACCTATGGCTGATTCATGTTGATGTATGCCAGAAACCAACACAATATTGTAAAGCAATTTTCCTCCAGTTAAAAATAAATTAAAAAAAGGATAATACATTAAATACTCATAACCTACCCAACATCATTGCTTTTAGACAAACCTGCCCTAAAGGTGCTCAGAACACTTATATTTATTAGCCTGGAGGTGTGAAAATCGCTCAGTTGTGTCTGCCTATTTGCGACCCCATGGACTATGCAGTCCATGGAATTCTCCAGGCCAGAATACTAGAGTGAGTAGCTGTTCCCTTCTTCAGGGGATCTTCCAAACCCAGGGATCGAACTCAAGTCTCCAATATTGCAGACGGATTCTTTACAAGCTGAGCCACCAAAGAAGCCCAAGAATACAGAAGTGGATAGCCTATCCCTTCTCCAGTGGTCCTTCCCAACCCCAGAATTGGACCCAGGTCTCCTGCATTGCAGGTGGATTCCTCACCAGCTGAGCTACCAGGGAAGCTCATTTATTAGCCTACATCTGGGCAAAATCATATAACACAAAACCTCTTATAATAAAATGTTCAATATCTTATGTAATTTACTGAGAACTGTACAGAAAGTGAAAAACAGAATGGTTGAACGGGTATAGAATGATTGGAAGTGTATCAGTGTCAGGTGTTTGCTTTGTGATCACTCAGTTGACTGGGAGCGGAAGCTCTCTGCTGCTGTCCAGCATCATGAGAGAGTATCCTACCACATATTGCTGGCCAGGGCAAATATCAAAATTCAAAAGCTTGTAGTTGTGTATTTTTCCTCCAGCAGAGTTTATCTGTGTGAGTACAGGCTCACTGAGGTGTGTCTGAACTTTGCTAGAATCATGATTTTGCCAGGGAAACAGTACAAAGTGAGAGAGGGGCAGGAGAGTGGAGGGTATATGTCAGTGAGTGATTATAAGGATTGAGCATGAAATTTGATCTAGGGAAGGAGTGGACAGAAAACAGTAATGGAGAGAGAGATGGTGAAATCTGGTAAGACCGATGAACTAGAGATTCTGGTGAGGTTAAAGGATAGTGGGGTCTGCGTACCAAAGGGAATGAACTGGAAAAAGTGGAGGTGTATCAGAATGATCATTCTTGAGTTCACCAGGAATCAAGACAGGATAATTACTGTTGGGAGTGACATAGTGCAGTAGCTAAAATCTTTGAGAAATAAAGGAGAGGAGAACTGAAGTTGGCTTCATGATGACAATGCAGGCTAGTTGGTGACATAAGCTGTGTGATGTATGAGAGGAATACTTTAAAGGCAGCAATGAGAAACATTAACGTTTCTCATAATAACTAAAGTTTTTAACACCCAGTTACTGGGGTGAGGCCTTGAGTAGAAGAGAGATAATGGACTCAGGCCAGCAAGGCTAAAGCGGTGGGAGGGGCGAGGAGGTGGGTCTAGGATTCCTTGGCCAATCGAAGAGAACTGGGGCGGAGCCTGACACGCACCATATAACTGAGGGGTTCCGCGCAGGAAGGCTAATCTCGTCCAGAGTGCTAAGCGGTGTCGGTGCGGCCCTCTACCTTTCTCTGGTCGTCAGGCCTTCTGGTGAGGATGTGCGGCCCCTCCGTAGCCTGAGGATTATGGGGACAGGAGGGCGTGGCGGCCGCGGGGCTGGCGAATCGGGCCTGCAGGAATTGGAGGGGCGGACATTAGAACGGGCGATTGTAGCGGCGCCTCCTGGGGAGTCCACGCCTTTGTCTTCACAGCGCCGCCTTCTGAGCGGGATTCGGATCCTTCCAGGGATCGTCCCTGGCAGGTCCGAGGCAGGAGCCCCAGGAGCGGCTGTCCACTGCGGCTGTAGGTCCGAGGCTGAGGGGACGAGGAGTTTGAGACTCGGAATGGGCTCTCTGGGACTGGCCCTTTGCTCCCTCCCTTCCTGTGACTGCTAGGTTGGACTGGGCTCCCAACAATGATGATAGTTATTTAAAAATGTAAGCAAATTGCTGCTAACAACGTGGCTTGTGCACCCAGCCCTGTTATTTTTTATTTAAAGTCCCCGTTTCCCCACCTCTGGAGATTGGCAGCCGATCGCTTGTCCAGGAGGGTCCTAGGGTGAACCCGACGGAGGGGAGGCATATTCGGGAAGTCTGGCTGCTTGGGGGCCTCTCCATTCTCGCCTAGCACTAGAAGTGTCTTATTCCACCGGGGTGAGACCATACACGCACAGGAGAGCTCTGCTTTCTGGGTTCAGAGGTCTCCTATTGTCTTCTCTGGACAAACCCAGAATGATCACTGGGTACCTCACCTCCTAGCTTCGTCTCCTTCTCTCTCCTCTTGAGGAGAAAACATGGTGAAAAAAAAATCAGCTCTGTTTGGTTTACCCCATTCTGCGGCATTCCCTGGTTTGATCATTATTAGCCGTTCCATCTTACAGCACTTACAAACCAGTCCCACAAGGGGCTATTGTGAGACATGTAATTAGTTTTGACTGGATTTAATCCCTCCTCTTATTGTAGCCCCTTAGTCTCTTGTCTTTGGGCAGATGAAATAGAAAGAAACTAGTCCAATTGATGCTACTTTTGTGTGCTGGTCCCTAACCCCCCAAGAAAAATGCCCCCCTTTCAAAGCAATTGAATACAAAGTGAAGGTACTCAAATAGTGCTATCTCCTGTTACAAATTCATTAGTTGGTTAAACCCAGTCCTTATTTTTTCTTCTGTCCCTATCTGTACATGTCTTTCTATCACCTCCATTTTACCTTTGCTGTGATTTTAAGAGTCAGACATATTGGCTCCTGGCTTCTAAAACATCTTGGTTACTAGTGCGCTTGATCCAATGGCATTTACTGTCTTCAGAAATGGGATAATGATGCAGAATAAAATTCTAATAAAAACATGACTCTTCTAAGATCTGTTGCTGTTTGCCTTTTGAAAATCAGCAGGTAAAATACATATTGACATTAAATGTGAGAATTTTGGCTCTTACTCCTTAGTATGACAATCGTTCTATCAGGTAAGTTTTTTTAGTTTTTTTTTTTTTTCCAGTCTTTTCGTCAAGATGAGTGATAAGCCAGACTTGTCTGAAGTGGAGAAGTTTGACAGGTCCAAACTGAAGAAAACTAATACTAAAGAAAAAAACACTCTTCCCTCAAAGGAAAGTAAGTCATGGGGACTTTCTATTTGAGACAAACAATGGTAAAAATTAATAGGTTTGATAAATGCATGATTCTAGTAAATTTTGCCACAAAGTAAACAATAGGGTACCAATTATTTAATGTAATATTGCTTTAGTTGTTCAGTCGTGATTGACTCTTTGTAACCCCATGCACTGTAGCTCAATAGGCTTCCCTATCTGTGGACTTCTCCAGGCAAGAATACTGGAGTGGGTATCTTCCCAACCCAGGGACCAAACCCATGCTTACTGCACTGCAGATGGATTCTTTACCTTCTAAGCCACCAGGGAAGCCCAATGTAAAATTAGAAAATAGCAAATTGTTGCCTTTTTATGTTGCTTATATAAGTAGTCCTTGCATAATTGGCCTTAGTAGTATTGAGGGAATACAAAAACTGATTTTTATTGGAACATTATTAAAAACCACATTAAGACCAATCTTAGAATATTGGATATAACATTAGAAATATAAGGATTTTGTCCAATTTTGGCTATTTGTCATTTTTCTGTGTCTAGTGTTTTAGGACTTTTATCTCATCCCTAATGAGCCATGCAAACTATGGCTTTGGCCTTCTCTACCTGATGACAAGATGAGGTGAGATGATCAGTTTAGATATTGGGAATACTCACGTTTCCCAGGGATCACGGGATCAATTTGGCCCTCCCCACTTGCAGGCTGCTGGAGAAACTCCAAGCCAAGGGAAACATTTTGTCATGTATCGTTATGTAAAAGTTCCAAAGGTAGTCAAGATTGTCTGAGAAGGCGTACCTTCCTAATCATATAGTGATAGATAAATCTGAAGAAAATGCTTCACTTGCCACTCAGTCTCAGAGTAATCTATGGAAAAAATGGCAACAACATATATCTACCTCTCAAATGGGGAAAAAGAAACCTAAAGTTGAGTCTAACAAATGTTTGGTTCATTACTTTGCACACACACACACACCTGACTGGGGATTTGTGGTTAGGCCTTGCATTCTAAATTTAAAGAAGGTATGGCAGCCTCCTTGGTGGCTCAGATAGTAAAGAATCTGTCTGCAATGAGGGAGACTCAGGTTCGGTCCCTTACTTGGGAAGATCCCCTGGAGAAGGAAATGGCAATCCACTCCAGTATTCTTGCCTGGGGAATCCCATGGACAGAAGAGCCTGGAGAGCTACAGGTCATGGAATTGCAGAGTTGAACACCACTGAGCAACTAACACTTTCTTTCTTATGGCAGCCTCTGACGATTTGGCAAAGAGCTCTTTTGGAAGAAATTGAACTTAATCTTAGGAAAATACCCTCATAATAATTTTTTTTTTTGTGTTTGTTTTTTACCCAGCTATCCAGCAGGAGAAAGAGTGTGCTCAAACATCATAAAATGGAGACCTCCTTGCAAGAGCAAATTTCAGCATTGCTTGAGTGTCTTGCTTTTGGCAAAACTTTGTAGAGATTTTAGGTGTCTTCTGTTGTCTTCTCACCCATAACCCCTGGCTAAGAGGTCAGGGATAGCCAATGTCCCTCATCTTAAAACTTCTATTGGTGCATAAATTGCAGCAGGGAGATGCTGTCAATAATCTCACAATTGATGATCTGTGTGTGTAGTTTTTGCTTCCCCATAGGATAAACTGCTTTTAACTTTCTACAGTGATTCTATTGCTTTATTATCCTTAAGTTGCATGGTTTTGCATCTTCTCACAATTTATTTTCATTTCTAATGAAGCAGTAAAATAAAAAATATAATCAATATGTTTATCATGGGCTCCTGTGGTTCATTTCTGGTGGTCTTCTAAGGAATGAAAGTATACAAGGGTACTTTTAAGCCAAATAAAATGAGTGCAGGAAAGCTATTTTAGCAGATTTGGCACATGGGAAAGGCCTTCCTCTCTCCAGATCAAGTGGGTCCTGACTTGGGGATTGTGTGGCTGATACACACTGACTTCATTTTGTCAGTTCCATCTTTGTCCACACAGTCCAAACCTCCCCCGCTTTTCACATGATTGAGCTTTAGCCTAATTTACAAGAAGTGAGTCCAAGCCAGATGAGTACCCTATCAACTTTTGCCTTTGCTTTCATCTGATATGAAACCTGCAAGAGTGGTTTTTGCTGACATAGATAGTTAATGGTCATGAGACCCCTGGAGGTAGGAACCCCGATTCCAGTTGGTACACATGTGCTTCTCTCTTGGTAGTCAGATTCTACTTTTAGCTTTGGCCCCTTTAAATTCTCTTGTACCCTTTTTGGCAGTCAGTGTGCAGTGCAGCTGCAAATGCCTCTGGATTATCTGTCGACTCCGTCTTTGTGCCTTATGTTAGTTACCCACAGTGAACTTCATAATTGCACTTTATGACATTGCTCACTTCGTTCTTTTGGTCTCAAAGTTCCTTCTCAGTTTGCAGGATATTATTCAATATGTGTGCCTCCCAACAGGAATGCTAAGTGCTTTTCCTAAAAGTTGGAATCATAGAGATAGAGAACCTTGGGAGGTCACGTGGAGTAGCCCCCTTGTCGCACAAATGAGGAAGTGAAAACACAGGGCCTGATTTGATCTTCTAAGGTGTATAAAGGCTGAAATTTTAGATGGGACTCTTCTTGCTTTTTGGAAAGTGCTTTTCAACTAAAGTCAGGGGACATGAAAGGGTACAGTTGGATGGGAAGGGAGAAGAGACACTTGCTAACACCCACTTTACTAAGCACATCACACCTTTCATTGGGCCTCAGCTAAGACATCTAATACCTGCTAATGAGCTGCAACACAGAACTTCTGGTCTGGTTTTTGTCCTGAACAGAATTCACTGTTTTATGAACCAAGTATTTTTGGTGTTTCTGCTGAGCACAGTTGTTATGAACTGAATTCTGAATTATCTCCCCTCCAAAAAAGTAATATATTGAAGCCCTAACCCCATATCAATAACCTCAGATGTGCAGATAACACCACCCTTATGGCAGAAAGTGAAGAGGAACTAAAAAGCCTCTCGATGAAAGTGAAAGAGGAGAGTGAAACAGTTGACTTAAAGTTCAACATTCAGAAAACGAAGATCATGGCATCTGGTCCCATCACTTCATGGGAAATAGATGGGGAAACAGTGGAAACAGTGTCAAACTTTATCTTTTTGGGCTCCAAAATCACTGCAGATGGTGACTGCAGACATGAAATTAAAAGATGCTTACTCCTTGGAAGGAAAGTTATGACCAACCTAGATAGCATATTGAAAAGCAGAGACATTACTTTGCCAACAAAGGTCCATCTAGTCAAGGCTATGGTTTTTCCAGTGGTCATGTATGGATGTGAGAGTTGGACTGTGAAGAAAGCTGAGTGCCGAAGAATTGATGCTTTTGAACTGTAGTGTTGGAGAAGACTCTTGAGAGTTCCTTGGACTGCAAGGAGATCCAACCAGTCCATTCTGAAGGAGATCAGCCCTGGGATTTCTTTGGAAGGAATGATGCTAAAGCTGAAACTCCAGTACTTTGGCCACCTCATGCAAAGAGTTGACTCATTGGAAAAGACACTGATGCTGGGAGGGATTGGGGGCAGGAGGAGAAGGGGACGACAGAGGATGAGACGGCTGGATGGCATCACTGACTCGATGGATATGAGTTTGAGTGAACTCTGGGAGATGGTGATGGACAGGGAGGCCTGGTGTGCTGCGATTCATGGGGTTGCAAAGAGTTGGACACGACTGAGTGACTGAACTGAACTGAACTGAACCCCATGTGTGATTGGATCTGGAGATAGGGTATTTAGGTAATTAATTGAGATGGGAGGCATCATTTGATAGGACTGTGGACATACAGGAAGAGAAAGAGTTACCAGATCTTTCCCCTACATGTGAGGACCCAACAAGAAGATGACCACTAGCAAGACAGAAAGAGAGTTTCCATCAGAAACTGACACTGCTAGGTCTTGATTTTGGCACTTACATCTTCAGAACTGTGAGAAAATGAACTTCTGTGGTTTATGCTACCTAGTGTACATTATTTTGTTACAGCAAGCCTAGCTGACTAATATAATCAGGAAAGTGAAGTCGCTCAATCGTATCCGACTCTTTGCTACCCCATGGACTGCAGCCTACCAGACTCCTCCATCCATAGAATTTTCCAAGTAACAGTACTGGAGTGGATTGCCATTTCCTTCTCCAGAGGATCTTCCCGACCCAGTGACTGAACCCAGGTCTCCCACATTGCAGGCAGTCGCTTTACCATCCGAGCCACCAGGGAAGCTATCAGGAATACATATAAATAGATGAGTCCAGATTGCTGCCTTAAAGTGATGTTTATCACCTGAAATTTATAAGAACCAATCACCTATAATCCTACCAATTAGACATGTTAGCATTTAAGTGTCTAAGCATCCAGCCTGTGGTCTATTAACATTCATGTATTTTCTGACTAAAGGTGATTATGCTGTTGCTATTTGCAACCTTGAGTATTACCTTACCACTCCCTTCTAAGAGGTGACATTCTTGAATAATCACTGGGTTTACAGAAATGAAACCTATGGTCTCTCAATAGCATAAATGTTCCTAAGCAAAACGGGTGGTTGGGGGATCACTTCTGCTCAAATATCAATGAGTTGACACAATCACAGGGCTTAGAGTTGTTGTTCAGTTGCTAAATCGAGTCTGATTCCTTGTGACCCCATGGACTATATCATGGCAGGCTCCTCTGTCCTCTACTATCTCCTAGATTTTGCTCAAATTCATGTCCATTGAGTTGGTGATGTTATCTAACCATCTCCATCTTTTGCGACTTCCTTCTTTTGCCTTCAATCTTTCCCAGCTCAGGGTCTTTACCAATGAGCTGGCTCTTTGGGTCAGGTGGCCAAAGTATTGGATCTTCAGCTTCAGTATCAGCTCTTCCAATGACCATTAAGTGTTCATTTCCTTCAGGATTAACTGGTTTAATCTTACAGTCAAAAGGACTCTCAAGAGTTTTCTTCAGCATCACAGTTCGAAATCATCAATTCTTTGGAGCTGAGCCTTCTTTATGGTCCAAATCTAACATCTGTACATGACTACTGGAAAAACTATAGCTTTGACTAGACTGATCTTTGTTGATAAAGTGAGGTTTCTGCTTTTTAATACACTGGATCAAATCTTTTCTTCCAAGGAGCATGCATCTTTTAATTTCATGGCTGTAGTCACTGTCCACAGTGATTTTGGAGCCCAAGAAAATAAAGTCTGTCACTGTTTCCATTGTTTTCCCATCTATTTGCCATAAAGTGATGGGACCAGATGCCATGATCTTAGTTTTTTGAATGTTGAGTTTTAAGCCAGCTTTTTCAGTCTCCTCTTTCACCTTTATCAAGAGAATATTTAGTTCCTCCTCATTTTCAGCCATTAGAGTAGTGTCACCTGCATATCTGAGGTTATTGATACTCCTCCCAGCAGTCTTGATCCCAGTTTGTGATTCATCCAGCCTGGCATTTTGCATGATGTAATCTGCATAGAAGTTAAAAAAGCAAGGTGACAATATACAGACTTGACCTATTCTTTTCCCAATTTTGAACCAGTCCATTTTTCCATGTCCAGTTCTAACTGTTGCTTCTTCAACCTGCATACAGGTTTCTCAGGAGGCAGTTAAGATGGTCTGATATTCAAAATACTTTAAGGATTTTCCACAGTTGGTTGTGATCCACACAGTCAAAGGCTTTAGCATAGTCAATGAAGCACAAGTAGAAGCTTTTTTTTTTTTTTAATCCCCTTGGTTTTTCTATCTTCCAGGTGGCTCAGACAGTAAAGAATCTGCCTGCAATGTGGGAAATTTGGGTTCAATCCCAGTATCAGAAAGATCATCTGGAGGAGGAAATGGACACCCACTCCAATATTCTTGCCTGGAAACTCCTATGCATAGAGGAGACTGGCAGACTACAGTCCTTGGGGTCACAAAGAGTCAGACACAACTGAGTAAACTAACTGAGTGACTTTACTTTTGCTTTTTCTATGATCCGATGGATGTTGGCTATTTGATCTCTGATTCCTCTGCCTTTTCTAAATCCAGCTTGTACACCTGGAAGTTCTCAGTTCATGTAATTTTGAAGCCTAGCTTGAAGAATTTTGAGCATTACCTTGGTGGCATGTGAAATGAGCACAATTGTGTGGTAGTTTGAACATTCTTTGGCATTGCTCTTCTTTGGGATTGGAATGAAAACTGACCTTTTCCAGTCCTGTGGCCACTGCTGAGTTGGCCCAATTTGCTGGCGTATTGAGTGCAACACTTTCACTTCATCATCTTTTAGGATTTGAAATAGCTCAGTTGGAATTCCATCACCTCTGCTAGCTTTGTTTGTAGTAATGCTTCCTAAGGCCCTCTTGATTTCATACTCCAGGTTTTCTGGCTCTAGGTAAGTGATCACACCATCGTGGTTATCTGGGTCATGAAAACCTTTTCTTTTGTACAGTTCCTCTGTGTATTCTTGCCTCCTCTTGTGAATATCTTCTGCTTCTGTTAGGTCCATACCATATACCATTTCTGTCCTTTATTGTACCCATCTTTGCATGAAATATTCCATTGATATCTCTAATTTTCTTGAAGAGATCTCTAGTCTTTCCCATTCTATTGTTTTCCTCAATTTCTTTGCGTTGATCACTGAGGAAGTCTTTCTTATCTCTCCTTGCTATTCTTTGGAACTCTGCATTCAAATGGGTATATCTTTATTTTTCTCCTTTGCCTTTCACTTCTAGTCTTTTCCGTCTTGCATTTTGCCCTCTTGTACTTTTTTTTTGCCTTCTTTCATTTCTTTTCTGTGGGGACAGTTTTGGTCCACACTTCCTATATGATGTTATGAGTCTCCGTCCATAATAATTCAGGCACTCTGTCTACCAGATCTACTCCCTTGATTCTATTTGTCACTTTTACTGTATTAATTGTAAGGGATTTGATTTAGGTCGTACCTGAATGGTCTAGTGGTTTTCCCTTACTTTCTTCAATTTAGGTCTGATTTTTGGAATAAGGAGCTCATGATCTGAGCCACAGTCAGCTCCTGGTGTTTTGGCTGACTGTAGAGAGTTTCTCAATCTTCAGCAGTAAAAATATAATAAAACTGATTTTGGTATTGACCATCTGGTGATATCCATACTTAGAGTTGTCTCTTGTGTTGTTGGAAGAGAGTGTTTTCTATGATCAGTGCATTCTCTTGGCAAAAATCTGTTAGCCTTTGCCCTGCTCATTTTGTACTCCAAGGCCAAACTTGCCTTTTACTCCCAGTATCTCTTGACTTCCTACTTTTGCACTGCAGTTCCCTATGATGAAAAGAACATCTTTTTTTTTTTTTTCGGTGTTAGTTGTAAGAGGTCTTGTATGTCATTACGGAACCATTCAACGTCATCTTCTTTGGAGTTAGTGGTTGGGGCATAGACTGGGATGACTGTGGTGTTGAATGGTTTCCTTTGAAAACGATTCAAGATCACTCTGTTGCTTTTGAAATTGCACACAAATATTGCATTTCAGCTTGAACATCTGGATGTTTACGGTTCATGTACTGTTGAAGCCTGGCTTGGAGAATTTTGAGCATTATTTTGCTAGTGTGTGAGATGTGTGCAATTGTGCGATAGTGTGAACATTACTTGGCATTGCCCTTCTTTGGGATTGGAATGAAAACTGACCTTTTCCAGTCCTGTGGCCACTGCTGAGTTTTCAAGATTTGCTGGCATATTGAGTGAAGCACTTTAACAGCATCATCTTTTAGAATTTGAAATAGTTCAACTGGAATTCCATCATCTCCACTAGCTTTGTTCGTAAGGCCCACTTTACTTCACATTCCAAGATGTCTGGCTCTAGGTGAGTGATCACACCATCTTGGTTATCTGGGTCATGAAGATCTTTTTTGTGCACTTTTTTCTGTGTATTTTTGCCATCTCTTCTTAATACCTTCTGCTTCTATTAGATCCATACCATTTCTGTCCTTTATTGTGCCATCTTTGCATGAAATATTCCCTTGATATCTCCAATTTTCTTGAAGAGATCTCTAGTCTTTCCCATTCTGTTGTTTTCCTCTATTTCTTGCATTGTTCACTTAGGAAGGCTTTCATATCTTATATATCTTATCATACATATTATGTATGAATTCCTGTAAAGTAACTAGGATGTTTTATTGTGCTAGGTGTGTTTTCCATTTAGTGAATCCAATAATCAAATACAGGCATTAATAAACCAGTGTTACAACTGCACCATATGGGCCATGAAGACAGAAGTGCAAGGGTGAGTGACACACATGACCTCTAGGAAGGAGGGAGGGAGGGAAAATGGGGTTTGATGGTAATGACCTGGAGGGGAAATGAGAATATGTAATTATTCACTTTAGAGGGTTACTGAGGAAAACGGTAATCATGATCTAACAGTGTTAAACAGTGATTTTTTAAACATGATTACTAAACAGTAATCATGATCTAACAGTGTTAGCTACTGAAAATACAAATTAGAGCAAGGGCTTTATTCCCACCCTTGGAAAATAGTTTTAATTAGACAAGCATATCCCATTCAAACTTTTTTCAACATTGTAAAATGTGAGCATAAACCAAAACACATTGCAGAAATAGCTGAATTTGAAAGTTCAAGAAGCAATTCCTGTTTCATCATTTCTGGTGATCTCTAGGGTTATTATCATTTTTGTAAACGTTTTATTTACCTGTTTTATTATCTAACTATCTAGGAGATAGGGTACAGTAATCCAGAAGTTTTTATGTGGGAAGTGAAAAAAAAGTAAAATGAAGAAACTGATAAGAAAAGTCAAAGTTACCACAATCAAACTTCTTTCAACATACCCCATATTCAAAATTATCTAATATACATAAATGAGAAACCAAAAATAGCACAAAAATATCAGTTTACTTCTCCAGATCCCTGAATTATGAAGTTATTATTCCTATTTGTTCAGACTTACCCAATTCTAATTTTTCACCTTCTATTTCTTATGACATTTAAAAGAAAAAATTTTGTGACCTACAATTATGTATCATAGGATAACAGGAGTGCCCAATGAGAGTAGCTTAAGCACCAGTGTCTAGTGGAACAGCCAATGAGGGTCCTGCAGCCTGTGAGCCACAGACATTTTCCCAAATGTGTGGGGAGCTGACCTGAGATAAACCTGGGTGTGCTTCCTTGAAGCTTCTTTCAGAAATGGTTATTTGATGATATGAATCCATAGCTGGAAGAGGGACATCTCTCTTGACCTTTGCATTAAGCTAAGAGAAAGATGGTGAGCAGCAAAAACAAACAAACAAACAAACTAAGATGACCTTGTCTTTGCAGTGTTTCAATATTAATATTAATGGTATTGTTAATATAATCTAATTTCCATTGTGTTTTCCTCTTAGCCTGTTGGCTTTTTGTGTTTCTGTAAGTTATTATTTAATTCAAAGGCAGGTGGTGGTTTTCCCATTACTTTTAATTGATTTGTAATCTCCCATTTCTATGGGAGCTCATCCTAAAAAGTATAAAACCCCTTTGTAGATACCAAACACATACAGGATTTTACCTTCAGTGGAGACCTGTATGAGCCAGGGTAGGATACTACAGGGAGCTTTTCAGAATAGAGCAGGCATAAAGGGGGCAATGCCTGAGCAAAGAGGGTGCATAAAGTTCTGGTATTTCCAGAGCAGTTTGGAATCAGTCTGGTAGCTCATCATATTCACGAGCTCTGACTGAGGACCAATGAGCCCATTAATAGTATCATTACACATTACTGTAACCGAGCAGGACACTATGTGGCCTTCCTGGGACAGACCCCATCCCCATATGTCTTCCACTTGCCTCTTGTTTGCAGAAAAAGTTTAGCATGCTATATCTTCCCTGAATTCCAAAGAGTAAAGCTTAATCAGAGAAGTCAGAGACTACAGAGGCAAAGGAAAACACTCAAGCAAGACAAAATAATAATAGTTTGGCCATTACCTGAAATCAAGGACCTTCAGTTTCTCCTGAGGGGCTATAGATAATATTCTGAGCCATATACTTTGAGCTGTTTTGCAAATACTAAAACCCCCATCAGGTGAAAGAAGCTAACTCTATGCTGACCACAAGCATGTAGACCCCAAACCGCTTGGAACTAGAAAGTTGATTATACTTCATCACCAACCAATCAGAAGAATGTCCATGAGCTGGTCACACACCCCGCAACCCTCTCCCTCACTCTCTTTAAAAACTTTTCCCTGAAGGCCACTAGAGAGTTCAGATCTTTTGAGTATTAGCTGTCCATGCTCCTTGCTTGATGCTTGCCATTAACGGTGGACTTCCCTTTGCCACAACCTGGGGTCAGTAGATTGGCTTAACTGTGTGCAGGCTTGCAGACCCAAGTTTGGTTTGGTAACAATTTTGGTAACCCAGATTGGACAGCAACCCTGAATGTGCATCTCATCCATGGCACATCAACAACTGTTCAATGACAAGCCCTTGGGGCTGTCTCACAGACAAAGATTTTCAAGCAGCTGCTGGACAGGATCCAAAAGCAGCCTAGATCTAGATTCAACCTTCTGTTGGACGGAGCCCTTTCCTGATAGAGCTGGATTGCAAGCTCTAGTGTATCCAAAACCTAACACGGGTTCACTGGTGAGTGGGGCTGGGTCCTGGCACAGCTGGCTGAGGAGGCCAAGGTATCTCAGAGCTGGTGCTGACCTGCTGGTGGGTGGGACTGAGGCCCAGGCTGTCCTAGGGCTACTAGCAGCTCCATGGTGGGCAGAGCTGGGTCCTGGGGCTCTGGCTGCAGGACCCTGGGTGTCCCAGGTCTAGTGCCTGTGCTCTCATGTGTGGGACAGATCCTAGGCACTCTGGTGGACAGGCTTGTGTCCAGTGGCACCTGTGGGCTCAGGGCATCATAAGGCACACTGGATGCTGGTGGATGGGCCTGTGTCTCTGCCTGGCCAGTTACCTGCTGTGAGACATTCAATCCTGGTGCCTATAGGCTTGTGGTCAGGAGCAAGGCTCAGCCCTGAGGCTTATATGCTAGGGGGAAGATGTCAGAATGACACTTGCCAGCACCAGTGACCATGTGGTAGAAAAAGTTTTCCAAAATGGCTATCACAATATCTATGTTCCCAGAATTAGTTACAGTTTTCTCCTACCTCTCCAGGATACACTCCAAGGTCAGTCAGTTCAGTCACTCAGTCATGTCTGATTCTTTGTGACCCCATGGATTGCAGCATGCCAGGTTTTTCTGTCCATCACCAACTCCCCTGTCTTGCTCAAACTCATGTCCATTGAGTCGGTGATGCCATCCAACCATCTCATCCTCTATCATCCCCTTCTCCTTCTGCCTTCAATTTTTCCCAGAATCAGGGTCTTTCCCAGTGAGTCAGTTCTTCACATAAGGTGGCCAAAATATTGAAGCTTCAGCTTTAGCATCAGTCCTTCCAATGAATATTCAGGACTGATTTCCTTTAGGATTGATTGGTTTAATCTCCTTGCAGTCCAAGGGACTCTCAAGGGTCTTCTCCATCATCACAATTCAAAAGCACCAATTCTTCGGTGATCAGCTTTCTTTATAGTCCAACTCTCAGATCCATACATGACTACTGGAAAGACCATAGTTTGACTAGATGGATATTTGTTGGCAAAGCAATGTCTCTGCTTTTTAATATGTTGTCCAGGTTGGTCAGAGCTTTCCTTCCAAGGAGCAAGTATTTTTTAATTTCATGGCTGCACAATCTGCAGTGATTTTGGAGCCCAGGAAAACAAGTCTCTCACTGTTTCCATTGTTTCCTCATCTATTTACCATCAGGTGATGGGACCAGATGCCATGATCTTAGTTTTCTGGATGCTGAGTTTCAAGCCAACTTTTTCACTCTCCTCTTTCACTTTCACAAGAAGCTTTTTAGTTCCTCTTTGTTTTCTGCCATAAGATTGGTGTCATTTGCGTATCTGAGGTTATTGATATTTCTCCTGGCAATCTTGATTCTAGCTTGTGCTTCATCCAGCCTGGCATTTCCCATGATGTACTCTGCATACATGTTAAATAAGCAGGGTGGAAATATACAGCCTTGATGTACTCCTTTCCCAATTTGGAACCAGTCTGTTTTTCCATGTCCAGTTTTAACTGTTGCTTCTTGACCTGCATATAGATTTCTCAGGAGGCAGGTGAGGGGTCTGGTATTCCCATCTCTTTCAGAATTTTCCAGTTTGTTGTGATCCACAATAGTCAAAGGCTTTGGCATAGTCAAAAAAAGCAGAAGTAGATGTTTTTCTGGAACTCTCTTGCTTTTTCCATGATCCAGTGGATGTTGGCAATTTGATCTCTGGTTCCTCTGCCTTTTCTAAAATCAGCTTGAACATCTGGAAGTTCACAGTTCATGGACTGCTGAAACCCGCCTTCGAGAATTTTGGGCATATCTTTGCTAGCATGTGAGATGAGTTCTATTGTGTGGTAGTTTGAGCATTCTTTGGCATTGCCTTTCTTTGGGATTGGAATGAAAACTGACCTTTTCCAGTCCTGTGGCCACTGCTAAGTTTTCAAGATTTGCTGGCATATTGAGTGCAGCACTTTCAAAGCATTATCTTTTGGGATTTGAAATAGTTCAACTGGAATTCCATCACCTCCCCTAGCTTTGTTTGTAGTGATGCTTCCTAAGGCCCACTTGATTTCACACTCCAGGATGTCTGGCTCTAGTGAGTGATCACACCATCGTGATTATCTGGGTCATGAACATCTTTTTTGCATAGTTCTTCTGTGTATTCTTGCCACCTCTTCTTAATATCTTCTGCTTCCGGTAGATCCATATGCTTTCTGTCCTTTATTGTGCCCATCTTTGCATGAAATATTCCTTTTGTATCTGTAATTTTCTTGAAGAGATCTCTAGTCTATCCCATTCTATTGTTTTCCTCAATTTCTTTGCATTGATCACTGAGGAAGGCTTTCTTATCTCTCCTTGCTATTATTTAGAACTCTGCATTCTTTCCTTTTCTCCTTTACCTTTAGCTTCTCTTCTTTTCTCAGCTATTTGTAAGGCCTCATCAGACAACCATTTTGCCATTTTGCATTTCTTTTTCTTGGGGATGGTCTTGACCACTGCCTCTTACTGGGTCTGACCCAGGCTCCTTTCAAATTACTATTTCTGTCTTGTCTCTATTTTATTGATTTCCTCTCTGATCTTTATTATTTCCTTCCTTGTGCTGACCTTGGGCTTGGTTTGTTATTTTTCTAATTCCTTTAGATGGTTGGTTAGGTTGTTTATTTGAGATGTTCCTTGGTTCTTGAGTTAGGTTTGTATGGCTATAAGCTTTCCTCTTAGAACTGTTTTTGCTGAATCCCATAGATTTTGGAATGATGTGTTTTTATTTTCACTTGTCTCCAGGTATTCTTTAACTTCTTTTTTGATTTCTTCACAGATCCATTGGTTTTTCACTCTCATATTGTATAGTCTGAATGTGTTTGTGGTTTTTGCATTTTCTTTATGTAATTATTTTCTAATTTCATACAGTGTGGTTAGAGAAAATACTTGGTACATTTTCTGTTCTATTAAGTTTGTTGAGACTTGGGTTTTTTGTGGCATAGCATGTGGTCTATCCTGGACAATATTCCAAGTGCACTTGAAAAGAATGTGTATTCTGCTGATTTTGGATGGAATGTTCTGTAAATATTTATTACATCCAATTGGACTAACATGTCATTGAGGCCACTGCTGTCTCCTTATTGATTTTCTATATAAATTATCTGTCTATTGCTGTAAGTGGGATGTTAAAGTTTCCTAAGATTATTGTATACTTATAAATTTCTTGCAAGAAATTTTAAACAGAAGATCATATACAGTTGGATAGAAAGTTGTTGAATTAGAAAACATATGAAAGAAATTATATAGAATACCTCATAGAATGATAAATGAAGTGAAAGATTAAAGAGATGCCAAGAGACATAAGAAATGGAGTAAGGAGGTATTAAGTGCAATTTGTACACATGCCAGAAGTGGTAACCTGGCTAAACTTTAGAATAATAATAATGTGTTGTGTCACAGAGAAACAATTGATAATTTCCAGAATTTAGGAAGGCTATGTTTCCATAGATTCAGAAAGCTCACCTGGACACATCATAGTAAAGCTACAGACAAAGTTAGCATATAGATCATACTGGCAAACAAAGAGACACATTGTCTACAGAGCCATGCCAAAGACTATGACAGTAAATCTCCTTACATAAATAAATGGAAGCTGAAAGCAAATAGTGAGAGTAAGAAACCACCCATGTAGTGCTGCATTCCTAGCCTAAGTATCATGATAAGGCTTTGGTAGACTCAAAGATGGACCACTCAGAACACCACAGCAAGGACAGACTTACTGACAGTCCTTTGTCATGAGCCACTTCAGCTGCACAGAGCTGCCTTGTCCAATGCCTTGTACTTCCTGAGTTGGCCCACCTCCAAGGACTGATCCAGGAGGTGGCATAAAGATCTGACTATGTTGGGCTAGTGTGAAGTGAGTTTAATGACTCATTTTACCTTCAGAATTCAGCATGGGGTCACAAAATAATTTTGAAGAGTCTGCATTAGATGTGTACTTCTTCCTCTCCCCACACTTGTCTTCTTCCCATCCCTTTCTCGGGCATTGAGAGTGCATAAATGTCCTGCACACTAAACACCATACCATCCTTAGAACCTAATTCAGAAGAAAGGACATTCGAGACATGAAAAATCATATTTACTATTCTTAGGCAAATTAAATAAATAGTCTTGTTTAGGTGTCAGAGACAGAACAGGCCACTGAACTTGCTTCTGAACTACGGGGACACTGCCCTGACTACTGCTTTGGGTGTCAGCCACACCTGATGTGAATGTGGAAGAAATACACAATAGATAGATAGGAAGAGGACTTTGGAATTTGTTAAGTCCCTGGAGGAGGTCTGGGCAACCATTCCTGGATTTAGCAACACTCCAAGTTTTAAAGAACAAAGCATACAGCATTTGGAAAAAAATTAACATAATACCAGACCTGCAGCTTTGCTCACAGATTGATGATGATAATCAATTTGGGGCCTGGGATTATAAGTAGGGAACCCTGAACTGCAGTCTTTGAAGTCTCACCAATGGAGTGGACGTGCTACCTGGGACCTTCTCCCAACTGGAGCTCCAGATGTGTTGTGTCACTTCCCAGTGCTGTTTAAGTCTGGATGTTAGTCAAAATCCAATTTGATGATGTATCCTCTCCTCTATTTCTCTCTTTTTTTAAATGTTAGTATATTGCAAGTAAGTTAGATAATCTTCTAATAAATATTTGTATTATTTATTTGTACATAACGAGTGGCTTATTTTGTTAACAAATCCTTTGAACCTGAGATGAAAGTGAAAACTTTCAACAAAACAACTATGGTAAAGGAACTTCCAAGGAATGTTTGTCACTTCTGGTATGCCAAGGAGATATATTTTCTTAGTTCATTTCTTAGGTTTCTTGACCTCCATTTAATTCTTTTATTCTCTTTATGAAGTATTCTGTAGTATTTCTTTCATCTATCTTCTGGATCATATATTCTCTCTCCATTTGTGTCCCAGCTGTTTAAAATTTCTTTACTCTTCTATTCCAGTGATTATGGTGTTCAGTACTAGAAAGCTTATTTGTCTTTTGATAATTGCTATTTATGACTCATGTTTTATGTATCTTATCATCTAAATATGCTAAGTACATTTCTTGTACTTTGTATCTGATTAAAAGTCTTTACAGGTTTCCATCTTGGTTTATTGTTTATGCTGGTGCTGTCATTTTGGAGGGGGAATTTGTGTTTGATCAGGAGGGCTTTAATTGTAGGAATGTTTGTAGAAGCCTTGATTAGGTTTATGTTCCTAGACATTTAATTCTTTTTGTTGCAATGGTGAATGGGATTGATTCCTCAATTTCTCATTCTGATTTTTCATTGTTAGTTTATAGAAATGCAAGTGATTTCTGTGTATTGATTTTGTATCCTGCAACTTTGCTAAATTCACTGATTGGCCCTAGTAAGTTTTTGATACTATCGTTAGGGTTTCTATGTACAGTATCAGGTCATCTGCAAAACAGTGAGAGCTTTACATCTTCTTTTCTAATCTGGGTTCCTTTTATTTCTTTTTCTTCTCTGATTCCTGTAGCTAGGACTTCCAGGACTATGTTGAATAATACTGGTGAAAGTGGACACCCTTGTCTTGTTCCTGATCTTAGGGGGAATGCTTTCAGTTTTTCACCATTGAGGATAATGTTTGCTGTAGGGTTATCATATATGACCTTTACTATGTTGTGGTAGGTTCCTTCTATGCCCATTTTTTGAAGAGTTTTAATCATAAATGGGTACTGAATTATGTCAAAGTCTTTTTCTGCATCTATTCAGATAATCATATGGTTTTTATCTTTCAATTTGTTAATATGGAGTTTCACAACGATTGATTTGCATATATTGAAGAATCCTTGCATCCCTGGAATAAACCCAACTTGATCATGGTGTATGAGCTTGTTGATGTGTTGCTGAATTCTGTTTGCTAAAATTTTGTTGAAGATTTTTGCATCTATGTTCATCAGTGATATTGGCCTGTAGTTTTCTTTCCTTGTGTTGTCTTTGTCTGGTTTTGGTATCATGGTGATGGTGGTCTCGTAGAATCAGTTTGGAAGTGTTCTTTCTTCTGCAATGTTTTGAAAGAGCTTTAGAAGGATAGGCACTATCTCTTCTCTAAATGTTTGATAGAATTCTCCTGTGAAGCCATCTGGTCCTGGGATTTT
This sequence comes from Bos javanicus, assembly GCF_032452875.1. Lineage (NCBI taxonomy): Eukaryota > Metazoa > Chordata > Mammalia > Artiodactyla > Bovidae > Bos > Bos javanicus. The sequence continues at coordinate 54,215,239 of NC_083897.1, forward strand.
GTTTTTGGGAGGTTTCTGATCACAGCTTCAATTTCAGTGCTTGTATTGGGGTTGTTCATAATTTCAATTTCTTTCTGGTTCAGTCTTACAAATGTGGAATGCTTCACAAATTTGTGTGTCATCCTTGCACAGGGGCCATGCTAATCTTCTCTGTATTGTTCCAATTTTAGTATATGTGCTGCCAAAGTGAGCACAGGGTTAAGTTCCTCTAGACACAATTAGATTTGCATTTTCCATATATATGAGTTTGCAAACAGAAACTACTTGGGCCATGCTAATAATATTAATTAAAATACCAAAGCTACACCAAGGCACTCTTTTGGTTACAAATTCTTTAGGCAACATTTTATTCCTCACCCATAGCTAAAGACAAAAATTAGAATTTTCCTTGGTCCTTGCTTTCTTATAAGAAAGAAAGTCCAGTTTTTCACTATGGATATAGTCAATCATTTAGAATTATGTGTGTGTCTCAGCCATCTATTGATTTGAGCCACGTTTCAAGCACATCTGAGTATTTAAAATAGTGTTTAAAATAACTTTGTATATTACAATTTATAATGGGAGGATTTTAAATTTTTTTACACAAACAATTTCCAAATGTGGAATGTAAATATCCCTTAAAAATCTAAACCATCCTAAGATCACTCAGTGGTAATCACCATATGTCTAAGCTACACTGCAAAGTTCCAGGCAACCTTCACACACATACCTGGCGCTGAAAGGGGCCTCTTTTCTTGTGGGGAGGTCCAGCAAGATAAAATGACCTTTTCCATTTTAGCCCTATGGCCTCAAACAGCAAGGCAGAAGGACATTCCTTCTGAAAATATAGTCCTGTAATTGGCATAATTTCCACTATATTTTATTCTTTGTGCAAAATAATCACAGGCTTCATCAGCTCAAGAAGAGGGGGAAACAGATAGGACCTCTCATTGGAAGGAATACTCAGGGATGAGCAATATTCCTGAATCCAGTAGCCACTGAAATAAAAGACAAGCTTCTTGAGATGTTTTTGGGTGGCATACACAGGGTATGGCCATAGAAATAAGTGTTTTGTTCACTATATTATGGTGATTGTCTTTGGATTGGTTTACTCTTTACTTACTACTAGGAGAGGACACCTACTATTTACTGGAATCCTATGTTGCATGCCACAGTTTTCACACTAAAGTGGAGTGAAATTTCTAACAAATATAGACATCCTCTCCCACTTGTAGGGCCATGTATACAGACAAAGAAACACACAGGTAGACAGCAAGGAGAATGTACGTACAGATTTATTGGTGAAAGGAACTCAGACAGACCTAGTCTGAATATCTAATTTTTCTGACTTAGGGACACAGAGTTTTCTCATATTCCTCAAGGTCCTCTTCTTTTTGGGTCCTCCAACACCTGACATTTTAGTTGTAATCCATCTTTCTCAACTGTGAAAAGTGCATTTCCACAGAGTCATAAATTGGGTAGTTTTGAGGAAAACATTAAGGGAAAAGGAAAAGCATAAGAAGCTGTCCTTGCGTGATATTGGAGAATGGTTAAGGGAAACACTTCATTATATGCTCCTCACTTGAATTAATTTCCAAAAGGAGATTTGAGATCATGGAAGGTTATTCTTTTATACTGAGATATTTCCTATCAAGCAGGTTCATCAAAAGAAGCATGGTTTCTGTTATCCTCTGACATAATCACTCAAAGGCAAAAACATGCCTAATGGATCAGACACTGAAGTGAGATTCAGGGAATCACCTGGATCCTGGTGTCAGTTCTAATTCAGTAGCCATGTGGCTCTGGGTAATGCTCGTCACCTACCAGAATATGGTAAAGGACTCGAGTTTTCAGACAGTTATATTACACGGATATATTACACAAGCCAGGCTATTTACTTCCACAAGCACAGTAACCTTATATATTACTCCTACTTAAAACAAACTTCCCTCAGGTGCATGACAGAATACCTGCTCAAGCATCAGGCCCACCAGGCTATATGATTTCTGCTTATCTTCACTTCTCAAAGATTGATGAATTTCACAATGCCTCTGTATAGAGGAATACTGCAGTTATTTCTGCAGTAGCTTGAACTGAATGAGTTTCAGCTCTCGTTTATGTTTTACAATAAATTCTATCATACAGATTATGTTGAAAAAAATTTGAACTGTCTCCCTAGGGTTTAAACTTATAGTTTGTTATTTAAGCAGAAAACTCTTGTCCTAACTTGTATTTGCAATAGCCAACACCATTAGATCATGATTATTCATTAGGTGGCTGAGTTCTTCAGTCACCCTCTGAAGTGAACAACTGTATATGCTCATTTCCCCTCTTGGTCTTCAACACTGAACCCCATTGTCCCTCCCTCCTTCCTAGGTATCAAGTGTCTGTCGCCCATGCACTTCTGTCTTCATGGCCTACATGGTGCACTTGTAAAACTGGTTTCCTAATGCCTGTATTTGATTATTGGATTCACCTAATGTAAAACACACCTAGCCCAATAAAAATATGCTAGTGGGTTAGATTTCTTACAGGAATTCACACACAATAGCAATGGACAAGAATTGCTTGGAAAAATATTTGTATGTCATATGGGTAAACACAGGGATATTGAAAGCAACAACAATGAGCACAATAGCAATGAAATAATTCTGTGAAATACTGTCTCTTTCCTATGGGTCTAGAGTTCCCTTTTCAAAAATGCAATGGCTCTGAAATTAGCTTTTCATTTCCAAAATTATATTCAGGTTGTCTACGATCATCTCAAGGTCCCACCTAGAGATATTTTCTTAACATTGCTTTGGTGGAAGATTTTCCTGGCCTCCTTGGGAATCATATTCTTTTAAAAAAATTCTCTCACAAGATTTCTCTAATTCTACACAAAATACTAAACAATATTCTTGACAATGAGGCTCATTTATCCTAAATATTTACTGCATTGACCAAAGAGAACCCTGGAGGTATAATAGCCCATCAGAATTCTTCCATATTGGACCGAAAAATACAGACCTTCATTGCCCGTTTTGGAATAGGTACTGTCCACTTCATACCTGTACTACTAAGGGAGGCGCTCTCTAGTATCTTGCCCCAGGACCTCAATTCTTCTTCTTTTTTTTAAATTCTAATCTTTTTTTTTTTTCCCATTTTTACTTATTTATTTATTTTACTTTACAATATTGTATTGGTTTTGCCATACATTGACTTGAATCCGCCATGGGTGTACATGTGTTCCCCATCCTGAACCCCTTCCCATCTCCCTCCCCATCCCATGCCTCTGGGTCATCCCAGTGCACCAGCCCCGAGCACCCTGTATCATGCATTGAACCTGGACTGGTGATCTGTTTCACATATGATAATTTACATGTTTCAATGCCATTCTCCCATACCATCCCACCCCTTGCCCTCTCCCACAGAGTCCAAAAGACTTCTATACATCTGTGTTTCTTTTACTGTCTCGCATACAGGGTTATCATTACCATCTTTCTAAATTCCATATATATGCATTAGTATACTGTATTGGTGTTTTTCTTTCTGCCTTACTTCACTCTGTATAATCGGCTCCAGTTTCATCCACCTCATTAGAACTGATTCAAATATAAATCAAATCATCATCAATATGTGAGCAAAACTATAGCTCTGGTATTTTGCCAATATTTTCCAGTACTGTTTGCTTTGTTCTACAAATCTTGGAATGTTGCTAAATCCAGGGAGTGGTTGGCCAGACCTCCTTCAAGGACTTAAATTCCAAGATCCTCTTCTTATCTATCTATTACACAATAGATAATAGATTCTCTTCCACACTCACAGCAGGTGTGGCTGACACCCACAGCAGTAGTCAGGGCAGTGTCCTGGTAGGTCAGAAGCAAGGTCAGAGGCCTGTTCTGCTTTGTCTCTGAAGCCTAAACAAGACAATGTAATTTCCCTAACAATAGTGTCTATTGTTGTAAATATCATGATTTTTCATGTTGTCTCCAATGTCTTTTTTTTACAAATTAAGTTCTAAGAATGATGTGGTCTTTCGTGTGCAGGACATTTATGCACTCTCATTGCCCGAGAAAGGGATGGGATGAAGACAGGTGTGGGCAGAGGAAGAAGTGCATATCTAATGCTGACTCTCCAAAATTATTTTCTGATCCCATACTGAATCTGAAGGTAAAATGAGCCATTAAAGTCACTTCACACTGGCCCAACAGAGTCAGAACTTTATACCACCTCCTTGGTCAGTCCTTAGAAGTGGGCCAACTTGAGAAGTTCAATGCAGCTCTGTGCAGCTGAGGTACACCTGAAGTGGCTTATGACTAAGGAACAGCAGTAAGTCTGTCCTTGTTGTGGTGTTCTGAGTGGTCCTTCTTTGAGTCTATCAAAGCCTTATCATGATACTTAGGCTAGGAATGCAACACTATCTGTGTGGTTGCTTACTCTCACTACTTGCTTTCTGCTTCCATTTGTTTATGAAAGGAGATTTACTGTCATAGTCTTTGGCATGGCTCTGTAGACGATGTGTCTTTTTGTTTGCTAGTATGATCTATATGCTACCTTTGTCTGTAGCTTTACTACGATGTGTCCAGGTGTGCTTCCTGAATCTATGGAAACATAGCCTCCCTAAATTCTGGAAAGTATCAACTGTTTCTCTGTGAATATTATTATTCTAAAATTTAGCCAGGTTACCACTTTTGGCATGCCTACAAGATGTACTTAATACCTCCTTAGTATTAAGTCCATTTCTTAAGTCTCTTGCCATCTCTTTAATCTTTTACTTCATGTGTCTTTCTATGAGGTAGTCTATATAACTTCTTTCATCTATATTCTAAATCAACAATTCTTCATCCAGCTCTGTATCTTCCGCTGTTTAAAATTTCTTGGAAGAAATTTATAAGAATACAGTAATGTTAGGGAAGTTTAACACCACACTTACAGCAATAGACAGATACTTTAGATAGAAAATCAATAAGGAGACAGCAGTGGCCTTCAATGACATGTTAGTCCAGTTGGATGGAATAAATATTTATAGAATATTCCACCCAGACGTAGCAGAATATACATTCTTTTCAAGTACACGTGGAACATTGTCCAGGATAGACCCCATGCTATGCCACAAAAAACCCAAGTCTCAACAAACTTAAGAGAGCAGTAATTGTACCAAGCATTTTCTCTAACCACACTGTATGAAATTAGAAAATAATTACATAAAGAAAATGCAAAAACCACAAACACATGGAGACAAAAGAATATGATAGGAAAAAAGAACAGTGCATCAGTGAAGAAATCAAAGAGGGAGTTAGAAAATACCTGGAGACAAATGAAAACAAACACACATGTTTCCAAAACCTATAGGATGCAGCAAAAGCAGTTCTAAGAGGAAAGCTTATAGCCATACAGGTCTACCTCAAAAACCAAGGAACATCTCCAATAAAGAACCTAACCTACCATCTAAAGGAATTAGAAAAAGAACAAGCCAAGCCCAAGGTCAGCAGAAGGAAGGAAATAATAAAGATCAGAGAAGAAATCAATAAAAAAGAGACAGGAGAGAAGCAGTAATTTGAAAGGAGCCTAGGTCAGACCCACCTACTGATCTTGGAGTGTCTCTTGGAGAGGTAGGAGAAATCTGGAGCTCATTCTGGGGACATAGATACTGGTGGAAGCAATTTTGGAAAGCTTTTTCTGCCACATGGACACTGGTGCTGGCAAGTATCATTTTGACATCTTCCCCCTGGCTTATAAGTCTCAGGACCAAGCCTTGCTCCTGACCACAAGCCTATGGGCACCAGGATTGGATGTCTCAGGTCAAGTAACTGGCCAGGCAGAGACACAGGCCCATCCACCAGCATCCAGTGTGCCTTATGATGCCCTGAGCCCACAGGTGCCACTGGACACAAGCCTGTCCACCAGAGTGCCTAGGATCTGTCCCACACATGAGAGCACAGGCACTAGACCTGGGACACCCAGGGTCCTGCAGCCAGAGCCCCAGGACCCAGCTCTGCCCACCATGGAGCTGCTAGTAGCCCTAGGACAGCCTGGGCCTCAGTCCCACCCACCAGCAGGTCAGCACCAGCTCTGAGATACCTTGGCCTCCTCAGCCAGCTGTGCCAGGACCCAGCCCCACTCACCAGTGAACCCGTGTTAGGTTTTGGATACACTAGAGCTTGCAATCCAGCTCTATCAGGAAAGGGCTCCATCCAACAGAAGGTTGAATCTAGATCTAGGCTGCTTTTGGATCCTATCCAGCAGCTGCTTGAGTACCTTTGTCTGTGAGGCAGACCCAAGGGCTTGTCATTGAACAGATGTTGATGTGCCGTGGATGAGATGCACACTCAGGGTTGCTGTCCAATCTGGGTTACCAAAATTGTTACCCAACCAAACTTGGGTCTGCAAGCCTGCACACAGTTAAGCCAATCTACTGACCCCAGTGGATTTTCTTTTAAATGTGGTAAGAAATAGAAGGTGAAAAATTAGAATTGGATAAATCTGAGCATGTAGGAATAGTAAGTTCAGAATTCAGGGATCTGGAGAAGTAAACGGATATTTTTGTACTATTTTTGGTTTCTCATTTATGTTATATTACATAATTCTGAATATGCGGTATGTTGAAAGAAGTTTGATTGAGGTCACTTTGATTTTTCTTATCAGTTTTTTCACTTTACTTTTTCACCATTTCCCACATAAAAATTCTGGATTATTGTTACCCTATCTCTTAGAGAGTTAGAGAATAAAAGAGGTAAATAAAATGATAATGACCCTAGAGATCACCAGAAAGGCTGAAACAGGAATTATTTCTTGAACTTTGAAATTCAGCTATTTCTGTAAAGTGTTTCAATGAACACACTTTACAATGTATTCTATAATACAGACAATGTTGAAAAAAGTTTGAATGGGGTATGCTTGTCGAATTAACACTATTTTCCTAAGGTTGGAACTTATAGTTTCTTATTTAAGCTGTAAAGCCCTTGCTCTAATTTGAATTTTCAGTAGCTAACACTGTTAGATCATGATTAGTCTTTAGGTGTCTGCGTTCCTCAATCACCCTCTAAAGTGAAAAACAACATATTCTCATTTCCCCTCCAGGCCTTTACCATCAAACCCCATTTTCCCTCCCTCCTTCCTAGAGGTCATGTGTGTCACTCACCCTTGCATTTCTGCCTCATGGCCCGTAGGTATGGTGCAGTTGTAGCACTGGTTTATTAATGCCTGTATTTGGTTATTGGATTCACTAAATGGAAAACACACCTAGCACCAAAAAAAAAAAAAAAAATCCTAGTTCATTCACAGGAATTCACACATAGTTTATATTTCTGACCAGCATGCCAGAAAAGTTCTGAAAAATATTTGTATATCATACGGCCAGACACTGAGATACTGAAGCAGCAACAATGAACACAACAGAAATTATGTCATTTTGTAAAATGCTAGTTTTCTTATGGGTCCACAGTCCCGTTTTGAATCTGTGATGGCGCTGCAGTGAGCTTTTCACTCCCCAAACTCTATTCTGCTTGTTTAAGACCATGTCAAGGTCCCATCCAGAAAAATTTAATTGCAGTTGATTTGATGGAAGTTTTTCCTGATATCACTGCGAACCATATCACTTTTTCTAATTCTTTCTTCAGATTTTTCTAGGGGATGTCCCTGGTGGTCCAGTGGCTGAGACTCTGCACTCCCAGTGAGGGGTCCTGGGTTCAATCCCGGATTGGGGAACTAGATCCTGCATGCCACAACTAAGACCTGATGCAGCCAAGTAAGTGAATATAAAAAATGATTTTTCTAGTATTCCACAAACATAATAAATAATAACCCTGACAAGGGGACTCATTTATCCTAAATCTGTACTCCAATGATCCCGAGGAGCTCTGGAGTGTGTAGCTATAGGCCTGGGTGTCCTAGATGCGGTATTCACTTGCTGGTGGGAGGAATCATGGCCTGGGGGTGTCCTGAAGCTGGTCTCAGCCCATAGGTAGTAGGTACAGCCAAATTCTAGTCCTCAGCACTGGCTGAGCAGCCCAAGTTATCCTTGGGGTCCTGGGGCAGGCACCAGCCAGCTTTGTTGTGGGATGGGTCCTGATATGGCAGGATGAATGGCTCTGATGGTTCTGGGGCTGGTGTCTCCCCACTGGTGGGTGGTGGTACCACCCTGAAAGGTAGAGGTGAGTCCTGGGGTCTCTGGCTGCAGGGCCCATGGGTCACAGAGCTTGTGTCTTGGCCTGCTTGTGGGGAGGGTGAGGCCCAGGGATTCCCAGGACTAGCACAAACTCTCTGATAGATGGAGATGGGTCCTGGGAACATGGGCTGCATAGCCCTGAGTGTCCTGGAGCTGGTGTTTCAACCCACTGGTAAGCTGGACTCGGGTCCAGAGTATGATGGGATGGTGCCTACCCCTTGATGGGTGAGGTTGGTGCTGCAGCTGGTTCTAGACTACTGGTATGTGGGGCCAGGTCCTGGGATGGCCAAAGCTGGGTTCCAGGGTAACTACAGGCTTCAGAGGTCTCAAGGTGGGTCTGTATCTCTGCCTGGGTTTTTGCTTGGCCTAAGGCATCCCAGTACTGGTGCTGATAGGCATGTTCGTCAGGTCTGGGTTATAGCACGAATAAGCTAGAAGGAGGATTACAAAATGGTGCTCTAGCGCCAGGGTCCATGTGGTAGAACCAGCTCCCCCAAATGGCCACCTATGTCTATATCCCCATGGTGAGCTCCAGCTGCCTTCTACTTCTCCAGGAGCCTCTCCAAGATCAGCAGATGGGTTTAACCCAGGCTTCTTTCAAATTGCTGTTTCTGTCCTAGGTTCCCAAGCTTGTTAAGATTTTCTGTGCACCTTGTAAGGGTAGAGTCTCTGTTTCCCACAGCCCTCTGGCTCTCCTGAAAGTAAGCCTCACTGACCTACAAAGCCAAGCCTTCTGGGGGCTCATCTTCCTGGTACAGGGCCCCCAGTCTGGAAAGACTTATGTGGGCGTGGACCACTTATTCCTTGAGGAAAACTTCAATTGTTGTTATACTCCCATTATTAGGTTGCCCACCTCAGAGTATGGGTTGACCATGTCTCCACCTCCTTAATCATGTACCAAGTTTAATATTGTTTTCTTCATAATACTTAGATTCTAAAAATACTCCAAAAGCTAGAACTGGTGAACATCTATGGGTGGAAATATATATTCACCTAATTCTCTAAGAAACCTCCTTAGGGACAGAAGAAATACAAATAAATGTGAAATAATTTAAAAACACAATCTTTTCAATAATCTTTGGTAATACATGCAAAAATATTTATACATGTAAGAATGTAAAATCATATAGAAATGAGCCAAATTATAGAAATGGATCCAACAAGGACTTAAACAACAACTCAAGAAACGGAGGTCATCAGTGAGCTACCATCCGCCAAATGGCAATCTTCCAAGGGTGCATCTGCTTAAACTTTCAAGGAAGCGTTAATTTTGCTTCGAACAAAATATTAATAGTTCCACATTGTGAAGGAAAGCATATTTTATTTCCAGAGATATAATATGATGCCACCCGAGATAGATGGTCAAGGTGGAGTGTTTGACAAAATGCGGTCCACTGGAGAAGGAAATGGCGAACCACTTCAGCACTCTTCCTTTGAGAACCCCACGAACAGGATGAAAAGGCAAGAAGATATTACACTGAAAGATGAAACCCCCAGGTCAGTAGGGAATCCAATATACTACTGGAGAACAGCAGAAACATACCTCCAGAAAGAACGAAGAGGCTGAGCCAAAGTGGAAATGACACCCAGTTTTGGATGTGTCTGGTGGTGAAAGTAAAAGTCTGATGCTGCAAAAAACAATATTGCATAGGAACCTGAAAAGTTAGGTCCATGAATCTAGGTAAATTGTAAGTGGTCAAACAGGAGATGCCAAGAGTGAACATATTCGTTTAGGAATCGGTGAATTAAAATGGACAAGAATGGGTGAATTTAATTCAGATGCCCCTTATATCTACTACTATGGGTCATCTGAATTAAATGGAGTAGCCCTCGTAGTCAACAAAAGAGTCTGAAATGCAGTACCTGTGTGTAATTTCAAAAACAACAGTGATCTCGGTTCATTCCAAGACAAACCATTCGATATCACAGTCATCCCAGTCTATGCTCCAACTACTAATGCCTAAGAAGATGAAGTTGAATGGTTTTATAATGATCTACGAGACCTTTTAGAAATAACCCCCCTAAAAAGATGTCCTTTTCATCCTAGGAGACTGGAATGCAAAAGTAGGAAGTCAAGAGATACCTGGAGTAACAGGCACGTTTGGCTTTGGAGTACAAAATGAAGCATGGAAAAGGCTAACAGAGTTTTGCCAAGAGAAGCCTTTAGCTTCTCTTCTTTTCTCAGCTATTTGTAAGGCCTCGTCAGACGACCATTTAGCCTTTTTGCGTTTCATTTTCTTGGGGATGGTCTTGATCCCTGCCTCCTGTTCAATGTCACAAACTTCCGTTCATAGTTCTTCAGGCATTCTGTTTATCAGATCTAATCCCTTGAATTTATTTTTCACTTCTACTGTATACTTGTAAGGGATTTGATTTAGGTCATACCTGAATGGTCTAGGGGTTTTCCCTACTTTCTTCAATTTAAGTCTGAATTTGGCAATAAGGAGCTCATGATTTGAGCCACAGTCAGTTCCCAGTCTTGCTTATGCTGACTGTATACAGCTTCTCCATCTTTGACTGCAAAGAATATAATCAACCTGATTTTAGTATTGGCCGTCTGGTGATGTCCATGTGTAGAGTCTTCGCTTGTGTTGTTGGAAGAGTGTGATTGGTATGACCAGTGCATTCTCTTGGCAAAACTCTGTTAGCCTTTGACCTGCTTCGTTTGTACTCCAAGGCCAAATTTGCCTGTTACTCCATGTAGCCCTTACTTTTGCATTCCAGTGCATTATAAAGTAGAGACATCACGTTGTCAGCAAAGGTCAGTCTAGTCAAAGCTACGGATGTTCTAGTAGTCATGTACAGGTGTTAGATTTGGACCATAAAGAAGGCTGAGCACCAAAGAATTGATGCTTCCGAACTGTGCTGCTGGGGAAAACTCTTGAGAGTCCTTTAGACTGTAAGATCAAACCAGTCAATCCTAAATGAAATCAACACTGAATGTTCATTGGAAGGACTGGTGCTGAAACTGAAGTTCCAATACTTTGGCCACCTGATCTGAAGAGCTGAATCATTGGTAAAAACCCTGATACTGGGAACGATTGAAGGCAAAAGGAGAAGGAGGTGGCAGAGAATGGAGATGGTTAGATGGCATCACCGACTCAATGGACATGAATTTGAGCATACTCTAGGAGATAGTAGAGGACAGAGGAGCCTACCATGCTATTGTCCGTGGGTCACAAGGAATCAGACTCAACTTAGCAACTGAACAACAACTCTAAGACCTGTGATTGTGTCACCTCCCTGATATTTGAGCAGAAGTGACCCCCCAACCCCCTTTATGCTTAGGAATGTTTATGCTATTGCAGAGACCATAGTTTTCACTTCCTGTAAACCCACTGATTATTCAAGACTGTCACCTCTTAGAAGGGAGTGGTAAGGTAACACTCCAGGTTGCAAATAGCAACAGCATAATCCCCTTTAGTCAGAAAATACGTGAATATTAATACACCACAGTATGGATGCTTAGGCACTTAAATGCTAACATGTCTAATTGGTGGGATTGTAGGTGATTGGTTCTTATAAATTTCAAGTGATAAATGTATCATTTTAGGGCAGTGATCTGGGCTCGTCTATTTATACATATTCCTGATTATATTAATCAGCTAGGCTTGGCATAACAAAATACTGTAGACTAGGTGGCATAAACAACAGAAGTTCATTTTCTCACAGTTCTGGAGGATAGAAGTGCCAAAATCAAGATCTAGCAGTGTCAGTTTCTAGAGAAACCTCTCTTTCTGTATTACTAGTGGTCATCTTCTTGTTGGGTCCTCACATGCAGGGGAAAGATCTGGTATCTCTTCCTCTTCCATATGGCCACAGTCCTATCCAATTATGCCCCTGATCCCATCTCAGTTAATTACCTAAATACCCTATCTCCAGATCCAGTCACACTTGGGGTTAGGGCTCCAACATATTAATTTTTTGGAGGGGAGCCAATTCGGTTCATAGCACCTGTGCTCACCACAAACACCAAAAGTACTTGGTTCATAAAACAGTGAATTCTGTTCAGGACAAGAACCAGACCAGAAGTTCTGTGCTGCAGCTCATTAACAGGTATTAGATACCTGAGCTGATGCCCAATGAAAGAAGTGATGTGCTTAGCAAAGCGGGTGTTAGCAAGAGACTCTTGTCCCTCCCCATCCAACCCCAGCCTTTCATGTCCCCTGACCTTAGTTGAAAAGCACTTTCCAAAAAGCAAGAAGAGTCCATCTAAAATTCCAGCCCTTATACACCTTAGAAGATCAAGTCAGACCCTTTGTTTTCATTTCCTCATTTCTGAGACAAAGGGGCTAGTCTACGTGACCTCTTCTTCCAAGGCTCTCTATCTTTATAATTCCAACTTTCAGGAAAAGCACTTAGCATCCCTGTTGGGAGGCACATATACTGAATAATATCCTGCAAACTGAGATGGAACTTTGGGACCAAAAAAAAAAAAAAAACAGAGGGAGCAATGCCATGGAGTGCAATTATGAAGTTCACTGTGGGGAAATCACATTCAAGCACAAAGGATAGAGTCGACAGATAATTCAGAGGCATTCGAAGCTGCACTGCACACTGACTGCCAAAAAGGGTACAAAAGAATTTAAAGGGACCAGAGCTAGAAGTAGAATCTGACTATCAAGACAGAAGCACAGGTGCAGCAACTGGAATCGGGGTTCCTCCCCTCAGGGGTTTCATGACCATTAACCATTTACGTCAGCAATAGCACTCTTGCAGGTCTCACATCAGATGAAGGCAAGGGCAAAAGTTGATAGGGTACTCATCTGGCTTGGACTCACTTCTTGTAAATTAAGCTAAAGCTCAATCATGTGAAAAGAGGGGAGGTTAGGACTGTGTGAATTAAGATGGAACTGAAAAAATGGAGTTGGTGTGGTTCAGCCACACAATCCCCAAGTCAGGACCCACTTGATCTGGACAGAAGGGGCCTTTCCTGAGAGCCAAATCTGCTAAAATAGCTTTCCTGCACTCATTTTATTCGGCTGAAAAGTAGCCTTGTGTACTTTCATTCCTTAGAAGACCACCAGAAATGAACCACAGGAGCCCATGATAAACATATTGGTTATATTATTATTGTGCTGCTTCATTAGAAGTGAAAATAAATTGTGAGAAGATGCAAAACCATGCAACTTAATGATTATAAACAACAGAGGAAATCGTTGTAGAAAGTGAAAAGCAGCTTATCCTATGGGGGAGTACAGACTACACACACAAAGATCATCAATTGAGAGATTATTGACAGCATCTGCCTGGTGGAATTTATGCATCAATGGAAGTTTTAAGATGAGGGGAGGGGACATTGGCTACCCCTGACCTCTTAGCCAGGGGTTATGGGTGAGAAGACATCAGAAGATACCTAAAATCGCTATAAAGATTTGCCAAAAGCAAGACACTCAATGTTGAAATTTGCTCTTGCAAGGAGGTCCCCATTTTATGATGTTTGAGCACACACGTTCTCCTGCTGGATAGCTGGGGGAAAATCAAACGCAAAAAAGTTATTATGAGGGTATTTTCTTAAGATTAAGCTCAATTTCTTCCAAAAGAGCTCATTGCCAAATCATTGGACTCTGCCATAAGAAAGAAAATGTTGGTCACTCAGTCGTGTCCAACTGTTTGCAATCCCATGGCCAGTAGCTCTCCAGGCTCTTATTACTAATATAAACTCGAAGATATCTCCTTTTACCTCAAGACGTTTGAATGTGAAGTTCATGTTAAGGGTCATATATTTTCTATTGTGGTTTTTTCTTGGCCCTTGAAAAATTGTATTTGATTTTTACTTAAGTCCTTTTTCTATGGTGTATTGATGGATGTTAAAGAAATGGATTTCCTATTACTTTTTGTTTTAAACTGATTTCTGTACTAAAGTACATCTGCAGAGAGAGAACATTCTGTGGGATTTCAATCCTTTGTAATATTTTGATTTGCTTTAGATCACTGACTTCTGCCTCACTGAATACAATAAAGTCTTTGTGTGGAGCATAACAAACTGTGGAAAATACTTAAAGTGATGGAAACATCATCCCACATTACCTGTCACCTAAGGAGCCTTATGCAGGTCAAGAGGCAAGAGTCAGAACCAGATATGGAACAATGGAGTGATTCCAAATTGGGAAATGAGTACGTCAAGTCAGTGTATTGTCACCCTGCTTATTTAAATTCCATGCAGAGAACATCATGTGAAATGTTGGAGTGGATGAAGCACAAGCTGGAATCAAGATTTCTGAGGAAATATAAACAACCTGACCTATGCAGATGACACCACCCTAATGGCAGCAAGTGAGGAGGAATTAAAGAGCCTCTTGATGAAGTTGAAAGAGGAGAGTGAAAAAGCAACCTTAAAACTTAACATTAAAAATGAAGATCATGGCATCTGGTCCCAACACTTCATGGCAAATAGATGGGGAAAAAGTGGAAACAGTGACAGACTTTATTTTCTTGGGCTCCAAAACCACTGTGGATGGTGACTGCAGGCATGAAATTTAAAGTTGCATGCTCCTTGGAAGAAAAGCTATGACAAAGCTAGACAGTGTAGTAAAAAGCAGAGGCATCACTTTGACAACAAAGGTCCATCCAGACAAAGCTATTGTTTTTTCCAGTAGTCCTGTATGGATGTGACAGTTGGACCATAAAGAACGCTGAGTGCCGAAGAATTGATGCTTTTGAACTGTGGTCTTGGAAAAGATTCTTGCAACTCACTTGGACAGCAAAGAGATCAAACCAGTCAATGTTTAAGGAAATCAACCCTGAATATTCATTGGAAGGATGGATGCTGAAGCTGAAGCTCCAATACTTTGGCTACCCGATGAGAAGAGCTGAGTCATTGGAAAAGACCCTGATGCTGGGAAAGATTGAGTGCAGGAGGAGAAGGGAGCAAAAAAGGATGAGGTGGTTGGATGGCATCACCGATCTAACAGACATGATTTTGAGCAAACTCCGGGAGATAGTGAAGGACAGCGAAGCCTGGTATGCTGCAGTTCATGGAGTCACAAAGAGTCGGACATGACTGAGAGACTGAACGACAACGGCAACATAGAGGTGAGACAGAGGGTATCAGGTGTGATTATTTTCTTGGTAACATAGAGGGTATCAAGAGAGATTATCTTCTGGCCCTTTCCTTCTTTGCTTGCTTCGTTGTGTGTTTCTAATCATGGTGATTTTAAAATATCATATTTGATATCTGAAACTGATGTATGAAATGCCAGAAATCAGTATACTGAACAGTACGTACTTAATGTCTCACACTTTTGGAGGCCAGAAATCCCACTGAAGGTGTCAGCTGGTTTGGTTCCTTCAGAGTGATGTGAAGGAAGCCTCTGTTCCAGTCCTCTCTCCTTGGCTTGTGGAGATGGCAGTGACCCTTCCATATCTGCTCACAGTTTCCTCCCTATATGAAGGTTTCTGTGTCCATATTTCCCATTTTTATGTGGATACAGGTCATTTTGGATTAGAGGGCATCATAATGAACCCAGTTGAACTTGATTCCTCCAGGATAAATCCTGTCTCTGTAAACACGTATTACGTGTCAGTTACTAGGGTTTAGTACATCAGCACAGATGTATTAGGGAAAGGAATTCAACCCAGAGAAGACAAGACTTTTGAGTTTAGGTGGGCATAGCTGTTGAATTTTCCATTGTATTGAAACCAATTTTTTTTCACAGATAAATGCTGGTATGATATTTACTAGGTGGTATAGTTACAATTTTTTAATTCTTCAAACATATACACGTAGAATATTGAGGGAAAGTCTTACTTATACAGAAATTTTTGGTGAATGAGGGTATCCAAATCCCTGTGCAATTTGGCAAATATTGAATTTTTGATAATCACATGTCATTTATCGATGGATGCATTATAAGTTACGTCAGAACTTAGTGCATTAAGGGAGCGATTATTTATGATTTCTTATGTATCTATGTGCAAGGTGAATGCTTCTGTTGCTGTGTCTAGTAAGTGTCAGGATTTTTTTGTAGCTCCCTCTGTTTTGCATAGTCCCTTGTGCACTTTATATAACATTGCTTCAAAATTAATACTGTATAAGACACTTCTCTGCATTCTAAAATGGCTGCTTGATAATCAGGAATGGTGTGTACATACTCATATAACAATAATAATAAAAATAAAGAGAACATTGGTGAGCACTTAAGGGAAAAAATAAAGTCACTCCTCTCATGTAATTTTCTCAACTATTTCAATAGTGAATAATTTTATTCAGTTTATAAAAGTTTCTGATTTTCCCCTCTATCTGAAGAGAGAAGTTACTATTTCATTTCAGTCCTTATAAATTCATTCTGGTTTATTTTTTTAATTAATATATTTATTTTACTTTTTAAAAATGTATTTATTTTAACTGGAGGCTAATTACTTTACAATATTGTAGTGGTTTTTGCCATACACTGACATGAATCAGCCATGGGTGTACATGTGTTCCCCATCCTGAACCCCCCTCCCACCTCCCTCCCTATCCCCCGCTCTGGGTCATCCCAGTGCACCAGCCCTGAGCACCCTGTCTCGTGCATCGAACCTGGACTGGCGATCTGTTTCACATATGATAATATACATGTTTCAATGCTAGTCTCTCAGATCATCCCACCCTTGCCTTCTCCCACAGAGTCCAAAAGACTGTTCTATACATATCTGTGTCTCTTTTGCTGTCTCGCATATGGGTTATCATTACCATCTTTCTAAATTCCATACATATGTGTTAGTATACTGTATTGGTGTTTTTCATCCTGACTTACTTCACTCTGTATAATCGGCTCCAGTTTCATCCACCTCATTAGAACTGATTCAAAATGCATTCTTTTTAATGGTTGATTAATATTCCATTGGGTATATGTACCACAGCTTTCTTATCCATTCATCTGCCGATGGACATCTAGGTTGTTTCCATGTCCTGGGTATTGTAAACAGTGCTGCGATGAACATTTGGGTACACGTGTCTCTTTCTGGTTTCCTCGGTGTGTATGCCCAGCGGTGGGATTGCTGAGTCATATGGCAGTCCTATTTCCAGTTTTTTAAAGAATCTCCACACTGTTCTCCATAGTGGCTGTACTCGTTTGCGTTCCCACCAACCGTGTAAGAGGGTTCCCTTTTCTCCACACCCTCTCTAGCATTTATTCTTTGTAGGTATTTTGATAGCAGCCATTCTGACCGGTGTGAAATGGTACCTCATTTTGGTTTTGATTTGCATTTCTCTGACAATGAGTGATGTTGAGCATCTTTTCATGTGTTTGTTAGCCATCTGTATGTCTTCTTTGGAGATATTTCTGTTTAGTTCTTTGGCCCAGTTTTTTATTGGATCATTTATTTTTCTGGAATTGAGCTGCAGGAGCTGCTTCTATACTTTTGAGATTAATTCTTTGTCAGTTGCTTCATTTGCTATTTTTTCCTCCCATTCTGAAGGCTGTCTTTTCACCTTGCTTATAGTTTCCTTCGTTGTGCAAAAGGTTTTAAGTTTAATTAGGTCCCATTTGTTTATTTCTCCTTTTATTTCCATTACTCTGGGAGGTGGGTCATAGAGGATCCTGCTGTGATTTATGTCGGAGAGTGTTTTGCCTATGTTTTCCTCTAGGAGTTTTATAGTTTCTGGTCTTACATTTAGATCTTTAATCCATTTTGAGTTTATTTCTGTGTATGGTGATAGAAAGTGTTGTAGTTTCATTCTTTCACAAGTGGTTCACTAGTATTCCCAGTATCACTTGTTACAGAGATTGTCTTTTTTCCATTGTATTTTCTTGCTTCCTCTCAAAGAGGTAGGTGCGTGGATTTATCTCTGGGCTTTCTAGTTTGTTCCACTGATCTATATTTCTGTCTTTGTGCAAGTACCATACTGTCTTGATGACTGTAGCTTTGTAGTGTTTCCTGAAGTGAGGCAGGTTGATTCCTCCAGTTCCATTCTTCTTTCTCAAGACTGCTTTGGTTATTCGAGGTTTTTTGTATTTCCATACAAATTGGGAAATTATTTGTTCTAATAGTCTGAAAAATACTGTTGGTCACTTGAGAGGGATTGCAGAGAAGGCAATGGCACCCGACTCCAGTACTCTTGCCTGGAAAATCCCATGAGTGGAGGAGCCTGGAAGGCTGCAGTCCATGGGGTCGTGAAGAGTCAGACACAACTGAGCCACTTCACTTTCACTTTTCACTTTCATGCACTGGAGAAGGCAATGGCACCCCACTCCAGTGTTCTTGCCTGGAGAATCCCAGGGACAGGGTGCCTCGTGGGCTGCCGTCTATGGGGTTGCACAGAGTCGTACCCGACTGAAGCAACTTAGCAGTAGCAGCAGTGAATCTATAGATTGCTTGGGGAAGTATACTCAATTTCACTGTATTGATTCTTCTGATCCATGAACATGGTATGTTTCTTCATCTATTTGTTTCATCTTTGATTTCTTTCATCAGTGTTTTATAGTTTTCTATATATAGGTCTTTTGTTTCTTAGGTAGATTTATTCCTAAGTATTTTATTCTTTTCATTGCAATGGTGAATGGAATTGTTTCCTTAATTTCTCCTTCTGTTTTCTCATTGTTAGTGTATAGGAATGCAAGGGATTTCTGTGTGTTGATTTTATATCCTGCAACGTTACTCTATTCATTGATTAGCTCTAGTAATTTTCTGGTGGTGTCTTTAGGGTTTTCTATGTAGCAAACAGTGAGAGTTTTACTTCTTCTTTTCCAATCTGGATACCTTTTCTTTCTTTCTCTTCTCTGATCACTGTGGCTAAAACTTCCAAAACTATGCTGAACAGTAGTGGTGAGAGTGGGCACCATTGTCTTGTTCCTGACTTTAGGGGAAATGCTTTCTATTTTTCACCATAATGTTTGCTGTGGGTTTATCATAGCTGGCTTTTATTATGTTGAGATATGTTCCTTCTGTGCCTGCTTTCTGGAGGGTTTTTATCATAAATGGATGTTGAATTTTGTCAAAGGCTTTCTCTGCATCTATTGAGATAATCATGTGGTTTTTATCTTTCAATTTGTTAATGTGCTGAATCACATTGATTGATTTGTGGATATTAAAAAATCCTTGCATCCCTGGGGTAAAGCCCACTTGGTCTTTGTAATATGTTGTTGGATTCTGTTTGCCAGAATTTTGTTAAGGATTTTTGCATCTATGTTCATCAGTGATATTGGCCTGTAGTTTTCTTTTTTTGTGGCATCTTTGTATGGTTTTGGTATTAAGGTGACTGTGGCCTCATAGAATGAGTTTAGAAGTTTACCTTCCTCTGCAATTTTCTGGAAGAGTTTGAGTAGGATAGGTGTCAGCTCCATAAGCTTAATAGCTGATCCTTTAGCAGAACTCCGCAGGCCAGAAGGGAATGGCAGGATATATTTAAAGTGTTGAAAGGTACAAATCTACAGCCAAGATTACTGTACCCAGCAAGGATCTCATTCAAAATTGATGGAAAAATAAAAAGCTTTTCAGACAAGCAAGAGTTAAGAGAATTCAGTACCACCAAACCAGCTTTACAACAAATGTTAAAGGGACTGATATAGTCAAGAAATACAAGAGAAGAAAAAAGATCTACAAAATCAACCCCAAAGAATTAAGAAAATGGCAATAGGAACATATATATCAATAATTACTTTAAATAAAAATGGATTAAATGCTCCAACCAAAAGACACAGACTGGTTGAATGGATACAAAAACAAGACCCATATATATGCTGTCTACGAGAAACCCACTTCAGACCTCAAGACACATATGGACTGAAAGTGAGAGGATGGAAAAATATATTCTATGCAAATGGGAAACAAAAGAAAGCTGGAGTAGCAATCCTCATATCAGACAAAATAGATCTTAAAGAAGATTACAAGAGATAAGGAAGGGCACTGCATAATGATCATGGGATCAATTCAAGAGGAAGACATAACAATTGTAAATATCTATGCACCCTACATAGGAGTACCTCAATACATAAGACAAACATTAACAAACATAAGAGGAGAAATTGACAGTAACACAGTAGTGGTAGGAGACTTTAACACCCCACTCACACCAATGGACAGATCATCAAAGGAGAAAATTAATAAGGAAACACAAGTCTTAAATGATACATTAGAGGAGATGGATCACATTGATATCTTCAGGATATTCCATCCAAATGCAGAAGAATACAGCATTCTTTTCAAGTGCACATGGACCATTCTCCAGGGTAGACCACATCTTGGATCACAAATCAAACTTCAGTAAATTTAAGAAGATTGAAATCTTATCAAGCATCTTCTCTGACCACAACGCTATAGGACTAGACATCAATTACAAGAAAAAAACTGTAAGAAACACCAACACATGGAGATTTAAAAATGTGTTTCTAAATAACCAACAGGTTACTGAAGAAATCAAAAGGGAAATAGACACATACACACATACGCAAAGATCAACTCAAAATGGATTTAAAGACCTAAATATAAGACCGGAAACTATAAAAATCTTAGAGGAAAACATAGGTAGGAGACTCAATGACATAAAGCAAAGCAAGATCCTCTATGACCCACCTCCTAGAGTAATGGAAATAAGAATAAGTAAACAAATGGGACCTGGTCAAACTTAAAAGCTTTTGCAAATCAAAGGAAACTCTAAGCAAGGTGAAAAGACAACCCATGGAATGGGAGAAAATAATAGCAAATGAAACAACTGACAAAGGATTAATTTCCAAAATATACAAGCAGATCATACAACTAATTGCCAGAAAACAAATAACGCAATCAAAAAGTGGGGGAAAGACCTAAACAGACATTTTTCCAAAGAAGACATACAGATGGCTAACAAACACATGAAAAGACACTCAACATCACTATCGGAGAAATGCAAACCAAAGTGAGATATCACCTCCTACCGGTCAGAATCAGTTCAGTTCAGTTGCTCAGTCGTGTCTGACTCTTTGCAACCCCATAAATCACTGCACGCCAGGCCTCCCCGTCCATCACCAACTCCTGAAGTTCATTCAAACTCATATCCATCGAGTCGGTGATGCCATCCAGCCATCTCATCCTCTGTCATCCCCTTCTCCTCCTGCCCCCAATCCCTCCCAGCATCAGAGTCTTTTCCAATGAGTCAACTCTTTGCATGTGGTGGCCAAAGTACTGGAGTTTCAGCTTTAGCATCATTCCTTCCAAAGAACACCCAGGACTGATGTCCTTTAGAATGGACTGGTTGGATCTCCTTGGAGTCCAAGGGACTCTCAAGAGTCTTCTCCAACACCACAGTTCAAAAGCATCAATTCTTCGGTGCTCAGCTTTCTTCACAGTCCAACTCTCACATCCATTCATGACCACTGGAAAAACCATAGCCTTGACCAGACGGACGTTTGTTGGCAAGGTAATGTCTCTGCTTTTTAATATGCTGTCTAGGTTGGTCATAAATTTCCTCCCAAGGAGCAAGTGTCTTTTAATTTCACGGGCGCAGTCACCATCTGCAGTGATTTTGGAGTGCAGAAAAATAAAGTCAGCCACTGTTTCCACTATCATAGGCAATGGGAATTTACTGTATGGCTCAGGAAACTCAAACAATCAACCTAGAGGGGTGGGATGGGGAAGGAGGTGGGACCGGGGGTCAAAAGGGAGAGGATATATGTAAACCCATGGCTGATTCATGTTGGGGTTTGACAGACAGCAACAAAATTCTGGAAAGCAATTATCCTTCAATAAAATAATAAATTAAAAAGAAAAAAATTCATACAGATGTATCTAGTTACTTATCTTCTAACAGAGAATCTTTTGATCTTTAAAACAATAACTTTCATGACCTGCAATTTTGTGTCCATTAGGGAGTGTCCATGGAAGGCATTTCAAACATCTATCTCCACTGGTACAGCCAGTCGGGGACTGGCAGCCTGTGAGTCACAGCTGTTGACTCAAAGTGTGGTTGAGTGACCAGAGCTCAAGAGATAATAGCCTTTCTATGAAAATCAGGCTGGAGATTAGGGGAAGGAACTGTGGTACTTGGCCAGTTCTTTTTGGTTCTTTATTTATATTTAGCTATGGAGATTTAAGGACATGAATGCAGAGCGGGTCATGTCTTCAGGCCCTTACAGCAATGTAGAGGAGAATTATCAGCAATAAAACCTACAGTATCTCCTTTTACCTCAAAATGTTTGAATGGCCAGCTTCATGGCGAAGTTCACGGCTTTTCTTGTCCATTCCCTTTTCTTTGTGGTCCAGGAAGATTTTTATTTTAATTTCATTTGTGTAAATTTCCTATATATGGAGTGATGAATTTTAATGGTGTTGCTGATTTTCTATTAGTTTCCTTGATAAACAAGTTTCTAGCTTATGCCATCCGTTGAGAGAGAACAATCTGTGGAATTTCAATCCTTTACAATTTATTATGATTTTCTTTGAAGCTCATTATTACATCCTATTGTGAAATATTTCATTTGAATATTTAAAATAAGCTGTAAGTAACCCTTTTGACTAGGATGATGACATGTGTGGAGGATATCTCTGTTATGCAAACAATGAGATAAAAGTGATATAAACTACAAAATTCAAAAATTTCAGTGCTCATTCTTCGCAGCCAGTGTTCTTGCCTGGAGAATCCCAGGGACGCGGGAGCCTGGTGGGCTGCCGTGTATGGGGTCACACAGAGTTGGACATGACGGAAGCGACTTAGCAGCAGCAGCAGCATTCTTCACAGAGATCAAAAACAAATTATTATACCTCAGACAGAGCACCACCTCCTGAAGAGTAAAATGGGGGCAAGATTTGATTCCAGAGAGAGTTAATGGACTATTGCAAACATGAATGGGGCCAGTATCACCTCCAGACCTCTCTTTGAGATCAATAGAAAAAGAATTTAGGCAATAAGCCCCCTCAAGGAGTTCATTTCTTATTATTATTTTGTAATGTTGAAAATTAAGGATTTTGAAGAGGAAAAGGAGCTTATTATGCAAGCTACATTAAAATCAACCATGAAATCCAGTGCATACCTTACTGTTTCAGCAATTAGAAATTGGAATATCCACTGGGAAAAAAAATTCAGAAGTGGAAACTCTGTGCAGATCCAGGTGCCTTCTCTGAGAAACAAATGTGAACCATTTGAAAAGCGTGACTTCAGAAAACGCCTTAATGTCTATGTTGCTAATAGTTGCTGCTTCAAAACATCAGTTTTTCTTCCTATGAGTCAGGAATGCGTTACCAAGGTAGATTTAGAAAAGGCAGAGGAACAAGAGGTCATATTGCCAACATCTGTTGGATCATCAAAAAGTAAGAGAGAGTCCGGCCCCTGGGTCCACGTGGCGCGAAAATAGGAGGGTCATTTCCTTGTGCACCGTCCTCATCCTTCAGAAGGCCGGGAGGCCCCAGGGCTCAGCCGAGTTCTAGGAGAGAACTTTGGCTCCAGCATTAACATTCTAGTGCTGTGTCATTTCCCCAGTAGCAGGTTGTGAACTGATCAGGCTGGATGTGATCCTCTGTTGAAGCACGAAGACGAACTCTGGATGGTGGAGAAAGAAGTGGAAAGGAAGTTTGTTCAGAAGAAGCTTGAGAAGATGATGAACGGATAGACTGACAACAAGACTTGGGAGACAAGTTGCATCCAGCTTCAATAAAGTACAGACAGAAAAAAAGCAGTGACTAGGAAAATTGGAAAAGTGCTTCCTCTGATATCAGACTATCTTTTAAGGGAACAACTTTTTCAACCTAGAGTTTGAAACACAATTTAGAGTTAGTTGTGTAGGAAAGAATCATCAATTTAGATAGTGTGGAAATCTGCCACAGCTTACTCCTTGTAGTAATAATAACCCTTTTTGTAAAAGGGTATAAAATCAGTGTGGAAATGCCTTCATTAAAAATTTGAATCCCACATGATATCAGAGCATTCATACTGGAGAGAAAACCTATGAATTTACTGAATGTGGGAAAACTTTCATTTGTATGTTGCACCTCATTCAATGTTGAAGTCAGGCTGGAGAGAAATCCTGTGCTTCTAAAGAATATTGAAAAGCCTTTACCTAGATAACATCTCATTGAGCAGAAGAAAATTCATACTGGAGAGAAGTCAGTGAAGGTTATAAATCTTCACTGAATATTTTAGAAAATTTAGAGTTAGAGAGCTCTGAATGTACTGATTATGATAAAGTTTTCTCTTGAACCTTATCTCTTACTCTGTATTCGAAAGGCCATACACAGAGAAGCCCAGCACATGTAAGAAATGTGGAAATACCTTCAGCTAAAAGTAAATTTTCATTTATCAAAAAATTCATACAAGAAAGAAACCTTGTGAATGTGGGAAAGCTTCCATTCAGATGTCACACCTCAGTCAGCAGAGAATTTGTAGTGGGGAAAACCCCTTTGCCTGTAAGGTATGTGGGAAAATCTTCAGCCACAAATCAACTCTTACTGAGCATGAGCATTTTCATAATAGAGAGAAACCTTTTGAATGTAATGAATGTGGAAAAGCATTCAGCCAAAAGCAGTATGTCATTAAACATCAGAACACCCATACTGGAGAGAAGCTTTTTGAATGTAACGAATGTGGAAAATCCTTCAGCCAGAAGGAAAATCTTCTTACCCATCAGAAAATTCACACTGGAGAAAAACCTTTTGAGTGTAAGGACTGTGGGAAAGCTTTCATTCAGAAGTCAAACCTCATCAGACACCAGAGAACTCACACAGGAGAGAAGCCCTTTATATGTAAGGAGTGTGGGAAAACCTTCAGTGGCAAGTCAAACCTTACTGAGCATGAGAAAATTCATATCGGAGAGAAACCCTTCAAGTGTAATGAATGTGGAACAGCTTTCGGTCAGAAGAAGTACCTCATAAAACATCAAAATATTCACACTGGAGAGAAACCTTATGAATGTAATGAATGTGGAAAAGCCTTCTCTCAGCGAACATCACTTATTGTACATGTGAGAATTCATTCAGGTGATAAGCCGTATGAATGCAATGTATGTGGAAAAGCCTTCTCTCAAAGTTCATCTCTTACTGTACATGTGAGAAGCCATACAGGTGAGAAACCCTATGGTTGTAATGAGTGTGGGAAAGCTTTCTCACAGTTCTCAACCCTTGCTCTACATTTGAGAATACACACAGGTAAGAAGCCTTATCAGTGTAGTGAATGTGGGAAAGCTTTCAGCCAGAAGTCACACCACATTAGACACCAGAAAATTCATACCCATTAAAACCCTGTGGATATCATGAAAGGTGTTCATCAAGAATTTACACCTTACAACACATCAGAAATAATGAAGGAAGGCATCACAAATGAGGGAAGCAAAAGCTAAAAACTTAAAGGACACCAGAGAATTCATCTTGAAGAGAAAGACATTTGTATGATTGAAGTCCTGTATCCAATAAAAACCATACTGCAAAGGTAATACTGAAAACTTAAGATGCATTTCCACTAAAATTGGGAGTGGAAAACATTTTTATGATTGCCATCTGCATGAATCTGGAGATCTTCACCAGTGTAATAAAAACAAAGCTATAAGCATTAGAAAGAGACTTCTATGGTATTGATTTAGCAGAACAGAAGAGATTCTGCAAAAACCTATGCATTTATTAGAATTTATAATATAGAAAAGGCATCAGGAGCTGAGAAGCTAATGGGACTATTTTAAAAAGTGCTTTGGAGGTAATTTGTTCTCCAAGGTTGGGGGGGTGGGGGGATAGAACATGAACTATACACAAAGATAAAGGGATTGAGTTAAAAGCAGAAGTATGAGAAAGCTATATAGTAAAATGGTTATGACCTTGGGAATGGGAAACATTCCTTATGGCAAATTGAAAAATATCTAGCAATTCTACTCTGAGTTTGTATGCTCAGGAAAGTATGTACCAGACTATTTACTGTGGCATGATTTGTAGTACTCATTAATTGGGAACAAATTCCCATCAGGAACAAAATGGAAAATACTTAACGATGGAATACTGTATATCTGTAAAGTGTAATAAATGAGATCTATATGTATTAGAAAGATCTCAAAAGTCATGTTGAGGGGGAAAGAAAGTTGCAGAATGACATAATACGATGACATTTTTGTAAATTTGAATTAAAACTTCCTCACAGAATTTCAGTGCTATATATTGGTAATGGATACATATATGTATGTATGTTTTTTAAGTGTTTTTGAAATGGGTTGGAAGTATACAGATCAAACTCTTGATAGTGGTTGCCTGTGAAGAGTGGAGAAGGGAAGGGAATGCGTGTGGGGGAGGGGGCTGTTAGAGGGAGACTTCAGTTTTATATATAAACATCAATTTCTCTTAAAAAAAAGACTGCAGAAAATATATTGAGATACTGGTTAATTCTGGATTGTGGTATATGGATATCTTGTCTTATTTTTTGTACTTTTCTGTATTTTTAAATTTTCTCAAAATTAGTAAGAATGGGGGTGAGGATGGGAACACTGTACCTATAGACATCATGTTCTAACGGATTCATTCCCAATCAACTACTAAACTTTTTATAGGAAATATTTCTAAAATTTTATCAATGAGTGGATGGACTTGCTCTCTATGTAGTAGGAAATTATCTATTTTATTAAAATTAAAACTGACAGTATAATCCAAATGTTTTAATTTATTTATATCTTCATGTTTTTGACACTATTTTGTGACATATCATTTGAGCTTAGGAAGTTTCAAGAACATTTAGTTAAAGATTAACATAGACTTCATATAATTTGTCATTTTCAGATAAACTGACTTTGGAATGACCAAAAAAAAAAAAAAAAAGTAAGAGAGGTCCAGAAAAAAATCTACTTCTGCTTTATTTATTGACTATGCCGAAGTCTTTGACTATGTGGATCACAGCAGACTATGGATGCATTTGTGGGGGCACTTTTTCCTTCTGAGCTGGAAGGAAAGTCCGATGCTGTAAAGAGCAATATTGCATAGGAACCTGGAATGTTAGGTCCATGAATCAAGGCAAATTGGAAGTTGTTTTATATATTATACTCTGTTTACACTTATTAATAGATAATTGGTATATTACTCTGTGCTGTACAGCATATCCTTGTTGCTTAAAGTTCAAAATGAATAATTTAAAATATAATGAAATATTAAGTTCTAATGAAAACCATTGTAAATTAAAAAGGACTGAAATCGCAGAGTGCTTTCTCTCTCTCCAAGGATGTAGTAAGCTTGAAATCAATCTTTTAAAAAAGAAATAGGAGAATAGAATTATGGATAGGGGGAAGGGGAGGAGAGGGTGAGATGCATGGAAAGAGTAACATGGAAATTTACATTACCATATGTAAAATAGATAGCCAATGGGAATTTGCTGTATGGCTCAGGAAACTCAAACAGGGGCTCTGTATCAATCTAGAGGGGTGGGATGCGGAGGGAGATGGCAGGGAGTTCCAAAAGGGAGGGGATATATGTATACCCTAGGCTGTTTCATGTTGAGGTTTGACCAAAACAGCAAAATTCTGTAAAGCAATAATCCTTCAATAAAAATTAATTAATTAAAAAATAAAAAGTATCTCAAAATAAACAAAAATAAAAGGAATAGGGAAATCACCAACTACTTTGAAATTCAGCTATATACTTATAGAAATAAAAATGTCAATGCACCAAGAAGAAAACACATGGACATTACATTCAGTAAATACTATCATAAGCAATAGCAGTCAAATACGTGAGGTAGAAGAAGGAGTCATCTTATTTCTCTTATTGCTGAACATCGTCCTCCTCCTTATTTTGATGCAAGGAGCTAGAGACATGTCCCACAACAAGAAATGGATGCATGCATGTGCGCTAAGTCTCTTCAGTTGTGTCCCACTCTTTGTGACCCTATGAACTGTGGCCCACCAGGCTCCTCTGTCCCTGGGAATTATCCAGGAAAGAATACTGGAGTGGGTTTCCATGCCCTCCTCCAGGGAACCTTCTCCATCTAGGGACAGAACCTGGGTCTCCTGTGTCTCCCGCATTGCAGGCAGGTTCTTTACTACCGGCACCACCTGGGAAGACCCAAGAAATGGATGTGCGCATGCTAAGCCGCTTCAGTCGTGTCTGACTCTTTGAGACCCTATGGATTGTAACCCGCTAGGCTCCTCTGTCCATGGGACTTTCCAATAAGAATACTGGAGTGGGTTGCCATGCCTTTCTCCCGGGGCATCTTCCCAATCCAGGGGTTGAATCCATGGCTCTTACGTTTCCCACATAAGAAGGCAGGTTCTTTACCACTAACACCACCTGGGAAGACCCAAGAAATGGATGCCTGTACTTAAATCGCCATGGTTAACAGCAGGTGCTTGAATGGAAAAACATCAGGGAAACTATCACCCCACGCTCCCGCTCCATCTCTAGGCTGAGTGTCACAGGAAGGTTGTTATTTGTTCAGCCCTCCTCACTCTACCATACGTTTGGCCAATTGCTTTATCTCATGGGCTACCAGTCCCTCATTGGCCGCTACTGTGGAGACTGTGGCTACGTTCACTGTCACTGGACTATCCCATCATCCCTGCAAGTTTGCAATTCAGTCAGGGTTTTTTTTTTTTTTTTTTTTTAAAGCAAAATGTTCTAGGTTGCAAACAAAAAATAGGGTCAGAGAAATCTGGATAAGGTAATTTCAGAAGATATGGTGTTTGATTCCAGAAATTTAGAATTTTCTTATTTAACACTGTGTTTGAGTCCTATTTTACACATGGAAGTGAATTGGGATTGAAGGAATAGAATGGGTAAATGTGATTTTTACATCTGCTACTGCTGGTGCAGTGGTAAAGAATCTGACTGCCAATGCAGGAGACGAAAGAGACACAGCTTCTATCCCTCGGTCAGAAAGATCCCCTGGAGTAGCAAATGACAACCCAGTTCAGTATTCTTGCTTGGAAATTTTCGAGGAGATAGGAGCCTGGTGGGCTCCTGTCCATGGGGTCAGAAAGAGTCGGAGGTGACTGAGTGACTGAGCACACATACACACACACACTGCTCTTTGTGTGCCTGCGTGCTACCTTGCTTCAGTGGGGCTCGACTCTTTGCAGACCCTATGGACTGTAGCCCACCAGGCTCCTCTCTCCATGGGGATTTGCCAGGAAAGAATACTGGAGAGGGTTGCCATGCCCTCCTCCCGGGGATCTTTATGACCCAGGGATGGAACCTGCCCCTCCTGCGACTCTTGCATTGCAGGCGGATTCTTTACTGCTGAGCCACCCGGGAAGACCACACTGTTTTTTATCGGTTGCTATACCTCATATCGCTAAGAGTCGGACACGACTGAGCGACTTCACTTTCACTTCTCACTTTCGTGTACTGGAGAAGAAAATGGCAACCCACTCCAGCGTTCTTGCCTGGAGAATCCCAGGGACGGGGAGCCTGGTGGGCTGCCGTCTATGGGGTCGCACAGAGTCGGACACGACTGAAGTGACTTGGCATAGCATAGCATAGCATAGCATACCCCATATAAAAATCTCTGGGTGATACCTAAATATAGACGGGAGAATGCAAATGGAAAAGGCCAACGAAACTTGTAGGGAAAGAATTTTGACCATAAAGATCCCTAAAATTACTGAGAAACCATGAACAGAAATAACCACTTACGAAAGTGACGAGTTGCGAAAAGTACACGATTTTCCATGGAACAAATGACACAACCGACACATATTGAAGCAAAGTTAACGAGGTTTTTAATGTTTTCTTTGGGGTAGAAATGTTTTAAAGATTAAATGTAGGGCCTAAGGGGAGAACCCTTAAGTCTGGTTTGCGATGGTCAGACAGTCCTGAGGCAGTTCATCTGCAGGTGTGGTATCCGATGAGCGACTTGGTGGCCGCGTTTATGGCATACTTGCAGAGGTCCCCAGGCAACAGAAGACGCACAGCTGCCTCGATGTCTTCGTGCGTGATGGTGCGGCGCTTGTTGTTGCGGGCCAGGCGCCCGGCCTCTTCGGCTATCCGCTCAAACATATCTTTCACAAACGAATCCAGGATGTTCACGGAGTCGCGGGAAAGACTCATGCCTTTATGTATTTGCCTCAGCACCCTAGGGAAATAGGTAGCAAAACGTGAGAAATTGTCGTTATGGCGGTGCCGGCGACGGCGACGGCGGCCATTAGCTGTCTTCTGCTTTGCCTTTTTTGGTTCCGCATCACACGGCTCTGGTTTGGAGGTCTCCGCTTTCGCCATCTCCGTTTCAGAGGGCTCAGTTTCGGAGGTGCCAGTTTCTTTGGTGATCACGTCTTCCTCATAGCCGTCAGGGGATGGTTGGGACACGACAGAGCCGCCATTCTCCATAGCTCAGCGCAGAAGACCAGCGAGGGGGTTGAAGGCCGTTGGCTGAATGTATAGGCCCTGCTTTCCCTGACGTCACAGACACTGTCCATATCTGATTGGATGCAAGGCAGGGAGGGCGTGTTACTATGGCAGCCCATGTCACGTGATACTGGACGTCCCACTTCCCAACTCCTGATGCGCCCCTCCCCGACGTTTAACCCCCAGTCAGCCAAACTCCCCTGGTGGCTCTGACGGTAAAGTGTCTGTCTACAATGCGGGAGACCTGGGTTCGATCCCTGGGTCGGGAAGATTCCATGGCGAAGGAAAGGGCAACCCACTCCAGTACTCTTGCCTAGAAAATCCCATGGACGGCGGAGCCTGGTGTCCATGTGGTCACAAAGAGTTAGTTGAACATTAAATAATTGTTACAGTAAATAATTGGTACCCTATTGTTTACTTTGTGGGAAAAATTACTAGAAGCATGTATTTACCAAACCTATTAATTTTCACCATTGTTTGTCTCAAATAGAAACTCCCCATGACTTACTTACCTTTGAGGGAAGAAGGCTTTTTTTTTTTTTTTGGTATTAGTTTTCTTCAGTTTGGGCCTGTCAGACTTCTCTACTTCAGACAAGTCTGACTTATCACGCATGTTGACCAAAAGATAGAAAAGAAATATTTAAAAAACTGCCCTGGTAGAACTATTATCATACTAAGGAGTAAGAGTCAAAATTGTCATATTTAATGTCAATATGTATTTTACCTGCTGATTTTCAAAAGGCAAACAGCAACAGATCTTAGAAGAGTCATGTCTTCTAAGATCTTAGAAGAGTCATCAGAAAATAGCAAATAGTTGCCTTTTTACTTAGATTATATAAGTAGTGGTTGCAAAATAGGCCTGCATTCCTATACACTAACAATGAGAAAACAAAGAGAAATTTGAGAAACAATTCAATTAACCACTGCAATGAAAAGAATAAAATACTTAGAAATAAATCTACCTAAGGAAGTGAAAGACCTATATATAGAAAACTATCACACACTGATGAAAGAAATCAAAGAGGACTCAAATAGATGGAGAAATATACCATGTTCATGGATCAGGAGAATAGTGAAAATGCGCATACTACCCAAAGCAATCTATAGATTCAGTGAAAACCCTATCAAGTTACTATTTGAGAAAATGATATTTTTCTATTTTCTATGGTATTATTCTATAAAAATGGTATTTTCACAGAACTAGAACAAATAATTTCACAATTTGTATGGAAATACAAAAAACCTCGAATAGCCAAAGCAATCTTGAGAAAGAAGAATGGACCTGGAGGAATCAACCTGCCTGACTCCAGGATATACTACAAAGCCACAGTCATCAAGACAGTATGGTACTGGCACAAAGACAGAAATATAGATCAATGGAACAAAATAGAAAGCCCAGAGATAAATCCATGCACCTATGGACACGTTATCTTTGACAAAGGAGGCAAGAATATACAATGGAGAAAAGATAATCTCTTTAACAAGTGATGCTGGGAAAACTGGTCAATCCCCTGTAAAAGAATGAAACTAGAACACTTTCTAACACCATACAAAAGATAAACTCCCACTGCTGGGCATACACACTGAGGAAACCAGAATTGAAAGAGACACGTGCACCCCAGTGTTCATCTAAGCACTGTTTATAATAGCCAGGACATGGAAGCAACCTAGATGTCCATCAGCAGACGAATGGATAATAAAGCTGTGGTACATATACACAATGGAGTATTACTCAGCCATTAAAAAGAATATATTTGAATCAGTTCTAATGAAGTGGATGAAACTGGAGCCGATTATACAGAGTGAAGTAAGGCAGAAAGAAAAACACCAATACAGTATACTAACGCATATATACGGAATTTAGAAAGATGGTAACGATAACCCTGTATGCAAGACAGCAAAAGGGACACAGATGTATAGAACAGTCTTTTGGACTCTGTGGGAGAGGGCGAGGGTGGGATGATTTGGGAGAATGGCATTGAAACATGTATATATCATATGTGAAACGAATCGCCAGTCCAGGTTTGATGCATGGTACAGAATGCTCGGGGCTGGTGCACTGGGATGACCCAGAGGGATGGTATGGGAAGGGAGGTGGGAGGGGGGTTCAGGATGGGGAACACGTGTATACCCGTGGCAGATTCATGTTGATGTATGGCAAAACCA